>NC_052047.1:75152879-75813805 GCF_903992535.2 Arvicola amphibius
GTTATTTGGCTTTATTTTCTTTTATGCTTTTTAAGCAAAATGGTTAAATGAAAAAAAAATGTTGTTAAGTTTGTTGCAGCTTTGTATTTAGCTTCCCTACCCGCCCCCCAAAGCCCAGGAAAACTGTGTGTGCTAAACATAATTAGAGAAGAAGCACAGGTTCTACTGATGGAAGACCTCACCCACTGGGCTCACCCCTTACAGCCGGATTGCCTTGAATGTCACAAAAACAGGGATGTTGAGAAACTCCAAGGGCAAGAAGAACCCTTTTGTTGGTTCTCTTCTTCTGCTTTTCTTTATGTCTTTGACCTCAGATGACTTTTACAAAATGCCCTCAGCGGGAGTGAAACCTCTTGGTCCACATAGCACCCACATTCTGATGTTCTAATGTCAAAACAATAAGCTAGAGATTAAATCAACCCAAATGTCCATCAGTGGATAAAGTGTGGTATGTGTATACAATGGAATACCATTTAGTTATAAAGGTTGGAATCCTGTCATCTAGGACAACATGAATAGATGGAAATGGCATTCAGTTAAGTGAAAGAGTCCAGGAACTAAAAATCAATGGCATGCACACTGTGCGTGAGTGTGCTTGTATATACGCACACAGAGAAGTGTAATTTTTCAAAAGTCAGAAAGGTAAGACCATAAGCTGCTTCCTAAAAGGTGAGCAAAGAACAAAGTGGAGAGGAAACAAAAACATTGCAGACAGGAAACCCCCCAATACTTTCAGTGTTTCACAGAACATGTGGCGATTCATTGAGGTAACATGCTCACAGCACATTTGTAATTAAGAAAAAAAGAATACTCTGCAGAGGAATCAGATTCCCTCACCTAAGCTGCCACCTTTTGTATGGTCTTCAGCCCCTGTTATAGTTACCTTTTAAACTTATTTCCATGATTTATCCCATAAAATACATGCCATTGTTTGCTCAGCACTGTCCAGTGAGTAAGCAGTGTGTTTATGTTTATTGGGGATGAATTGTGTCATATTTGAACATTTCTCTTAAAAAGAATTTGAAAGAGAATGATTTCTGCCAGAAGCTGGGGGGATAAGGGGCATAGGCAGAGAGAGGTGGGTCAGTGGATATGAAGCATGGTTAGCTAGGAGGAAGAAACTCAAGTGTGCTTTTGCACAGTATAGTGTTGTCAGTAGACAACAACATAGATACCTACAGGACAGGATTCTGAATTTGCTCACTCTAATGGAGAGTTTGGCATGGTGGGATGTGCCACGCACATGTAGGGATTGTTATGCACTGCATGTATGTCTGAAATCTCAAACATCTCACTGTACCACAAAAACATGAGCAATTATTGGGTATCAATAAGAAATTTAAAACAATAAAGATGCAAATATACCTTAGCCTTGAAAACTACCTCTAACATGTTAGTTAGGAGGAATAGTCAGTACTATCATTTTTCTGTTTTGATCTTGAGGCTTACAAATACGTTATTTTCTTGAACTTTCTTTTCTTGCCCTTAAAAGTTACACTGAATACTTAGTGCATTGTGGATTGCCCTAAAGGAGAGGACAGTTGGGGCAGGTGTAACAAACAGCTTGAAAAAGAAGAAAACTCCTTCACTCTCCTTTTTGTTTGAAAAGATTTAGTCTGAAATTTTCTCTGTATGCCCATAGCAAAGGAACGACTCTCTCTCCAACTCTGATGGAACCGCTGGGTTCTGTTCAGCCTTGAGCATTCTAAACAATGACTAGAGCATCCATAGAGTGTGTCACATTTAGGAAGGGATTAAACACTGCTTTTATGCTTCTGTAAATCTGATACTTTCCCAATTCAAACCGGGTCTCCTTCTTTGTCTGCTAAAGCTGGGAAGGCAGTGGGAAGCTGTGTGGTGGGATGCACGTTTAGTTAAACAGGAGTTGATTTGATTTCTTTGTTTTGCTTTTCTAGTAGCCCTGGGTGCAACCCTGGATGGAACCCAGGATGTTGCCTGTGTGAGGCAGGTGCTCTGCCACTGAGCTATATTCTCAGCCTGGGGGTTAACTGTCTTCATAAGACATGGAGGAATGCGTTACTGAGTCATTCTCTTTTCATAAAATGTTCAAATGTCAGCAGTTTCGTAGGATTCTCCCAAACATGTGCAATACTTAAAAAACAGTCCCTGCTAAGCCCCTGTTTTCAAGCCCTTTGGATTCTTCTTTCCTGGCATTTATCCTAATTGTGGACTCCGCTCCAGCTGATGCCACCTAGGGGCTGGGGACAATGCTTGAGGTTGACAGGCCTCACAGATCAGGCTCACTGACTTGAGTCCACTAATTGGAAAAGGCTCACTGATAGGCATAGTCTCTGACCTGCAGGTGTGTCCAGCCTTACTGCACGGTCATCTACAGTGATCTCACCCAGGGACCATGCAATAAAGTTACAAAATAATCACCCAGGACCCCTCGACGTTTTAAGCATGTTTACAAATCTGGGCATCAAAGCTCTCCTGGCCTGCAGGCCTCAGACTTTGAGTTGAACACGTGTGGATCTAAAGAAAGCTGCCATTTCCTTTGGAGAACTCCTCCCTAACTTTCTGAGTAAAGCTATTTTTTCCTTCTCTTCTATGTCAGTCTTTTCAAATTACTTGTGCATATGGCTTGGGCTTTTGTTACCTTCTAAAGAAAGAGACAGTATATGGGGAAAAACGTAAAGGAGTTAAAAGGCCATCTTCACTCCTATTTCTGACTGCAGCTGTGGAGCCCAAGTCTCCTAAACCATGCTCTGTCTCCTACTGCAGCTGTGACTCTGGCCAGTGAGTCTCTGAGGCTCTTCTGGGTCCCATCACCTGAACTATATATTTGGTTTTTATTTTTTTATTGTTTTTATTGAGCTATACATTTTTCTCTGCTCCCTTCCCTTCCTCCCCTCCCCTTCAGTCCTCTCCCATGGTCCCCGTGCTCCCAATTTACTCAGGAGATCTTGTGTTTTTCTACTTCCCATGTAGATTAGATACATGTATGTCTCTCTTAGGGTTCTCTATGTTGTCTAGGTTCTTTGGGATTGTTATTTGTAGGCTGGTATTTCTTTGCTTTATGTCTAAAAGCCACTTATGAGTGAGTACATATTATATTTGTCTTTCTGGGTCTGGGTTACTTCACTCAATATGATGTTTTCTAGATCCATCCATTTGTATATTTGGTATTATCTTAATGCTATTTGCAGTGTGTTTGTTGGAACATGCACACAAGGAGAACACCCTGTAAAGATGACTAATCTGTGTAAGGAAAGAAGCCTCCTATCTATTAAATAACAATGGAAGTGTCCTGCCCTGTTAATCATAGTAAATCACATCGATTGAGCACTTTGAATTACCCAATACTAGCCTAAGCATTTTCTTATTTTCACCATATAAAAGCTCACTGAAGAAGGATATAGTTATCTCCAAATTGTAGGAAACTAAAACATGGCTGATAAGAGATTGACAAGAAGTTCCATGGGAGTATGAGCCTACTCCAGCCCTAGGCACCAAGCATCTCACTCTTCTCTAGAGCAGTTGTTCTGTGTTGGGAACATCTATTTACCCCAGGTTTTATGTTCCCTTGGGTCCCTCAGTGTATTAAAGACGCAGACTTTGGGAGAGACTCCCAGAGCTCTGCTGGGTAGCTAGGGTAAATTATAATCTACTTGAGAAATCATTTACTTTTCGTTTCAGATTAAGGGCACGGTTTCTTTAATTTGACCACAGAAACTTCTCAAAGGCATACTTGACACATAGGCAACAGTCAAATTAGGTACAAATTGATACATTTATAATATAGCCAGAAGTTTTGTTTCCCAAGTAAGTGAAATTGCACTCGCCTCTTCAGAGCTAGTCCGTGAGTTATTAAATGCTTGCTGTCTTGCTTTCTCCACCCCATTGCTCGTGCTGCAGGGTAAAGGTGGAAGCCATAGCCTATGCTTCTGTAGTGCACAATAGGTTACTGAATGACACCATGAGTTTGACAGGTTAGCATTCATGCTCGTTGTTAACTTTATTTTCTCCACAACCCTCTGAGCTCTACCAGAATCCTGAATTTTAGTCTCCCACTCTGCCTGAGAAGAGAGTTCTAAAATGGTGGCCCTCCCTCATTCCCACCCTGTCTCCTTCCTGCATCTCTCCTTCCCGACATGTCTCCTTCCCACCGTCTCTCCTTCCCACCATCTCTCCTTCCGCCATCTCTTCTTCCCATCATCTCTTCAGCTGCTCTATTCAGACCTGTAACCCCGATCCCTCAGTGTATCTATAATGGGGCAGTGTTGGCTTAACCTAGCACTTCCTTTTTATAAAGAAATAGCTCAAATGATAAGTGGGGCAAAAGGTAGCATGCACAATGATTTTGCCTCTCAGGGAGGTTTCCATGAAATGGTACATTTTCCTCAGGAAGACCTTCCAGCAGGAAAAGAATGCAAAGGTCCTTGGGCACAGAGCCCCCCAGAGAGACGAATGGCTCTGCAACATAATTCACACTGGGGGGCTTTTAGGCAAATCAGAGGACCTCTTAAAAACCATCAGCGAGCTGAGGTGAGGCAGGGTTGAATTAATGCCACGCTCTTGGCTGCCATGTGAGCACATCTGGTTTTGTTCCTTCCAGTCTGGTTTTGTACTCCATGCCCCTAGAAACATGGGGACTGATCTGTTATTCTTCATCTCTCTGTGTGGTTTCTTCTGCTCTGAGAGTTCCTATTGATCAGTCTGGCCCACGGGTATTTTAGAGTCATGATCCCTACTGTTTTCATTACACCTCGTCCTCCACGTAGGGAAAAAAATAAAGTACGAAGATATAAGATCAGGAATGCTGTGGAGCTGGCCTTTTAGTGTAATGACTTGAGCCAGTTGTGATTCTTAAGAAACACAGCTGTCATTATGAACATCCTCCCTAAGATGTAGTTGATATTGTTCTCTCAAAGATGGGTCAGCCACACTTTTAAAAATGGGTCACTAAGAGGGTTTTTTCAGGTTTTGGGTTTTTTTGGGGGGGGGCACACAATTCAACATGAATTGAGCTGAAAGTGTGGCATGCTTTCATTGGCTAACACCTGATCTTTATCACACATACCCTCCCCCCAGCTCTAGTGTGATATGGCATCTCCATGGGTCCAGAAGTTATTATAGGAAAGATCGTCATAACAAAATAAGTCAAAGCAATTCCATTTCTCCTTCCCCCACTCCCACTCAGTCTTAGTAAGAGCTGTTAATCACAGGAACCCAGTGCTCCATGCATTCTGTATGTGTCAACTCATGCACCAGCTTCTCAAGTTGTGGCTCTGTTGCCAGGGCTCCACTATCAATCTGATGGAGGTTCCTTTTATAATTATTTCTCTCTTCTTTTTGAGGTCATAATGTAATTACATCATTTCCCTCTTCCCTTTCCTCTTTGGAGGTTCTTCATTGGCCTTTCAGAAGGCAAGTGGTATAGGTCATTGCTCATCTGACTCTCCCCTCCCCACTGCAATGTCTCTGTATTATAAAGAAGATCTGCTGAGAATTTTGTGTAGTCATTATCTTTGAATCCCTCCCTAAAGTCCTCAAACTTTGAAAACCTTTATTCTGAGCCATGGTTCTGTATGAAAGTAAAAGTTGTCAAGCTGTTCATATGCCTTCTGCATCACATCTTTCACTGTGAGGATGAGAGTCAAGGCCACACATCCAGCCACTATTCCTTTAAAGGTCATTTATGGAGACAGCGCTGACTAATGAACCCAGACTCTAGCATAACACTTTCCATCAGTCTCTTGTGCCTTTTGCTTTTCTTTGGGAAATTATTATAATCTTACCCCATCTTTAACTATTTATCTTGTATTAGCTATCCAAATATACCCAATAATGCTCTTTCTGAAAATATGCCAGTTGTTCTAATCACAGCTAACCTGGGATATTACATTGTGATGTCTCTTTCTTAGACATTGTAATGCTATCCCCCAAAGCATGTCCTTGGTGCCTTGACAGATTCTATTTTAAAGATTCCAGTAATGCTTGTCTCGTGTACTGAGACTTTTACTGATCTTGTCCATCTCCTAAAATGTTGGTGCGATGCTTTTGAGTTGATCCAGTCTTCATACCGTGTCTCGTCATGTCCTCAGAAATTTTTAATGATTGATGTGTTGTTTGCATGTGCTCCCAAAAGTCTGGGTTGGTGTCTGTGTGGAGGTCATTTTTTGCCTCTTGGGCCAGGTTGCCAACTCATCAGGCACACATTTGGTGTGTTGGTACTACCTTCAGTCTCTTAAGCAAGACTGTCTTTTGTTAGTAGCTATAGCGGATCAGTTAGCATAGGCTTAGTGCCTCACCAGCATCTCCTGTGTTGTTTGTGTCTATTAACCCCTTTAAACAGCTCTGGAAAGGTGAAGCTTTTCAAATTCCAGCCTCCGTGAGAAAAGAGTGTTGACTATCAATGACAGCTTCACAGTGTTGTTCTCATACCTAAAAGAGCTAGAGGGACTTCATTTTAATCCAGCCAAAGATTCCTGGGGAGAAGGGAGTCGGTGGGATTAAGAGGGGATGTGAGGGTAACGGGGAGTGAAAATGACCAAAATGTTGTATATAGGGTGTAAGGGATTGTCAAACAATAGCAAAGAAGAAAGAAAGAAAAGGAAGGAGGGAGAGAGGGAGGAAGGAAACCTTACTTCATGAAGTGTAACAAACCTTTGTCTCTGTGTGGACTGTGAGTTTGTCAAGCACATGCAGAGCCTCAGAGATACAGGTGCCATTGGCCCAGCAGTCACCCTTCCAAAGAGTACATAATGGTGCCTTTAAGGATATGTCCAAAACCTGACGGCTAGGATGCTCAGCTCAGTGTTGTTTAAAAGTATAAAAAAATAAAATAAAATATAGAGTCAAAAGCAGAAAAAAAATGGAACCCTTCATGTGCCTATTACAAATACAATTGTAGAAATAGCTCTGTAGCACCAAAATGTATTGAGAATATCTAAAGGCTGATTTCCTTTGGAAAAATGATGTTATCACATCTGCTCTGTAATATAGCAATGTTTATGTAGTAATTTAGTCCCAGGAATAGCTAAGGTTACAGGTGTTGTTTGCCTTTTGTAAATCTTTGTTCTCTGGTGTTTATTTATTGCTTGGCAGTAATACTCATTCTTAGAAAGAGACATACATGTTGGCCCTAACAGGAAAGCAGTAATTCAGAGCAGATACCACTCCATGCTCCCTTCTCATGCCATCAAGGAAGCCCGGCACTAAGATTTTCCCAGCAGCTGAAGGTGCCTGCCGGAAACTCAATCTCTGATTTGTGTCTACAGGGAAGGAGAGCCCCCCAGTCAGTGACACTCCCGATGAAGGGGATGAACCCATGCCTGTCCCCGAAGACCTCTCCACCAACTCTGGAGCACAGCAGAACTCCAAGAGTGAGCGAGGCATGGGTAAGTGGGTCACCGTGGTGTCCTTCAGGCTGTGACACACTCCACTCGCAGTTAGGAAATGGCTGCTGTGTAGGGTACGGTAGGTGTGGTCCGTCAGTCCCGCTTGCCCTCTGAGCTCACTCATTTTTCAGGGTTTCCTAAAGTTGGGACTTGGGCAATCGGTTTTAATTGATGTGTTTATTTTTAAGGTGGTTTTCTGATTATTGCAAGTGGTCTTGGTGTTACTATGTGCTGACCTACGAGCATGGGTGCCTTTTGAAACACATTTACATAAATTTAAAGGTCACTTTAAACCGAGGGATTTAGCTAGGGCTGGAACATAGAGATCTCCTTTGTTTAGTCTCAGAAGCACCCTGTGTGATAGGGGTCTGTTTTCCAAGGTAACCCAGGCATAGACAGATGTTCACAACCTGCCTGTGGTTCTCATCGCAAAGCAAAAGGCTCGTTCTGGGAAACAGAAGGGATTGTCCTTTGACCACGCGACACAGAGAGTGTCCAGGCTAGAGTAGGGCTGCTGACTTGGTTCTCATGGAGAAAGAGGTGGGCTTGCCCTGCAATCCCACAGCTGCCGTGGAGCCTCTGCAGAATCATCATGCTGCAGGGAGGCTTTAGGGAACTGAAAACAAGGCTGGTTCCTGGAGAGCAGGGAAGACGTGTCCTTCACTTGTCATAGATGAATGGGTCACGAGTGCCAGCAAAAGCCAGTAGGCACCTTATCCCTGTGACCATGCCGTGTGAGAGGGGACCAACCGTGGCTGACTTCGTGACAGACTGTGTCCCTTGCATCCCGAGTAAAGCACTCAGTCCCAGGTACTCTCAGTGTGGGAATTCCTTTGGACTTATCATATCCAGAGTCTCCTCTCCCTGACTATCCCCATGCACAATTTTCAGTTCAGTTTCCTCTCAGGGTGGAGTTTAGAAAACAGTCTTTTCAAATTTGAGAAAATAAAAGTCCCCGGTAAACCTTTTTTTGCCTGATTTGACAGTAGCCATTCTCTTGGCCCTGGAGACAGGGAAGGCCATTGAAGTGGGCCCCAGCAATAAAGGGAGCGAAGGTTCTCATGGGCAACTAGAAGCCAAAGAATCACTTGCTGGGAAAACTGAGAGAAAAAGCCCGGAGGACAGATACGATGTGGGAAGGGGGTGAGAGGATCCGCCCTCCTAACGCCCCCAGCCACATTACATGGTGGCCAGCTGGTCCTGTGTGACTCTTGAAAGAGAGCCACCTGTTCTACATGTAAGCTGCAGGCTGTGGGTTTCATAACTTGCAGACTATAACATTCAGTAGAATGGTGTGAGGATAACATGTACGGGAATTCACAGATTGAAGGAAATAAAGTTGAAGCAGTACTTCACCACAGTGCCCCATGGTATGGCTCATGAGAACCAAGGAGTCAAAAATGCCAGGGGACCAGGAGCCTGAAGAGTCTGGGCTGGGAGCAGAGGGCAGCAGGAGGAAGCAAGAGTCACCATGGAGACAGGGAGTCAGTCAGAGGGATGTGGTCATGCGGGGGGGGGGGGGCAGTCCCAGAAAGGACACATCCCACATTCCCGGTCCCTGGTTGTGACTCTCAGGGCAGAGCTTCTCATCTTCCCCAAGTCTCAGTTTCCTCGTGTGAGCAAGAGTAACTACCACATGCCCCAGGATGGCTTTGTGGGCCAGATGAAAAAAAAAAAAAAGCAGAAGACAGAATGACAGACAAAAAGTAAAAGGTAGGGAAAGCGTATATTATGTATCCCGGGATTTACAGCCCTGGAAAAGGGGGCCCAGTGTAGCTTCAGGAGTGAGAGAGGGACAGGCAACAGGTCATCATGAAGAGACAATGGATTTATTAATTAAAAACCAATTCGTACATCAGGTAGTGGTGGTGCATGCCTTTAATCCCAGTGCTTGGAGGCAGAAGCAAGTGAACCTCGGAGTTTGAGGCCAGCCTGGTAGACAAAGTGAATTCCAGGACAGCCAGGGCTACACAGAGAAACCCTGTCTGGGGAGAGAGGAACGGACCCATAGAATAAGCAAACTGAAATCAGCCAGGAAAGAGAGAAATGTGTTATAATAGGACAGTACCGAAGGGGAGACTGACTTCAAATCTGGTTGTGAGCCATCAGAGTGGACAGTTTAGGGAGGCATGGTCAGAGCTGACCAGCAGTGAAGGTGGAGGAGATTGGGTCACTCAATGGGAGAGAGACAGGCCTGCTGTTGACAGCTGTGACCCATCCCAGAAGCATCTCTAGTACGAGACAAGAGCAGACCAAGTGAGAAAATCAGCAGTGGGAAACACTAGAACTCAACCCCCAACTGGTTAGTGGGTCATTCCCAGGACTTGAAAGTTAGGGTCTCACACACTGCTGCTTTTTCTAATGATGCTGAAAGGCCACCCTAGATCTATGTATAAATATTGGGACAATGACAGTCAGATGAAGAGCAAGACATGCACCAGTACTGGGCCTCCATTTTCTTCAAAGTCCGAATAAGAAGAAATGAAAGATTTGAAGGGCAGCTTGAAGAATTTAAGTCAGACCCAAAGGAGAACTTTCTGGCAAGCAGGGATTTCGTCATCAGAAGGGTCTACTTAATGACACTGCAGCTTGTTCTTTCTGAAGTGGTCTCTTTAAAATTGAGAGAACTCTCAGCTCTCTGAAGTGGTTGTGTCTGAAACCATTTGAAGCTGAGGAAGCACCCAGTGACCTCTTCAGGCAGCCCTGAGTTTACCAAGTCTCGCTTGTTTGCTGCAGAGAGCGCAGAACCCTTTGCACTGACACAGAACCCCAGGGTCTCGTGAAGGCCTTCCTGTGGGACGATGTCCAAGCTGAAGTCTAGAGAGAGGTGGGGGACTTGGAAAAGAAAATAGCAGCTCCACACTCCCCTCCTTTGCTCAGTACTACTTTCTGGGGAGTTTTCTCCTGGTTTGGGTTTGCTCTTGCCCCTTGTGACCTAGAAGGGACCAGAGCTGCACCGCCCTTCCTACCTGACAAGCTGAGGACAGTGGCCAAACACTGAGAATCCAGAGCACCACTCCATGATGAATGCAACCACAGGGAAGTCCGAGCAGAGGGAGAAGAGACCTGGAGTGTGGGGAGGAGGGTTCCAAGCTAACAGCACAGACACACGCCATGAGAAGGCCAGGCAAGGGCGGGGCTTACCATAGAGTCCAGGGGAAAAGCCAGCAGAGGCCTAGGCCTGCCCAAGGCTGGACGAGGTGTTCCCAAATCACCCTGAGTGGTGGCTTCAGGGGCTGCTTGGCCCCTGACGTTGGGACAGCCTTGTACAGAACCCAGGCAGAAGGAAAGGGAGGAACACTGTGAGGGTGTGTGTATTCCAGGCTGTGTAATCTTTCCATTTCCCTTTGAGTTCATCTCAGTCTGATCTTCATCTGCTGGCTCTGAGAGAGGCTGGCCCTGCACAGCCTCTAATGAGTGCTTGTGCCAGAGTCTGGCTCTCCTTAGCTTAGATGGAAGTGAGGAGAAGGTATGAAAATCTGCATTTTCCATTCCTCTAGGAATCCTAAGAGAAATAAGGACGTGTGTAAAAACCTTGAACTTGGTTTTTATTTTGTTCGCTTGTTGTTTTTGGTTTGTTTTCTGCTCCATTCATTACATTGATTCAGCCGTGAGGGCAGGACTGAAACAGAAACTATAAGCAATCGTTTCAAGTTTTCACTGCGTTTAGGCAGTGTAGATGGTATTGTGTTACATAGGGCATGTAAAATATATTGTCACTCATTTTGTAACTAACTGATAGTCCTATTTCCTGGAGCCAAGGTCTTCTCCTATGGAGGGGGTAGCGTTTAGCTTGGGCTTTGGTTGGCGTACAAACTCTGGGTTTCACTGTGGCATTTCAGACATACTCCTACAGCACCAGGAATTATTCCCCCCCCCCCCACGACAGTACCATCCTTACTTTTTCTCCTGTCTCCATGGTCAGCTTGAGGCAGGCAAGGGTGGTCCTCGGGATGGGTGGCAGCTATGAGGATTCCCTTAGGCCTAGGAGAGGGAAGAGGGGCTGGAGGGAGTTTTTCAGGACTTGAAGAGAGACAGCAGGCCTGGCTGGAGAGTGGGCAGCTGGCTTCAAGTGCGGATGTGAGCCCCCCTTATCTAATCAGCAGCTAGAGGAAGTTGTTTTTATCGGTGAAATGCATCTCTTCTGAAGCGATAGCCCCACTTCAGCTTGGAAGAAGCATTATCTAGCAGTATCTGAGCAGCTACGGGGAGTGCAGGAACTGAAGGTGCAAGCAGGCAGCGTCTCCAGCCTCAGGAGCCACTGCTGACCCCGGTTTCTCTTCTCTGGGGATGACTGGAGAATGTAGGTTGACTTTTTGTGCACTTTGCTTTCTCTTTCTTGCTCCCTTGTTCGTCTTCGGAGCTGAATGCTCCGTGCTGTGGTTTCAATGGGGCAGATCTGTCCCACTCTGTCCCACTCTGTCCATCTCTACCATGGAATGCTTGTAAAAAGCCACTGGCGTGTCCCCCCCACTCCACAGGCATATCCCAACCAGCCAAAAAGTATCCCTTTTTCATGAATTTCTCAAAACATGAGATACTAAGTAGTAGTATAAAAATTGTTTTCCCACCCTCTTTCTCTTTCCACGTTTGGCCCAAGAGGCTGGTGGGTGTCTGCAGCCTCCAGCAGAGAAATGAGAATTGCAGACTGCCAACCAAGCCTTTTGCCTTCTGTATCTCCCTTAATCTGTCAACCAGTGGGAATCACAGTGATCTTCACTGACACTTGGTTATGCCTGAATTTGAAAGTGACTCTGTGCAACACGTGCCATCTTGGGTTGGGCTTGGGTGTACATGATGCAGACCAAGCAGCAGGAATTTAAGACCATCCCTTGGAGAAAATGTAAATTGTTGTTTGTCAGCACCTGTGGGTGCATGCTTACTTGCTTCTGTGTATGTGAAGATTATATATTGTATGTATGATGGATGGATATGTGTTTGTTTATGTGTGTGGTAGATATGTGTGTGCTTGTTTATGTGTTCTTGTGTGTGGCATATGCATATATATGTATATCTGTGCACATGTACACATATGTGAATATGGATGAGTAATATTTTTATGCATGTGTATTTGTGATACATAAACATGTCTGGTATGTGTGTGGTATATATGTGTGAGGTATGTAAGAAATATGTATATATGTGTATGTGTGTTGTGTGTATGTTTGTGTTTGTATGTGGTATATATGCATATGTTATATGGCACATGTATATATATTGTGTGCAGTATATATGTATATGTGTGTGACATATGGGTATGTATATGTAATACATATATGATATATATGTGTATATGTGCATATACACAGTATGTATATGTATGGTGTATATGTAGTATATATCTGAGATGTGTGTAGTCACATGTGTATTTGTATGATGTGTAGCAATGTGTGGATAGTATATCTGGTAGTCTGGTGTTCATGTGGTATGTATGTTTGTGGCATTTGTATGGTGTGTATATGCTGTATGTATGTATATGTGTGGCATGTGTGATTTGTGTAGTTTATGTGTGATATGTATGTTTGTGTCTTATGTGTGGGGTATGTGTATAACTTGCATGTGGCATGTATATGTGTGGTATGAGTTACTTGTGAGTGGTGTGCAAGGGGCTTGTGTATGGTGTGTGTGTATATATGGTATTTATGTGTGCAATTTGTATAGTATGTTTGTTGTACATAGTGTTTGGTATGGGTGTGGCATGTATGGTGATGTGTATAGGTGTTGTGTATTATGAGATGGATGTGTGATTGTTGCTTTTTTAATATTTGTTGCACTTATTTTGAGGTGTGGGGAGGTGTAATATGCAGGTACCTTGGAGCATGTGTGGAGGCCGGAAGACAACTTACAAGAGTCCATTCTTTTCTTCCACCAAGTGGGTCCCAGGGATTGAAGTCAGGCTTGACAGTAAGTTCTTTACCTCCTGAGCCATCTCACTGGCTAAAAAGCTTGATAGCATACCACTGCTGTTTTCCTGGAGATGCTGGCTCTCAGCTAGCTGATGGAGCCCCTGTCTCATCAGCTCTGCTGTGACTACCATCTCTGCACCTAGAGGATGAGGAGGCTCACCCTACCCAGGCAATGCTTGCAAGTTACACCCCAGCATGGAGTTCACCCCAGCCAGTACTCACTGTGTTGTTAATGTCTTCATGTTGTGCTAATGACAAAAATTACATATCGTCTCAATTGGGTGACCCTGTGCCTCAGTAAGTGGCTTGGCACAGAAGCCTAGACATAGCCTAAAATGAGATCATTCCCTGGGTCCCAACAGAGGGCCACTCAAGGACCCTGAAAGAACTAATGTCCTGTCTGAACTCCAAACCCCTGAGCACAAGAAGCCTAAAGCAGCTCTGACAGGTTCTGGTAGAGAGAGAGAGTGTAGACAAGTGTGCTGATGGAGAGTCAGGGGTGATATGGCTCATACTTTGGCCTAGTCTCTTCCTGTATGCAAAGGCCACTCTATACCTGTTTTATTTGTAGAATGGTGACCACAGTGCCCTGAAATTTCCTTCATATCTGATCCAAAACAGAGCCACTTAGGTGCAAAGCACAGCCCTGCCCTGTCCTCTGATTAATTCATCGTAGTATTTGTATAGATGTTGTTTGTGTCACCTCCCGGCTTTGTTTGGGTTGTCTGGCCCTTCAGGGACGAGGGAAACCCATCAGATCCCAGAACTATTCCTAGAGCCCTTTAGTGTACAAGATGGCCTCAGCCACTGCCTTGGAACCCGTGACAGCTAAGGAATGGCCGGATAGTGATTCCTGCATCTGCATTCCAATGGTGCACAGGAATATGATTTTCTTAGAGAATATATACAAGGAAGAGTTTTCCCTAACTGAACTGAGGCTCAGATTCATGGAGCAGCTGGTTTGAGCAGGGATATGAGAGGGACTCAGCCGTATTTTGACTGTAGGAAGAGTTGAGGAAAGAGGGAAGGATGCTGGGAAGCAAAGGCATAGAGGCCCTGAAGGACCTCAGCAGCTTGGTCTGGGCGTGAGCAGTGGTGTTGGCAAGGGGCCCTTCCCAACAGGTTGGCCCAGTGATAGCTCCAGCTGATCTGCATGTTAGAGTTTGTTCTCATGATAGTCTCTGCAAGTCTATTGGTCTCCTGGAAGGGTGTTTGAACCTGTGCCAGGAGGCAGTGTGGCTAAGAAGAAAGCAGGTAGAGTTGGTGTCTGTCTACTGACTTGGTCTAGGTCCTTGTGTGTAGTGACCAACTGCAGTGATTGGGGCGATGGTGATTCTGCTGATCCAAGTGGGGAATCCAAATTTGATTGAGATAAAATTCAATGAGGATTCCAAGCCAGGGAATTAGCTCGAATGTAGGGAATAGAAGCTCCGTCTTTGGGTAAAGTCTACTAGGTAGGACAACAGAGGGAAACCTCAGGCCAACATTGGAAACCTTGTAGTAACAATAGTCTTTAATTGAATAGAAAGAGAAAAGGGTGACAGAGAACACGTCCTATGGTTTGGGTGAAGTGTCTAAAAAGAAATAGGGCATGGAAGCCACAGAGAAGACATGTAGCCAAGGTGAGAAATACCAAAGAGTGCACAGGAAGTGCCCTCCAAGGAGGGTGTGGGCCACTTGTGCATTCCCAAATGCATCTCAACAAGATGCAGGCAGAACCCAGACTGCCAAGGAGGTCAAGCAGGTGTGCAACAAGATGGGGGTGCAGGAAGCAGGGGGGAATGGAAAGGGAGGGCGGGAGTGTGTAAAGATCAGATGGGGTGGGTGAGCAGCAAGATGGGGGTGGGGAGTGGGGGGATGGAAAGATCCGATGGGGTGGAAAAAAAGAGCTGAGAAAGTTGCTGGCTGAAGAGGATTTCCAGGCTGGTGCGTTAGATGAGAATATTTCAATTCACTTTAGGAGGTAGCACTGGAGAACAAGAAAAGATTGAGCTAAGAGTCCTGGGAGGCAAGCAAGGTCGTTCCCATGGTGCCCTGCTCCCTCCCTTTGGATTCAGAAGCCTGACCCACAAGAGGATGTTCCGAAGCCTTCCTTTCCTTCCTAGCCTCACACCTCGTCCCTACAGGGTGGCGTTGGCCTTGATTTCCTCCCTGAGGTGGCCTCAGCACCTGTTGTCCTGTAGAGTAGGGCAGTGTCCCGACGGTGAGGATGGAATGTTGGATGGTGTTACCTTCCTGAGGAGAGAAAGAGGGGAGGGCAGGCAGGAGGGCTTGAAGCCAAGGAGAGAAAACATGGAGGACCCGATGCTCACCACCTCCATTATTTATTCATAATGACTCCTACTGGGGGCAGAGGGACAGAGCCTTTGTGGGAGGATGTCCCTGCCACATGGCCAGTAGTGCTACCCCACCCAGGTCACTGTGACAACGGCGTAACTCCATCTAGCTTCCAGGTGAGAAACTGACTTAAATGTCATCCTCACTTCCCTCAGTGTCTCCCCCACAGGACTGCTTTCGAGTTCACACAAGCCGTCTTCAGCGGGTTAAGACTTTTCGTTGTGGTCATGATGTTCCAGACCTTAACACAGAAATTAAAAATATACTGTAGAAAATCGAACCAAAAGAGGTAACAGAATCCCATCATTGGAGGTACATCCTTTCTTCCTGTTTTCCTCCCTTGTGCCTCCAGATGTTCAGGCTGACTGTGGAAAATGGTTTGTTTCTATAACTAAAGCCCAATATTCATCTCATCTTCTCCACCGTACTCTGACCGTTTCAATTCAAAATTCAGATCGTGCTCCATTAATTTGCTGAGAGAGACGAAGGAGAGTCCAAGATGAAAGGGCTTCAGAGTAGATAAGACAAGTTCTACTTTCTGTTTCTGGGTTTTGGTCTCAGTGTTATTTTCTGCTTTGTTCTCCGTGTTTTGAAAGCATTGGGGACTCTGTATGTAGAGCAGCCAACTGACATTCCGTTAACTTTCCTTCTGCATGGGGTTTCAGAAAGAAATGGAAAAAAAAGGTTTTGTGCTGTGGTTGCCAGTTGCCACCTGTCCTCCTATCTGGTTAGGACATTTTTCTGATTTGGGAAGTGTAAATATAACCCAGAAAAAAAAGAAGCTTCCCTTCCTTTATGCAAAAGCAGAAAGGTTTAAGTAGAGACAGCAAACCTACCCAGCACCCTTCAATTTGCAGAGAAGCAGTTTAGCGCAGTGCAGATGCCTGCTGGGGGAGGCGAGGGGTGCAGGAAGCTTCCTCCTCCTCTGTCCTGAAGCTCGGGTCCCAGCTTCTGGCTTCCACCCGACATGCTCAACAGATCACAGGTCTGCCCAGAATTTTAAACTTTTCCTCAGAATTTTTTTTTTTTTTTTTTTTTTTTTTTTTTTGGATAAGAGAAACTTGGAAAGAATTCGGAATGTTTGCTTCAGTTAGCCTGGAGCCAGATAAATCAATGAACTTCGGAGAGATTTATTTTTGCTCCCAGACTCTTAATTGAACAGTTTGTAGTCTATCATAAAAGTATTTACACCACAGACATTTGGTCAGTGCTACAAATTAGGCCTTTTTTTTCTTTTGTTTTAGTTTGGTTTGGGATTGAGAGCTGGCTTGATGTAATTTCATATCTTGACAGCTACAATGAAGTATGGGGGGGTTGGATAGCTATCTGTCCAATAAAGGGTAAATTTGACTCCCAAATAGTGGCTTCCAGTGGTTCTCTGATGTCGGTATCACAAATGTGGCCTCTGCAGCGAATGCCCTCTGCCTCTTAAGAAACCAGAGCCCTTCTGCTGAATCTATCAGTTATGCTCGGCCCAGAAGTGAGGGCACAGATCAAGAGTCTACTCCCTCCCAGGGCCCTGCACCTGGGGTGGTTGTGCAGCTACTTTCTCAGTAAGGCTTAGCAGTATGCAAATGTGGGGGAGGGTGATCAAAAGCTCACCCTACCGTGGAGGGACCCAGCACTCTGGGGCTCTGAAGCACGTGACACTTGCTGGAACTCATTTCTCTAGTTCTGAGCCATCCCTGCCACCTCTGTCAGAAGTCAGGTCAAGGCAGGCACTTCTGGCCACAGGTCTGAGGTGTGTCTTTGCAAGGCTGACTGCCAGGACAGCACTTCCCCTACGGTGGATGTGGCTGCAGGCTGTCGATTTCCACGGAAGTCACCAGGCCAGAATTCCGGTGAAGCACTGAACAGCCGCCATCTTCCCCATCCAGCAGGGTGTAACCTGTGACGGGTGATCAATGGCTGGCTTCCAGGCTGGCTCCTGCAGCCCGGCACTTCTTCCAAATGAAAGACTGTCACCCTAGAAGGGAAACCTTACTGAAATGAGAAAAAGACTTTTATTACATCCCTGTAGGCAACTATATGATTATTGTTATTATTATTCTTAGGACCTGGCAAAATGTTGACTGCTCCCACAATGTCTCAACACTCCGCTTGAACTTGGTTGCAATAAAAATACGAATCTCCAGTGACCCCAGAGCACTTCTCTCAGCTTCTATTTACACCATAATGTTTAATAATGACTATTAACTATTGCCTGGCGTGGTGACCACTTGTTTGATTCTGGCCTGACAGTTGAAATGGCCTTTAGTGAAACTAGTGTTGTGGGGAGAAATGCTGAGACTTCAGCACAGTGGCTTTAGTCCTGAGAAGATGGTGGCTGGTTGCTGTAAAACCATGTTCATTTCCTTACAGATTTACAGGCCTGTTACTTCCCTGTGGTCCTCGCACTGGGTTTTGCATTTGCCTTTGTGCTGATGGGTATGGAAACACCTATTAAGGGTTTGTGTTTATCGGTGTGTTTTCATAGTCCAGTAACTACTTTTAATATTGGTTGGAATATTCACCTTTCTCTCAACCTGCTCTGCGCCTTCGTACCACACACGTGTCCAGACTTGCTGTCATCCCCTAGCACAGTGACAGGCATGCCCCACAACCGTGAGCAACCCTTGTCTGGGGTCAGGAGTCTCATAGACGCCAGATGCATGATAGCCGGTGTTTCTGGAATGCATCCATGCGTGAGTCACCTGTCCTTAGTGTGGCGCTATCTGCTGGAAATGCAGTCACATGCAAAGGTGTTTCTGAATTCCCTAGAGAAAGGAAATTTTCTTTTTTCAAAAAAGGAAAAAAATTAGCACAGGTAAATTGATGTTACTATATTTTATTTAGTCGATATACACAAATATTATAACAGATATGTACTCACTCTAAGTAGGATTTTTTAAAGTGAGAACTTTTACTTTTCCCTTGGACTGTGTTTGAGCCCAGTGAGCATGTGATGCTTATATCACATCTCAGCTTGAATTGGCCGCTTTTCTTATGCTCAGAAACCAACTAAGCCAGCAGGTTGTAAGGGGTTGATTTGGTTTTCTTCAGTACTATGCCCTAACACTGAGCTATAGCCCCAGGCAGGCAGAGCTTGAGACTTCCAGAGGAAAAGGATCTAATACATTAAATAAGAATAGTATGGGGTTAGTGCTGCATTTTATTCCTATGTCAAAAGTACGGACTTCTGCTCAGTCTTAGTCCTGTCCCGTTTGCGCCCTTCAATTATTGTGGACCCCAGCGTTCTAGCAGCCGGCCCCGCGGGCGTTTGCTGAATCACCGAGAGCATCAGTGACCTGGGAAGCCCATCTGCTTCCCTGAGCCCAGCTGACTGCAGCTCAGAGAGGGGGTAATGCTAGCTTTTGTTTCCACCCCCACCCCCACTTTTTTATTTGGCGCCAGATGGGGTTTCTCTGTATAGCTGTGCTATCCTGGGACTCATTTTGTAGACCAGGCTGGCCTCAAAATCAGAGACCTACCTGCCTCTGCCTCCCGAGTGCTGGGATTTAAGGCTTGCACCACTACTACCTGGCGTCCATTGATCCCTTCATTTATTCCTGAGTTCTCCTGTGGTCTTGGTGCGAAGCTATTTATTTGATTAAATATCTACAGAACACGGCGGTTGCTCTGCAGGCAAAACCCATTCCTGAAGAGTACCACAGGAGACAGTTCCCAGCAAACAGCCTCAGAGACACTCTGCTGTGAAATTGGTTTGAAAAAAAAATGGTGGCCGCCAAATACTCTTGCTACTTCCTACAGACTGCTGCTGCAACCTGATGAAGCAACAGGGAGGAAAGGGGTTGGAAAGGATTTTAAGGGAGAAACGGAGGCCATCTTCCTTCCTGTAAGCCTCCTGGTTGCCTCAGCACCCACTGCTGTTCTGAAGTCCCGGGCACAGATGGCCTCCGCTGTCCCCACCCCTTAGGCTTCCCCGCCACACCTGGCGCCAGCACAGACCCCAGCCTTGTGGATGTCTGCACTGCCACTGCCCACTGCTCTTCTTACAGCTCAGGAGACAGGGCGTGTCCCTGTGCATGCAGCTGCTGGGTTTCCTGAGCACACCATGATCCAGAGCACAGAGATAGGATCTGTCTTGTGGCTTTGTATTGTTATTGTCTTATGACTCTCCCTCCCTACCTCTCTCTCCCTCCCTCCTTCCTTCCCTTCCTCCCCCTCCTTTCCCTTTTCTCTCTCCCTCTTTTCCCCTGTCCTCTTTCTGTCTCTTCCTGTCTCCTCCTTTTCTTTCTTCTCACCGTCCTTCCCTTTTTTCTTCTCCCCTCCCCCTTTATTCCTTCCCCTTCCCTCCCTCATGCTAGCCCTTCTTCCTTTGTCCCCACTCTTTCTCTCCTTCCTTCCCTCCTTTTCTTCTGTCCTTGCTTCCCCTCCCTATTTCTACTTCTCCTTTCCCTCCCTCATTCCTTTATTCCTTCCTTCCTTCTTCCCTCTGTTCCTTCATTTGATCATACATGTATTATCATCAGAATTTGGTTGTTTGAATGGACCTAGGAACCAATAGATGGATTGTGTTGCATTGATCTACCCTCAGCACTCTGCTCAAGAGGCATGGGCAGAACCATCAGATACAGTCCTGTTGTCTTGAGGAACCGGAAGCATCTTTAGGTGCCCATTGGTGGTAACTAGCAGCGTCAAAGCCACATCTCTCAAGGACTAGCTTTGTTGTTTGCTTCCTGGTAAGGGAGTTAGGTATTCCCTGGCTCGGGATCTATTGTGGTGCAACGATCCAGCTGGTTGTATCACAGAAAACTCACTGTGCCATCTCCATAGGTATAAGTCCAGGGCTCCTGAGCACGAGAGATTCTTGACTTTGTTGACCACTCCAGACTGGAACCAGCATTATTATAGCAAATTTTGAAGTAGAAGTGGGTATGTTTAATCCTACTTAGTTGTGAAAACTAATAAGGAATAGAAATAATTCCTGCCATATTTCTCAAAACTGTGTAGTCTCCAGAATACTGTCACTACACCTACTTCCAACCTCTGGAATGAGTGTCATGAGAGTCCCAGGTGAACACGATCCTGTTCCTTTAAAGAGTTAAATATATACACTGCGTCTTGCCTCTGGTTGCTCTTCATACTTGGACCTAAGGGGGAGTGTTCTCAGTGGATCCTGTGTTTTAGAACTCAGAGACAACTGGAGGCGCTGTTGAGACAGATGAGGGTTAAGTGTCTGCTTCTTCCCAGGCGCCCTGTTGGGCAGAAGTCACCTGTTGGTTCTGGACACCTAAAATTCTCTTAGATATTTATGGAAATGGTTAGCTGGGTGCATTGAAGTTCATAGCTTTCGTTGCTTTTATTGAATTCATTGATGGCAGTGTGACTATTCTCCTGGCCAAAGCTGTCATGTTTAGTAAATGATATTTGAGTCACCAGCAGACCATTTATGTAACAGTCCCATTGATGGTATCTGCGCACGGTATCACAGCTATCTGTGCCTGTGCTTCAGACACTTTGATGATCACACGGGGATGAAACCCCTCAGGATGCGTTTCTTCTTCAAGAATATCCATGTTATCAAGTGATGCATTTCTGTAATAGCTTCTGTCTGAACATGGATGGAACAGATAGCGAATATACATGGCCGGCCTTTGATGCTAATACCTTTCTCCCACACCCAGTACTTATGGAGAAAGGCAGACGCAAGCACAGCTTATGAGCAATATCCTGTTGCTGCTAGACCGAGAGGTCTCAACTCCCATGAAAGATGCTGGGTAAAAGACCACTCAGAAACCATGTGGATTCAGCAGTCCATTTAAACTAATCAACAGGCGGGTCACTCACTGTAGGTGCTAGCAGCATGGGGTAGGGGGTGGGGATGAGACAGCAAGCACTGAGCCCAGTCTGTCCATCTGGAGTTCCTTGCTTCTGCTTGCACCATCACTGCTTTCTCGTCAGTGAGAGCCCTTCCAATTGCAGGTGAGACATACGTTAGGCCCACTAAACATCCCCTTCTTCTAGCTAATTGCTCCTTTCCTTGGAATATAATAAACACAAAGAGTGAAAACTATTGTACCTTGGCTTGCAACTTGTGCTCCTTCTTTAGAGGGCGCTTGCCTGTATGCATTTCTCTTATATCTGTGTGCTCGCAGACAGCTTGCCACAGCCAGCCATGGATCTCCAGGGGACTCACTAATAATGACCCGTGAATGTGTGGCTTCTTAAGCACATGGTCGTTGTTGATCAACTCTTACAGTTCTGCAGACGCAAGGCTGAGTAGAAAGGCCACCGCCTCCCTCGCCCTCGGTGTGTTGCCTGAGTACACACACAAGAATGTATGAGAGTTATACAGTCACATCCCTTGTCTCCTGTTGACCAGCAAACCTAAGCAGTTTCCCCAGAAGAAGTATCTCTTGCACATCCTGGAACAATTGACTGAACAGCAGGATCTGCTCATAGTCATTCTCCTGCTTTGTTCAGTGTATCTCAGCTTAGTCTGCAGAATGCATGGGCATTGTTGAATAAGACAAGATCCCTGCCATTGAGAGGTTCATTGTCTCTATTCCATAACATGTCTGGCTGAAAACATCATTTTTTTCTGTTTTGATAGTGTGATACTCTGCGGATAAAATATGGAAGTGGTGAAGTTTGGGTTGCTGACCTGCGCAGAGTTCTGTGTTGATCCCTGCTCCCCTAGACAAACACCCACAGGAGGAAACGGCTAATGGACCAGGCTTTAAGTCAAAGTCATGCTTTCTGTCCATTCAAAATACAGTTCTTTAAAGGAACCCACAAACTCCTCATACTTCCCAGTTAAAGGAGTAAGAACATGCTGCTGCCCCACTCTGTTCAGTTTTTACTCCAGTGAAGTTTATTTCACAAGGAGATTTATCCATCAGGTCTTTTTGAGTTTGATTTTTACTTTGGCAATTGATTTTTTTCTCCTCACATTCAGAGTTCCTGAGAGTCAGCTGAAAGGTTTGGTGCCGTGCCACATAACGTGTTAAGTCCTTCAAGAGCAGGTTATAAATGCAGAAAGATTTCTTAGGAGGTTTAAGTGACAGGGGATCAGCGAGGAAGAATGCATGGCAATCGTGATGTGTGGAGATGTATCTGCCGCTGTTGGTGCAGCATTCCTGGCTTGTGTTAAATGCATTGGCTTGCTGCTGGTGGAGCCCCTTTGCATCCTTCAGGTCAGAGAGGCTCGTCTTCCAATCCACAAAGAAACTGGAGCTGGCTCAGAAGGCAGAATGTTTTGCTATCATCAAGATGTAAATATTTAGCTTTTGGCTTAGAACGGATTACAGAAATCCCAAGATTCTCCTGCTGTGTGCCTGGAGCAATTCCAAGAGAATGCCCTTGCTTGGTTTCCCATCTGTCATTCACACTGTTAAATGCTGACAGAAATTGTTTGAGTTTGTCAGAGAAGTTAGAAGCCTCTAATTGTGGCATCCAAAGAGATACCACATAATCTTTTCAGATCTACATGAGTCCCAACAAGGAAGATGGGAGAACGTTTTCTGGTCAGAGATGCCTCATAAATGAGCTGTTAGTGACAGTCTCACATCAAAAAAGAAAACAGGAGGGGATAGGCACACTCAGAAAGTTATTTGTGGCATATTCTTTGAGGCAAAACACCTCTCTTAAGTGCCGCTTCCTCACCACATGCCATGAAGACTGGAACAAAGGTGAAGTGGTTTTAAGACCATGGGTATCACACACAGCAAGCAGGGGCTCTCTTCCCTGGATCAATGCACTGGGCCATCAAGAACAAACCAACCAGACCACTGGACCAGATATGGTTGCAGTGAGCAATGCTTCTGTAGGTAGACGTGGAATAAAGTAAACTTGAGATAGGAGGCAACAGCTTTAGTGAGTGCTTGTTTTGTATAATATTACCCAATCTTTTAATAAGATGTCCATGAACTACTCACAGGAATGAAGAGATACACCCTGAATGATGGACAGCTAACTGCAGGCAAAGGCGTGCATGGGTCATGTAGGGTATGGTTGCTGGATATGGACCTGCTGGTCTATTTGCTGTAGACAGAGAACTTCCAAGCGCATGCCCAAGGACCCAGCACAGGCTGGAAGAGTGTTCCCTGTGTCGAGTTGGCAGAAACCATGCTTGTATAGCTGGTCAGCTTAAGGGCTCAGTTTTCTGGTCTTTGAATTTCACAGTACTATGAACCCTCTTTAGGCTATTACTGACTTTTCCTTTAAGTGTATGTGTTCATAACCTTCATTGCCACCCAAAGAGCAAATCCTTGCCAAATGGCAATCTACAGCCAGGTATCTAGCACCAATTTCATTCAGAACATATTTGCCAGGCATATAATGTTGCTTGGGGGGGGGGGGTAGGTGAATGAGCCATAACCTGAGTTTTTCTGGGTGGGGGGGACACAGAATATTTTTTTAAAACTGCAATGCATGTAAGAAGCAAAGGGAAAAATCAGTTTTGATGAGACATGTGTAGACATGTTTCCCTGATACCTCACCAAGGTTTATAAACCTTCCTCCTCACCGCTGGTCCAGTAGTGAGTCTTCAAGGTTTGCTTTGCACCCTCCTGTGGTGCACTGAAGAGAAAGAAGCTCCCTCCCCTCTGCGCTGCTCTTTAAAGTGCATCTGTTGCAAGGGGCCCAGCAGCTGCACCTCAGGCCCTCCAGCAACCGAGGGCTGCTGGCCATTGCCCAGTGGTGCTGAGGTTGCCCGCAGAGAGCTCTGCCTCACTCCTGACCGTTAGAAATTTGTCACCAAAGTGTGAAACTATTGACGCTGTCAGGTTTCCCATCATTTCTATTCTTTCGATCCCTCTCATTTGCATGGGTTACTCATACATGTAGATCTTGGGTATGATTTGGACAACTGCTCTGTCACTTGACAGAAGGGCCTTGCTAGGTGGGGCTGGCCTCTGGTGCTGCTTTGTCTGCAAGTGCTGGATGTCAGTGAGCCACAGGTGGTGCCAGAGGAGCTGGCCTAGAGTCAAGGACTGAGGAAACAAAGTGTCTATCTGTTTGACTCAGTTACCCGTTTAAAGCCCCCTTTGTGAATGCGAGCACTGCTTCTGAACTATGGAGTTTGCTTTTAAGATCCCCAGTTGCTTCCTTAATGTGTGTGCTGACATCTCTGGGTGGAATGGAGCACCCTGACTACTAAGAAACCTTGTGAGTTCAGGTTGAGGAACTCTGAAACATTCACCGCTTTGCAGTTATTCATGAGTCGTACCCTTTATTAGGTAGTTTTTGTGATGGGGTGAATGGTTTGTGGACTTCACCGGGGTATTCTTATAATACTGGAGGAGTGGGTTGACCATAGTGTTTGGAAGGCTTTTATGTTTTAAAGGATGTTATAGCGTACAACTTAAGAACCTTGATTAAACTCAGCCTTTCATGGTTACACCTTAAAGTTGAAACACATTTCATTTCATCATTTCCCAGAAGGGGCACTCAATTCACCCGTTTCCTGTTTTTAATCTCAGGTTGTTCTGTATTTGCTCCATATCTACTCTCCCAGTAGCATGGCCTGGAAGTCAACATCAAACTCTTGCCCGACCTGAGATTCGCACGTTTTGCACATAGCTGCCGTCCATGCTGAACTATCTTCACACAGATCTGTGAGGCAGGGCTGTCTGTTCCCCTCCTGTCTGAAACGTCACAGCCAGTCATTGAGCTTCTCATCACAGCAGCGATATGCCGTGTCTGACGCACAAGCTCTCCTGCTCCCAGTCTACCACAGACAGTGTTTTTAGTCTGTCATTGAGCTGGGGGTGGCATTCAAGACCAAAGCTTCTGAACTACTTAATCTTGCCCCGTTCTATTTCTGGTGCACTTGAACCATTGTGTGCAAAAACCATTTATTGAATCTGCTTGATACCTCTTGCGCCGAGAGTCCTTAAAGACATACGTGTGTTATTGATGGTGATGGTGTTGATGACGACTGAGCCCAGCAGCCATGAATGCTTGGCGCATGGTATACAACTGAGTCACACTCCCATGCCTTGTTCATTCATTTATTCACTCCTTCAGCAAGCGTGTCTCTTGCTTCCCATGTAGCAGGGGTATTGGCCTGAGGTTTTCGCTTCTGTTCAAATTTCAGATGGTTAGAACCCCAGGGGCAGAAAACATGCTCATGTTTGTCAACTCAGTCCCATACTCCACTCAAGAGAAGTTGCTTTGCCTCTGGAGCTGCTGGCTCTGAGAGGTCTGCTGTGGTCTCGTAGTGAGTTCTGTCTCTTCCTCTGTTAAACTGCTGAAGATTAAGATAAGAAAGGGTTTTTTTTCCCCACTGGAGTGTGTAAAACAGGGATCCTCATTCTCAGAGTGGGTGTCTCAGGGATTTGCCAGGGTAAGTGGGGGAGCTGTATTAGTTCAGGGATTTGCTTGTCCTGGTTTTTGGCTCTTCTCTCTTCCCCATTTTGGTTACTGCTTAGTGCAGATGGATGTGAATGGCTAAGGAGTGAGCAGAGAGGTGGAAGCAGGGGCCAGGTATGGATCCGCTGGTCTTCTCAAGAGGGTACATTTTAAACTTAGCATTTTCAAGTCAGGCCGCGAGGCTATCACTTTCAACCCCTGCACTCTCTTCAGATTCTTCCTACTTAAGCTTCCAATGTATTTCCGTCTTTTAAACTAGAAGCCTCCAAGTTGACGTGAAACACGCCCATCTCCTTAGCTGATATCCAGTTGTGTCTTTATATTGAAGAATGTGTTTTACTTGGACCCCTTCCCTGACGTAGCTTGGCAGCATCAGTAACATGAATTTCTTGTCCCTGCAGAGTGTAAAACTTTGCCAATTTCATGCAATGTGCATTTCCCCTCAGAAATGTTTCAGGTTGTTTAAACTTGGTTGTTGAAAATGGATGGGTGCTCATGGGTGGTATATGGCTCCCTGTGTCTCTCTGCCCTGGTCTTGCTTTGGTGGTCAGATCTCTTCATAAAATCATAAGACAAAAAGAAGGGATGGGAGTTCCAGGGGCTGCGGGGGGGGGGGAGGGGCAGGCTACAGGGAGCGTGCTCATTCCTGCACTAGAAGGCATTTGCAGCTTATGCATCCTAGCTTTCTAAGACTCTTGGACTGATTTTCCTGACCTCAGCTCTTCCTCCTAACACTCGCAATGACAAGCTGTTTCAGCCTTTACCACCACTCCCAGGCCACCGTGGGTGTCACAGCATAGTGTGGCCGACTACCTAGTGCAATCAATCCCTGGTGACACAAGTTAAGTGGCCCTGGGACCCAGGTGAGGATGTCCTGGTAATATGGGTTACATGTTCTATGTGACATGACAAGATAGGGCAGCCACATGACGCACGATTATATGAGGTGACACAAGTTAAGCCATCTACACAACCGTTGGGACATTCTGGTAATAAATGGCACAAGTAAGAAAATCCCCTTAATATGCAAGAGCACCAAAGGTAGGTAGCACCAGTGAAGACCCAGGCCACCAGAACCAGCATGCCTACCCAAGCTTACGCTAGAAGATGTGGCTTTTCTCCCAATATTAACTATTTTCAATTGTATTGTTTTTATTATTTTTATAATATCTAAATTACTCTCATTTCAGTTATTACAAAGGATCAACAACCCTCTTAGTATTTCTGTACCCAAGACATTCCATTTCACAACTTTGGCCTGAGTTCTTCTGGGAAGGTCCTCTTGTTTCAGACAACCCTGTATCCAGAACCTTTAGTTCTGGGATCCAGCCTGGCACTGAACTAGGGTGGGAGAAGGGTGCATAGAAAGCAGAATCCCTGGCTTCTGCCTGGAGGGCACTGGTTCCTGGGCTCAGCTGAATCCCTCTGCAACATGGTTGTTAAAGGGCCGTGTCTGCCTTTTGCGTGTCTGAAGTCCATATTTATCAGCTTTCCTGGGCTTTGTGCAGCTGCTGGTCTGGGGGACTTATGGGAATAGGATGGAGAGAAAGACAGCGTAAAGGGTGTGTGTGTGGCAGCCACTGCTCTGGGTTTCTTTACCCTTACCTTAGGGTGGCATGGCAGACGTGGGTAACCTTCTTTCCCTACCTACGCATGTGTGAGCACAGCCCTTCCCACAGCCTGAAGCATCCAGCGCAGAAAGTGGATGCCAGGCTTGAGGAGATGACAGTGGGCTGTTTATTCTGAGTGTGGCCTTGGAGGTACCAGAAAAGCAGAGGACACAGCACCCCACACAGCCATTTATAAATCTCCAGGAACATGTTTTTTACATAGTCTCTAGTATTTCTGCTCTTTTACCTGGCATTGCAGGTTCCGGTGTATACTTTAAGATAAAAAATATGATAGTTGAGGTAGGTGACACAGAGAAGACACCATTCAGAGCATCTAGCCAGGAGAGTGCCCTTCAGAGGCCTTGAAGACAGCCTGACAGACAGGTGGGGATGGGCCTGCGTTTCTTTGGAAGGTTTCAATGGGTGGCAGAGCTCTCTTCTGCATAGCCCTGCCCACCAGCCTCCTGAGGCAGATCTTCCCCAGGCTCCATTTTCCAGGGAAGGATTGAGACATCTGAACTTCCCTACTTACTCACAAAGAAACACACCTGTCCCGTACAGGTTGAGAGGCACCTTGTGCGGGACAGTGCATCTTCTGTGACCTGGCGAAGGGCTGAACGTGATCGTGTCTGAGTAAGAATGTCCTGTGTGAAGAATGCTCCGAGCACAGCGGAGTCCTCGCCCACTCAGTGCATGGCCTCCCCGGGGGCAGACATACACACAGACATGCATGTCCTGCACACTGCATGAAGCTGAGGCTAGAGAGACTGACTATTTCTCAGTTGACCTAAGGCGTTCTTGTGGCAAGTCGCTACAAAGTGTCAGATGCTAGATCACAAAGTAATAAATCAACAGAAACAATCCTCAGAGCCTCTGGCGAAGAAAGTCTGTGTGAGCATCAGTTTGTTGTTAGAGCAACAGTAGCTCTGGGGTGGCTGATGCTTCTCTGGAGCAGTGACTTCAGGGACATCTGGGACAGCAGCATGGGAACTTTCACCCCGATTGCTAAGGGAAATTTCCATTTGCATCAGGCTGTTTTCTAACCTCCTCAGTGGGCCCTGCCGGCTCTGCTGCAAGCCTGTGGCCATGTTAGATAAGGACTTTTTTTCTAAGTGGTGTCCACACTTCGCCGGTGGGTGCCTTTGACTCAACTCTGCTTGCCGGTTATCTCGTCGAACAGAATGCCACAGACAAACGTGTTGATTTGTAATTTTGTTCTTATTTTTCTGGGATACTCTTTTTTCGTCTGTTCCCTTCATTCAAAAACTGACGTGTAGAGGTTTCTAAATGTGCCCTTTCTAACTATACTTGTGTTTTCTGTTTCTGTAGTATATTTTTGTTGTTGTTTGTTGGCTTGCTTTTGTCTCCGCCCTAACACTGGATCTTTATTACACTGTAAGAAAATCTTATTGTGGTTTTTACTATGTTTTTTCTAAAATACAAGAGATAAATACTTAAGTGGTCTACTAGAAGTATCACTAGTTCCTGGATTTTAGCACTGAATAACTAAGGTGGTCGTCATCCTCTTCTGTGGAGACGAGGACTGGAGAGCTCGTATTTTAAGTTCAAGAAAAGCTGTGTGTGGATGTGTGTGCACATATGCCTGTATGTGAGTATACATATATGTGTACGTATGCTTGGATTTTTGCACCTGTATATATCTAATGGCATGTTTGTTGTACGAGTCGTGTATACATGCCCATTCATTACATGGGTGTGTGAAGGAGGGTATGTATGTGGGCTTTGTGTGTTGGGTATATTATTTTCTTGTGCCTGTATCTGTATCTATGCCTGCACTTCTGTGTGTCTAAATATGTAGTGGGTGTGTTCCAGTATTCATGTGTATGTGGACCTGTGCATGTCTGTATGCATGTCTGGGTATCGTGTGTTGTCCCCCAGCTCTCTGCTAAAGCCCCTGGTATGATTCCCTATTCTTACTTCCCTTTCTGTCAGTTCTCCATAATTCTTTGATTTCAGTTAGGCTGGTGTCTTGGGCAGCTTCCTCTTTTCCTGTATTCCTATATTTCAATATTCACCCTCGTTCCTCTTCTCAAGCTCTTACCATACAGTCAGGAGGATGTGGAAACCCAGTTACAATATGACACACAGCACAGTGTCACAATCACTGAGCGTGGCCCTACCTCCTGGGGATAGTGAAGGGCTAGGAGAGGCCGGGAGGGACAAGGACAGATTAGGGAAGCCTGACTCTGGAAGTCCAGGGCTCCCTGCCACAGAGCTGCTGTTCCAGAAGTGTTGTGACCAAAGCAGACCATCCCGTACCTTTCTCCAATGACAGCTGGGGTTCACGCATCTGCCTAAGAGGGCAGGGCCTCCCCGTCATTGCCTCATAATCCTGCTTTTCCTCCAAAATGCCTGTTGACTCCCATCTTCCTTATTTCTGCCTGGGGGGTGTTATGGTCTCCTCCCTTGGAGGGCTCCCCATTCCTAAGTCAGTCCCTACTACGTGACCCACTGAACAAGCATCTTGGACAGTCCTTATTGCCTGAAAACTCCAGCTTCCAGAGGACCCTAGGATGGCTCCCAGCCTCCTACCCCTACACCCCGGGATTGCAGAACACTGTCTCCATAACTCTGAGGGGATCACTTACATGCCCACCTGAGATCTCCCCCTGGCGTGAGTCACCTATGTGATTTCTGAAAAGCCCCTAGGAAACCAGGGCCCGTGGCCCGTTTCTGCTGGTGCTCCTGGTGGCTCTTGGCAGTGGCTGCTGCATTTGTTGTGCTCCTGACATGCTGGCAGATTAAAAACTCTGGAGGTAGAAACACATCTTCCTCTTGCAAGGTCTCAAGTGACCCCCCCGGGGGTGGTGTGAACCCACTTCCGAATGCCTGCATTCCCTCAGTGATATTTGACTTATTGGAAAGGCCTTGTTTCATAAACTACAGAAAGTTTATAAAAACCCATGTGAGGGCTTAGGAGGTGACCTGGGATGAGTGTGCTCCGAGGTCCCATGGACTTAGGGCACAGCCATAACTTGCTGAGTCTCACTGGTGACCCTGGTCAGGTCTGTTGTCTGTGAATCTTACTTCTTTATCTAGTAAAATAGAGGAGGTGTTAGGGGGTGTTTTCCTAAGGGTTGTTTAAAGGACTATAGAATTCCACAGTAGATGTTCAACTCAGCTCCCTCACCTAAAAGAAGCTCCCAGTCTTCTTTGAGGGCTGCAGAGTGTGGGGGGGGGAGCCAGTGGGAGTTGTTATGTGCGCAATACATCTGATTTTTAACTGGGAAGAGCGCATGACTTGAACTACTCATTTCTGTCCATTTCCCAATAAATGCTACTGAATCATAAAAGGAGAAAAACAGGAAAGGAAGAAAGAAATCCTGTCATTTCCAAGAAGTGCTAATGATAAGACAGGACTTTTTGAGATGCTCTGATCCTAAGAAACTGCTGGTCCCTACTAGGAAGAGCATGTGGCTTTTGTAGGTTCTTCCCGAGAGACGTGACATTTTGTTGAAAGTTCCAGTAACCTAGGGCTTTCTAAGTAATGAGCTGAGCTCAGGAAAAGGTAATGGCACCTGAACAAAAGGGCAGCCAACATTTCCTGAGGGCCAGGTGTCTTCTCTGCTCTCTCAAGAGACAGACAATTTTCTGGGTCTCCTTGTGAGGAAGGTGCAGCGTGGTGGTGTCCTGTAACTCTCTGGTCCCACAGAAATGATGAGGTAGAGATGGGGTCTGAACAGTACTTGCTTCTGTGGGCCCATTTCCATGGCAACTTCCAAATCTTGGAGGCCAGTTGCTAGGGCCATGTTCATTGCTAACACCTGAGAGCTTTGCTGTGATGGCCAAACAAGATAGGATGTGGTTAGCATTTGCCGTGCTCAGTTTTTATAAGGGGAGACCAGAAGAGAGATGGAGGAGAGGAAGGAAAATAAAATGGAGAACGAGCCTTAAAGACCTCCCTGCAAAAAGAACCATACAGTGCAAAGACTTTGCTAGGCTGACGTTACCAGTTAGTTGTCCCTAGATAGTAAAGGACTTGAACTCTCTGTGTGCCCTGCCCTCTTAGCGTGTGAATTAACGTCATGTGAACTGCAGCTGGTGGCAGAATTCCACAGGAGGGTTGTTAGTCTCCAAGCCACTGGTCCCAGGCTCACAGGTGCTCATGGCCAGCTCTTACAGATACCCTCTTGGCTCCTCAGTCTCTGAGCTGGTACCTGAGAAACAGGCTTTCTGGGGAGAGCACATGGAGAAATAACCAAAGCAGAACTAGAGCTCCATAGCTTCCTGCAGCGTGTGCCATTGTCAGGAGTCTGCTAACCATCTCCCACCCCAATTTCTCAGCCTGAGTGTGTCTCAGTACCTTTCCACAGACAAGAGCCCACCCAAAGGCCTGCGCTGCCAGCTAGCACTAGGGCGCGAGGCCTAGAGGGTGTCCTTCCGGTCACTCTGCCTTCTCGCTGAGTCACTCTTTGCTTGGAATTTTGACAGGGACCTGTTGGACTTCTGGAAGGGAGGGACATCGGAGGATCCACCCTCTGTGTGTCCCTGGAGAGATTACATTATCTCTGGCCTCCCTGAAGCTGGGCTTAGGCTTCTGGAATCTTTGGGGCTGACACAAAGCCAGTTCTGGGGATGGGACAGAATGACCGTGAATGTAAGCAGAGCCCACAAGGAGGTAACCCATTTGGGGTCCTCTTCTCCTGAAGACGTTGGGACTTAGAGTGCTCAGCTTCACTTGGCATACGTCCCCTCATTTTATGGACTGGCGTATCCTACACCCCACCAGTGTAAGAGCTGTACACTTCTGAGCTATGTTTAGGGAGCCAGGTCAAGTGCAGCAGTTCACATGTTTACAGCCCTACATTTTGCCAAGTGATTGTTGGCACTAGCAGACAGTTCAGCTTGTTGCTCTTGGAAGCGTGTTGCTGGGAAGGCCGGTCTACTGCCCGTGTGGAACCTCTTTGCTTAGCTCATACAGCCATACAGCAGATGAAACCACTCATTGGTTGGCTCATACCTCAGTACTCCGATAATGACTAGACTTGTCATGCGTGACCCTTCCAGGCTGCAGTCCTCCCGTGCCTTTCCACTTGTCTGGTGAGCACAACCACTCCTATGCCTCGCAGTGGGTGCCTCTGGCTATGTCTGCCCAGACTTTCCAGGACCGGGGTGTTGGAAGATAACCCCAGAAACCTCCTGGTGTCCCTCCTGCCATCTGTAATTAGTGTACTTGTACATGTTCTGGTTATCCAGCAAGGTCCCCCACATACTCTACCCTCAGCATACTGGCTTACTTAGGCAGTCTGGTAAATATGTCTCTCGCTACACAGAATTTCAAATGGAACAGGAAATAAATATTTACAGGAGGATCTTCAGGTCATCATCATGGTAACATCGTCTCTCCCCCTCCTCTTACGCATAAAGTCTTTTAACTCAGATCCAAGACCTCAAATGACGTCATCCTGCTGTTGGACACTGGCAAGCACCTTTCTCGTGATTTCCCTTCTTCTGTCTCCACTGTGCTCATCTTACTCATCAGAGTATCCCTTTTCTCTGTCTTTAAAGCTCTCATTATTGGGTCTGGAGAGATTGCTCAGTAGTTAAGAGCACTGACTGCTCTTCCAGAGAACCTGGGTTCAATTCCCAGCACCCTCATGGCAGCTCACAACTGTCTGTAACTCCAGTTTCAGGAATTCTGGCACCCTCACACAGACACACATGCAGGCAAAACACAAATGCACGTAAAAATAAACAAATCTTTGGTTGTGTTAATCTTCTCTTGCTCACATGGCTCTTCTTGAATCACAGAAGTGTCCTCATGGTCCTTCTGTATACTTAGTACCATGCAGCTAAATAAGTAATGTTCTTGCTTAAAATGTAACCCTTTGTTTTGTTTTGTTTTTTTTATGTCCATTGGTGTTTTGCTTGCATGTATGCCTATGTGAGGATGTCTGGTCCTGGAACTGGAGTTGCCAACAGTTGTAAGCTGTCGTGTAGTTGCTGGGAATTGAACCTGGGTCCTTTGGAAGAGCAGCGAGTGCTCTTAACCACTGAGCCATCTCTCCAGCCCCAAATGTAACACTTTTTTAAAAATACAGAAAAAGCATGAAGCTTAAAACATTCAGAAAATATCTCCAAGCTTTTTTTTTTCAGCGCACCAGATTCAACCTTCCAAATTGTGGGTCTGTGAGACCCCGGGTCCTGTCACAGACTTGATGCTTAAGAGGAGGGGGCGAGAAGATGAGGGAACTTCCAGATGTCCCCATAATGATGACTGGAAGATCCTCCTGTAAATGTTACTAGAACAATCGTTTTTACTCTCTGCTCTTCCCTTGTACTCTCTAGAGGAAACTCTGAATCCATCTCTTTCTAAGCCGTCCATTGTTCTATCAGCTGGAGCTTTCTCTACTCTAATTTGTTCACTGTGATAATTTAATACCACATTAACAAAATATAAACAAAAATAGGACAGGGTTTGGGATGTAATTTACTACCAGGGTCCTTGACTCACATCTTCAAGGCTCTGGGTTCTGCCCTTGACGCTGAATGTAAAATCCAGGTGTGCTACATCAGCGCAAGGGCGAGCGTGCCCTCTTCCCCTGTTGTCTTCTCTGGAAGCAAATCCGGCAGGTGGGACTGGGAGCAAGGCAAAGTGACGCTGGGAACAACCCCAATGTCAATCTACCTAACAGCCTAAGACACAGAGATGATCGCCTTAAGCTTCTCCCAGGTGGGGCTGGTCCCATTCAGAGTGCTGGCACAGGAGACCATGGCTAGGATTTTCGGAGTTGGAACACACGAATGGTGCCCGCCCTGCCGTCCTCTGCCCTGACTCCATTGTCTTGGGTGGGCTGCCGAGCTGTTTTCCCGCGGCTGTTCCCATCTGAGGAAGGTGGCAAACGGTTGTTGGGTGTAGCCGATGCCATAGGCCCATGGGAATCTTTGTGGACAAGGAGATAAGGTGTTATCTTCCCAGCCTGTGGCTTTGTGCCGAGCACAAAGCTAACTACTTGTCTTCACAGTGCGACAGTCAGGCCCTTGGAGGGTTATCATGAAAAAGCACGCAAACCTGACAGAGCAGATGGGATTATTCCCACTTGGCGGATACGGAAAGTGAGCTCCGATAGGCAGCACGTGATGTATTTTCCAGTCAGGAGGGCAAGCCCTGCATAGATGCCTCCGCTGACTTGGTGTGGCCTGCTGCCTCTTCGTCCCACAAGATCATGACCACCTTTGTTTCCTGCAGACTTATGGATGTCTGAGTTCAAGGACACCCAGAACCAAAGAAATCCAGAGGGCCCAATTGAATTGGAGAGCCAGTAGACAGTAATGTATGACACTGTGTGAAAGTAATGTCAAAAATTATTTTCCTTTTTTGACTTTGCTCTAAATATGCTCGTGTCCTGGAACTGCATGTGAAACCTAGTGCTTTCTGCCATTTCTCAATTAGTTCAAGTGGATTTCTGAGAATAACCAAGTATTGTGGTTATTAAGTAGGGAACTTTTTAGTTCAATCCTGTCATAGGTAGCCTGTGCCTCCTGTCCACACTGCCAAGGGGAACACTGTGCTGGTCAGTCATGGCCTCTTTCTGAGCAGGCCTGTGACCTGGAATAGGCTCAGGTGAAGACCAAAGGCTATAGTCAGAGAGAGACAGGGTGGGAGGCAGGCTTCTGAAGAAGCATCTTCAGGCTAGGGTCCCAAAGCAGGCCTTGCAGACTCCATAATCCTGTGAGGAACAAACACAGGCAGCCGGGAGACTGGGGAACCCAGTTCTCCAGAAGAAAAGATCCGGGTATCTATGTACAATCACAAAGTCCGCAAGGTCACTTGAGCAAGTAAGATGTGCAGATCCAGGCTGGGGCTATGGACATGCGTAGCTAAATGGAAACCACAGCGTTTACATACATGGGTAGTAGTGAGCTTTGATGGTTGTGTTGTTGTTTGTTTTAGCATCTTCTTATGGTTCATCCCTCTGTTTACTGAATAGTGTGATCTGCCAAGAGATTCCCTGATAGCAGTTGCCAGGGCTAAAGGAATTCTGACACAAGCTCCCCCTCACATAGCTCTGTAGGCTGTTGGGGCGTTTGGAAGTTAGATGCGGTCTCTAAAGAGCGGTAAGGAAGATGGCAGCCTGAGCCTATCATACAGATGTGTTGGGAGGGGAGTCTGAAGGCCGCAGCCTACAATGCACACACAAGCCAGATGCATGATGGTGAGCAGGGAGCACAGGCAGAAGGTTCCACAGACCATGGCCTTGGCTAAGCAGTGGCAGGGGTGGTGGTAGTGGCTTCGTGGAGGTGCTGGGGGTGTGCATGGTTGGAGAGCAGCGGGGAAAATGAGGATCATTGGAAAAACTGGGGTGATCATTGGATTTTGCAAGGAGTGGTGGAGGTGCTCCAGTGGATTGGATCAGCTAGACCTTTGTTCATCCATACATGTGGAGATGTAGGAAGAAAGCTAGGCCCTGGGAAGAGGGTGAATTTGGAGATAAGCAACTGTCTGGGGCCTGGAAGGCAGGGGCGTGGCAGGCAGGATGAAGCCCGTGTGCATTCTGTTCTCTTGGCCCTGGCATAGTACCGCTGCCCTCTCTTTCCACATGTGTGTGCCTGGAGCCGTTCAGGACCTCAGAACCTGCCCAGCAGGACCCTTGAAGTCTGCACAGGAAGAGCTGGTTCCCCAGGGGAAGAGGTTTGACAGCCTCACAGCTGTTCTGACCTGCATCTGGGTGAGCGGTGGAGTCACTTAAGTAGGTGTAAGACCACACACCAACACTCCTCTGCTCCGTGTCTGTGGGCAGAACATGGAGCTTCTTTGTATTTTAGCTGTCTCCTTGCAAGGCTGGAACCACAGCATCTTCTACAAGTGAAGTCAGATGGCTAGTGTCCTCTTCCGGTGAGAAAGCCCCGAGCCACCTAGCCAACAGGGAGGATGATTAACAAATGTATCCATCTGTGAAGTGTGTAGATTCTCAGAGGATCCACATCTGGCTTCCCCCTACACTCCCAGAGAAGGATGCCTACAGTGTCTGTGGAGACCTAGAGCCCTTTGCAGCCCCAACCCTGTCACTCTTGCTGACTCAGCCACACCCACAGGCTGCCTGCCCCTTCTGTAGATCTGTAAGGAAGGCCACAGGTCGCTGTGAATGGTAGACACGTTAGTAGCAGACTGGGGACTTCCCCGTGGCTGAAGGGTTAACTAACATGACTTAAAGAGCGGGGTGTAAAATCAAGCTACAATGTATTTCTGAATGCTAGTACATACAAATTTGAGCCACAGAAAACCATCATTGTCCAACTTGGACTTGAAAGTGGAGCAGATGTCCTCTCTCTCATTCTGAAAATCTCACCTAGCTTTCAGTCCCTCCGTTGGGAGCTACTCGTGAGAGGTGCAGCTGATGCAGCCAAAGAGTGTGGTCTCTACCCTGTCAACCTGTCTTCCGTCATGTTCACAGGGTGGCAGTTCAAACAGGGCTCAGAATCTCAGGTGACTACAGCGTGCTATACGGTGGTGATGGCGAGATACGGGGCATCAGAATCCACTAGCAGAGAAGTGTGATAAAAAAAAATGTATTTTGTGGCCAGGTGGTGGTGGCGCACGCCTTTAATCTCAGCATTCGAGAGGCAGAGGCAGATGGATCTCTGTGAGTTTGAGGCCAGCCTGGTCTACAGAGCAAGTGCCAGGACAGGCTCCAAAGTTACACAGAGAAACCGTTTCTCAAAAAAACGAAAATACACAGAAAAACCCTGTCTCAAAAACAAAAATAAAATGTATTTTGTGATTCTTGAAATACTTGTAAATATTCTCAATGCAGCCAAGAGTGATGGCTGATGTCATTAATCCCAGCACTCAGGAAGCAGAGGCAGGTGGATCTCTGGGTGTTTTTAAGGCCTGCCTGCTGTACACAGCAAACTCCAAGACAGCTGAGGCTTCAAAAGTGTAATCCTGTCTCAAAATTTTATCCCTATCATTTCATAAAACACTAGCTTAAAGTTGGGGCTAGACTGTCCAGTAAATGAGGGGAAAGCCAAAAGTAAATTACTGAGTGGTTCCTCCGCCCTCCTCACAGGGGGATGAGCTGTTCTGATGGGACTTCATAGGTGTCACAGGGTAGAGTGAGCCTTACCTGAAGACCTCTGCAAAAGAACGAGCAGCCAGTAGCTGTGTCCTTGTTCATATGCCTGCCGCTGGGAGCAACCAGGAAGTGCTGTCAGACCGCATGATGGTCAGCCAGCTCCCAGAACACAAGGCCCTCTCAATGACCATGAGCTTACCTCTCCTGTGTGTGCGCGAGGAATGCCAGGCTTAGCGGTGAGGGCCACGCAGCAGGCATAACTAGGGCGATGGTATTTGCAGCACCCTGCAGGTTATTGGTCATTTGGGGAACTCCGTTGGAAATGCACTGTCACCCAATGTGACCATGTACAGGCGAGTGTATGCGTGTGTGTGTGTGTGTGTGTGTGTGTGTGTGTGTGTGTGTGCGCACTTACCCTGTGAATGTGTATGCAGCTGTGATAGCTTACACATTTCCCAATGCCTCACAAGCACCCAAAGAGGGCTGCTTGCAGAAGTGTGTCTTTTAAATTCTGAGTGCCGTATAACTAGCCATGGCCTTACATCTTCATATTTACATGTTAGATACCAAAATGTCAAATTGTAGGACTTCCTTTGAGCCCTTACTACCAGAGCAGTGATGGCGTCTACCTCAAAGGCCCGTCGTGAGGACGTGAGGCTGGCTGTGGAAAGCGACTTGTAATGTACCTGATGTTTATAAGGGCCTCGCTGAGTTCGCACTATAAGAGACTGGATTTCAGCATAGGCTGGGGTTTTGCTGTTTGCCAAGATACAGCGATTTATGAAAATATTGTATTAATTAGCCGTGTTACGGTGAGGGCGTGGAGCAGAAGGAGCAGAACAGAGGACGATTTGCAGGGACTCGGGTGTCAAACTCAGATCCTCAGTCTTGGCTGTAAGTGCCTCCACCCTCTGCGCCATTTTACCAGGCAACAAACTAATTCATGACGACTTTGACGGGATGCGTGATGTTAACTTTAACTCTAGAGATTTAGGCCAAGAAGCAAAACAAATAGATGGAAAACGTGTGTCGCTTCCCAAAAGGGGATGTGACAGTGTCTCCTTAACTACGTTTATGCATTATTCCCGTATTTTATCATTTTCCATGGAGAGGACTGAGAGGAGGTAGCCCAGTGGTAAAGTACTCACTGTCAACACATGAGAATCGGAGTCTGGATCCCTAGAACCCAAGTGAAATCCAGGCGCGGCAACAAACACATGTCCAGCAGTGGCAGGGAAAAGTCAAGGGGATTCTCTGAGGTCTTTGCTAGCCAGTATAGTTGAATTGGCAAGCTGCAAATTCAGTGAAAGCATTATCTATAATAATAGTAATAAAATAATAATAATAATAGAGAGGGCAATTGAAGAAGATATCAATCATTGACATCTCCACATACATATACATACACACATGTGAACACCACTGCACATGCACTATCCACATATATAGTTTTTCATGGGGAGAAAGGTAAGGGTCTGTGGCCAAACAAATTTGAGAAACAATGGTTTAAGCAACGTTTGATAAATGTGTCTAGTCCTGGAGTTCTTCAGCTTTTTCCCTGCTAAGTCAGTAGATGATCCAACAAGTTGAATTTAACCAGCTGCATTGTGTACACAATTCTGACTGCCACTCTTAGAAAGAAACCGAGTGTGTGTGTGTGTGTGTGTGTGCACCTGATGTGTGTACATGTATGTACATACATACAGACACAGTATACCAAGTCTTAGAAATAGGAACTCACCAGGAGCTGCCTGAAAAGAGAGGGCAAACCTGGAGATTCGATGCCCTTTCTGAAGGCGACTGCTCGGTAAGGAGCCTACAGAAATCCAGCAGTCAACATGTAGATTGGAAACTTTATTTTCTCTGGATACTCTCTAAGACAAAAACAAATGAAAAGCACTAGAGGTATAGTCTACCCCGAGGAACATGCTCTTGTAGAGATGTGTGCACTCCCCGGAGATACTGTAATGTGGCTGACCTCGTGGAGCGGCCCTTCTAGTGGTTTCTCATTGTTGTAGAATGTCTTCAGGTACTTCTAAGCTGCTGAGCCCATCGGAGCTTATTCACAGTGGTTCAGTATGATGAAACCCTGAATTGAGACCCTTGGTGTCAGGCGTCCTGTTCTGAGTAGTGACTTCTGTTGACCAACAGTAACAAATTAGCAGCTAACTAGTGGTTTTACATAGTATTATCCTTTTGAAAATAGCACTGTCTTCTAAACCTGTACTGTGTGGTGATATTACAACCTGGCTCTCTTTTTTGCCTTCTTTGTTGCAGTTGCATATGGGGCTGATGGCTTTAGGGATTTTCATGCAATAATACCCAAATCTTTCTCCCGTAAGTATATGCTTGGCTTCTAGACAACAGTAGCATGCGCTCATTTCATGGACAGTTCCATCACACGCACACCACAACTTGCATGTTCTCTCATCAGCACCCTCCTTTACACATGAAAAAAATGCAACGAACCAAATGGTTGCCATTTTGTTCATTATACCCACAATTGGTCACGTCACTGATTTAATAAAGTACAAAGGTAAAGGGTGAGGGGGCCCTTTGGTTGGTTTGGGTTTTTTGTTTTTGTTTTTGTCTTTGTGAGACAAGGTCTCCCTATTAGCCCTACCTGGCCTGGAATGTTCTGTGGTGCCCAGGCTCACCTTAAGTTTGTGATGATCTTCCTGCCTCTGCCCTCTAGGAGCTGGGTACACCCATGCCCAGTTCACAAGTAAGGTTTAAAGAGCATGAAATTGGAGCAATAGTGAAGGAAGAGCTAATGTAGCCATAGTGGGTCTGTCCCTGGGAGTCTGTTCGGCAGGGTCCTGATTAGAGTTGTGATCAACAACTTTGTGGTCCATGCTTCCTGCCAGCATCAAACAAACCAACATCTTTTCAGATAACTTGTGCAATTTTGTGTGACGGGAAGGGAGCACATTCTCCTTTTCTTGCTCTGGAGTGCTAACCTCAGAACAGAGAAGACAAAAAAACCCATGGGTTTCCAGCCCGTTCTTCCACGGTGGCTCACTGCATGAACATGCACCCTGTTGGCATGCATGCAAGCTAGCCTGCTCTCCTCTGAGCTGTTGCACCAAAAACTAGATAGTAATGTTGGTTCTTAATGTATTGAGAGTTGAAAATAATAATTATAATTTGGGCAACCATAAGGAGTATTTTCAAGAATAGAGAAGCCTTTTTTCTTTTGTTTTTTAAATATTTGATTTAATTTTTAGTTTGCATGCATTCATGGTGGGGTGAGGGTGTCAGAGCCCCTGGAACTGTAGTTACTTTAAGACAGTTCTCAGCTGCCATGGGTGCTGGGAATTGAACCCGGGTCCTCTGGCAGAGTAGTCAGTGCTCTTAACTGCTGAGCCATCTCATCTCTCCAGACTCGGCTTTTTTTTTCCTTAATGCAAATGAAATTAATACAAAAGTGTTACAAGTTTTTAATCCCCTTAGGTTTTCGGTTTTCAGTCCTTATATCAATAATTTTTTGGTATTATGAAGCAGCACCAGAAAGCAGACTGTGTGAATTCCGCTTTGAGGAGAGATTTGTGTTTGCATAGTGAATTGGTCAAACCCAAGCAAGTACTCGACCACCAAAACCACGCCCTTAGGCCAGCTTGTTGACGTTGCGCTATTACAACTATATTTTTAACACTGAAGTGTCGGTAACAGTAAAGTCAGGCTTCTGACGTCCTGTTAGCAGATACTATTTGGGAAGTACAGGATTTGGCAGTACCCATCTATGTATGCTTAGGGTCAAAGACCGGATTGACTTATCCTGCCATAAGAAGTTTATTGGGTGTCACTCCCTCTAATATCCCTGGGGCTCAGCTGGAAGATGAGAGCTTCAGGTCTGTTTCTTCAGTGTGGGCGTGTGTGCACGCATGCACATCTGTTATGTGTGAGTAGACGCGTATGTGCCAGGGCAGGAGCTCATGTGAACTTTGAGACAATCGATCTCATTATTCTTTGGAAATGTTTTGATATGTCAGATGCTCATAATAGTAAAACAGCACAGTCTAAGACGTGTTGCCATTAAAACTGCGGAAGGAGCAAAGCCCAGCATAGCCTAACTTTCAAGCGGATGGCTGAGGTTTTCCAGATGGAGAAAGTGCTGCATTGTACGAACGACAGTGGGAAATTTTCTGAGCCATTGTAGATGTTTTCGTGTATTTCATGTCTATTACTTATAAAAATTAGCGCATAGTACTACCTCTTCTTCTTTCTCTCGCCCCCTCGGTATCCCTAAGTTGTTCCTTACTGGAACAAATGGATAGTTGATCCTCAAGGCTCCACCCAACAGCAACCAAACTGTTCTGGGCCAATATCGCCACCTTGTGGTCATGCTGGAGAACTGACCCACAGGCTCACAGGCACCTACCTTCTTGAAGTTAAAATAACCTTTACCCCACTTTGGCTCCCTAGATTTCTGAGAGAAATAGAAATATACTTGATACTGCTCCTTTTGTATAGTTTTCAGCTATTCACTGTATCTCTTTTACCTTTGACTTCATTATACTTGAAAGCCTAAAACACCAAGTATGACTATTTCTAAAAAATATACTAGATCAGATAGAAACCCTACTATTTTAACTATGTTTTATGGGATATTAAGTTATAGAAATTGTTATAACTAATGCTTACATTTTGTTTTATTTTGTTTTCTGAGACAAGGTGTCACGTGGCTCAGGCTAGCCTCGAGCTCCCCATGTAGTGCAGAATGACCAGAGAGACTCCTAACCCCTTGTCTCTGCCTCCCAAATGCTGGCATTATGGCTGTACACCACAGATATAAAAACACCAACTTCACATACACAGGTGTCTCAGATCATCGCTTAATTACCACAGACAGATGGAAATATACCTTAAGTACTTTTATCCCATTAGATTTTGCTATCTTTATCTCATTTTCCTTTTTACAGTGTTAAGATTACATTTATTATTTGCTGAAAACACAACTTCAATTGTTTTTCCCTAGAAAAATCACAGTCTAAGTTCCAAAACTACATTTCCAGTAACTATGGAGATGCATTCTGAAAAGAGAATAACAGGGAAATCAGCACAGCATCTGTGAGCCAGAGCCTGCCAGTGTGCATTAAACCTCTGCGTTAAAAATGTTCAATTATTCACAAGGGTACAGCACAGTTGGCAGTGAAGCCAGGCCTCTGGGCTCCCGTTGGCCTGAGTTCCTTAGTTTCTCAGGATTGTTTGATTCTAACCTTTTTCTAGCCACTAGGGGCCTTAGCACACTGGAGGGGCATTCTCTTAGGACAACGGGGTCACTGGGCTGGTGGGCCACCTCTAAAGTACACAGTGCTGAGGTTTTCATTTCTCCCCATTTTGAGTAGCATCTGAGAAACAACGTGGCTTTTATTAGGGGCTTGGAAATATCCATGTTAATATTTGCCACGTTTGGGAAACACTTACATCGGGCCTCGTCCACTATCTGTGAGTTGCTGGAAGAGCATAGGGCAGGTTGAACCTAGAACCTTCCCAGGAAACACTTAGAGGACTCCATCCGTGTTCTATATTTAATCAGCTCAATGCAGCACTTTATTGAGTTCCTTGTTGTTCTAAGCAGTAGAGTGGGGATAGCGTTTTCAGGATATTTGCAAATCTATTCCTTATATTCAGAGAGACCGCAGCATTTCACTGAAGGAACACCACGGCTAAAGAGTTCTAAACCGAGTCCCCCATTTCCATGGGCAGCAATCTGCCAGATTTCTTCTACGTTTTAGCACCCACTTTGCATTTTATCCCCAGAGATATGAGGGCCTTCCCCATCTCTGTGCAGAAAATCCCCACACTGCAGGGATCTGAAATTCCTCATGCTGACAGTGTAACTTGTGTCTCACCAAAACCTCTTCTCTCTGGCCATCTCAGACATCACAGACTTCCCTACTCAAAACATGGCCAGGAACATGCTCATCACAACCACCAAGCTCCCAAAGCTAGAGCACTCAGCAGTTACCATGAAACTCTTCCTATGCCAGAATAGATGTAGGACCTGTTGTGAGTCTCTGCCTTGTTTCCACGACTTACGGTCCTTGGCCACGCCCACAGGCATCTGCAGGCACAGTATCATTCTCAGAAACAAGAGCTTTCTGATGCTAAAAAGTTCTAGTTACTGTTCATCCTTCCCTCACCATGGATCTCTCCCCACACAGCACACAGACACACGACACACACAATTGTATATGATCACAGTTGTTGTATATATATATAAATTATATATATTGAATTATATGTGTACATGAAGATACTACCACTCCAGTAAAAGTCAGATCAAGTAAGTTTGAAATTCTTGCTCTCTCTGTCCTTAGTAGCCATCCATCTATTTCCTCCCCATGCATCTCTTCCCCAAATTGTATTTGGTGCCCACACTGATCGCAGGACAATTGGTGAACAACTCTCGTGCCATTTGAGCTGCCTTTCTCTCTTGGTTCTGTTGTAGCTGGCGGCAGCACCATCTTGCAGCGTAGAAATGCCAAAGCCCTAACTTCAGCTTCCCTGGTCACACTAGTGATGGCCCCCGGTGGCTTTGAGGAAGCTTCCTCCTCCTGACTTTTCACCTGCTTCCTCCCTGACTCTGCTCCTCCACCCCCCCTCCTGAGCAGCCTGCTGGAGTAGAACTCTTCCTGGAGGCCTGAAGGTCACTGCCCATGCACCCTGCCATCCCGGCCTTCTCTGGGAAGCACCCACATAGGCATTGGTGACTTGTGCCGTGGAGTTCCCCAGAGGACTGCACAGGAACTCTGCCGTTCTTGTTCAGGCAGAAAAGTGCTTGTGACTGGCATGTGCTTCTGTGCTCTGTGTGCAGTGCCCTCAGGAAAACGGGGTCACTTCCTTTTGACAAGGCTCCTTCACCTTAATGGAATCCAGCCGAGTCAGGGATCATCCCAACACGTGTTCTTCTGCAGGGTGGCTTTTGTCCCGCTGTGGGTGCTTCTGGGCTAAACTCTTTACTGCAGCCCTATGTCGTAGCTGTCATGGCAGGAGAACTTACCACGACAAGCTGTGTTTTGCTCCAGGGTGTCTTTAAGAAGATGAATAATTGCAAAATAACCAGAGATTGAGGGTTATTTTGTAGCTTTATCGTGCTCCCGAGAGAACAAGTTTTATGTAGTCTATGGTCTGTCATTATACCAAAACTTCCAGAGGCTAGGGGCACATAAAGAATAGTTCATTTCACTTGTACTTCTGGAGGAAGAGAAGTCAGGTGCGGTGTCTGCAGCTGGTAAGGCTCTTTTTGCTCCATCTCTAACCTGAGGCATCGTGTGGCTAGACAAAGCACTTGCTCTAGCCCAGGCCTGTCTTCCTCATCTTAGAGAACACATTGTAGTTAGCTTTGCATTGCTAAGTGAAATACCCAAGGCAAGGAGTTTACAGAGAAGTTTGTATTTAGTTCTCACCCTGGGGGTTCCAGGCAAAGAGGGGGGGATGTTGGTGAGAGCAGTCAATGATAATGATGGGGCATATGTGTTAGAGTAGATCATCCATCAGGTGTTGGGAAGCTGAGAGTGACTTGGAGAACTGAGTCCCACAGCCCTTTCTGATGGGTACCACCAGCCACAGAGACCTCCCATAGGTCCCACCTCAAAACAGGTCCTTACCCTGTGAACCAAGCCTTTAAAGAATGAGTCTGTGGGTATGTACCCAAACCATAGCAAAGTGGGTACAGACACTGACAAGTTTGCATCTACCCCCAAAAGACACAAAAGAATTCTGATACCCCAGAGTTCAGTGTCATTAAACACCATTATGTGAACAGCCACCTAGATAGGATCTGGCCTTGGAGGGAAGTTGGAAGGGCTGCTGATATGCAAAGTCTCAGATCAGGATCTTGTAGGGAAAAGTGTTTTTTGAGAATTCCCCATTTCAGAATTTCTCAGTGTTACTCATGAGCTGAGTTCAGCCTCGGAGTGCATTCTCATGTCCAGGACCTCAGAGCCCATGTTCTGGTCTGTACAACACATTCCATGATTCATCAGGAAGTCATTTCCGTGAAGAGCTGATGGGATAATGTTGGCCATAAGTGGGGACGGGGGACCGCTGTACTGCTTTTGCCTCCCAGTTCTGCCACGTTCTAGCTGTGTGACCACAGCAAGCTCTTTGACCAAACTGTACCTCAACCACGACAAAATACAGGATGGTAATGTCATGCCCTTGTCGAGTTCATGTGAGATTAAATGGCAAGTGCCAAAAGTTACCAGAGATCTTGTACAAGGTAAGTGTCAAAAACACTGGTGGTGGTCAGACCAAGCCCTGTGCTGTGGAGTGGGGTGTCACTTGCTGTGCCCCAGCCCCAATCCCAATTAGCTCTCCTCAGTTCTCTCAGGCTGACTAGGGCCGTGATAGTTCCTGTACTTAGAGATGGGTAATCAAGCATAGAGAAGTTGAAATGGCCTGTTTAAGATCTCTGCACCCTTAAATAAAGGAGCCACGCCTCAAGCCAGCCTCTTATCTTTTGGTGTCTGGACCTCAAATGTCTCAGTCAAGAGGAATTTGGTGAACAGAATCATCTAGCAGTCTGTGAACCAGGTGGGCTACTTAAACTGAATATTCTCCATTGTAAAGTGGACTTGGATCTCCAAGAGTCCATTCAAACACAGGGCTGGAATCGCTCCAGGATCTTGGAGCCAGCAGGGCTGAGGAATCCAAGAGTATATACTTCAGGCATTTGGGTCACACATTCATGCTCTTTGGTCATATCCCAGCTGCTTCTCTGGGACCAAGCTGAGAATTCTTGACTGAAAATGCTGTTCAAAAATTATGTCAAAAGGGACCGGAGAGACGGATCAATGGCTAATCATTCTTGATGCTCTAGCGGAAGACCCAGACGTAGTTCTAAGAAAGCATCCACATTTGGTGATTCACAACAGCCCGTTAGCTCTGGTTCCAGAGGGTCCGGCCCACAAGCCTGCACATGGTGTGCATATGTAGACACAGGTACTCCTGCACACACACCAAATAAAAACAAATAGTTGTAATAATTGTTTCTTAATTATGTCAGATAATCCCCACACTGCTTATTTTACTCAGAAAAACATACCTCCCTAAAACTCATGAGCCTGTAAAAACAGAGAGAAACGATAGTTTCTGATAGTCTCATATCACTACAGTCTCTACTGGCCATTGCGTGTGGGATTCATCACTGTACTGTTAGTGCTGCAGGAGAATATATGTGCAATGTGTTGTATTTTCTTTAAAAAAAAAAATAGGTGGATAATAAAACCCATGCAGGGATGCAGAGTCAGAGGCGAGTTTTATCTTCGTTAACCTACCAACATCTTTCCGTGTGAAAACCTCTCACCTGTTGCACTCAAAGACCATTCCAGCCAAGCCCTCAGCAGGTGAAGGAACTGTGAGAGGAACAGCTCTGCCTTAGGGTGCGGGCTGAGGTGGGCCACTGTAAGATGAAAAGGAAGCCAAATGCAAAGAAAGTGGAACTTGGAAGAAGGAGTTGAGAATCAGAGCGCCAAACGGCAAAGATTTGTTCCAGATTCGTTGTGCATACTTGTAAGAGGGCTTTTTTCAGTCCTGAAAACCAGCTTCTTATGAGTTGTGCTAATACTCACCAGTCCTAGGGAGGTTGACTGTGTGACCAGATAGCCCGTCACTACCTACTGCCAGGTGTTCTTGTGAGCACACAGGATTCAACTCCAGGTCCCCCGCCACCCCGAGAAGTCCCACAAGCCCCCAGTGAGATGGGATCTCTTTAAATAGCTTCTTCCTGCTTTAGCACATAATCCCTGTCCAGACCTGCCTGTGTCCCTGCACCTTCGGTGCAACGCATAGGTGCCATCCACGCTCTCTGGAGGGCTAGCGCATGCGAAACCAGGCTGCCTGCCCTGAGGTACGGGCTCAGAACTACTCCGAAGCTCGGATTGTCTATTTGATGACTTGCTGCCGCTGCTGCTGTGTTGCTGTCTTGTGACTTCTTTTTTGCCATGACACTGAGTGGGCCTCCTGTGTTATCTCTTTCAGCCAGTCATGTTAAAGTTGAGGCTCAGAGTGATGAAGAGAATGGGCGTGCCTGTGAAATGAATGGGGAAGGATGTGCAGAGGATTTACGAATGCTTGATGCCTCAGGAGAGAAAATGAATGGCTCCCACAGGGACCAAGGCAGCTCGGCTCTGTCGGGAGTTGGAGGCATTCGACTTCCTAACGGAAAACTAAAGTGTGATATCTGTGGGATCATTTGCATCGGGCCCAATGTGCTCATGGTTCACAAAAGAAGTCATACTGGTAAGGCCCGGCGTAGTTTTCCTTTAGTATCTCAAGAGGTCCTGTGGGTGCTGAAGGCGCAAATTTTACTGTCACGCATGGGGACTGCAGCTTCGTAGGAGAGCTCCTGCCTAGCACACGCGAGTTCCTGGGTTCAGAGTGCAAAAGGAGGGTGGGGAGGGGAATGTGGTCTCGAAGCATGTTTCCAGTTGACCAGAAAGGCAACTGTTGCACACAATTGGCTCCCAGATTGTACTGAAGTACAGCTTCCTTATTCTAGGGCAGCATCTGAAAAGTCTTCTCAGCAGGCACCTAGTCGAGCCCATTAATGAAAGAGCAGGTTGACCGCATATGCGCGCCATCTTCTGAGGGCCTGATAGACTCACCGATAAATCTCAGCCCCGGTGTTGACTTTCGTGAATAAAACGTCCATCCTTCACAAAATAAGATCAAAAGTTACAGATGCACCAAAACTGACTTCACAAATTTCCCATTGAGAAACTATAAATAAAACACCTGTTTTGATCTTGTTGGCACTCAGGGCTCTCTGTGAGTGTCCTAGCGAGTGGTGGCCTAGCAGCAAAACATTTTTCAGAAAGGGTGCCGGTGAGCTTGAGATGGTTCACCCTGCAATCTCAAGTCTCTGAGGTCAGCTGGCTCGAGTGTCATGAGTTTTCACCCCAGAGCCATAAGGAGCTGTCTGCCAAAATCCTCTTGTCGTGGGAGGTTTGCAGGAGGCTTTAGGAGAGGCACATGAAGTAGTCAGCTCCAAGTGAGTAAGTGTGGACTATCCAGTGTTCAAGAGTTGTACCTACCCCTGCCTTTGGCAGTGTAGGAAGCCTCCCAGCTTCAGTTGGCTGTGCTACCCCTGTTCCACCTCTCTCGTAGAAGCAATCATGTTTATGAACAGTCAGCTTCTTCTTCAACATAGCTGTCATACCACCATCACTAAGGGCACTAAAGAGGCTTCGCATAAAACATTGATGGCCTTCAATGTATTTGTTTTTGCATGCCACAAAGTTTCTTTAGAACTAAAGAGAAACATCACTCTTCCTTCCGTGGAGGTTTTTTGAAAGGTAGCTGTCCTCTGGTGGGTTCACCAGCTCTCACAGCCAAAGAAAAAGCTTACCTGTAATATTAGACGCCCTGGGCCATCACTATCTGTGCCCCAGCTTCTCTGGGGCATGAGATTGCTGGCATCTGCTACTGCAGTATCCAGGAGGAAGAAAAGACAAAAACGAAAATAAACGATAGCATGTTTTATAGAGTGAGGGCGATAGCTTGAAAATGGCAGCCTTGTCTTTTTCTTACACGAGGCCCAACAAGAGTGTGTTATCCAAAAGTAAGCAAGAGCCAGAACATACATGGAGCAGAAAGGCTGTCATCAAGGAATGGAGGTATTTCCAAGGTTGTGGTTTTATATATGAATAGAAACCATTTCCAAAGTGATATATTCCATGTATAATATATGTGGAAATGATGTATATGATGATTTTTTTTTAGTAGATGTTCTTTTTCAACCAAAGTTTAGATTTAAAATTAGGTAAATCTGACTTTTCTGAAGGAACCCCTTAGTCCTCAAATTGTCCATTGAAATAGATGTGAGAAAAGCAAATGGGAGGGTAATCTGGCCCTTCCTTCTGTAGTAAGGTGGAAATTACCAAGGAGGTAAACTACTGTGACAGACACTCAGCCAGTCTAAGGCCTGCAGTAACGCATTCCTGAAGAGGACAGATACTCAGCCAGTCTAAGGCCTGCAGTAACACATTCCTGAAGAGGACAGACACTCAGCCAGTCTAAGGCCTGTAGTAACGCATTCCTGAAGAGGACAGATACTCAGCCAGTCTAAGGCCTGTAGTAACGCATTCCTGAAGAGGACAGACACTCAGCCAGTCTAAGGCCTGTAGTAACACATTCCTGAAGAGGACAGACACTCAGCCAGTCTAAGGCCTGCAGTAACGCATTCCTGAAGAGGACAGACACTCAGCCAGTCTAAGGCCTGCAGTAACGCATTCCTGAAGAGGACAGACACTCAGCCAGTCTAAGGCCTGCAGTAACGCATTCCTGAAGAGGACAGACACTCAGCCAGTCTAAGGCCTGCTGTAATGCATTTCCGAAGAGGACAGACACTCAGCCAGTCTAAGGCCTGCAGTAATGCATTCCTGAAGATGACAGACACTCAGCCAGTCTAAGGCCTGTAGTAACACATTCCTGAAGAGGACAGACACTCAGCCAGTCTAAGGCCTGCAGTAACGCATTCCTGAAGAGGACAGACACTCAGCCAGTCTAAGGCCTGTAGTAACGCATTCCTGAAGAGGACAGACACTCAGCCAGTCTAAGGCCTGTAGTAACGCATTCCTGAAGAGGACAGACACTCAGCCAGTCTAAGGCCTGTAGTAACACATTCCTGAAGAGGACAGACACTCAGCCAGTCTAAGGCCTGCAGTAATGCATTTCCGAAGAGGACAGATACTCAGCCAGTCTAAGGCCTGCAGTAATGCATTCCTGAAGATGACAGACACTCAGCCAGTCTAAGGCCTGTAGTAACACATTCCTGAAGAGGACAGACACTCAGCCAGTCTAAGGCCTGCAGTAATGCATTTCCGAAGAGGACAGATACTCAGCCAGTCTAAGGCCTGCAGTAACGCATTTCCGAAGAGGACAGACACTCAGCCAGTCTAAGGCCTGCAGTAACACATTCCTGAAGAGGACAGATACTCAGCCAGTCTAAGGCCTGCAGTAACGCATTCCTGAAGAGGACAGACACTCAGCCAGTCTAAGGCCTGCAGTAATGCATTCCTGAAGAGATGCAAACCTCAAGTGAACCACTGTCCTGCTAATCCGTCTCAGACCTGACTATGAAATGAAAATCCCCTCAGGTAGATATTTGATAGGTGAATCGAGTTCTGGTATACTAAATTGCCAAAATGTGACTGCCTGCCTTGATTTTAAAAAAGAAGAGTTATACGTGATGAATAAACCTGCCAGGCACAGATTCCGAAGAGGACCTCATGTTTGCTAACGCACTTTCCCTAACACATAGTGACGAAGTACCTCAATGTACTGAGCGTTTCCTCCAGTTTTGGAGCAGATAACTTCCAGACAGAGTTGCATACCACCCACCGTATCAAGCCTACCAGGAAGAGATTCCCCGTCAGAGTTTGCTCATGGCTGATTCCACCGTCTGTCTTCATATATGTGAATAGACAAAGCGACAGGTAGAAATTAAAAACCCTGTTTATCCCACTGGGTTTGAGTAACTAGGCATGACAGACAGGTTGCCATGACAGACAAGTGTCAGCGGAGGTCTGTGTTCTACACTCCTACGTTTACAGCAGCTAGTTAGAATGCTTCCCCAGCCTGAAAGAAGCTGTGGGTCCCTTGGAATCTTGAGAAAATGCAGATTCCGATTCAGACCCCAGACAAGTTTGGAGAGCAGGCATTCCCAAGGAGTCCCCAAGAACACTGGGCATGGAGTCTGGAGCACAATGAGTCTCTGGGGACATGCTGTTGAGGAGCAGACACAGAGCAGAGCCAGCAGTATGACCTCTCAGTTATGTAGGACGTGATGCCCCAGTGGACAAGCTAGGACGTACACCAGAGTCTCCCCTCCCTCTGCCATTGACCTCTGCGCAGTTATCGAGGCTCATGGCTGCCCTGCCCCCTTCCCTGGTGGAGGCGGACCTCAGAGGTGTAGGCCCAGCTCTGCTCCTCTCACTGAGAGAAGTTCCAGGGCTGCCATTTCCTAAATGGTTTGTGGGCAGCAGTGTGTCACTTCCCCTTGGGTGCTTAGTTGGCCTCATAGTGGATTCCAGTGTCACAACCTCCGTGTCCCCACCAGCATCTCAGGGTGAGTAGGAGAATCATCCTGAGGTGGTAGGAAAGCTGAAGGAAGTGTAGCAGGCCCCTGCCCATCGCATTATTAGTGTGGGTAGTAAAGACCAAGGAGGCATGAGGAGATCAAAAATGCTGGCCCACTGTGCTCTCCGGCCTAACAGGCGCTGCCAAGGGCACGGTACCTGCACAGATATTCTTGTATGCCATACATTTTTAAAAATCTTCCTTCTGCAGACATACCCTCAAAAGTTCTGCCAGTTTAAAAAAAATGAAGATATTATTTATTACCCAAATAAGTTATCTAAAAGGTCTCAAACATTTTGCAGAACACCTCTTCATGAAAAGTGTGGCATGCCTGGGATGAAAATGAAATTTAGAATTTTGCAATATCTAATTCCTCATCCCAGTTAGATGTAAGTAGATACAGGCTTAGAGAAACTTGAATGTAGAAACAGTATCAAGCCATTGTCCTTCCGGAAACAGGCCATGGCCACTGGCAACAGAGAGAGAAGGGCTGTGTCTTAAGATCCAGCTCTTTGGACACACCCCCTTATGTGTAACACTTCGTTGAGTGGAAGTTGTGGTCTGTTTGGGGAATGTGGTCTTTAAGACCCTCCGACCATGGACTATATATTCATGCCCACACAAGCCATTGGAAAGCAATGGATTTGCAGTAAGCCTGCTTTACCTTGTTTGTGGCAGGGATTAAGACATTAGGCAAGCAGTGCCCGTGAAGGTGCATTGACTCAAGTGAGAAGGCGAGTCTGAGTCTCCTCAGAATGCCAGTCTTCCCTTGCTGTAGGAAGGAAATGAGTCTCCTGAACATGTTTGTGCCATGGGCTTTCCTGCACAGGCCTACCCTCTCTGAATAAGAGCTGTGGTATTAGGCATGGTCAAGCTCCCCAGCTGGGTCTTCATCATTCGCTGGTCACTTTTTTTCCCATTCATCCCATTGGAGTAGAACCCTTGGTGAACACAGTGTCAGCTGAGTTGGGCACTTGGGATGGAGAGTGAGCTGCTTCAGTGACCACTCCCCAGCTCCTTGACTTCAAACACTATCTTTCTGTTCAGCTGAGTCTAACCCAGATGAGGATTTTGGAAAACGCTGAATACATACTGATTAGTATCAAGGCCCCTCTGACTGGCCTACAGTTCATTAAATGTTATTGTAAATAGTTTCAACTTTTGTGTCTGCACTGCCCACTGAAAAAGACTAAAGAGGTAATTAGGAAATCCAAGCACCAGCATAGGCTTTAAGGTCTAACCTGGCCTGGGTTTCAGCAGCTCCACCTGAGGTCTTCCTCAGTCACCATGACAGTCTCTTCTTCTGCATTAGCCAGTTGGGAAAATGTTAATTAGGTGTTTTTAACACATTGTTTATTCATAAGAGAAATGTGTTTTGAGACCTATATTTCCATACATAACGATCTTTCAGATGTAGATTCTTTTCTTCCAAGGAAGCTTTGATGAGGAATATGACAAACACGTCACTCCGAGACTTATCGCCTGAGTTAGTGCTAATACCCGTGACTACCCAGCAGGACAGTCCACACTCCCTGTTCATAAGTAGAATTCCCACACCTCCTCCAGACCCGGGGTGTAAGCTGCAGCTCTTTACACTGCAGGGATGCTAGGCTATCCCAGTCACAAACCGAGGAGCCTCCTTGGAAGACTCCTTCAATGGCAGCGACATCTGTACCTGAGCTGCAGCTTGTCCAGTGTGGACAGAAAAACGAATGTGAGGATGTCCGAGTTGTGAAGGAAGGAACGGGCAGGAAGTCTCAGGGCCATGCATTGTGCAGGAGCCTGGGGATTCCCTCTGGAGGACAGGCCGTAGCTGCCCTGTTTCTTAAGTTCCCATTGTATTCAATCTCTCTCCAATCTCCCTCTCACCCTCGTACTCTCTCTGGCTGTCTCTCTCCTGATTTGCCTGCTTAGGGACAGACAGGTAATGGAGAAGAAATTGAAAGGGAAAATACAGGGAAAATGTAAATGAAAAGAAGTTATTATAACTGTTATAATGAAGTGCCTTTCATTTAAATATAAGAATGTAACGCTGAAATGAACTTGTGATCCTGAAATGCATTTTTAATGAGTTTCCTTTTTATTTTGCTGCTTCAGTGGCATATTTTAAAGACCCTTTGAAAAAAGCCACATTAAAAACCCCACCAAATGCCACAACACGCAAAATTGGATATTGGTTTATTCCAAAACTGCTGATCAGGAAGAGTGACTCCTCATCACAAAATGTTGCAGTCACTTTATTTAAATGAGTTTGAATTTGCATTGTGATGTGCCATTCTGATTTAGGGGAAAAAAATTAGATTTTCAGATCAAATTGACCCAGCCAGTGAAGCGTTAAGTAGCTGGCAGGTTTAGTCTAAAAGCCCCGTGTTCTATCAAACCTGCAGCCGGTGGAAGTCACCAAGCCCGCAGGAAACAACTTTCTCCCAGCCGTCCTTCTCACCAGGCTACCTTCTTCCCTTCTCGCCCAGGTGAGCGGCCCTTCCAGTGTAACCAGTGCGGGGCCTCCTTCACCCAGAAGGGCAACCTGCTGCGTCACATCAAGCTGCACTCGGGCGAGAAGCCTTTCAAGTGCCACCTCTGCAACTATGCCTGCCGCCGCAGGGATGCCCTCACCGGCCACCTGAGGACACACTCTGGTAGGTCTCCTCGGCATGGCGGGGATGCCAAGCCTTGGCCATTTCAGTAAAGGGGGCCCTCGATCATGTGATCCATGTTCCAGTCACTACCCTTCCGCTCCACCCAGTCCACAGCCCTCTGGGGGTGGTGGCCTCCTACATGGTGACCTGCTATCCCTACTGAACCAGGGGACGTGGGTGGGCATGAACACAGGAGGGAGCCCCACCTCCTTGGTGCGTTTCAGAAAAGCCTTCTACGTCCCACCGTCTCGGGTAAGTGGGATTTTCCTCAAGTGCTCTGCTCTTGCCCTTAACCTTCCAAACACATCTCTTTAGGCTCACTCATTGCTATGCCACGCCTACCGCTGGCTTGTGGAGAATATGTTGAATAGCAGTAATAGACATACTTTTCCTGGCAGAGAGGACACAGACAGGTTGGTCAGACTACACCAGTCATGGGCACACTGTCCCAGCCAGAGAGTAGCTCCCATGCCAGGAACCAGCAGAGGCTTTGATGGGACTGGCCCGTCTGTGGAACAGTCAGCAAACTTTCAAGATTTTCAGCAGACAGCAAAATTTCCCTGTCAGGATGTCCCAGATACGCTGGAGTCTTGGCACACAGTCTACATAAATGCTGGACAATTGTCCAAATGTTCTCAAACTCACAGAGACTCATTTTTAATTAGATCTCATCGTCTGTCTCTCGGGTGGCTTCTTACCCAGTAGCCCCACAAGCTCCAGGTCGGAGAGAAAGGGATTTTGTCCGACAATTGTATTAAGTTTGCTTGCAATATAGTCAACATGATACAGCCCCCATTCTGCCCTGTTGTGTGGTGTTGTGTGCTACACTGTCTTTAGGAGCACTAGGTTGATGGGCTTTGTCCCTGCCCTCAGAAAGTGCCCCATCTCAACCAGCCATCACTCTGAACATCATTGTTCAGTGGCTTCTCTGAGCAGCAGCTGCACCCTTGAGACAGGGGCTATGTCCATCTACTCCCCACTGCCACCCTCTTCCCAAACAGGAAAGATGCCTTTCTCAGTGTAAGTTACCCATCTCTTTGCCCGCCTTTCCTAAGCTCCTCAACAGCATCCTATGTGTGTATGCCATGGAAGAGCCTGAGGGTTCCACAGAAGCAGAAAGAAAAGACAATCTGTCCCAATAGGAGGATCAGGAGAGATTCCCATGGCAGAAGGACTAGAGGATACGTTCAGCCCAAACTGAGTTTGCTCTAGGAGAACCCTAAAGAAGTCAGAGTGGGACATTACTATGGTGCACATTTTGACAGGTGTCAGCCAGAGCTGGTTTTTCTAGTTAGTGGTCCCCTCCAGATGGGCATTCCTAGACAGCTGTAGAGAAGGAAAAGAGCTGAGTCCAAGAGTCATCTCCTGCCTGGTCTGCTTCCCTCTCTGACTGACAATGAACATGCAGGAGACTTACAGAAGCTTATAGCAGAAAGCTGTGATTGTGGTGAGCTTCTTGGCACTGCTGAGAAAGGCGCCGCCTTCCTCTGAAGAGCTGTTCTCTCAGAGGGCAAGATAGGGGACCAACCCTTCCCTGTCCTAGGTAGGACACTAGCTCAGACCTGACCCAGGCTTTCTGCAAGGAATGAGAAGAAATAAAGGCTTTCTGAGATCGGGGTAACACTGTCTACATGTATTAGTTATGAGTATGTGCACTCCACCAAGTTTGGGTGGTGCCAGGGACAGAGTGACACATAGTCCTTTGTAGGCATCAGGTGTGAGACTTGTACAGTCCACGCCGTGCTAGCTGGTGACTAAGAAAGCAGCTGCCCATCTGTCATGTATGAAAAGACACGTAAACCCACTCGGCAGACACCATGCTCTCAGGTTGACAGCAAGCACAGCTTCTCAAGCCAGTGGGAGGTACAAAGACCTACTTTTAGGCTGACCCCAGCCACAGCATTATCGCTCTTTAATTCCTGGTTTGCGGTATAACTCTTTCCTGCATGTCCTTAAACCAACCGTAAGATGGCGAGATGAAATCCTGTGAAATTGCTGCAGGGTTTGTGTTTTGCCTACATGCTTGCCCATTGCATTTGAGGCATGATGGACTGACTCCTCCTCTCTGTGGGGCTAATGATGGATAGTAAAACAGGTGGTGGACTCCCCCCAAGTTATCTCTGTCACGGGGTCACCAATGAACTGGTAGAGACATCCGTCATAGACCTGGGTGTCCATGACTCTGTTGATGAAAATGCCCTTGACGCACACAGCTCTGGGAGAAAAGAAGCACTGTGTTTGCTTCTTCAAAGCGATTTTACCAGAATGACAAGGCTTAAAGGCTCCCAGAGGGTAGCTTATGTTCTTCCATTGTGAGTGACCATGCCTATAGTCCATTCACACGTGGGTTTGACCATATGGCTTTCCCTAGCATCCAGGGGTGGCCTGAGGTTCTAGACTCGAGTATAGTAAAGGAATTTGATATATACTTTTTTGGAAACTCCAAGCTTTGTTAGAGACAGTTTGGTTCTTGTGTTCTAACATTAAAATCAATCATACACTGAGAAAAATCAGGTACCATACCACTTATTATACAGGGGGCCATTTTGATTCAGTAAATCATTAAAGTTATAAATTTTCAGGAAAGGACATGGAGTAGGTATTTACGTTGCACTAATTTCTATGACAATAGAATATAAATATGTAATTTTAGGCAGCATTCATTCTATACTTCATGATTATTTCCTAGTGTTTGAGGTGCCTCACGATCTCTAGACAAAAGGGGCTGGAGAGATGGCTCAGCAGTTAAGAGCACTGGTTTCATTCCCAGCACCAACATGGCAGCTCATAACCATGAGACTTCAGTTGCAGGGCATCTAGGCCCCTGTTTGTGGCCTTTGAAGGCAGGTGCCAGCCTTGCACACCCTTGGTGCACAGTGATACATGCAGGCAAAACACCTATATGCTTCAAATCAAAATCTGCTTTGGATCCTGCAGCTGAAGCTTTGGCTTCCAAGAGAAAATCTACTTCGCAGCATCTGATCTCCTAGGAAAGAGAGCTGAGTGACGCCAGCTGTAAGCCAGTCACCAAGCATTCCTATAGGCATGACTTTGTACCATACTCTGAAAGATACAAAATCCAACAGCATGAGAAATGCTATATTGTCATGAAGGGGTAAAAAAAAAATCTATATTCTTCATAAAGTGATTGGAGAATGTTTTCTCTAAAAACTGTTTTTGCTGAAGTCTTTAAAAATAGGCATCATATGGGCCTATTTTTTAGGCTAGTCTCCTAAAACACCACTCCGAAAACCCAGGAAAGGCTAAACTTACATAGAACAACATTGCTCCGCATAGAAGCCACTCGCCATATGTGGCACTTAAGTTTTGCCAAGTTAAAATGGAACGAAATTAAAATGTTAGTCCTCTGTGTCACTAGCCAAACTTGGACTGTCCAGTAGATCCATGTAACTGGTGGCTGCCGTATTGAAGAGCACAGTGAATGGCACACTGAACGGACATGCAAAGAACACTTAGAGCATCATAGTGAGTTCTAGCGGACAGGGCTGTCTGGAAATTCCATCATCCTGGTGTTCGTGGGGATAAAACAGGGTTTCCATAGGCTCTCCCATGCAAAATACATTGTATAGTCTACATGTATATGAAAATGAAGTTTGGTTTATCCATATCAGTTGTTTTTTTTTTTTTTTTTTTTTTTTTTTTTTTTTTTTTGGTTTTTCGAGACAGGGTTTCTCTGTAGCTTTGGAGCCTGTCCTGGAACTAGCTCTGTAGACCAGGCTGGTCTCGAACTCACAGAGATCCGCCTGCCTCTGCCTCCCGAGTGCTGGGATTAAAGGCATGCGCCACCACCTCCCATCATATTGTATTTTCTTAAGCAAGACAGTATGCACTACAAATGTCAAGTACGTTTGTGTTGTGTAGAAAGATACAATTTGGAAATACCCATTTCATTCAAGCCTTTTGCTGCCATGGCTTCTTAGAGACTCTGAGTGACCTAATTTGGCCTCCTGAACTTATTACATTAGATGTAGTCCCAGCGAGGGGTCAGACCTGGTAGGAGGTTCACCCTGAAGGTGGTATCTGTAGTCTCCTCGTGTTTCTATCCACGCTGTGGCGCACTTTTCCCCATTAAAGGACATACCTTAGTGGTTTAGAAAGGAGTTTGGTAGTCCGTGTGATAAGTTAAGATGAAACCAGAGTCATGGACTCTCGGTACAATCAATCAGTGAGTCGCCTGGGCATGAGCATTTTTTTTTTTTAAATCCACTCGTTTTGATTCAATCCATCATAGTCAAAGCTCTCAGAGAGTATATTTTTTTTTTTACCTTTTTTGGTTATAATTGTATTGCATGCATTCCCATTACCCAGAAGGCCAATATTTAATTGGAGTCTTAAACTCAATTGTGTTTTCTGCAGTTGGTAAGCCTCACAAATGTGGATATTGTGGCCGAAGCTATAAGCAGCGAAGCTCTTTAGAGGAACATAAAGAGCGTTGCCACAACTACTTGGAAAGCATGGGCCTTCCAGGCACGATGTACCCAGGTAAGCGCTGAGGCTCCCTGCTGAGATGGGCCCCTCCCCCTCCCAGCACTGGGCCAGGAGGGGGCTCTGTGGCATGTTTCCGGCCCTGCGGGCCAGGAGGAACTTTTTGTCCAATAGTACTGAAGCTACACCAGGGACAGCTCATTGTGTTCCTCTGTTTTCCAAGTCCTCACCTGACCAGACATAGCCTGTCTTAAGACCTTCCTTCCCAGAAGTGACCTTAATAAGATTCTGTGTTGTGGGATGTTTTTGGTTTTGGGTTTCTTTTTTGTGAGGGGTGATTTTTAAACCAAGAGGAATTGGCAGGAGCAAAGAGATAAGCAATGGAGAAGTTGCCTGGTATGCAGGAGGCCCTGGGTTTGATCCCCAGCACCATACAAACATACACACAAATATACACACACGTGCACACACACACACACACACACACAGGAAAGTAAAAACAAGCTAGAGTAGTGTGGTGAATGCTTCTTTGTGTTTAAAAGTCCAAATAAGATGGCTCAGAGGTTAAGAGCACTAGATGCTCTTCCAGCCGTCCTGAGTTCAATTCCCAGCACCCACATGGTGGCTCACAACCACCTATAGTGGGATCTGAAGTCTTCTTCTGGCATAAAGATATACATGCAGATAGAGCGCTCATAAACACAAAATATAAATAAATAAATAAGTCTTTTTTTTAAAAAAAATAGTTCATCAAAGGAGAAGTGTCGGGCTGGGACTTAGACTGAGCTTTGGGTGTTCTTACCTGGGAAGATGGGGGAGGGCTTGTTGGAAGACCCGGCAGTCATCGGTGCTGAGGCTGTGGGGAGAATGCTGGGATGTTCACTAAACTCTACCTTGTCAAGAGACTCAGTCTCACCCTGAATATCTAGCGTGTCCTCACTGCTGGCCAGGTGACCCAGAACACTGCAGCATGAGACTTGGTCTCTCTCTGAACATCTAGTGTACTCTGACTTCTGGCCAGGTGATTCAGAACACTGCAGTGATGGCTTCACCCTCCAGTTCTTTCTCAAGAAGTGAGAAATTACTCTAGCAAGAAGCAGCAGTCTGCCCTCAGCACAGCCACAGAGGCAGGCACCAGCATTTAATTACACTGGGCTCTTCCTGCCCCTGCCACATGTCACACTAAGATACACAAAGGGATCCTAGGCCCCCGAGCCAGCGTCAGTCAGCTGTCCACCACTGCAGTGCAGTTCTCCCTGGAATGTTGAGGACTTCAGCCCATGGCTGGTCAGCCACATTGCTTTGGGCATGCCATGCACGAAGCATGGGTACACTGAAATCCCCTGCTGCAGCGGAGGGTGGGGGGGGGGAGGATTCTCACAGGTCAGGGAGAAAGAGAGAAAGAAAAAGCTAGGCACCCTTGTTCCTCTTTGAGAACATACCCCAGTGACTTAAGGACCTCCTCCAAGACTCCACCCCTAAGGGTTCCAGCACCTCTTACTTGGATCACCCTAGAGCCCAGGACTCCAATATGTGAGCTAAGCTGGAGCTGCCAAAGCCATGTTTATTTTACCCCTCCATCACCTCCCTTGTAGACACGCAGTGAGTGCTGCGTTAAGAAACTTGGCATTGACAGCCCCAGTAATGAACTTTAGTGTAAGTCCTGCCAATAAACCTGTACATTCTTGTCCCCCCCCCCACCTCTCTCTCTCTCCTGACCCTCCATGTCCCTCTGGTCACCTCATTAACTCCCCAGACCTATTTACATTGAGTCCATTAAGTAAAAATGCCTGACTTAAGAGATGTTAGAAAAGGTTTGTTTTTCTGAACAAAGTTTCCTTTAGCAAAATGGTTGAGGTTACCTGTTACACTTTGCTAATGTCTTCATGGGAAAAAGAACCTTCTCCTGGGCCTCACATGTACAAAAGGCATAGAAAGAGTGTTGGGTTCAGAGGTGTGGTATGGTCTCACCTAAGGGATAGGGAACCTGGGCTAGTGGCTGAGTGTAGAAGGAAGCGGTGGGGCTGCGTCCAGCCACCTGGCCGCCAGCTAGCTTTACACCCAAAATAATTACACGGAAACTGTATTCTTTTAAATACTGCCTGGCCCGTTATCTGTAGCTTCTTATTGGTTGATTCTCATATCTTTCTTTAACCCATATTAGTGATCTGCATAGCACCACGAGGGGTGGCTTACCAGGAGAGGTCTTAACCTGCGTCCATCTCAGAGAGGAGAAGCATGGAGACTGCATATGGCGACTGCCTGAAGCGTCTCCCCAACTCTACTTCCTTTTTCCCACAATTCTGTTCTGTCTACTCCGCCTACCTAATTTTCTATCTTATTAAAGGGCCAAGGCAGTATCTTTATTAATAATGAAAGTAACACATAGACACTCCTCCATCATTTCCCCTTTTTCTGTTTAAATAAAAAAGAAAGGCTTTAACTTTAACATAGTAAAATTACATGTAACAAGAGTTATCAAGCAAGAATTACAGTTACAATATTTATATCTATTTTATCTTTTATCATAACTAAGGAAAACTATAACTACCTATTTATTCTTCAACTCCATCAAAGACTCCAGAAGGATATAATGCTACCTAAGTAAACAAGAAATAAGTAACTTATAAAACTCTAGAAATGACAGAGACAACTCGCTGCCTGGACAGTCACCCAAAGTTCCTCTGTACCGTTGGGGCATCCATCTTCAGCCTACAGGCCCATAAGTATCCAGCAGACATTTCCATGAAGCAGGAAATTCCAAAGACAGTTCAGTCACTTTTTGCTGTGTCCTGCAGAACGTTTCACAGACTCTTTAATGAATCAGGAACCCCAAAAGGCCATCTCACCTTTAGGCAAGTTCAGCAGTCCTTTTTCTGTGGGTTCCTTGTGTCCAGTTTATGCAACAGTCCAGGCAAGAGCAGTTTCTTGCCCAAATGGCTAACAAACTCCATAAGTAGCCTCTTCGATGCCCATCTTCCTCTCGAAGTAGATTGGTACTGCCAGGAGCAGACGTGTCTCATTGTCATGAAAAACCCTAAGTTATTAAAACATTAAATGCCATATTCTGCAGTTGAAAGATATGAAGAATGTCTATCTGAAATATATCTATGCACATCTAGAAAATCTAACTAACATGACTACAAGCTTGACTATTGAAAGATATGAAGAATGCCTATTTAACTAAAGTATATCTCTATATATCTAGAAAAACATGTAAATGAGCATATTAGTTTGATGGAGCAGATCTATGAATGACTTCTAGAATTGGGTTTTATGACTTTCTTTAGTTCCTCTGGTTAATCAGCGTGTGGGCTGAGTGTTGAACTATTTAACAAGACACACTTATAATCCACTGTTAAAAAGAACATGCAGCAGTACTCTTCGAGTAGAAATGCAGGTTTTAAATTGGCATTCACAATAGCAGTAAAGATATAAAATACATAAGGATCCTGTCATCATGCAGAGTATAGAGTAAGGGTCAGAAAGCTATGGGTCATCCCAGGCAAGGAAGAAACGTAGGAGATGGAAGAGGGAAACAAGGTTGGTCCATCAGCGAACACCCTTCCAAATCTAGGCATGGTTTTCACACAAAATTCTCTTATGCATCTTGTTAACATTTGGTTGTAGAATGATTAATAAAAACCCAGAGACAGATATTGGGCTTCAACCTGAAGGTCAGAAAAGCAAAACAGCCAGCCTCTGACTCTTACCTCTACCTCAGTCTGAAATGACGATCCTGCCTCCAGAAATCTCAGAATGAGACTGTGTCTGAGACTTGTCTCCTTCCATCTTACGTTCCTCTCTAGGGCTGGGATTTAAGGTGTGTGCACCACTGCCTTGTCTGTAAGGCTGATCGGTGGGGCTGTTTTATTCTCTGATCTTCAGGCAAGCTTTATTTATTAAAGTACAAATGAAATATCACTATATTTGGTAGTCTAACTTACTATGAAATCTATCTGAAAAAATAGATGAGAAGATTGGCAAGACTAGAGTTACATGAAGATGTAGCCATGCCTCCAGGAACTGTTTGAATAAAATGGACATAAACCAGCATAGAACTGGATAAAGCTATGGTCAATCAACATGATCTGTCTGAGAAGGAAAATGCACAAGACAGAAACAGTATTGAAAGAGCTGATTCAAAAGTGAAAGCTGATCACTTTACATTTTCAGCTCCTTAAACAATAGGAAAACATTTAAGGACGTTTCAGGGGAATGAAGGAATTATATTTTAGAAATACTTGCCATGCAAACCAGAAGTCAGCTAGGTGAGACTGTGTAGGAGACAGGCTTGGATCTTGACTTACCAATAGGGAGAGTTAGTAAAGAAAAGGAGATGGGGGCTGGAGAGATGACTCAGAAGTTTAGAGCACCGGCTGCTCTTCCAGAGGTGCAGAGTTCAATTCCCAGGAACCACATGGTGGCTCACAACCATCTGTAATGAGATCTTACGCCCTCCTCTGGCATGAAAGTATACATGCAGGCAGTACACTGTGTACATAAATAAATAGGTGGAAAAACCTTTTTGTAAAAAGAAAGAAAAATAAAAGAAGAGGAGATAGATGGAACTAGCTCATATTTCTACATTTTCTTTCATGACTGCTAGACTTCCTACCCTGTGTAACTGCTGTGTGATGATTAGGAATTTGCTGTGTGGTCAGAAACTGTTCCCTATATAGTGTGACTTCAGATCCTTTGATCATTTCTGGACCTGATGATATTTGCTTCTAATGGTTGTTGTTAGAGTTGGTTAAGGTAACCTTGAGAATGGGCCCTCCAAAGTGACCTAGTTAATTCTCTGTGGTTCAGTCTTGGATGGTGGACAAGCAGCTTGTTGTGGGGTTGAACAGGCAGAGGAAGGGGTGTTGGCATGTGGCTGGTTGCAGGTGGCTAGTGGCTGGATCTGCCAGGGGACTGGAAGATGAGACATAGGCTCTTGTTGGCATTTTACGAATGAACATTAGCACAGGATATGGCAGCATCTTAAAGTGCAAGTGTGTCTAAACTAGCCTTTTTAACTGTCTTTGGCTTTAGTCATTAAGGAAGAAACTAACCACAGTGAGATGGCAGAAGACCTGTGCAAGATAGGAGCAGAGAGGTCCCTTGTTCTGGACAGACTGGCAAGCAACGTCGCCAAACGTAAGAGCTCTATGCCTCAGAAATTTCTTGGTAAGAGTTAAATGTTTGCTGTCTCTTAACATACAACTATGTGCGTGTTCTAGACTCAAATGAAAATTATTTGAAAATAGAAGAAAAGAAAAAATCTTACTTTTTTGAAAAGAATGTGATAAAGTTAGTATTTCCTAAATATTGAAGTTTTTTTCTAATAATTTTCTTGAAATTGAAAGACCTCTCACTAGGAATTAGAGCCCTTGGTATGATGTTCCTATGGCCACTAATATAGCAGTTAGATCAGTCCTCCGGGAGCTTCAATTCAGGTTTTCCCAGGAGGCTGTGTAACCCTGCCCTCAAAGGACAGTGAGGGCTAATAGGAACCGAACAGAGAATGACCCCCTCAGCAGTTCTAGTGAAGGGGTATTGCAGCTTGAATCGCTAGAGGATGACGTCCCCTCTCCCAGCAAAGTTTGTCCCCGGGTTTAGGGACATCATTTAGGGATTGATTATGATTAGTATATGGTTGAGGGTCAGGTTCTCAGGCAACAGCTACCCTCTTCCAAATACAAATAGGACTCCAATTTTATCTATTGGTTAAATAGAGGTTTCTCATGGCTTAGAGGTTGAGAGGAAGAAGGGGAAGAAAGACCTTCAAGACAAAACAGAAACCACTTATTGGAAATATTATTTATGGACTTGACTGTGCAAGTGGGAGCTTTTGAAGCAAAAGAAAGGAGGAGACCCTATTTCCTGATCAGAGAAGGGGGGAATCTTGGTCAAGGAGTCAGTTGCTGGACGGCTGAGACTTTGGACAGTCTCAGGTGCAGGGTCCCTGTCTTCCCCCTGTGGAGTGCACCAAGAACTGGACTCGTGGAGAGAGTCTGATGGACTGCTCAGACAGACTGGCAGAGATGATCAGCAAGTGTGTTCAAGGGTTGTGAAGAGCTCCTGACCTCAGGAGGCAGGGTGTGGACTTCCTCTTTTCGATTAGGAACCTGAAGAATCCCCCATGTTTTAGTAATGACCGTGTGCAGTGCCCTAAAGCTTTGGGAGATGTCCAGCCAAATGGAGCATCAGAAATCTGACCATGACTGTCCCGGGTGAATGGGCATTGTCTTGATTCACACGCTTCTGGGTGAGAGGGAGCAGCAGAACTGGTGAAGCAAGGCTGAGAAAGGACAGCTCTCTCCAGGGGAGAGGTTAAACACAGGAGGAAGTGGCATTGTGGGAACAGAAGGACCAGGATAGCAGAAGTGGAGTGTGCAAGGAAGAGCTCCCAGCAGCTGTGTTCGGTGGGTGTTCCCCAGAGGTGATTGGCAGTTCATGCCCTACCCAGTGCCTCTTTCTGCTCTCACATGCCTGCCTCCACCTCCCTCTCGGTGCTGTGTGATGGCTTCCACTGTCTCAGTTTCCCCATCTCTAAAACAGAAACAGGTGGCCCTCGGAGGCTCCTCTCCACATTTGGGATAATATATGATCATGTTACTAAAATGATAGATAGCTAATAAGGATTTTGATAGAAATATTTGATGTTTTTCAGTGAACCAAATCAAACATCCAGGCGTTCCCGTTACTAAATTTAATGAGCATCATTGTAAATATCTTCCTGCCATATATTTTTCAGCGGGTAGGATGAATAATAGGTGGATTACAATATAGAGATGGGAAGTAGATGTCTTTTGAAGTTCCCAAAGATGCCCCCTCAGCAAGATTCCAACTTTTCTAGCTTTTCCTGGGGGTGGGTGTATCGGTTTGTTGTGTGTGCCTTGCTAGAAAGTACGTTCAAGTGACCACAACATATTAAACATGTCTTAAACTTTAAGAGGTGGCCAGTCCTCAAGTCACTATTTACTTCCAGAGGGGATTCTGCTTTTTTAAAAAGAATTACTCTTGGAATAAAAGTATTTTCTGATGAGTCATTTATATTGACTTTGGTTTTGCATTGTGCATCTCTACAGTATCCACGCTCTAATCAGTAATCATTACTCTTAATATAGTGTAGGGAGTCGCCCCTGTACATTTTAACAGGTTGAAGAGTCAGACCCAGGCGTCTTAGCATCATCTCTGCTTATTTTGATTAATCCCGTCATTGAGTAGACTTTACATTCAAGCATCCTTGTGTCGACATCCCATTCCCATCATTGCTTTGAGTTTGAGGGTATCCACCCATCACCTTTGTGCCAGAGGAGTATCCTCAGGAGGGTGTTCCCTTGGACCACTCTTCCTTCCCCGAGAGTGATAGGTCATGCCTCATTGCCTATAGCATTGTGTATGGGATAGTGCTGGTATGCTGAATCCAGCCTGATTTTTTTCTTTAATGTGCTTTTTAACCCAGAAGTCAGAAGCATTCTAGTGTTCTACAGCTGGATGAACCCTTGCCTTTTCACCTGGGAGGTTCCTTTCTTTTTCTTTCCTGCCTTGTGGAAACATTCCCTTGCATAAATACCCTTTGTTCTGCCTAGTGTGCTCTCTACTCCAAAGTGCTGGCTTTTCATAAGTTGGAAAAATTGTCTCCCATGTCTGTTAGAGTTTTGTTATTTTTAAGTTTATTCACTATTATTTTATATTTCCCTGCTCTGTCAGAAATTCAGTTCCTAGTCATTTTTATTCTACTGTTTGCTATTTCTAACTCATGTATTAAGTGTTTATTGATTGGATTTTATCTTGTTTCCTGAGATCTGAACTCTTCCCATATCCTGTTGGGGTTTCTTTTTTTGTATTGCTTTTGAATATTTTCTGAATTTGACTGCCTGCATATTCCAAAAATTAAAATAGCTAAAACATAAAAAAAATTCACTCCATGTCATGAAGTAATTGTGCTACATTTCTTCTCTTCCTGGAATTAAGTTTCCTTTTCCCCTAGGATGGACTTATTGGTTTGTCTTAATTCCTATCTCGCCAAAAAATATTTTCACTGTAACCATGACATTTCTTTTTATCCTGCTCATTCTACTTGGTCTAATGGGGCTTGATTGACATTTCAATGTTCTTCCCATTGTATCTGAGACTTTTTCCTATGAGAACTATGACTTTTTTAAATCCTGAAAGAACGCCAAGGATGGTGTTGGGGGAGTTCAGGTGAGGCAAAGTGCGGCTTTTGTTTTAAAATGTTCCCCTTTGAGAGCTCTCTCTCATTCCTCACATTTGGTTAAAGCCCTAAACCAGCAGATGGTGCCTCCTGTCTCCACAGGGGACATCTCAGGGCTTCCCTGCCCCTGAAGTGCAGCTCATCAAGGCCTTTGCTTCGGCACAGGGGAGCTAGCCCGCATGCTAAGGTCACTGACGCCATGTGCTTCCTGCCAGCAGAGCTTTCAGCTCCGTGATCAGAAAAGGGGAAAAACAATTAAGTCTGTTCAACTGTTTTTCTCTCAGCATGAGAGTGTGTGTGTGTGGGGGGGGGGGTGCTGGAAATGTGATTGATCCCACCTGTTTCTCAAAGTGATATTACCCAAAGCTTTGTCTTATGTCTCATTCAAGGACTGGTCTTTCCTTGGTGGTAGATAGATGAATATAAAGTAAGGATAAGTAGATGATAGATGGATGGATAGATAGATAGATAGATAGATAGATAGATAGATAGATAGATAGATAGATAGATAGATAGACAGACAGACCTATAAGAGGTTTCACTGAGGCACTGAGGACTTTTGTAGCTTTTAATTTTTCACATATGGGTAGAGAAATTCTATGGGTAAATTTATCACTTCATGCTCATCTACAATGTATTTTGCTTTCTTTGCAACACCCACTTGTTGTTGAAACTAAGTTCTTGAAACAGCAGGCTTCAATGGTTGCTTAGAAAACCACAGAACCACGACTCTGGGGAGAAACAGGAAAACACCACCTTTGGTGAGAGAACACACACTTCACCAGCGAGCAGAACTGGGCACCAGGCCCACACCCTCCTTCATCGCTAGGATTTGGCAGCCAGTGAGACACGAATGCAGCAAGACTGAGTTCCTCCTATCCGTGTAACTAGATAGGTTAGCACCTTGATTTTAAAAACAAAATTTACAGAAAAAACAATCTTTGGTTTTAGGAATGTTATGTAATTTAAGAGTACTACCCAATTACTTCCCCCAAAATGGAGAGAGAAAACCGTTCACTGTCTCTACACAGGGATTTTGTCCTGTCCAGTCTCTAAGAAGATGTAACTGGACATATACAAGTTTGCTTTCTATAATCTGAGCCTCATTCTGTGCCCTTATTGGGGTATGGGTTGCTTTCGACAGAGGTAGATGGAAGCCAATGAAACCAAGTAGTCATGTGATACACATGCAGTAAGACACAAAGAAACGCATTGCAAAGACATATCCTGAGCCATGGGGAGTATATCCCTTGGCTACTATTTTTTTTATTAATTAAATGTATTCATTTATTTTACATCCCAGCTGAAGTTTCCCCTCCCTCTTTTCCTCCTATTCCCTTCCCCCCACCACCTCCTTTCTGTTCCTACCCATCCACTCCTCCTCTGTTTCTGTTCAGAAAGGAGCAGGCCTCCCATGGGTGTCAACAAAGCATGGCATATCAGGTTGGGGTAAGACTAAGCTCTCCCTTTATATTGAGACTGGCTAAGGAAACCCAGTGTGAGGAATGGGTTCTCAAAAACCTGCCAAGCGTCAGGGACAGGCATTCCCACTGCTAGGAGTCCCGCAGGTAGACAATCCTGACCTACTATTTAATGAGCACTGATTTTTTTTCAAGGACTGTGGGTAGATTTATGAATTGTGGAATAGTTTGTCCTACTGTAAATAAAGAGTTGGGGCAGGGTGACAACCTCAATGTCAGTGTGAAAAACACTGGGATCATCTTCTGCCACCACCTTCATCAGCTGCTGTCGGGTCCAGCCCTTCGTCTTTGTGCCTCTTCGGTCTGTCCTTTCTCTGTGCCTGGGTAGGTCACTGTCTTCAGACCCTTCAGAAGTTCTCATTTTTATTTAAAGAAACTTAGTTTAGTCTAAGTTTCCAGGATGTGATCCTGGCAAGCTGGACATTTCCTATGCTCCTAGAGCTCTGGCCCCCGGACCTTAGCATTGTCCCACCAAAGATCCAGCCCCTCTGTCCTCAGCACCTTCACTGCTGATGTCCTCATCCATGGGACACAGAAGCCCACACACACATCTGGCTCATATGAGATGAGATGCTTGTGTGACACCGGCAGCAAGCCTTCCTGTGTTCATGGGATTTCTCAGGTGGGGATGGAGTCTGGCATCACTATTGAGTGTGTCTGTCTCGTGCTAGCTGTGTGCATCCAAGGACAGGGACTGTTCTCACTGGCTTTCCTTTTAGTCCCACTGCCGAGACAGATGTACTGAAGATGAAAGAGGCAGAATGGGTGGGGAAATGTAAACAGGGCATCTGGTTCTGTGGGATGCCTCATTTACCATCGCTGAGAAGGCACACACCTGGCTAATCCTTCCAATAGCAATATGAACAATTGCTTTAAAGAATGTCTTTGCTGTCAGAGTCGTGATTTCATGTTAGACTTAACATTTAGAAGAAAAACCTTTTTTTTTTTTTCCTTTTTTGGTTTTTTGAGACAGGGTTTCTCTGAGTAGTCCTGGCTGCTCTGGAAATCACCCTGTAGACCAGACTGGCCTCAGACTCACAGAGATCTGCCTGCCTCTTCCTCCCAAGTGCTGGGATTAAAGGTGTGAGCCACCATCACCCAGCCTGCCTATGCCTCTTGTGTGCCTGAATTAAAGGCTTATGCCACCACAGCTTGGATAGAAGATAAATCTTTAAAGAAATTCATTTTATTTCATTATCAAAACATTTGCTCCAAAACTAATTAACCAAAGCCAAATCTAGTCTTATCTCCCATTGGGACTAGGGAAGGAGGTTTGTGTTAGCTCAATTTCCCTCATTACAGGAGAACATCTGAGATCTGAGATGTTCAACTTATAAAAAGAAGTTTGATTTGCAGCTTTGAAGGGTTCCTCCCCAAGATGGCCTGTTGTACTAGCCCTGTGACAAGGAAACATAAGTAGATCAGAAATATTTGAAATAAACAGCAGAAATATTTGCCTGTGGCTTTGAAGCAAGAGAGAAATATATGGAGGTCAGGGTCTGGTATCCCCTTTGAGAATATAGTCCCCAAAATCTAAGTCCTCCCTAAAGAGTCCAGAACCTCCCAACAGCATATCTACAAATGGGCTCAGACACATTCATAGCTATCCTGGGATACATCTGGGTTAGGAGCCGCAGGTTGGACAATACCTGAAAACAAGGGCCTTTGAGGGCATCCGAGGTCCAGACTGTAGCAGAGCTCATGTAGTCCAGAAGCTAACATGAGAGCTGCAAGCTTAGGATCATGTGAGAGCTTAAGTTTCTTGAGTCCCGGGTCCAGTCACTGCTGTTCTGCCTTCATCACAGCGACTGTGATTTCAGCTACTAGAGCCCAGCTCCTCAGGCCATAGCCTGAGGAATTCTGTTCCCCCCAGACAACAGCTCTGTTGCTGCCACTAAAGGTAGTTTTAACTAAATCTCTATCATTTTAATAAAACTCAAGATTGAAAGGCTGCGGTGAAGACCTGCAAGCTCAGAGAGTTAGAATAGCAACTGGATAACTTTCTCTCTTGGCTAGTGTCTCTGGAACTTCTCTCCTTCCACACTTCCCCAACTAAAATACTCACACATTACTCCTCCCTGCTACTTCCTGTCCACTAGTTGCTAACACTGCTCCTCTGAGTTCAGCTTAATTTTATTTATTAACACAAATTCTACACATCTTTACATAGTTAAACAAATGCAGCAAAAATAAAGTAACACATCTTTGCCTAGTTAAACAAATATTCTACAACATTTCCCCCTTTTGTCTAAATAAAAGGAAAGATTTTAACTTTAACATAGAAAAACTATAAACAATAAGAACAGTTATTAAGTCAAAATTACATTTACAAAATCCAGTCCTTTTGTATTTGGCATATTCAAAGAAATCATCTATTATCTATCCTGTCTTGATGAGTCAAAAGCTCTATACCTAATTTACCTTCTATCATAACTAAGGGAAACAACTATAACTATCTAGTCTTCAACTTAATAGGATATGCTATTACCTGAGTAAACAGGAAGTGCAGCGCAAGCAAATTCTAAAAATATAGAAACAACAGAGATATGTGGCTGTCTGGGCAGTCACCCAAGGTTCCTCTGCAGCATTTGGGCATCCATCTTCAGCCTAGAATGTCTGGCAGACTTTTCTATAAGACAGTTTTGAAGGCCTGTCCTGCACTGTCTTGACAACGTTCTGCAGTCACTTTCCTTTGTAGCCTGCATGTCCAGTTTAAACATTAAAACATCAAACTGTTGAGGCAAGGACAGTTTCCTGCCCAAATGTCTAGCTTTGCCACAATAAAAAACCAACTCCATATGGAGGTTCTTCAATGCCCATTGTCTTTTTATGAAATAGATTGGTGCTGCAAGGAGAAGATGTGCCTCACTGCCATGAAAAGCCTTAGGTTATTAAACTTCTTAAATGCCATATTCTGCAGGTCTCTGAAGTATTTGAAGATAACCTATCTAAAATATATCTGTTTAACCTTAAAAACATACCTAATATAGCTACAAGTTTGATTATTATAGATGACTAACTACTAACCTACATTTCTTAATTGTATATTACATTTTTAATGAGCTGTGTAAGCACAACACCCCAAACAAGAGTAGAAACATACATACAATAATACAGAAAATAACTTTAAATTTGTATAAATATACCAAAATTCATACCATTATAAAATATTTGAGGTTAATAGTTGTTTTATTATCCTATATTCCTATATGCCCCCAAATGATGGCAAACATCCAAAACCCACCAAATAACCAAAAACCACTCACCCCACCTCTCGGAAATGTGGTTGTTGTGTTGTCTAGGCTGTTTTCTATTGTCTGGAGGCAACTCTGAGAAAATTGAGACAATGATCAAGTTCTGGGAAAACTAGTTGTAACATTTGTTGTCCAGTTTCAGAACTGTTCCCATGCACAGGGATCAGCATATACATTATCTGTCTTGTATTTTTTTTCTTGGTTTATTTCTTTATGTCTGTAGCCAAAATTTTCAGAAAGTCTCTTCTCATCAAACGTGATCTCTGTTAACTTTGAAGAAATCCACAACCTTTCATTTCCTAAGGAAACAGAAAGATAACCTTTTTCTCAATACAATATATTTTCTAAATTTCATTTAAAGTTAAGACAATCCTAAAGTGTCCAGGCTGGTTTAATTCAGCACTCCCTTTTACAGTGCAATGTCTCTCAGCAGCTGTTATTTGCTCATCGGTGTTCAAAAAAATTCAAAGTTAGCACAATACCATATAGGATCCAGATTCTCTGTGTATTTCCATCTTTGTGTGGCTCTTTTCCACTTTATATTACTTTATTCTCTTTTTAAAGACTATTTTTTTCCGGACCTGCTTTACTGTGTACCTGTAGTGTTCTCTGACCGTGTAAACCAAACTTTATACTCGCTGCACACCTTTGCACTGGTGCTGGATCCATCCTGCTTGGGTCTGTAAAAGCCAAACTTGATGCCCCGTAGACCTGGCCAAGAGCTGAGTTTAATCAGGGGTTGCATTTAATCACCCCAGCTCTAGGAAGTCGGTGCCCACAGTATGGCAGGCATTTTTACTTGTTTCTGCTTAATGACATGCCAGCTGCTCAGGTGCTTGCTATGTGGCAGAGCTTCACCTGTGTATGCTGTGAGCCAGGCTACTAGGAAACCATGCTGTTTATCTTTCCAGCTTTCTCAGGCCCTATGTAGAAATTTGTGCCCCATGCTGGGTACCATTTGTAGTTGGGATTTTCTTTGGGCCACCAAACAGCTTCCAAATAAAGACATGAAGATATTATTAATTACGAATGTTCAGCCTTAGCTTAGACTTGCTTCTAGCTAGTTTTAACTTAAATTAACCCATTTCTATAAGCTATTGCTGCTCCAAGGCTTGTTTATGTCATCTATGTACTGTTTATCCTGCTTTTTGCTTCCTCTGTGTCTGGCTGGCTGGACCCAGCTGGTTCCCCTTTTCTCTCTGCCTGCCAAGCCTGTCTATCCTCCCTTTGCCTAACTATTGGCCATTGAGCTTCTTATTAGACCTATCAGGTGACAATATAAAACAACAGCGCATTTTTACATAATTAAACAAATACAGCATAAACAAAAGCAACACATGTCTACATGGTTCAACAAATCCAATACATCTTTACGTGGTTCAACAAATACTCCATAACAAGTCAGCACTGAATTCTCAGTTCCATCTGTCTTTAGTATTAGGCGCACCGTAAACAATAAGTGAATGGTGCCTGCCTTCCAGCTCTGTTTCCCACTTCCGATTTCTGCTGAGATAATTCACTGCTGCTAACTCTGAAGAGAGGGTGCATACAATTATGATAATGTATTCATTCTACTTTCATCATTCATTAGAGTCCATCCACTTTTGAAATATTTATAAGAAGTATTTAGTTTATTATAAGGAATATGTAATCATGTTTTAAGGACATGTTTTTCTAGATTAAAGTAATAAATGTGATATAGTATCTTAAATTTATTACATTAATTAATTCATGGCTGTGTATTTTAATTAAACAATTTGGGAATAAATTAAATAATACGCATTTAGAAAACTTTTAAAATATTTAAAGTCAATATAATAGTGTTAATTTCACCTTACTTAATGAAAGATGAGGTTTAACCTTGTGAAACATGGCACAGTTAAAGCTGACATGGACAATCTTTAGCCTCCCTCTTCATAGGTAAGCAGGATTTCTCAAAACACTTAGCCCGTAGTATTTTCCCTCCTGGGCCTGGGCAAATGTCTCCTGTCTGCCGTCACAGTAGGACACCTTCCAATCTCCTTGGTATAGATTTACTAATGGTCACCTACTTCCCACAGGAGACAAGTGTCTGTCAGACATGCCCTATGACAGTGCCAGTTATGAGAAGGATGGGATGATGACATCTCACGTGATGGACGAAGCCATCAACAATGCCATCACCTACCTGGGGGCTGAGTCCCTGCGCCCGCTGGTGCAGACACCTCCCGGAAGCTCCGAGGTGGTGCCCGTCATCAACTCCATGTACCAGCTGCACAAGCCCCCTGCAGACGGCCCCCCACGGCCCAACCACTCGGCGCAGGATAGCGCCGTGGAGAACTTGCTGCTGCTGTCCAAGGCCAAGTCTGTGTCATCGGAGCGGGAAGCCTCCCCGAGCAACAGCTGCCAAGACTCCACGGACACCGAGAGCAACGCTGAGGAGCAGCGCAGTGGCCTCATCTACCTGACCAACCACATCGCCCCGCATGTGCGCAACGGGCTGGCCCTCAAGGAGGAGCAGCGAGCCTATGAGGTGCTGAGGGCGGCCTCAGAGAACTCGCAGGATGCCTTCCGCGTGGTCAGCACAAGTGGCGAGCAGCTGAAAGTGTACAAGTGCGAACACTGCCGCGTGCTCTTCCTGGATCACGTCATGTACACCATCCACATGGGCTGCCATGGCTTCCGGGATCCTTTTGAGTGTAACATGTGTGGTTATCACAGCCAGGACAGGTACGAGTTCTCATCCCATATCACACGGGGGGAGCATCGCTACCACCTGAACTAAACCGGGCCAGGCCCCACAGAAGCACAAAGATAGCTGCCTATGCCTCCTCCCTCCCGGCAGCTGGACACAGAGCGGACAATGTTGGGTGTGGATTTGCAGGCAGCATTTGTTCCTTTAAGTTGGTTGTTTGGGATTTGATTTGTGTTAGAAGACAAGTTTTTAATGTTAGAGACAGGATTGCATTGCATCGGGAGCATTCAGAACATCCACCCTTCTAGACGGTTTTGTTGACTGCCATCTGAGATTTCCTTGACCAGTGGCTTTCTGACTGACCCACACCACCACCACCCAACAGAGCCTGAATTTTCAGAGAACTGAATAAGAGAATTATCCAAGAAGGATCAAAAAGAACCTTTCCCTAAGCAAAGTGTATGCCCCATGGATGCTCCAAATCTCCCCAAAACATCATAGTCACTGGGGTGGGGCCATCTCAGGGAGCTCCACAGGTGAGCCGCAGGACCAGATAGATATAAGGCAGCTGGGGAGGAGCAAGGACACAGCCTGTGTGGAGACCAGGGCAGAAGGTTGATCTTTTAAAGATGCTATTAAGTCACATAATGAATGGGAACATGGCGTCTGGACAAGTGTCTAGGATTTGTCTGGGCAAGAAGGGAAGGGGACTGGAGAGCCTTGTAGATTCCTCTTCACTGGCCTGATCACACCCAGCCTCTGGGGGCTTGTCGCCCAGTGAGATGAGCTCGGCACTCCTGTAGACATTTTTGGAGTAGCCCTCTTCCCAAAGCTCATCACTGCATTTTAGACCCCAGTCCCGAAACTGAGACCTTCCTTTAAACTTCTCACACTGTAAGATCCCTCCGAAGCCAAAGCTTTCTTCTATGCCCCACGCTCAGTTGTCTGGGCTTCTGTTCTTCCCTGGACTGTCTGGACCTGGGATCAGGACCTAGCCCAACAAAGTCCAACCCCATCACTTCATTTTAGCTGAATCCCTGTTCTGATTATAGCTATGGACCTGGCTATCTTAGTCTGATAACCATCGTTCCCTGCTCACACTATGTGTTATTTCTGTTTGAAAGCCTATAAAACCATTATTCAGAATGACCATTTTTAGGAAATATATGAGCCCAGCTTCTCAGTGGCTGAAGCACAGAATATTCTTGTTGTTAAACAAAAATTCTAAATGGTCTGAAACTCTTCAGCATAAACACCAAATACCACGTGTTTTCACATAAACAGGACAGGAACCATGCATCCTTGATTGGGTAAAGGTATTAGGATATTGGAATGTCTGGGGCCACGATGTGACCAGTTCGGGTTCCCAGAGAGAAATGCCCATCAGATATCACAGAAAAGAGGCAGGTAAGGTGGTAGAGGTGAGACCTGGTCCAGCCAAACCAAGACAGGGATGCCACACTGAAACCAAATCAGGTAGCTGGAGGTTCTCAACAGGACAAGCCTCTCTTAAGAGTCAGTATTAGGGTCACTACCCTCCACCACCTCAATGAAATGAAAAGCATATAATTGTCAATGTTTACTGCACTGTCTTCATAGAAACTCTCTGAGGGGGTTCCAAAGAACTGGAGGGGAGATTGTCTATAGCAACACTTGGGTTAAAGCAAGGGTTCTTAGTTGCAGCCCTCCTGATGCAGAGGGCTTGTCATCGTTGGTGGAGACTGTTCTATGAATCGTAGCTTACCTAGCAGGATTCCTCGTCACTGCCCAGTAGATGCCAGTAGCATCCTAGCTGATATCCAAACCTGTCTCCCAGGTGTTCCCTGGTGGCACACCACTGATCTAAATTTTAAGCTGGTGAAAAGTGTGGGAAACTTTCCACAAATAAGAAGCACTTGAAGCCTTTCCCAGTCAGCAGCCTCAAGCTGCACTCTTTCTTTGGGAAGTGGATGAATTCCTTATGCGCATTTGAGAATACACTTCCTCAAATGCTTCTGAGTTCAGTTGCAGGAATGAAGTTCGCGGACGTAGCACTCTTAAGTGTGGATTTCTCTGCTTCCAGAACAATGTGGCATTTTGAAAGTAAAAATAAAATTGTGACTATAATGATTTACAGTGAGAATCTGAAGAACCAGAGCTGTGAGCAACTTTTGTTCAATATGCAGTTACGGAGAAAGGCTGGCCTTACCCAAATTCATATATTCCAGGTGACAGCCTTCCAAGCCTCCAGTTTGTTGGCAGCTCCTGTTCACTCTTGTCCTTACCCATGAGAGCCTCAGGGTCAGCTGGTCCAAGGGAGATGGCTCCAACCCTCACCCCTACCCTTGCCACTGGCATTCAGAGGTTAAAGCAGAATTGTAAATAGTGGCTTCAGGAGCTGTTTTCTAGAATGCTTCGCCCCTTGCTCTCACTGCCTTTTTTTTTAGCTGATATGTCTATTTGCACACCTTTTGTTGTGGTTTTATATTGTAACAGCATTTTTTGAAACTATTGTATTTAAGATAAGGTTTCATATTATGTCCACAAGTAATTAAATTATGTTTGAAGGTGGCTGTATTCTGTATCAAACGTTGATGTTTTTTTCTTTAGTTGGTAAAGTAGGGTTTTGCATGACCTTTTTGTTCTGTGGTTTGTTCTGCTGTATGATGTATTTCTTCGGTATCGCTGCGTGATGAAGTGTGCCGAGATTCCACACCCTCATGTTGTCTTTTAAGAGTAGCTGTCAGAGACGGGAGGGTTCCTGAGAGCAGGCTGACCTGTTAGTGACAGCTAGAAGTCACCATTTCTCATTCCATCTCCTCCCTGTTGCCCCAGCTTCCTGTCCCAGGTCCCTTCTGTGCTTCATGCCTGTGTGTGTGTGTGTGTGTGTGTGTGTGTGTGTGTGGTGTGTGTGTGTGTATGTGTGTGGTGTGTGTGTGTGTGTCCTGACGAGAGTCAGGAGCATCCCTGTGTGTCACCATTGCATTGTCCGCCACCACTGGCTTCAGATACCAGCACGTTCTGTTTCCAGTTTAGAATCGGCCGCATAATAAAATGTTAGAGCCTTTATTGAGAAGCAGAGGCACTCATCATGGAGATGGGGGCTTTGGTTTATGCCTGTGTCTTATTTTGTGCTCTTTTCTTCTTTTGTTTGCTCTTGAGTGCGTTGTTGTGACTCTTGTAACATCATCTTGCCAAAAACAAACTTGAGATGAACTGGGTTTGTGTAGACGTATCATGATGTATCATCCATTCCTCTCTTCTTCAGTTCCAGCAATAAGAATGGTCATGATGTATCATCCATTCCTCTCTTCTTCAGTTCCAGCAATAAGAATGGTCATGATGTATCATCCATTCCTCTCTTCTTCAGTTCCAGCAATAAGAATGGACACACTCTAAATCCCAGATTTCCCACATTGAACATCCATGCTTTTCTATGTTGTTTTTTTTATTACCTTAAAGTGAGCCACAATTAGACCTGACATGTACGGGCATCAACAAGCAAGAAGCACACGCACATCTGGTGCTACAGCACTCACTGTGAATAAGTGTGACCAGATATTAGTATGCAATATTGTTTCGAGTCCTTTCTAATACACTCTTTTACAATGTTGTGTGTGGTGGTTGTTGAGGTCAAATCTCCGTGTATCGCTGCAGCCGCAGCTCTTCACTCCCTGCTGGCAGGGGCATGCAGAGGACTGTAAGTGAGAGAGGGACCACCTCTGCTGCCCTGGCCCCATCGTGATGGTAGACGACCTCTGTCTAGCTGTGAACAAGCGATTTCCACTGGAGGCACAGAGTATCCTTTTGTACGCATTTCGTGTTTTTTTCTGTAGTGAGAGAACAAATAAATTCTACAAACGCTCTGTCTGCCCCATCCAGTGAAGTCCACACAAGCATAAAAGAAGCCCCGCCCTTAGAATAGTCTGCTGTAGTCTCTCAGACGAGAAGGTAAGGAACACAGGCCTGGAGCTGAGAAGTGTGAGTAATGGATGCACAAGAGGAGGCATGGCCATTTAGCCCTTTCCAGTATTCTGGAGATAGAGGCAGGGGGATCAGATGTTGAAGGTACTCTTTGGTTCTGTAGGGAGTTCAAGGGTAGCCTTTGATACCTGAGACCCTGTTTCGTAAAACGAAAGAAACACACACACACACACACACAAAACTGGCTGTTTCTGAATGTTGCCTTTTGCCACGGCTTCAACTAAGACACAGATCTGGGAGAAAAAGAGGTAGAGCATTGAGCAATTAGTGAGACTCAGAGGAAGTTCTCAGACAACCAAAGTGGGAACTCCATGTTCCTCCATCATTCTGGAAACTCCTGGCTCCTCCTCTGCCCCTGAACCTAAAGCAGCAACCAGCCGGCACAGCCCCATGCAGAGGCGGGGTCAGATGTGACTGTTGCCTCACAACACCCTCCTTTTCCCAGGCCACTCCCCTCCACCAAGCACTCAGAACCAAAAGGGATTCCCGTGGCCCCTAGAACAGCACTGCCTCTGGCAGCCCTGTATTCGCTATTCCACCGGTCACCTTCATCCCTTTGCAAACCTGTTCTGGGATTAGCACACAAGAGGCCCAGCTCCAAATTTATCAACAGCAGCCCATCGGGTATCAAGACTCCTATGTGTCCCCAGAACTGGTCTCTCAGAAGCATCTCAGACTCCACCCTGCCCTGCTCATATTGTTCAACTATAGCTTCGAGGGTCACTTACTGAGCATTCTGGAGCTGGAGGTATCATGGGACAACCCTCCATCCCCAGCCATGAGGCATGGGGACAGCCCTCCAGCTTGCTAAGCAGATAACCAGTCAATCCTAGTTCACTGAGGATCGGTTATAATATAGCCTTGACTCTTCTGAGTCTGGATTCCCAGTTGTCTGGATAAAGGAACAATATCTCCCCATGTGAGTCTGAAACAGCTTAGACACAGACAGAAGAATCGGGTAAGAAATCAAAATGTCCATTCTGCTACTCAGAAAACCCAGGCCTCAAAGTGTGACCACCCTGCAAGAGGGGGGGGATGCCCCGCAAGATGCCAGGATGGGAGGCTCACATAGCCTATCCTCAGCACCTAATCAGTTCCCTAGGGAGAGCTTTGCCATTCTGCCTGTCTCTACAGAGACAGAAGGCCACATGCCAGCTATCATGGGTTTCCCAAGGGACTTTGTGTCGAACAATTTGGTCTCCATCACTGCCCTCCTGCCTCCTGAGTCTCTTACTGCAGTCCAGCCTTTATGGGGTTCCAAAGTGATTTGTGAAAATGGGGACCTGACCGAGTTACTGTCCCTACCCACAGATCATCAGGAATTCCACTGAAGTTTCAAAGCAGAGAGCAGTTTCCTTGGCTAGGAACATGAGGTGAGCTTTTCCTTAGGCAGCATTCCTCTGGGCATGCCCCCAAGAGTATGGTCTGGTCCTTAAAAACAGAATGGATTCTGGGGAAAACGAAGCCTATGTTTGAATTGTTTGCACTACAGGTTAAAGGTGTGTGACAGTGGACACAGGGTCTAAATGTCCTGAGGCCCTTTTCCTCATCACTGAAGGCTGAAGGGTTGTAAAGTTAAAGTCATTAAATTTGACAAAACGTGAGAAATGGGCTGGGCCATTCAAATACTCCTGCTTTGTCTGACATTTGTATACACTGTCCCCTTCCTCTTATTTATTCCATCTCCATGACAACCAGGCAAGCCAACCGTCCACTTGTATCCGCAAAGACCAGATAGCTGTAGTCGGGAAGCACCAGGCCTCTCCTCCCGTGTAACCAATCACACTGATGAGTTCTCCTTACCCAAGTCCTCACAATTGCCCTGGGAGGTGTGGGCCACACCCCATTGGACAGATGGGAGACAGCACAGCAGGGCTCACCTGGGAGTCAAGTCTCACAGGAAGGTGGTGCTGGGCAGAGGCAGAAATGACTGTAGGCCCTGACCCAGACCCCTTCTCCACCTGGCTCCTGCCTCATTCTGGAATGTTCCTTTTAAGGAAAAGTGGGTTAAATCTGATGCTCTTGAGTGTCGCTCCCAGAGAGGGAGGAAAATACCTGCATCTAGAAACCTGCCTTCAAAGCAGTCCTCAGCCTGGTGCTCACCATATTTGCCCACAGGTTGCATCTGACATGTTTCTCAGTCTTGTCCTTACTGAGAGTCACTATCCCTAAGACCTTCCCCAGAGCAAGTAGGGCAAGTAGCATAGGGCCAGCACACTGACTCACAGAGACAAGAGGAAAAAAGAAAGTGGGTAGAGCTAGAAATGGGGAGCCAGATCTTGCTTAATTAAGGCAGCTGTGGGACATCTGTCAGTGCCAACGCACAGCGGGTGTATCTGGGCAGCACTGTCCTCTCAGACTGCCATGGAAGTTTTGAGTGGTACTGGGGCTGTTCCTATGGAGTAGAAAACTGCTTTGGGACAGGGCATAGGAACAGAAAGAGCAGGCAAAGGAAATGAAAATGGCCCATGATGGAAGAAAAGTCAGTTGAGCAGGCATTCCCAGTTTTCATCTTCAAAAAAAAAAGAGACCAAATTTCAAATCTGAGGAAGACCAAATGAGGAGCACAGTTGAGGAATGCCTCCGGGCCAGGTGCTAGGATGCTCCAGAGGATACCAGGTGCTAGGATGCTCCAGAGGGTACCAAGCAGAGAGTGTGTAGGGAGAGATCATGTGGGCAGAGGTAGGCTCTGACCTCAGGAAGGCACCTAACAAAGACCAGGGCTTCAGCAACATGGTGCCAAATCTCAGCTGGTGCCAAGTTCTTGGCCAGATTATCAAAAAAAAGGAAGGAGAGCCTTCCTGGATGTCTCCTGGATATTTCCACTTTCTGACAAGGCCAAGGTCAGGAGCAAAGTGGACATCCTTGACCTCTGACCCTGTCTCCAATGACTACGGACCCTGCCTGTGTCTGGGAAGAGAGCTGCTTATATCAGGATGCTTCAAGCTCCACCTCAAAGAACAAGTCTGGTGGGTCCGTGTAGAACCATGAGCCCCTGGCCCATGCTCCCTTTAGCAGCGGGCACTTGGCCAAGGACAGAGCAGATGGGCCCTGGAGACTCAGTGAGTCGGCACCAAGGGAAGCAGATGTGCCTACCATGGTCCCCAGACACAACCAGGAACCAGCCACGAGGGGAGGAAATTTGCATAATAGGGATAATTTGGTACCAAAACTGTCCCCTGAAGTAAACTGCATGGATCTCAGTATAGTTCACAAATTTCACTTCTTCTTTCCCATGTTTTCTCAGACTAACTAGATATGAGGTAGAGTGTGTGACTCGTCCAAAGGTTTAGGGGTGTTGTTTTATCTGTACCGTTGTCTCCCTTCATGAGTTGGTACCAAGCATTTTCTCTCTCCACTCTGCCACTCCCTTGTGCCCGAGGTGAGCTTTTGACACTCCCTCAGAGGCCTCTCCCACGCACATGCCAAGTGAGGACAACCAAATGCTCTTACCTAGGGCACAACCGTGTGATATTCCAGACTCACAAAGAGCACTAATGTTCACTTGTCTCTTTGCTGGTGTACTTGGCCAATGGGATCTCACTCTGCTGCTTCCCTAGAACCTACTTGAGCTTCCTCATCGACATAATCCCTGTGGCTTTCTGTGGGCAGAGGGCATGCGGTTTCAGGGCTCCCCACTTTCATTCCCTTCTCAGGCCCCCTCCTTTCATGGTAACACCCTTGTCCCCACCCACAGATGGGGTACAGCCTTTCTCTAGCCTTTCCAGGGACTCTCTGCTGCCCCCATAAGTTCCCACTTCTGCAGGCATCATGAGCTATTTTTTAATATTCATTTTATAACACCTCACAGGAAGGCGGTTTTGCATTTATATCCACTGATACTGTCACCAAATTTTGAGGTGAAAAATACTCTAAAATAAAGCATTTATAGATCTGCACAGGCTCTAGCCAAAGGAAAGACTAGCCTGAGACAAATTCCCTAAGTCACCAGCAAGATGGTCAGATGGCGTTAAAACTGTCCCACCACATACACACCTTTAAGCAGCCAGTGTTTTATATCAAAACTTGGGAGAGAAAAACCATAAACATACACTCTCTGCAGATGGTAAGGACAGGCAAGCATAGCCTGGGACAGGAAGTCAGGCCTAGAGAGCTTCTGCCTCTTCCTGGTTGGTTGATTCCAAAAACAGAATGTGTAGTGACCTTCAGCTCCACACTAAAATGGAAGTCTTTTTTCTTGCAGTTGCTGCTGACTTAGCTTGTGACTGTGGATGCAAATGAGTTAAAATGGGCTTCTTGTCTTCCCTCCATTTTTAAAAAATTTAATTTAAAAATCAGAGATACAAAAATAAAGCAGACTTTCTTATAAGTTCAACCTCATGATCTCAGGGACTATAATGGGCAGGTGGCTTTTCTTCAGGTAAAACTCCTTCTCTCCCACATGACAGTCCTCTTCTCAACCCATTCCTTCTAAACCACCCAGGCTTCCCAGACTCACCTCCCACAATAATGGTATCCAGTGATGTGGGTTTTCCCAGTGTCCTGAATTCCCTGACTCCAAGACGGGTCCTGCTTAATTAAGGTGATGATCTGGGCCCTAGCTCCTGGCTTTCCTTCTGAAGCTCCTTCTCATCTCTGTGCTTGCTTCAGCCTTCCCCTGGGGAGCAGGGTGGATGCAGCAGCACTCACCCTGGGATCTCCAAGTGAGGCCTCTCCTTGTCCTGGCAATCGGACACATCCAAGGCTCATCCTGAACTATGCAGTGGCCCTGGCGTGAGAAAAGCAGAGAGAAGAGCCATGCGGCAGAGAAGGTAGGAGTGGTTCCTTGAAAGGGAGCAGCTAGCTATTGCAGCAGTAGGTGCAAGGGAGAGGCTGTCACTCAGGGATTCGGACTTTTATTTTCTAACTTAGGCAATTGTTATTCCTGTCAGAGAGTAGTGGTATAATGCTGTCCTCCAGCATGGTTGAGTTTCATCCCATTGACTCTGAACAGCCCAGCTGTTGACATCTCAGGACCCAAGGCTAGTGATGGAGATACCAGAGGACAACAGATCAATGCCAGAGTTTTACCAATGACTGCAAGGTTGAATTAGGTGTCTAGAGCCAAGTCCAATGCTGTACAGACAGGACCCAGCAAGCAATCAGGATCCACAAAGTACATCTCAGCTGACTTCTGAAAAACAGGCAGCAAAAAGAATGAATGATGGAGGCATAAGAGATATTAAAACCAGAGGTACCAACTAGAAAGGAAGACAGAGAGAAAAAGAGACAAAGAAAGGGAGCAATAACAAAACAGTGACAGACGTTTTGTTAATCAAACTATATCAACGACCATGCTAAGTGCCAGTAAACAAAACACACCAATTAAAAGAAAGTCACTCGCCAGGCATAGTGGTACATGCCTTTAATCCCAGAGTTTGGGAGACAGAGGCAGATGCATCTCTGTGACTTTAAAGCCAGCCTGGTCTAAAGTGAGTTCCAGGACAACCAGAGCTACATAGTGAGACCCTGTCTCAGAGGAGGAGGAGAAGGAGGAGGAGGAGGAGGAGGAGGAAGAGGGGGAGGAGGAGAAGGAGGAGGAGGAGGAGGAGGAGGAAGAGGGGGAGGAGGAGAAGGAGGAGGAGGAGGAGGAAGAGGAAGAAGAAGAAGAAGAAGAAGAGAAAGAAACCAAAAATAAATGAATAGATAGATAGATAGATAGATAGATAGATAGATAGATAGATAGATAGATAGATAGATAGATAGAAGACAGACACTATCAGAATGGATCCCAACTAAGACTTTTCTATAGGTTGTCCATAGAACCTTCACTTTAGGCATAACAGCACATACAAGTTAAAAGTTAAAAAAAAAATAGAGGAGGAGAAAAAAGAAAGAAAGAGAGGGAGAGGGAGAGGGAGGGAGGGAGGGAGGGAGGGAGGGAGGAAGGAAAGAAAGAAAGAAAGAAAGAAAGAAAGAAAGAAAGAAAGAAAGAAAGAAAGAAAGAAAGAAAGAAAGGCAGGCAGGAAGGCAGGAAGGCAGGCAGGCAGGCAGGCAGGCAGGCAGGCAGGAAGGAAGGAAGGAAGGAAGGAAGGAAGGAAGGAAGGAAGGAGAGAAGGAGGGAGGGAGGGAGGAAGGAAGGCAGGAAGAAAGGAAGGAAGGAAGGAAGGAAGGAAGGAAGGAAGGAAGGAGGGAGGGAGGAAGGAAGACAGGAAAGAAGGCAGGAAGGAAGGAAGGAAGGAAGGAAGGAAGGAAGGAAGGAAGGAAGGAAGGAAGGAAGGCAGGAAGGAAGGAAGGAAGAAGGAAGGAAGAAGGAAGGAAGGCAGGAAGGCAGGCAAAGATTTTTTGATTGAACAAAAGCATGGAGGATCTGCTGCTCCCAGAAGCCATCAATTATTACATGAAATTCCAGAGCAGGTGTGGGGTTCTTCTCTGAGTTGTTAGAGAAGACCAAAGGCCCCCCAAAACAGGAAAGGCTAACCCCATTGCTTTTGGTCACCCACCAGAACTAGATGATAAGACCCTATGGGTAAAGACACACACAAATTGTCTATAGGACACAGAAATTAAGGTAGAACTCAGGTGACATCACCTTCCCCATGAGCTCTTCCATGGTGCTGGCGGGTAGGTACTATGTAGGTCGTTAGGTGAGAAAAGTCACTAATGGCTTTACCCAGGTGTGGACCCTGTGTACTACAATACCAACCAACCTGACAGGAAAGATGTGCCCACTGGTGAAAGAGCTACCATGATGGTTACAGTGATAACCACTTTCTGGTTGGATTTGAGGCCCAGTCCACCAGAGGGAAGTAGTGCCTGGTCAAAAGCCAATAGCTATGAAGGTCATAGGTCCTAGTGAAGTAAAGAACTTGTATTTTATCAAATGGATCTGTTTATACCCACAGATTTTGTTTATACCTATAGAGCAGTGTTGCTGCTTTCAGTCTCGATCAGAGACTTCATTTTGCAGTGGGTGCAAGTAAAGGCAGAAATTCATAACTGATCAAACTGTAGTAAAAGGAGCATGGGCCGCTTCCCGCCGCCCAGCTAGCTTAACCCCAAAATAATTACACGGAGACTGTATTCATTTAAACACTGCCTGGCCCATTAGTTCTATTCTCTTATTGGCTAACTCTCACATCTTGATTCAACCCATTTCTAATAATCTGTATGTCACCACGAGCTCGTGGCTTACCGGGAAAGATTCAGCATGTCTGACCTGACAGCTTCATGGCGGGCAGCTCTCTGCCTCTGCCTCCTTTCTCCCAGCATTCTGTTCTGTCTACTCCACCTATCTAAGTTTTGACCTATCAAAAGACCAAGGCAGTTTTCTTTATTCAACCAATGAAAGCAACACACAGAAAGAAAACGCTCCTACATCATCAAACCACTAGAAATTGTTCACTGTTGAGTTCTGAACCTTAAATGGGATATCTAAATCACCCCTCAGTGAATACCCTAGAAGAGGAAACACAGAGAGAACCCAAGGATGGAGGAAGTGCAGTGAAACTCTCTTCTGGGATGATGGGACTGTTGCACACTCAAATGTGCAGAAGCTGTGCTTTGCCTGCACAAGAGCTGCTCCTGACTGGACCCATCAACCTAACGTCTTGCAGTTGGGAGTGGCTCATAAGACCCCATCCCTGAGGAGTCATAGGCCATTAATGATTGCTAGGAGAGGAGGAATCATGTTCCTCGGGGGTGTGCCCACTAAATTGCCCTTGCAATTTAGTTAACAATCCCCACCTATGTCTCTGCAAGCAACCCTAATGAGATGCAGTGGGCCATGCATACACACATAAAGGACATGAAAATAGGAGACGGGCCATGTTGGGAAGAAAGGGTTTGGGGGAGTGAGAGAAGGATAGAGGATAATGAGGAAAATATGATCAAAGTACATATTATATTTATATGTATATAGTTGTGAATGAATAAATAATAAAGAGGGAAAGGTTCAAAATATTTTAAAAGAAAATTATTGACCTTTAACTAACAAAAGCCTATACATTAGAACATCAGAAGCTTCAGAACATCACAGAAATGTATTAGACCTTTGAGGACAGACTTAATTCAGCCCAATCGTGTTAGCATGCTCATTTTTGCTGTACCTTCTTTATGTTATTAAAAACATGAACTCTCAAAAAGAGAGAAAGAAGTACGTTGTTAATTTGAAAACATAAATAGAAAGCAGGAATAACTCTATTAATGTCGTACAGAGCTGACTTTGGAGTAAGGTAAGTTATTGGGAGTTAGGGGGGCACCATATAAGGAACAAGTAGTTAACACAATTCTGAACATGGACATGCCTAGCAACAGAGCCTCGAAACACAGAATAGAAAACAAAAACGCATAAACCATTTATTATGTCTTCTATGAAAACTATAGGTCAGCAAGATGGCTCAGCTGCTGCCAAGCCTGTGTGGAACTAAGTTCCATCCCAGGGACCTACTTAATAGAAGAAAGGAACAGCTCTTAGAAGTTGTCCTCTAACCTCTGTATGTGTGCACACACACACACTGAAGAAACAAGGAAATGAACTGTTATTTTCAAATCTCTCTCCCTCTCCGCCCCCCCCCCCTCATCTGTCTCAGTTTTTCTTTTGTGCAGCCCTGGCTATCCTGGAACTCCATCTGTAGACCAGGCTGGCTTCGAACTCACAGAGATCTGCCTGCCTCTTCCTCCTGAGTACTGGAATTAAAGGTGTGTGCCACCACTGCCTGGCACAAATCTTTTTCTTAAAAAGAAGCAACAGATTCAGCAGGCCAGACGTCACTAAAGATGTACCTCGCCTGGAAAATAAGAATGACTTAGGCAAAGAAAGATGGTGAGGAATTTTGCAGCTTGTACCAATGTGAGCCACGTAGTAGGGTTGGAGTAGGCATGCTTTCCTAGGCCTGCTGACTTCAGTGGTCCTGAGCAAGACCAGAAGAGGCAGCTACCACTCAGCTGCAGAAGCATCTCTTAGCATCCCAGCCAAAGATGAGCCCCGGGCCTGTGCCGCAGCTGCTGGGCTGTTCTGGGTGGCACAGCCCCTGGAGTAAGGGTGGAAATGGGTGTGATCCCTGGTTTCAGGTAGTGAAACTAAGGTCAGGGAAGAAGAGAGTCTTGGTCAAGGTCACAGGGAGTCACCCTTCAGCCACATTTCCTAAAGCTCATAATGTACAATACAAAAAAGAGGAATGAGGCCAAAAGTCTCAGGAAAAGTCATGCACTCTTGTCCCCACAATGTCCCTGCAAACGCCTAAGGAGAATAGACTAATTATTTACGGCAGCTTTCCACAAATGTATGTAGTCTGGGAAAGCCCTACGACAGTTCTTTGATGGTTTTCGACATGCATGTCACTGTAGGTAAGGAAACAATTTAGGTAAATGGGGCCCTGGAGGAAGAGCCCTGATCCATGATGGACCCAAAACAGCCTGGTCCTAAATCCCAAGCCTGACATAGTCCTACACTACTGCCCTCAGGTCATGAAGGTCCCAGCACTGCCTCTCCCTTTCTGGAGCAGTAGGCCCTGAATCATAAATAAAGACAGGTTCTGTTCACAGAATGACTCGGTCAATGTTGGGGTAAGGTCGGGTGACTCTTAACCTACTCTATCTGTGGGCCACTTGGCATCTCTGTTCTCAAGAGGTTTAAGACATAACCGTCTCCTGTTTTCTGAGCCCCATTTGTCAGCCCACAGTGAGAAGGCTAGGCTAGTCCAAAGTTGAGATTATCTATATGGAAGACTCCTAAGGCTTATTCTCCTTATGACAGGGAATAAGAGGCAGAGCGACCTATAACTGCTGCCTATATCTGGGCTTAACATTGAAACTGAAGACCTGACCTAGGGACTGAATGAATAGCTCAAAACAGATCCAGGTTCTAAATATCCAAGCTGACCATAAGAAGTACTACATACCATTTCTACATATGTGTTCTAGTCTGCACTTGGTGAGACATATCGTTACATGCCTAGAGATGATAATAAAAAAGAAAAGCACTGGTATTAGTTGAGTTGCACCAGGCTAGCACCCATCCATAAGGGCTTATTGTACCCACCTATAAATGCGAACTGCAAAGGCTCAGATAGGACAAGTTATTTTCCCCAAGCAGGCATCTTTGATAAGCAGAATAATGCCCTCGACAGTAACAACAACAACAACAACAAAGTACAGTATACCAGTGCCAAGGTGGTATATGGTATTAATAACATCTCTCCAGTTACTTTCAAAGGAGAAACAGTATCGGTTGAGCGGATCAATTTCCTGTTTTCCAATTTACATTCCTTACAACTTAATGTCTCTAGTTAGGATATGTGTTTAGTTATTATAAAGTATGCAAACTCTCCAACGTAGAATCAATGATTGCAAATCCCGAATCCTCAAAACTGTTTCGCTTGGGTGGTGCCACGCCTACTTACAATACTGTTTGAGAGGAAGTTGCGGCAGGTGAGACAGAGTGGGCTGGGGAAATGGAAACGTGGTGAAGAACTCTGGCTGGCTTTCTCCACGAGAAGAAATGCCCCAGAGTACCTGTGACCTGAGACTCAGTTAGGCCACGTGGTTCAGTGCTGTGTGCCCGGGTTCTAACAAACGAAGGAGGGCATGTGCCGAGAAGCAAAGGCGGGCGTGCTGATTAGTTTTTTCACCAACTTGACACAAGCTGGAGTCATCTGGGAAGAAGGAGCCTCAGTTAAGAGAATGCCCCCATCAGACTGGCCTGTAAGCAAATCTGTGGGCATTTATTTTATTTTATTTTTAAAAAAGAAAACAAATTATCTTTTTTCATTTTACATACCAATCCCAGTTCCCACTCCCTCCCCGCCTCCCATCCCCTCCACTCTTCCTCCCACTCCACTCCCATCCACCCTTCAGAGAGGTTAAGGCACATTGCTTTGGGAAAGTTCCAAGGCCACTGCCTCCAGATACCTGCCTTGAGTTCTTGCCCTGACCTCTCTTAACAATTGCCCGTTGACATTACCATGTGTCAGGCTGCCCACTGGGTCCTTGGGGTGATGAAAGGTGTGGCTTCCACTAGAAGGGGGAGCTCAGATGTGATCCTCTTCTCTCTAAGGAACAAGGGTAATAGCTCCCTTGTCATGAGTTATGGTCATCAATGCCATGAAAATGCTACACTTTTCTCTGTGTTTGTCCCAGGCAGATGTTGTGACTGCATCAGCATCCACCGGGAAGTGTTCTGATCCTCTGGATGGTACAAGACAGGGTTCACCCCTGGGCAGGCTGCCTTAGGAAGGCAGGGCTGGAGAGACGGCTTGGTGGTTAAGAGCACTGACTGCTCTTCCAGAGGTCTAAAGTTCAATTCCCAGCAACCACATGGTGGTTCATAACCATCTCTAATAGGATCTGGTGCCCTCTTCTGGCATGTAGAGCACTCATACATTAAAATATAAATAAATGAAGTTTAAAAAAAAATACAGATAGCTGAGAAAGTCATGCCTGACAGGAGCAAACAGCAATCCTATCTTGACTTCATGTTGGAAGATAAGGATGCTATTCATCCAAACACTATAACACAGGATACCAGAATAACAGGGAAGAACATTTATTTCCTTCCCCACATAGAGCTTCTGTTATAACAATGCTGTGCCTTTGACACAAACCATGTGTGGCTATTTAAACTTAATTAAAATTAATTGGAAGAGAAGATTCAGCCTCTTGGCTGCAAACATTCTGGCTAATCAATAAGCTGGATTTGGCTCTGGCTGTGGCTGCCATCCACTATTGAATTACACAAATAAGGGGCACACCCATCCATGAAGGAAGCTTGCTTTGCTCCTTGGGGTTCCCCAGTGTCTAGCATGGTGCATGGCACAGGAGGCGCCTGTACCTGTAAAGCCTGAGTTTCCTCCTGAAGTAAACCATGCCCTCTCAGTGATTCCCCGCAGGCCATTCCTGAGCTACTGTGGCAACTTTCACTTCTGTTTGTGAATGGACTCTTCCCTCTGCCTGGGAGGAAAATGGCATTTGGTTAAGGTCCTGTGTTTTGCCAGCGTGTTCACACTGCTCAGATTCAAAGTGCTGATGATGGAGGCGACCCGGGGATAGCCCAGAGTGCTGCATCTCCCTTTAAGTCTGAGCCCTAGTCGGTTCCCATGAGCTCCAGTCCCTCCCATAAGCTAGCAACCTGCAAAACAGAAACTCTGATGGGCAGCGGACAGAGGGTGGGATCTCCAGAAATAGGGAAGAACAGGCTACGCCCTCCTGGCCAGTTCTTGCAGGATCATCCTCCTCCCAGGAGAGAAAGAGGAAAGGAAGGCAAATCACTTTCCACTTGCTTCTGCTTCTCCTAAATAAACTGCTTGCCTAATTTCCTCTGCAGCTAGAGAAATGATCCTTGTGCAAGCCGCTGTTTCCACACATTCAAACCCTGTGGACCCCACTGGCCTCCCAGAGGACTTTGCATTTCCAGTCTCCCTGGGTCCCTTCCAGTCTCCCTGGGTCCCTCCGTCCCAGAAGCTTTAGCTGTCTCGGGAGCTTGGTTGGAAGACAAAAATCAAGAGCAAGTCACACTGACTGCAATCAGCAGATCCTTCCACAGAGTATTCTGGCTCCACTGGGCTGTAGAGGAGGGCAGAAAGAGGTTCTAGAAGGTTCCATCTTGAGGCTCAAGCCCCCTAGTATGGCCACGAATGCATTCCCGAATGGTCCCGGTTTCTTGGAGGTCCTGCAGCCAAAGGATTTAAGAAAGTCAAATCAATCTAGTTACTCAGACCACATCAGTAAAGCCTGCTTTCTAACCCAAGCCTGTACCTGGAGAGCCTGTAGGTTGCAGAGAGTGCCCACTTAGCTAATAAAGCCTCGCTTCTATCATGGGTAAAAACACATCAGATACACTCAGAGTACCAAAGATTAGAACCCTTCCACCTCTGGAGGTGTGAAGGAAGTGCTCGTGAAATACCTGGCAGGGAAAACACAGTCTTGAGTGAGGTTTATCTGTGTGCTGAGGGCTGTGTTGCCAGAGAAACCTTGAACTTGTGTTTGTTGAATTAGCAGGCCACTCCCTCCTTCCCGCATTACCACAATCCTGTTGTATCTCCTGGGCCTAAAAGAGAACAGTTCACTCAGACTGAATTCAAAGCACTTTTCAGCGTTTATAGAAACAACATCCAGGAAAAAGCACACCAGCTGAAAAATCTCACATGGAATAAATACAAGGTGCATGTTGTTAGGGAGTAGGGTACCTGGGTTTTGAGCATGTTCTTCTCTGCATCATCACCATTGAAGCAATCCTCCTGCTTCAGTCTACCAAGCAACTGCAATTACAAACACAATTTTACCAGAAATGAAGGACAATGTAAAAGCTAGATGGAAATCTGTGATCTTATGATCCAAGTAGAAAATACAATTAGGGGCTGGAGAGATGGCTCAGTGGTTAAGAGCATTGCCTGCTCTTCCAAAGGTTCTAAGTTCAATTCCCAGCAACCACATGGTGGCTCACAACCATCTGTAATGGGGTCTGGTGCCCTCTTCTAGCCTGCAGGCATACACACAAACAGAATATTGTATACATTTTATATATATATGTATATATACATATATGTATATATATATATGTATATATGTATATATATACATATATTATATATATATGTGTGTGTGTGTGTGTATAAAATTAGGCCCTGTGTAGTGGCAATCACCTTTAGTTCCAGTACTTGGAAGGTAGAGGCAGGAGAATCTCTATGAGTTCTTGGCCAGCCTGGTGTATATAACAAGTTCCAGGCCAACAAGGGTTCCACAGTGAGACCTTGTTTTTCAAAAAGAAAAAAATATAATATAATCAGAGGGAGTAATGGGCCAAAGGTAAGAGAACAGAACAGGGGCTACTCCAGGTTAAGTGGGGATGGGGACAGGAAGCTGAGGAGAACAGAGGAGACCGGGAGAAGGATGCCTGAAGAAGCCTTATGAAAGTCCACAAGTTTGTGGGCTAATTAAAGAATAAAATAAAATACTTTGCTAAAAAAAAAATTTTCCATGATAAAAACATATTAAAGGAATTTGTGACCAGCAAGTCAGCTCTACACAGGATATCAGAAAAAATACTTAGGTTCAATAAACCCACCTCACCATCAAGTAAAAACAGTACCAAGTTGGGTGTGGTAGTGCATGCCTTTAATGCCAGCACTCAGGAAGTAAAGGCTGGTGGAGCTCTGAGTTCAAGGCCAGCCTGGTGTGTGAAGAGGTTCCAATGACAGTCAGGGCTACTCAGAAAAACCCTGTTTGGGGGAGGGGAGCAGGGAAAGATAGTACCTTAGAGTAAAGGAATAGAAAAGGGAATTCCAAGCAAATGGAACTAAGAAACATAGAGGCACAGCTATTATAATGCTTGACGGAATGACTTCAAAGCAAATCTAGTCAGATAAGGAGGGCCACTCCACACTCACTAAAGGAAAGACCAGCCAAGAGGATACCACGATTCTGAGCCCATAGACTTGTGCTGCTCTCGACTCTGGTTTCTTTCGGCAGTGAGTAGTGGTTAACACCGACTCTCACGTCTTGTCAAAGTACCGCAGATAAGTAATTGTTAGACTCAGCCTCCTCCGTCCGAGGCTCGGGGACCATCACAGAAGAGTGGGCAGCAAGAGTGTAAGAGCTGAAGGTTGGGGCGAGCTGTGAAATATTGGCTCCTGGACACGCCAGGGCTGCCAAACGCATCAGCTCCAGCAGCTGGGGTTACCTGTGCAAGACCTACCCAAGAGCAAGCCAGCAAAACTTCCAGCAAGGAAGAGACCCCCGAGGTCCCACATTAGCGAAGGGGAGGGAGGTATTAGCAGCTGATGGCTGTCGAGGTGGCAGCACTCTACAGAATGACCCCACCCACTTGCATGTGGACAGCAGAGTGGACTCAGGAGCTCTCAAAATAAAACAAGGACAAAAAGGAGTCCGTCAAGTTGAGAGGGTGCTGGGGTGAAGACCACTAGGGAAAGCTGGAGGGAAGTAACGATGGATGGATATGGTCAAATGCGTTGTTTAAATATATAGAGTTTTGAAAGGATACAATTATTTTTAAAGTTTTTTTTTTGTTTTGTTTTGTTTTTGTTTTTTCGAGACAGGGTTTCCTGTAGTTTCTAGAGCCTGTCCTGGAACTAGCTCTCAGGCTGGCCTCGAACTCAGAGATCCGCCTGCCTCTGCCTCCCGAGTGCTGGGATTAAAGGCGTGCGCCACCACCGCCCGGCTTTATTTTTAAAGTTTTATGAGAATTTTAAAGCATCTAAATTCACTGCTAAGATATGAAGAAACTCCCAAACCTGAGTTGCTTTTTTCTTTAGCAAATCAATGAACTGAAATTTTCTAACGTCCGAGTTGGAATTCTGTGCAAGGGTACCAAAACTCAAACTTTTTCCCAGGGAAGGACGTAAAGAACTTCCAGAGCCTTGGCCGAGCCCTGGCGGAAATCTGAGAGGCGCTCGCCCCCTAGTGGCAACGGCAGGCAAGACCAGGAAGTCGATTTCACTGACCGTCCCAGTTTCCAGAGATCTTAAAGGTAGGGAGAGCGCAGTGTCCACCACCAGGGGGCCGACACAGGGTTATCCCCCGAAGTAAATGTGTTTTATCTGAGTCCTTTACTTGGGGGTTGATTTTGAAATGACCTTTAGAACTCAACAGTCGTGTCTTCTGAAACCAATTCTTGTATAAACTCTGATAATGCTAAGCCCACAAGAGCTATCGACACCCTCACTCTGAAGCCCAGAGGCTGCTTGTTCCCCCAACTCTCACCTATGGACAACACTGACCTCTGCTGGTCAGAGTAGGTGGAGTCGGCCTGCCGCAAGAACTCAGCTCACAGCTAGCTGCTTACTACACTGCAGTCACTGGTGAGCTCCCTTGGCCAGTGACACAGAACAAGCCATGAGGGAGAATGACAGGAAATGAAAAGATGTTAACAGATCTGTGCTCAAATTCCAAGCGAGCAAATCTTAGCTTAGGTGAGCCGTTAGAGGGTTTCACTGCTCCTCTGAGTCCAGGGTGGCCTTAGGGACGCTGAGATGCAGTGGTGTAGGAAATCACAGCCAGGTGCACAGAAGGCCTTCTGAAGAAACGCTCCCTTCCAGAAGTCATTCACATCCCTTACTAAACTCTTAGCACTGCTTAGAGTCTGTCATATAGTTATCAAAATGAACTTCACAGTGAAGAGACCCAGAGAGTTAGGAGGAAGACAAACACCCACTTGGAGTATCGGGTACCAACGCTATCTTCTGGAAGCATTTTCTTGTCATGTTACCCCATTTACTCACGATGGCTCTTGTGCATTTTTGAATAGGCACCTGAATATTCACTAGTTACTCGGCTCTGTTTTTACCAGTTATGTTTGTAAGTTGGAAAATCCCAATATCCACCAATGTGGATAGATTTATTTAAAAAAAGAAAAAGAAACAATAAAAAAACTGTGATCTATCCATATCGTGGATACTATTCAAGAAAAATGAACTACTCTACATGCACCAACATAGTAATTACATTCCCTTGATGAAGTCAAATAAGAGCGTATAGTGTCTGATTCTATTTATGAGAATTTTTGTAAGAGGAGAGCCGCTTGTTTGTCCCAGCCACTCAGAACTAAAATAACCACACAGAAATTGTATTAATTAAATCACTGCTTGGCCCACTAGCTCTAACTTCTTATTGGCTAACTCTTACATCTTAATTTAACCCATTTCTATTGATTTGTGTAGCATCACGAGGTCGTGGCCTACCAGCAAAGTTTCAGCATGTCTATCTCTGGTGGTGGATCCATGGCGTCTCTCTGACTCCGCCCTACTTCCACCCAGCATTCAGTTCCGACTTCCCTGCCTACCCTATCAACAGGCCAAGGCAGTTTTTTTATTCATTAACCCAGAAAAGCAACACAGAGACAGAAGGACCTCCCACACCAAATTTTAGCAAATGCAAGCTAATATTTGGGGATTTTTTGGCTTGAGTTTTTGTCTGTTTTTGGCCTTTTGAGACAGGGTGTCCCTGTGTAGACCAGGCTGGTCTCGAACTCACAGAGATCCACCTGCCTCTGCCTCCCGGGTGCTGGGATTAAAGGCGTGCATCACCACTGCCTGGTGCAAACTAGTATTTATTATGTTAAAGAGCAGTTCAGTAGCTACCCGGTGTTGCTCGGAGATTGGGAGCAGTGAGTAGGAGAATTACAAAAGAACACACAGGTGCTTTTCAGAGTGGTGATGTAACTGTAAGCTTGACTAGATGAGGAACACGTCTCGGTGCACCTGTGAGGACATTCCAGGTGTAGACACAGAGGGGTCAATCTTCCCTGAGTGGTGTATGGAGGGGCTGAGCCAGAATGAAATGAAGGAGAGGATCAAGTCCACTGCTTCTCTCTCTCTCTCTCTCTCTCTCTCTCTCTCTCTCTCTCTCTCTCTCTCTCTCTCTCTCTCTCTCTCTCTGCTTGCTCACCTCCATGAGGTGACCTTCTCTTTCCCACCACATCCTCACTGCCATGACAGACAGACTTCTGAAACTATTTATCAAAATAAATCTTTCCTGCTCAGGTATCTGGTCACAGTGACACAAAGTCTGACTATTATGTGTGTAAATGAGCAATCCAAAAAAAAAAAAAAAAAAAAACCTGTGTCTGCAAAGCCTAATTGACTGGTTGAAGCATAAATGATGGGGGCTGGAGAGATGGCTCAGCAATTAAGAGCAGTGGCTGCTCTTCCAGAGGTTCTGAGTTCAATTCTCAGTAACCATATGGTGGTTCACAAACACCCATAATGAGATCTGGTGCCCTCTTCTGGCCTGCAGGCAGACATACAGGCAGAACACTGTATGCATAATAAATGATTATTTTTTAAAAATCATAAATGATGTAATGGTGTGAAGAAGTCGGACTATTGCTGTTTGAAGAGCCTAGGGACAATTTTTTCTAGGTGATCTTTAGCCTACTAAATAGCTATTCCCTGCTCCCGTCTGTGTTGGGCCTAACATCCTGACAGACTTTTAAAAAAATTAGAATCTAATACCAAAACCATAGTTTTTCAGCGTTCAAAGGGTTAAGAACATTGTCAGTCAGCATCCACTTCATGGCCTATGGCAGAGTTCTGCCCACCTTGCTATAAGCCCCTACCTGATTAATACATTAATGTATTGAAGTGTCTTGACAAGATCTCCTGAGTAAGTTGGGAGTGTGGGGTCATGGGAGAGGACAGAAGTGGAGAGGGGAGAAAGGGAAGGGAGTGGAGGGAAATGTATAGCTCAATAAAAAAAAAATTTTAAAAACAAAGTGAAACAAACAGAAAAAGAAAAAATGTCTTGATGTGTGGCTTTCTTTGTTCTAATATTTAAAAAAGCTTATGAAATTACTACCTCATTAGAACGTGGTATTTGGGGCTCTAACTCTATGTTCCCTGGCCATGGCCACTCATATTTGCCTCCAGAATAAACCGTATTTTTTATTCATTTGAGGTAAAACTATTTCCTTCCTCAACTACATACATCTATTAAAAGTAATTAAATTGTACACTGTGTATGTGCAGTTATTGTACTTCTATTTTATCTTAAGAAAGCTGTTTTAAATTCTAAGAAGTCTGGGATTAAATTATTTTGAAACTTCCAAATATTTTTAGGAGTTTTACTACGAATGCTGCCGGATTCCTCGGCAGCCATTGTGATTCACGATACCTTTGTGCCACGGTCTGAAGAACTCATAACGGACTTTAGTTGCCGTGGTGGTGCATTAGGAAGTACACCCACTAAAAGGTGATGAGGCCATGTGTGTTCCATGCTCACAAATTCTCAAGAGTTCACTCCATCGCCCAGGAGCAGGAGCAGGACCCGGATGTCCCAGCCCTGTGGTCCTCATGTTGTCATCTACTCCCCAGGGGTATCCAGCCCTGTCCGGCCTTCTACCATGCTGCCGAGCAGCTAGAAAGCTCTCACCAGATGTGACACTTGCATCTTGGATTTCCCCTTCAAAACTAAGAGAAATAAATTTATTTCCCATATGAATTACTGTATGTGTATTCTATTACTGCACAAGAAAACTAAGAAACCACAATGTCCTGGAAGCTATTCAGAGGCTAACAGTGCACAGCTATGAAGCCTCCCCTCTTCCTTTCCTTCTTACCTCATCTCCTCTTTTCCTCTCTCCAGTCCAGAGAGGCCCAGGCCTACTCCTCCATATTCTCCTCCGGCATGCCCCCTTCCCAGTCCTTAATACGTTTCTCTCTTTATCAGTATAGGGAACCTGTTTCAAATACCGTTCCAAGAAAGAAACTACAAAAGAAAATTGTCTGGGCGAGCAAATAAACAACTCATTCTTCCATCCATATAAACATTGGGCCAGAAAACTGGCTTAGCAGGTAAAGACATTTGCCACCAAGTGCGATCCATCCCTAGGACCCACAAAGTTGACAACTGATTCTTACCAGTCGTCCTTTCATCACCACACACATCATGGCACATGTACGCCCACGTGCACACACACACAATGAAATCAGTAAAATAATAAAAAATTTTTTAAAAATCACAAATTTTTTTTGTTTTTCGAGACAGGGTTTCTCTGTGGCTTTAGAGCCTGTCCTGGAACTAGCTCTTGTAGACCAGGCTGGTCTCAAACTCACAGAGATCCGCCTGCCTCTGCCTCCCGAGTGCTGGGATTAAAGGCGTGCGCCACCATCGCCCGGCTAAAAAATCACAAATTTTAAACTTCAATATCAAGACTAAAAAACTAGATCAAATGGTGAAAGTGAGACAAGTACACATCACACACACATATCCAAATGGATGCAGATATATGCCCACACGCATGTATATATACACACATGAATACATGCGCACATATATAAACATATACGGACATATACACATGTGTACATACACATGCACACATATACACATTCATACATATATACGTATACATACACACACACACACACAAACAGGTGTCTAAGCTCCTTAGCAAATATTTCCAGTTCCAAGAATTCTTGAATTCAGAATTGAGCATACAGAACACTTACAGAGGCATTCATTTCTTTGGGGGTCTTCAAATCAGAGGTCTGTATATGTTTAACACTTGAACTTCTAGCCCTACTTGTACAGTAGGATCCACAATAAACACTTATAAATACTATAGCTTGGCCTGGGGGTGTAGCTCTGTAGAGTAGCACTAGCCAGCATATGTCAGGTCCCACGTTCTATACCCAGCACCCAAACCCTAATGCTAAGAATCTGTGCGAAGGCAGTTAAAGTTCAGGTTTGTCAATTATTACATTTCTTTTTGCTACTTGGAAGCTGATAACCAATTCTAGAGGGCCTCATTTATCTTAAACTGGTATCATTGACCCATTTTCTGGAAAACATGTTTGGTTTGGTTTTTTCTTTCTTTTTTACTTACCTATTTAATAAAATGTTATACTTTTCAAATTTATACTTTTTCAAAATTTATGCGGATGTATCTGTAAGAATTTATGCCACACAACTGCAGGTACCCAGAGACCACCCAATATGGGTGCTAGGAACCAAATTCTAATCCTCCCAGAGTAGCAAGCATACTTACCACTGAGCCAGCACTCCACCCCCTTGTTGGCTTTGTCAAGTGGTGTATTTTCTCTATAGCATCATAAACTGCACACATTACAGGACAGCATTCCATAAAGGAAGCATATCAGAGATCCCCAAACTTGCAGAGGAGTTTCAGCAGGTCCTTGAGCAATACACTTTAACTCTACCTCTTTTTAATCTCTCTGCTGTACAGGTTGCAATAAGTACACATGTCTTAATATTACTGCTCAATAAACCACAAGTTGGCAAGTACCACGGCCTTGTAAGGGAATCTGGGTTGGGCTCATCACCATTGCTCTTTTGACTGGACAACAATATCAGTTTAGTCTAATGTATTTTTTAAATGAAATTACTGACTCTACTATGAAGGGATTCATTCATTCAAAAGAGAACTGTGAACTCCATCCAGTGGTGAGCACCGATCGCCTAGGCAACGCCTGACAAGAATGGTGCAGAGGAGATTATGTGGTGCAACTGAAGGAGTACAACAGAGCCTTTGAAATCAATTATACACTAGGATTAAGCTTTTCCAAGGTACTAGCTTGGCTAGGAAAACAGTTTTTCATTTCTTTGTATACAGCACTGGGGTAAATAGTGTGCATTTTTTCCACTCTAATTTGGGCAAGTTGAGAGGAATAAATAATGAAGCACTGACATACTTATTTTGCATCAACTAAACTTATCCATTAAAATAGATTTATCTGCATCATTTCCCCTAAATTGTAATAATGCCCTCGTTTTTACAGCAATTTTTGATATTCTGTGAAATTATGTCCACAGGTGCTTATCATGCATTGGGGGTTGTGTTGTTGCTCTGGGTCAGAAGCTTGCATACAGCCAAGACATTTCTCGCAGGCGTGAGAGCTCACAGAAATCTGTTCCCAAACTTGGATGAAATAGAATTTATCCACTTCTGTAGTCACAGATGTAATGTTATGCATATATGTTGCTTGCTCAAATATTCCTTTGTAAAATGGGCTTCTGAACATTCAATTTCTTAAAATGCAGATGAAATCCATCTTTGCCTCACATTTACTTTTTAAAGCCGATTTGATTGTTTTGCTCAGTTTGGAGCTGGATGAATGACTCTCAGCTATGGATTCTGATTCTGAGGTTTACTTTGAAATACAATATTATATATGTGCAAAACATGGAGACTTTAAATCTGTTTTTTTAAAGATTCATCTTCAGTTTGGTCAACCTTTTTTTCAGCCCTATTTTCTATAGGTAATGTGAAATGTTTCCTAAGAGTAATTTCCAGTAGAGACTCTCACTCCAACCCCCACTTCTCCCTTAGGTATCAACATGCAATGCTCTAATTTTAAAAATTATTCATTAAAAAAATTATAGTTTAAAAATAACCTCGTGTGATTTCCTTTTTAAATAGAGCACATTACCATTGTGAACAATAACTGCACTGTGTGTGTAAACCCAAATACTGCTTCCCTAGAGCTGGGATTCAAGGCCTGCACCACCACTGATGCTGCCTCATGATCTTAGATTAGGATAAAATGCACCCAGGCTACAGCACAGTGTTCAGTGATGGTGGCTAAGTTTTAAATGCCAGTGCCCAACTCTGTAGAAATAGCAAAATGACTGGCATGAGGCTGCTCAGCAGAAGCCAGCCTGTTTCCACGAAGCTCAGTTCTACAGAGCAAAATCCAAACTTGCACTTCAAAGGTCTACAAATAATTTCCTGGTTAAAAGTAACAGAGTAAAGTGATACAGATTCTCCAAGCTCATTTTCTTAGCTGGACAAACAACTGGATGAACAAATGTCTGGTAAAGACAGGAGACTGAACACTGGAAAAGGCCAAAGTTTTGCAGTAAGACTGCAAGTTCAAGTTCAGTAAACTGATTTTGGGTTGAATGCTTTTTGTTTTTTGTTTTTTTGTTTGTTTAGTTTGGGTTTTTTGTTTATTCGTTTATTTTTCGAGACATAGTTTCTCTGTAGCTTTGGAGCCTGTCCTGGAACTAGCTCTTATAGACCAGGCTGGTCTTGATTGAACTCACAAAGATTTGCCTGCCTCTGCCTCCCAGGTGCTGGGATTAAAGGCGTGCACCACCACCACCCGGCTTCATTTTATTTCTTTGATATCTGCCTGCCTGCTGCCTCTGGGATTACAACCATGTACCACCATGCCCAGCTTGGCTGGATGTTTTATAGAACCCTTGGATCCTTCCCTTTCTCCTCCTGGTCCTGTTTTGATCCCCAATGCCAACCCATCTTCTCACCACTTTTTTCTTGCAATGACCACCTCACTTTCTTTGTTTACCTATGTCTCTCTAACTCTTCCTCACAAAGTCTGTCATGATATAAATGGACCAAAAGGAACCCGCTTTGCTTCATTATAAATACCACTGATTTGGGGGGGAGGGTATGTGTATGGGTGTTTTGCTTTCATGTATGTCTGTGCACCACTTGCCTGCCTATCCTCTTGTATCCTCAGAGGCCAGGAATCGCGATACTGGAATTACAGATGGTTATTAGCTGTCATGTCATATTAGTTGGGGATCAAACCTGAGTGAGCCTTTAAAATAAAGTAGAGGCCTTACTTCTTAAAAGTTTCTAGAACCTGTCAAAATAGCACCACTATCTGGGAGCCAGTGACTGAACATATGAGCCTGTGAGGGACATTTCATACTCAAATACTACAAGGATAAAGATTGGATGTGAGGAGACATTTTAAGATGTTAGAAAACAGGGGCTGGAGAGATGGCTCAGAGGTTAAGAGCATTGCCTGCTCTTCCAAAGGTCCGGAGTTCAATTTCCAGCAAACACATGGTGGCTCACAACCATCTGTAATGGGGTCTGGTGCCCTCTTCTGGCCTGCAGGTGTACACACAGACAGAATACTGTATACATAATAAATAAATATTATTAGGTTTTTCGAGACAGAGTTTCTCTGTGGCTTTGGAGCCTGTCCTGGAACTAGCTCTTGTAGACCAGGCTGGCCTCGAACTCACAGAGATCCGTCTGCCTCTGCCTCCTGAGTGCTGGGATTAAAGGCGTGCGCCACCACCGCCCGGCTGTGGCACATGTCTTTAATGCCAACATTTAGGAGGCAGAGGCAGCTAGATCTGAGTTCAAGGCCAGTCAGGTATATAGAGCTAGCTCCAGGACAGCCAGGGTTACACAGTGAAACACTGTCTCAAAAAACCAAAAGAAAAGGAAAATAAAAATTGAAAACAGTAACTTAAGTTCTAATGATACAATTATACATTTCACAGGGGAAACTAAAATCAAGTTTTTAAAGCAGCAATGTATAAATAAAAGGTAAATGAAAAAGGATGATATATACTCTATCAAAGAGTACAAACTTTTTAAAAAAATTTTTAGATTTTATGTATAAATAAAGTTATTAAATTTCTTTGCCTGCATGTGTACATATGCACCATGTGTGTGCATGCTGCCAGCTGAAGTCAGGAACTGGAGTTACAGATTGTTGTGAGTCACCATGAAGTACAAACTTTCTAAACTCACTCACTAAAAGTGTTTCAAATTCCATTTTAAGATGCCATGTCACAAGACAAAAATATCAACTCTCGTGTTAATTATAGCCCATCTATAACATGGGCTTCCAAACAGAAAATTACTGTAGATATGTATGATGACATGCAAAATGATGACATACTTTTAGAAAAAGGAACGGGCTAACTGGGCATGGTGGCACAGATCTGTAATCACTGCAGTTAGAAGGAGGCAGAGGGATTGCTTCATGCCAACATGGCTGCATACCAGTTAGAGGGGAAAGAAAACAAAAGGAAACAAGACTACGAAAGGAAATACATGGTAAAGCACAGTACTGTATGAAACAAAATGAGTTGTCCCCTCAAGTTAGTAATAAGCAAACAACAATTTTTATTCTTTTTGCTTCTGTCTTCTGAAGTTTCCACAATGAACATGTTTTACAAAACAAAATGATAACAATTTTAAAACATCTATTAGTTTTGAAAGAGGGTGAAATAATAGGCTTTAAAATGGTATCAGATAAAATATTAAGGGAGAACATTCCAGACCCCTAGGGGGAAAAAAAACTGTCTGTTTGGAGCAATGGGTGATACATCGCTAATACCAGATTACATCTTGCTATTTCTAAACATGTTTTTATCAGTTAATTTTGATAGAAAAAAAAAAAAAAAAAAAACCTTTTGGTTACAAACAAGCACAGGTTAATGTGGCTTAGTTTCTGGTGCCTTTGCTAAGATCTTAATTAATTGTATCTAAGCCAGACCACACTAGCAGTTTATTATTACCAAACTAAAGTTCTAATGTGAACTCACTTAGAAATAAACGGTCATTCTATTTAAATGAAATGAGCTTACACACCACATAACAAATGGACGGCAAATACTAATATAAGAATCGGGAGTTAAACTGTTAGCATTCTAATCTGAGGCATAGCATTCAGGCTATATTCCACAACAATGAAGTAGCACACCCCAAGCTTCCTGTGCTAAAGGTAAAAGGACTGTTACTATTAGATGCCAGCTTCTCATTTCAATTGCTATGTTCACTTTCCACAACCAAATGTTTCATTCCAGTTTTCATAAAGCTCTAAGTCTTTTGGAGACACACTAGGTCGCACAGTTCTAAAAGCATTTTCAAAATCAATATAAGCTATTGCTCGGACTTGATCTGGACTTATGGTAGCAATGTCAGCAGTGCACAAACTGCGAATAGGACCAAGAGAAGCCTCTCTACAAAGCTGTGTCATATCTGCTCCAGAAAACCCATCAGACTGCTGCACCACCAGTTCAATTTCTTCATCACTAAGGCAACATTGCTCCTTAGACATGAGATTAACTACTATCTGTTTCCTGGCTGAAGGTTCTGGGAGGGGAATATAAAGCCTTTTCGCCAATCTTCTCCGGGCAGCCTCATCAATCTCTTGGGGCCGATTTGTGGCTCCCACCACAAGAATACGGTCTTCAGAACATGTGGTTGCGCCATCTAACTGAACTAAAAATTCTGTTTTTATCCTTCTAGAAGATTCATGCTCACCATCTCCTCTTTGAGACAATAGAGAATCAATTTCATCAATAAATATGACAGCTGGCTGCTGACACCTTGCAACAGCAAACAACGCACGGACCATTTTCTCCCCCTCACCTACCCACTTAGAAGTCAAAGATGAAGCAGAGATGCTGAAGAATGTTGCTCCAGACTGACTAGCAATGCACTTGCCAATCAGAGTTTTACCAGTCCCTGGAGGGCCAAAGAGGAGAATTCCTTTAGGGGGCCCTCGTAATCCAGTAAAGATATCTGGCCGCATCATGGGCCACACAACAATTTCCTTTATTGTGGCTTTTGCAAATTCTACTCCAGCAATATCTTCCCAATGTACTGGAGGCCCATGGTCCATAATTTCATTCATAATAAGCTCAATCATCTTTGGCTCCACATTCTTTAGACGGTCCTGAGTGGGGTGTACAGGTTCTGCAGACTCTGCCCTAGTAGGCTTGGACTTCACCCTTTCATTCTGTTCATCTCCATCTTGCTTAGACACTGGAGGAACAAACTTTCCAAATATTCCTCTCGATTTCCCTGCTCCCAAAGACTTTTTCATACCACCATATGAAGATTTTGATATATGCTGGGATTTGTAGTACCTTTTTTTTTGATCTGCCCATAACTGTTCTTTTGCAGTTTTAAAGGAAGGCAGGCTATTGTCATCCCTTTGGTCACCATCTTCTGTTTTACTAGAAACCTTTTTCAGTATTGGTTTAGAAAGCTTGTCAATGGTGCCAGAGTCAGAAAAAACCTTCCTTTTTCGTGGAGTCTCACAGCCAGAAGGAAAACAAGACAGATTGGATACAGACATATTTGGTCCTGTATTGGTTTTAGGAGAGCTGTGATTTTCATTTCTGGTATTTCCAAATAATGGTGTAGTGTGAAATGTTGCAGTGGCTGACTCACCTAAAGGTGTTGAGGAGGTGGGACAAGCCTTAGTGGTACTAGTAGCCAAAGACAACAGAGCACTCTGAAACCGCGAATGTCTCAGACTGCTGCCTGGGATGGCTTGAGTCCTATCTGTGTCATTGGATAGAAAGTCACCCTCTCCAGAACCTCCACAAACACTAAATTTAGAAAGCTCAGAGACAGTGGGCTCTTTACCGATGACTACTGATAATGCATCAGCAGGTTCCAGCAGAGACTCCTTCCACTTCTTTCCAGCTTGTATCATCTCCTGTACCTTACTCATTTTAAAAATATTATTTACTGACAATCCAGACTGCCACTTGTCACTGTCAGCCTGTTTAGATCCTGCCAAAGCTAAAATGCTCTCTGCATAGTTATTCAAGCCAGTTTTAACATTGTCAGAATCAATAATTGCAGAATACTTTTCTGTATACCTTTTGAACAGTTTGGTAGCACAGACCTGAGAGATCTCAGCGTTGGCCCATGCATATTGAATGTGTAGTATCTGTGCACGGTATGCATCTGCCTTCTGTCCTGGTGTACATGTGCCAGATGTAACTACAAAGTAATTCTTCTGCCAATTGTCCAGTTTCACAGACCTAGAACTGGAACTCTCCATGTCAGAAATTCTGTAACACAAGACAAAATTGAAGACATATCGATATCAAGAAAAAAAAAAAAACAAGAATAAAAAACCTCTGTTAAGAAAGGTACACTAGGCCTGGCAGTGGTGGGGCACGCCTTTAATCCCAGCACTTGAGAGGAAGAGGCAGGCAGATCTCTGGGTTCGAGACCAGCCTGGTCTACTAAGTGAGTTCCAGGACAGGGTCCAAAGCTACAGAGAAACCCTGTCTTGAAAAACAAAAAAAAAGGAAGAAGAAAAAGAAATAAAGAAACTACTCATGGGTTTTAGCAGAAAGGATTTAAAGGTAACGGAAGAAAGGGGTTCGGAAATGTGACTCAGGTGGTAAAGTGCTTACTAACATGCCCAAATCCTTATGATTAATCACCAGTACATATATACAGGGTATAACTATGCATGCCTAGACTCCTAACATTTGGGCAGTGGATTCACCACCCTCAGCTACAAAGTTTAAAGCCAAAGTCAGGCAGTGGTGACGCATGCCTTTAATCCCAGCACTCTGGAGGCAGAGGCAGGCGGTGTGAGTTCGAGGCCAGCCTGATCTACAGAGCTAGTTTCAGGACAGGCTCCATAGCTGAGAAACCCTACCTCGAAAAACCCAAAAAAACAAACAAAAAACAAAGAAGTAAAGTTTAAAGCTAATCTGGGATACATGAGACTCTGTCCCAAAGTTTTTTTAAACAGCTTAAAGAAAGGAAAGATTTATTAAGTGATGATTGACAGAAGAAAATATCTAATATCGACCTCTGGCCTCTACATACACATGTATACACATACAAGAGTATTCACAGAAAGACTTCAAATCAATCAATGGCTAAATATCCCATACTCATGAGATAGATCATCTAAATAAAATCATCAAAGAAACTTCAGAGTTAACCAGAGATGAAACAGACTCAACAGGTATTTAGAAACTGCAACCAACAGGGGAAAGTAATTCTTCTCAGCAGCCGATGGAATGCTCTCTAAAATAGATCACAGTTTAGGACGTTTATCAAGGCTTACTAAATACAAAAGAATCAAAATAATCTCTTGTGGGGCTCAGGCGATAGTTCCTCAAGCACTATCCATTTTGTTTTTTGAGACAAGATTTCTCAAGGGAGCTCACCAGGTAGGTTATAGGCTGACTGGACAGTAAGCCCCAAGAACCACCCTGTCTCTGCCACCCCAGCATGATTACAAGTACCTGCCACCAAGCCCAGCTTTCTTATGTAGGCTGAGGATCTAGCTTGGGTTTTCATGCTTGTATAGCACACACTTCACTGAGACTATTCCCAGAAGAGAATTACAAGATTCTATGTAAACTTGAAGGAGGCCAGAGAGATGTCTCAGCAGTTAAGAGCATTTGCTGCTCTTGTAGAGGACCCCGGACCACATGACTGCTCACAACCACCTGCAACTCCAGCTCCAGAGGTTCTGACACCCTCTTCTGGCCATAACACATACACACAGACACACACACAGACACACACACAGACACACACACAGACACACACACACACACAGACACACACACACACACCCCTTCCTAATATATGAACAACTGAAAAAACTAACCCTCAATCTTACACACACTCACAAACACACCTTCTGAATATTAAAAAAACTGAAAAACCCCCAATATTCCAACCAAAAAATGTGCTGATAAACTGAACATTTCTCAAAAAAGAAATACAAACAGCCAATAAATACTTGCTCATAGGTTCAACATTCTTATTCATCAGAAAAATACAAATTAAAACTGTTTTGAGATTCTGTCTCCTCATCAGAATTGTTCTCATCAACAAAACAAATAACAACAAACGCTGTCAAAGATATAGGGAAAGAGAAGTCCTTATTTCCTGGTGATGGGAAAGCTAATTTGTACAGTCACTATAAAAATCAGCATAAATGCTTCTCAAAAGCACTGAATACTCTAGTCTTGGGTATATAATCCAAGAATTCTAAATCCACACAACAGAGATGCTAATGCATCCATGTTTGTAGCTACACTACTTGCGGCAGCCTAGACAGCCATCAACATATGCATGGATGTGTAAATACACAATGGAGATCCATGCAGCCATAAAGAAAAATAAAATCCAACCTTTACAGAAAATTGGAATCAACTAAGTCATACGCTACAGAAAATAAGCTAGACTCAGAAAGACAAATACCTTATTTTTCCTCCTGCAGAATTTAGATTTAGAAATTGTGTGTATGTGTATGTGGTATGCATGCATTTACATATGTTTGTAGAACATGGAATAGAAGATGATCATGAAAGGAGGTAATCTTTAGAGAGGTGGGAAATGGGCTAATAGAACATGTAATAGGAAAGCAGAAAGGATCTACTGAGAAGGAAGGGAACCAGGGGAAAGGGTAGAGAGCAGGAGGCAGCACTGAGAATAAATCAGAACACAGTTTAATAATATATATATATATATCTATGAAGATGCCCTGATGAAGCTTTAAATCTTAAGCATGCTTTCTAAGAAAAACACTAAGCAAGTCATTTACAATTTCTGGGTCTTCAGATTTTATCTGAAGGAACCATGTGAGAATCAAATCTGTTGATTGTGAAAATAATGTGGTAAATGTTATCCCTGCTGTACAAATGTAGAAACTGAGACTAAAAGAATAAAAAAACTTACTAGCAAGAACTCAGCTGATTATGACCAATGTGAGAAGTCAGGTCCAAAGTTCCACATTAGATACTGTGTACTTTACCATGTACTCAATACTACTTGATGCTATCAGTGCAGATTGAGCTGCATGAAACATAAATATGATGACATATTTAATATTTTTAATGATTTATCCTGCATAAACACTTGAAACATGATGCCACAAATCTTCCAAACTTTCCCATTTCTCACAGTGTTAAAATTTAATATTTATACTGAGTGGTTGGTGGTGATTCACGCTTTTAATCACAGAATTTGGGAGGCAGAAGCAGGGAGATCTCAATGAGTTCGAGGCCAGCCTGGTCTACAGTAAGTTCTAGGACAACCAGGGCAACAGAGAAACTGTCTTAAGAAAAAAATTAAGGGGCTGGAGAGATGGCTCAGAGGTTAAGAGCATTCCCTGCTCTTCCAAAGGTCCTGAGTTCAATTCCCAGCATCCACATGGTGGCTCACAACCATCTAATGGGGTTTGGTGCCCTCCTCTGGCCTGCAGGCATACACACAGACAGAATATTGTATACATAATAAATAAATATTTAAAAAAAATTAAAGAGTTGTTTGATAAAAAAGAAGAAAAAAATTAAAACTTATGAAAGATGAACTGCAAGAACAAGCCAAACAGTCTACTAGTAAAGGAGTTTTATGCCAGGTTTTCCACAAGATATTCTCATAAACCCTTCAGGTTTTTTTTTAATATTTATTTATTTATTTATTTATTTATTTATTATGCATACAATATTCTGTCTGTGTGTATGTCTGCAGGCCAGAAGAGGGCACCAGACCTCATTAAAGATGGTTGTGAGGCACCATGTGGTTGCTGGGAATTGAACTCAGGACCTTTGGAAGAGCAGGCAATGCTCCTAACCACTGAGCCATCTCTCCAGCCCCAACCCTTCACAGTTTTATACAAGAATCTTAGGAATGGGCTGGAAAGATGGCTCAGAGGTTAAGAGCATTGCCTGCTCTTCCAAAGATCCTGAGTTCAATTCCCAGCAACCACATGGTGCCTCACAACCATCTGTAATGGGGTCTGGTGCCCTCTTCTGGCCTGCAGGCATACACAGACAGAATATTGTATACATAATAAATAAATAAATATTTTTAAAAAAAAAGAATCTTAGGAAAATATACAATTGGGCTGAGAGATAGCTTAGTACAAGAAGGCACCTGCTTTCAAGCCTGTCAACCTAAATTCTCAAGACTTACACGGTTTCTGAAAATAGTTCCCTGACATCCACATGTACAGTTTGGCACAAATGTACCCCCACTCACCACTAAATAATGTAAAAACTATTATTGTAATGTAAAATCTGACTACACATTAGCAAGAAAAAATTTTAAGAAAAACTTTTGGGGGGCTGGAGAGATGGCTCAGCAGTTAAGAGCACTGCCTGCTCTTCCAAAGGTCCTGAGTTCAATTCCCAGCAACCACATGGTGGCTCACAACCATCTGTAATGCGGTTTGGTGCCCTCTTCTGGCTAACTGTATACATAATAAATAAATAAATATTTAAAAAAAGAAATAAAAAAAAGAAAACCTTTTGGTTTCCTAAGACGTATTATGATAAAGTAAAAAAAAAAAAAAAAAAAAAAAGCTACATTTTAAATTTACTTCCAATTTATCTGAAAGTATAGCTTAATAACCAATACTTTTTATGTATGTGAGCTGTATTTAATATTGCTTTGTGGGGGGTGAGACAGGGTTTCTCCGTGTAGCCCTGGTTGTCCTGGAACTCATCTCTGGAGACCAGACTGGCCCTGAACTCAGAGACTTGCCTGTCTCTGCTCCCAAGGACCACCACCACAACCTGGCTTAATATGGCTTTTTATGTCCCACAATGCTGTGAAAGGAATTCACCAAATTACAGGCAGGCATACATAAATCTTTGTTTATAATAGCAAACTTAACATCTAGTAAAACTATAACTTAAACCTAACCTAGTATCAAAACTAGAACAACAGTTCTGGGGCAAGCAGCCCTGCTTTCATCTGCTTTAACCCTATTTTAATCTCCATTATACGACACCAGAAACAAGAAACTTAACAGGAGGTGACCTGGAAAATATGAAAACTAAAGTCATCAATTCTCGTCACCTTCTCAAAATTATCTCTTCCACCGCCATCTTTCTAATCAATATTCATCTCCCAAGTTTTACCTCTTTTCCACTCGGTCGTATCCTGACACAGACACAGACAACCAAAAACCGTCACCACTGCTCAATGGTCTACCACTTCCAAGTTATTTCATAGGGTTGGGGATTTAGCTCCGTGGTAGAGCACTTCCCTAGCAAGCGCCAGGCCCTGGGTTCGGTCCTCAGCTCTGGAAAAAAAAAACAAAAAGACAAAATACCAAGTTATTTCAACAAGTCTAGTCTTGGGGAAACCCAAAAATTATGGTAAATGAGTAGGCATCAGAGTTGCATTTCAATCTTCTTAACTTTTTTAATTTTCTGATTAAGCAAGCTACTTGTTCAAACTGGACAGTTGGCTTCTGCAAGCAAGAACTTTTTTTTTTTTCGCATTTAGATATCCTTCAGTACCTATACCATGGTACCCACTAATATATGATTAAAGACCGGAGTGCCTACTATATACCAGACATCATGTTTGACCTTTACATAACTCTAATTTATTAGTGGGAAAGTAGCATAGGAATTTAGAGGACAGGATCTAAAGGTGGAGCCTGGACATAAAAGTTTTAACTTTTTTAATTAATTGTATTTATTGTGAAGGGTCCAGGTCTAGGTGTGAGGGCAACTTGCAGGAACTGGGTTTCTCTTTTCACATGGGTTCTCAAAGATCCTAGCCCTCAGGTCCCCAAACTCAAAAGCTTTTACTGGCTAAGCCATGTCCCACTAAACCATTTCCCTGGCCTGATACGTGGATGCATGATCTGTTCTTTCAGCAGTGACTTGGGAGTCTATGTAGGTTTTCATCTGAAACAACAAACAAAAAGAACAGCAGCGTGAAACATTATTTAGCTGACAAGTTTGTGAAATCACTGGAAGCATTAAAGAGTACCCAGAACTTAGAAATGCCAGATAAGAGATTGTGGATTCATATTCCTTTCCTTTGGAAGGTTTCCTCAGGCCATAGTGCATGGCCTAGAACCAGCTACCTAATCACACCTGACAAATATCCCTATCCCAAATGCTTGGAGTCAGAAGCGTGTCTGATTTCCAGATAGTAACACATATATTAGGTAGGGGACTTCATTCTAAACACAAGACTCACAATATTTAGTATATACCTTAGCCACATAACCGGAAGGTTAATTTATATATTTTAAATAATTCTTGAATGATTTAAAAAAAAAAACCTATAAGTTTGACGAAGTGTAATTTTCCCTTGTGATGTTACGTTGGGCTCCGAGAAGTTCAGATGTCAGAGTTTGGATTTTTAGATTAGGGAAAGTCACCTGTGTTAGCACTGCCGCAAGCACGCTACTCAACCTGAGGGAATTCGGGGGCAAACCTGCTCCGGCCTTCCTCACAGTCGTGGCGGAAGGTGGCTGCGGCCGACTTGACCCCAGGGCCGTCCCGCCCACCCGCACGTCCCTCAACCCGGGCCGCCGCCGGGAGCGAGAACCTCGCCCTTGGCTTCGCAAGGACCCCCCCTCTGACAACCCGAGCCGACAAAACGAAACAAACAAAAAAAAAAAAGCCGAGCCGGCGTCCACGGCCTCGGCCCGCGGCCCTGACGGAAACCAGCCGCCTACCGAGGCCCACCAGCGCTGCCTGCTCCGCCCGCAACCACCGAAAAGCGCGCCCTTCGCACTGCGCCTGCGCCGCGACTGACGCGCTCGGCCAGCGCCGCGCCTGCGCGTAGGAATAGGGGGCTGAGGGGCGCGCGCGGCGTGAGGGCGGGGCCTGGCGGCCTGGCGGTCTCCGGCCGGACCCTGTGGCGGGAATTCGGTTTTCCCGCCCGCGGTCTGGGAAGGAGGGAGGCTGATCCCGCGCTATGGCGCTAGTTTTTTTCCAAGCACGCCATTGGCTTTCGCTTCACGTCAGGTTTCGGTCGTTCTTTTTGCAGTGCTAGATGATGCGAAATAGAGGCAGTAAAAGAGGGGGAGAACTGTTAGGGTTGGCGGAGAGCAGGACTCCCGCTGGGAGGCCCAGAGCGCCCCCGAAATCGGGGTCCGCCCGCTTCTGCGTTCTCCAGCCCTATCCAGTTCATCAGCAGCTATCAAATAATAAGTCTCGAATTCAGGCAGCTTTGGTAAAGACGACAGCCAGCGTCAGACGTAATACCAAAATTACCAAAGCAGTTGCTGGCGGGGATCCAGTATCAACTGAATAGCTTATGTGGTTACTCATCATAGGTAGCTAAACAGATAGTGACAAGCTTGGCAGTCACTGATGGACCGTCCCCCCTCATAAACAGCTTCGGACCCCACCTCCCATCTCCCTATTACCAGCTAAAACATCTTGCAATTTGGGTGAGGTCACTAAAGGTTAGGTTCTTAATTGATTGTTTAGGGCATAAGCCACTGGGTCAGGCTCCAAGCAGTCGGGAGCTGATTGTCAGAGAGTGGGGGGGGGGGGGGGGGGGAGTGAGGGGTGCTCTTTATTTTTGTCTCTTTGTCTACAACCCTCATTGCTAAGCCTGCCTGTTTTCACCGAGAAAACTTATCTTTTCTTTCCTTCATTTTATCTCCCTCTTCAGACCCTGACCAAAATCCCAGCCCTGCTCGCCCTAGGGTTCTGGGCATTTTCTGCTCTGAAGCCCTTCCCTACCCCTACCCCTACATTCCCAGGCCTGCCTTACTGAGCCTGCCGCTCTTCTGACCTTTAACTCCCAAAGCATGGCCTTCCCTTTTCCTTTTAGCCTTCTCCCTCCTCCCAGAGGCTGCCGAGACGTCTAAATTTCTTTATTTTTCTCCTAAGCTCAGAACTGTCTTCCAGTTTCCTACGGAGTCTGTTTTTAAATTCTTATGTTTTTTAGACCAGGAACCCTGCAAAAGGCAACAAGATTCCCGGATGCAGTTTGAACCCTCATGCTATGTAAAGGCTTCCGTCTTCTAAAAATTGGCTTTGTTAGAATTACAACCCAGTGCAGAGTGTGAACAAGTTTAAGGCTTAAGTTATGCAAGGAATAAATTTGCCGAGAGCACAAACTGCTTGATAGACACTTTCTCGGGGGTGGAAGTTTTGGGGCCTGCAATGAAGAACACTTGGTGAGAGGGCTTCTTGTTTATGTGTCTATGAATCTATAAACATAACCTCAGATGCTGCAAGTGTATAGTCCAGTTAGCTGATTTGTTTCAAGCAGAGAGAGAAAAATGATCCCAAATAATGTGCATCCTTTTTGCCAGGGAAAATGTGTTTGGGGGCTAGCAAGATGACTCAGGTAAAAGTGCTTACTGTGTAAGCCTGGTGGCTTTCGTTTGCATTCCAGAACCCGCGAAAACATGGAAGGAGAAAACCGGCTCCACACAGTTGTCCTTTGACCTCTTGGCACATGGGCCTTTTCCACCCATCATACACAAACACGCATTAAGAAATGTTTTTTTTAAAAAATATGTTTATAGGCAAGTGTGAAAAAGTAGATTGTTGTAGAGGTAGGAAAAAAAGATGGTAAATAATCAAACCTGGCTCTTTCTGAGATTTCCTGAGTGTGGTTGGATTTCAGCCAATTGCCACATCTTTCCGCTCCCAGTCCACCTTGGTGAAAGAGGCCCAGTGAACATAGGGGATGTATCCAGCCATCCCGTGGATATGCAGTCTATGGCAACCTAACGTGAATGGAACACACAGTTCCGGTGAAGTTTTAATTAGATGGCGTTCTCCCCTACGACCAGAGGCAGGATTTTAACAAGTCTGAGTTCTAATTATATTTAATTAGCCTTTATATTCATGAACAGGGCAACCTCCACTCCACAAAATGATATGAGAACCTGTACTGGGCAAAAGTAGAAGGGTGAGTTTTGTAAAGCGGGGAGGCAAGACCGTTGGAGAGGAGCGGACGGGTTGATAGCCGCTCACTTAGGCTCTCTTTTCTTCTGAGACTGAAGCAGAAGGACTTAATCAAGCGGAGGTAGCTTGGGCTCTGGCTGCTGTGAATTTTCTGTGTTTGGGGAAAACTGGTCCATGTGTGGATGGATCCCTCTGCTTCCTTGAGTATCCGTTTGAGCTGACTATGGGATACATTCCTGTAACTGTCCATTGCATATCTGCTTTTGAGAACCATGCAAGTTCCTTTAAAATGGTCGTTCCAGATGTTCCCCGTTTATGCAAGCGACTTGTATAACTCTCAAAAGTTATACAAAAAAAGAGTTGTAACACTTTCCCCACTCCTATTACTAGTGTATGTTATGGCACACACAGAGAGGTGCCCGGGAAACAGATTTTGATACCAAGGTAGTGAAAACTGTTAATATTTGGGATTTTATATGATTCTTATAAAACAATAAAGCTATCCTTAGGCCAAAATGCTACCGGGCAAGTACCATGTTCCCTTAAATGCAAGCTTTTTGGATAAAATGCCAGTAGGACCATTTTCCAGTTTTTGCCATCAATTGGATTCCCTAGTTAAAAGCTCAACCCTGCCTTCCCTTGAGGTCTTGTCCTTTATCCCTTTCCCGTGTTTCCCTTAAGATGATGAGGTCCCACCTGTGACATCTCCCTGTCCTTCTGCCGTGGAGTTCTCTGCATGCTGACTGGTATGTGGTCAGCCTGACTCGGATCTCTGGTTCCTGGAATGCTGCTCTTTGTTGCACTCTAGACAAGAGATGTTCCAGGATAAGTCTTTTGTCTGCTGTCTGCTGTATCCAGATAAGTCTAGGGCTTGCCCAACACCAAGAGCAAGTGCCTATAATCAGCAAAGACCCGAGACCATACAGGCAGCATCTAGTACCAGCACCACCAGAGGTCAGTGTGCTCTAATATGATACTGTATTAGGCACAGATTTAAATACTTGTTGACTATGGGACTTAATCCAGACATACTGGATTCTTGTTTGTTTGTTTGTTTTTCAAGACAGGGTTTCTCTTTGTAGCCCTGGGTGTCTTGAACTCAGAGATCCAACTACTTCTGCCTCCCTAGTGCTGGGATTAAAGGTGTGTCCCGGCAAACTGAATTCTATGTAGATTATGTTTAGGTGGGGTCAGAGACAAGATTTATCCAGGCAGATAAAGATGAAACTTGTCCCATAAGCACCAAATGTCCCCACTTCCACTTTTCCTGAGAAAATGTGTCCTCGTTTGCTTTCCATTGCCATAAATATCATGATCAGAAGCAACTTGGGGAGGAGAGGGTTTATTTTGTTTTACAACCTGCAGTTCATCATGAAGAGAATCCTAGTCAGGAACTCAAAGCAAGAATGAGAGGCGGGAACTGAAGCAGTGGCCATGGAAGAACATTTCTCACTGGCTTGGTTTCACAGCTAACTCGGGTTGCTTTTCTATACAACCTAGTGCCACCTGCACAGGCGGCACCGTAACCGGCTGGGCCCTCCCACATCTATCATTAATCGAGAATATACTACACACACTTGCACACAGGCAATCTGAGAGAGGTATCTTCTCATTCGAGGTCCCCTTCTCCCTCCTATTTTGTGTCAAATTGACAAAAAAAAAATTAACCAACCCAAAGTCAGGCTCAGGGAGTCCATGGCACAGATGGCCATATGGGTTTTAGTTTTACAGGAGAGAAGGTGGATTCTGGAGCCCGACTTCCTGGACAGCATCCATTCCTCAGATGCCAGGTATCTCCGTGACATGGAAACATGTCATCAAATCTCCCAGCGCCTCAGTTTCCTCATCCGTAAAAGAGAGGTAGTAGTATAGCTTTTCTCAGGGAATGTTAAGATGAGTATTAAATTGAGCATTTCAAATACGGGTACCAGCGCCTGTCACAGAGTTAAGCTGGTGTATAGTTGGGTTAACTGGGAGGAAACTCTTCTTCCTGTTTCTAGGGCTGAGTATTGTGGAGTCTGAGCACAAAGTTGAAGAAATGCCTGGCGAGGCCAATATATGGGTGTGCCGGCATCGGCTGGACACAACCTACAGACATTTGGCAGGAGAAAACTTCAAATGAGAAAATACTCTTACCTGGTAAGCCTGTGGGACATTTTCTTGATTGAAGACTGATATAGGAAGGCCTAGTTCACCCGTGGTGAACCTCATTACTGTAAGAAAACAAAATGAGCAAAAAAGCCCTGCAACATTACTCCCTCTTTGTCAGTTCCTGCCTTGAGTTACTTCCTTCACCTCTTTCTGTGATGGGCTGGGATGGGAAGTGTAGTCAAATCAACCCTTTCCTCTTCAAGTTGCTTTTGGTCATGATATTTTGTCACAGCAATAGAAACTCTGATATGACAGTAAATAAGTTAAAACTGAGCCCTAGTTAGACAAGATTACATCCTGAGGTCTTAGACTCTATTCCCTAAAGATTCAGACAGTTTCAGAAAGAAATACTCCAGCCTTTCAGATAACCCCTGCCTCCCATTTATACAACGTGTCCTCTGCCACATGTCCCACAACTACTTGCTCACACTAACGTCTCAACCATCTTGCCAGAGTTAAAGACCATGCTGACTGGAGCTCTTTTTGCAGCAGAAGAGGGGGTCATATCAATGGCAGCAGTAGCTCCTCTTGGACTCTTACAGCGTACACAAAGGCACACTGAGAAGTGAAAAGCAATCATTGTAAAAATGTAGGCACATCAACATCGGCTCAGTAATTTGAGTGTTTCATACTCCTCTGATGCTATCACAGATGGTTTTGGTGACCTCAATATACTTACTGTCCCTTGCCTCCACATCAGAAAGAAACCAAATCTGGTTCATCTGTAAACAAATGTCCTGCCCAAATACGATAGAGAGCATGCATGATAAGCACCAAGCTTTCTAAGGAACAGATTATTCCACTCTGTTGCATTTACACAAATGTTAGAGGCATCAGAAATTCAGACTATCCCTGCTGCCTTACTCTTTCCTGTTGCTGTGATCAAAACTACCCCAACAACAGCAACCTAAGGGACCACAGTTGATTGGCCTGGCAGTTCGAGGATGTGCTCCATCGCGGAAGGAAAGCCAGAGTTAAAGGAGTCAACTGGGCTACATCCAGTCTGGAAGCAGAGACCTGTGGATGCTGTGCTCAGCTAGCCGTTTTCTGTTTCTGCAGTCTAGGTCTCAAGCCCAGGAAACAATGCCACCCACATTGGAGATAGGTCTCACCACCTCAGGTAACCCAGTCAAAATAATTCCTCACGGGCATGGCCACAGCCAATCTAATCTAGAGATCCCCTCGCACACAGAGGCTTGTCTCCTAGATGAGTCTAGGTCCTATCTAGCGGACACCCAATGTAGACCACCACATGTGCTAATAATCCAAGGACTCCTTTTGAATGTCATTGCCATTTCTAAATGCTCCAAAGGACGATAATTAGTCTTGGGATAAAAACATATATGTTGGACCTAGAGAGGTGGCTAAGTAGCTAAGAGCGCACACTGCTCTTGTGGAAGACCCAAATTTGATTTCTAACGTCCTCGATGAGGTGACTCACAGCTACTGTCACTTTAGCTCTAGAGGGTTCAGGGGCTTCTTCTGGCCTCCTTGAGCACTAGATGCACGCACACGCGCACGCGTGCACACACCCACGAACTTAAAAATAAATCTACAAAATTTTTTTTTCTAAAATCAGAATGATTCTATATAAAGATCAGAGATGATTCAAGTAAATGCCTAGAAGTTGAGCTCATTTCTAAGCAGAACTTGAGTGTTGTTAATAAATCTGAACAGTGACTGACATGTTCCAGGCTTTCGTTAAACACACGATGGCTAAATGAACATGAACAAAGGCGGCATGTTTGAAAGGGTAAGACAAGTACACAAGGAAGAGTCTGATATATTGTAAAACAAGATGCTTACTCAACCCAGTTAGTATCGCACATCAATTGTTTATTAAATGTTGAGCCACACAGAACAAGATGACTGCCATAGACATAGTCTGAAGGTAAGGCCAAAGACTACCCTGGAAAATAAAACAAGCCTTGCCTGCCACCAATGATTTTATGAACACAAAGACATCTTATTATCAACAAAAATCACAGCCAAACACAGAACAAAATCTAGAGCCACTGGCATCAGCTTTGCACACAGAAAACATTTCTCCCGGGATAAAACAGAAAATAGGTCTTCATTGACAAGTCAATCACAGGATTCTGGTTAGTTTTGGAGACAGACACGAGGCCACATATATCCGTGATTTCACGAAGGCAGGGTGGGAATTGTTTTTCTCTCATTCCACTTTGAAGTGTACTGCTTTTCAACTTTTGATCTCTACAGGGGGAAAAAAACAGCACAAATTTAGCAGCTAACTTAGAAAAGCAAGAGTGCAGCAATGTAGCTCGGCAGTGGTGCACCTGCCTAGAAGGCACAAGATCCTGGTTCCATTCCCGGTACCACAAAAATGAAAAGAAAATAATAAAAAGAAGAAACTTGTGCACTTCTCAATTGGGTACGAAGAAGGAATATGTTGTTTTTGCAGTGATGCAATACAATCAATAGTTTTAACTGAAAAATTTAGGCAGGGCAGTGGTAGCACACACCTTTAATCCCAGCACGTGGGAGGCAGAGGCAGGCGGATCTCTGAATTTGAGGTCAGTCTGGTCTACAGCAAGAATTCCAAGACAGGCAGGACTACACAGAGAAACCCTGTCCTGAAAAACAAACAAACAAACAAAATGTTTATGTTGTCAGTCTGACATGTGTAATAATAGCTGTCACTATAACTGTGCTGTCTGCCACGCTCTCCCCTCTGTAAGCAGCCTGGAGGCTTTGCTCTTCTTTAACATCACAATTTTGATCTTGCCTGCCGGAGTCAATCAGTCACGTGACAGTCCCATTTATTGTTATCATGTATCACAGCTTATTCTGATAGTTGTTTTGGTCAAAGCTGTTTAGGAGAGTCTGAAGGGAAAACATAGAGCATCTATACTTCGCCATATGTATCATCACAGAAGTGAATACGAATTCACTCTATGGAATCGTTATACGTAGCATTCTTTCTGCATCTCTTGACTGAACATGTTACAGCTTTCTCTTCCTCGCTTTACAGTGGAGCCCAGCCCCACAACACTGAGTGGCCAAGCTGGAACTGAGCTGGAATCCTGCGGCCAGGAGGACAGCATGTTCCTGGCATAGTTGCTTACCTGAAGCGGCTCTGCTTTCACTCCTTCTGGGCTCTCAGCACACTGCTTGCCAGCTCTCGGATGTGTTCCCAGGCCAGCTGCACGTGGGAAGACTCCACAGTGCGAGAGCACACGGCGAAGCGTAGCACGAACTTGTCTCGGAGATGGCATGGTACCAAGTGGATTTTTTTGGCGCTGTTTATTTTTTGTAAAAGAGTTTCATTCAGCTCGTTGGAGCCCTGGGTAATTAGAAAGCAGATCCACCATATGACACAAAGTCTGGTAGATAACAAAGAAATCATCTTTACTTTTCATTTTCCATGTAAGAGGCCAGAGAGCTTAATGACATAATTAACACAGGCTAATGGAACTTATGGGATCACTTCTCCCTGTGACCCCATTTCTCTGTTATGTCAGAAGTTGACCTTCCCATCCTCCAACTTAGTTTAAGAAAGATGAAGGTTGCTAGAGGCATTGTCAGCACAAACAGGTGATCATAAACAACGGGACTGAGTAGAGACCTTGGAACCGGCAGCAGTTCTCAACAACAGAGACCCTGGAAGACCACACTCAAGCTGTTGTGATAATATGCAAAGGACATCTGTAAGCGCAGGAACAGGGGGTCATGGATGATCTCTATACAACCTCTCTAAAAGAAAATTGTCAACTAGCTGGGGACAGAGAGGCCAGAGTCCTCCACTCCCAGTGACTGACCAGAGATAAGAGGGCCTTATCAACCAACACACAGAAAGCCTTCACTTTCCATTAGGGCCCCAAGTAGATAGGCTGGTAGCTGTTCTTTGCCTAGCCCTTTACTCCTCTGTATATGTTGTATACGTTGTCATGAAATGGCTCCCCATCCGCTAAGCCTTTCTGTCTAGCAAAATATAGAAGAGGGGTTGTCACGGGCATTACACTGGAGTTGTAAGACCCTCGCAGGGCTGGACCATTTATTCTGGACATTAAGGGTCAAGGTGTAGGAGGATGCATGGGAAGGAAAGTGTCCCCTCTGCCTGAACAATGGTAGCGGAACACCTTCTGGATACAGAAACCTGTTCTTGTCTTTGGATAGATTCACACACCTCTGGCTGTGGGTCTGAGTGTGACAACTAAGAAAATCTTATATGCAGAGCGAAGGAACTACAGGCTATTCAGACTGTTGGTGTAAGTGCCATGTCTGGACAAGGGGGTCCTATGCAAGGACGATGGAGACATGAGACGATAACACAGACAACAAAAACCAAGAAGTTAGGGGAAAGTTGAGTACCACTTTCAATTGGTTTGGGTTAGACAGGACTTCCATGAAGTAGGAACGGAGGCAAATAGAAATGATTAGTGGAGCAATAATGAAGAAGGCGAGAGTGAACCAAGTAAGATCAGAGGCGTCTGGCCAGAGAGAAAGGAGCAACTATGTGATTGTGAGGTCACATACTTTATGTTCAATAAGGGGCCACAGGACCAGAAATACAGCTTAGTGGCAGAGCACTTGTCCAGCACATGTGAGGCCTGGGTTCAAATCCCCGGTGACACAGAAATGGATTTTGTAGAGTGAATGCTATTGTTAAGCCAGCAGAGTGGTTCATGCCTGTAACCTTACCCCTTGAGAGATGAAGATGAGAGAATCAGTTCAAGATAGTCCTTGACTACACAGCCATTGTGAGGGTAGCCTGGGCTACACGAGATCCTGTCTCAATGAGTAAGTAGCCACAATACATTCTGGTTGAAGCCATCAAGGATGAAGAAGATTGAAAACTCAAACTGGAGAAAATAAGGACAAGCAGAAAAATTACACTGTGCAGTTCTATAGGCAGAAAAATACGGAATAGCATTTGGCTAATGTGCTTCTTTAAGGAGAAAGGTGAAAGCCTGGCGGTGGTGGCGCATGCCTTTGATCCCAGCACTAGAGAGGCAGAGGAAGGTGGATCTCTGAGTTTGAGGTCAGCCTGGTCTACAGAAGCAAGTTCAGGATAACCAGGGCTAAAAAGAGAAACCCTGTCTCGAAAAACCAAAAATGAAAGGAAGGAAGGAAGAAAGAAAGAAAAAGGAAAAAGAGAAAGCAAATATGTAATCATGGGAAGGAGACAACAAAGAGGGTTTTGCATGTGAGGGCTGTACACACTACCAGGCAAGTAAGAAGGAGCTAAAGTGTATTTGGTATTAATCTTAAATTATACAAACCCAGTAATAATCTTAGCCTTGACAACATCATGTCAAAACTGAAGCAGATAATCACAAAAGGCATTATTATATAGAGGTCTTTGGGGAGAACAAACATGCTCACAGCCCTGTAGTTAAAAGTAAATTACATCTCAATAAAACAATTAAAATATAAGCGTCCTACAAAACTGAAAAGATTCTATAGCAACATCCTACAGCAATGAAAACAAATATCTACTTGGGGGACAAAGAAGTCAACACAATGCCAACACCAATGTTGGTAGACCTGCCACATCCCATGGTCCTCATGCCAAACTCCAGGAGCAAGGATACCTTGCGGCATCCCATATGTGTAGGCTACACATCTCTCCTAGACATTCCATTTCCTACTTTCAGAGAGCATGGGGCTCCACTCTACCTTTCTCATCACAACACTAGTGCTTGCTGCTTCTAGGATTTCCAGGGTTTGGAGGTCATCTCAAACTCTAAGAATCAAATGAGGGGAGGAGATAGGACATGGAGGTGAAGCATCATGAAACTGATGTATCCCAGACTGCTTCTTCTTATGATTGCTGCCTAGACTCAGACAATGAGGCCTCCTGGCAAGACCTAGAACTGATTCAGAAACTTCCAGTTGAGTATCGTGGCATGCATCTGCAGACCCAGCCACTTGGGAGAATTGCAAGTTTCAGGTCAGCCTGAATAACATCATGAGTTCCTTGTCTCTTATTTTTTGAAAAAAGGGGGAAGGGGAATGGAGGCAGGGACTGTGGATGTAGGGTAGTGTAGGCTTGTCTAGCATGTGTGAAGTTCTGGGTTCCACTGTAACACTGTAAAAAGGAGAAGAGGAAAGAGAAGAGGAAGAAAACAAAGCATAAAACTGTTGGCCTATTAAAAGGCAGTTCTGTAATGGCCAGAGCATCTGGCTTCATTTATAAGCCAGTGGTGAGCAGGGGCCTTTTGAGTAATGTGGCTGTGTCAGTCTCTGCAAAGATAGCTTACTCCCTTGCCGATCTTGGCAGGCTTCCCTCCCAAAGTGAACACACAGCCCAGGTGCCCCCTCTGTGCAGGAATCTTGCTGAGGTATATATAGCCAGATGACTAGGATCGTGAGGCTTGTTTATCTAACCAGTTCCCAGATGTGCTGATGCTGTGTGTCCACAGGTGACCTGGTTCCTGAGGCCACAGACAGCTCAGCAGAGGAGTACAGTTCCAGAGGTATTGGATGGACTCTTGGCCTTGGGTCAAGAGGAAATCATCCAATCACATCTGAGGAAACTGGGCAACAAGTCCACGGAGGAGAGTCTACGGGACCAGTCAGCCAGCCAGCACCGCCTGCTAAGCACCACGGGTCATGTTCTGTAGACCTTGGCAACTGGTACACAACTTTGCATGTGGATGTCATGAATAATACTTTATCTCATTCAGTGGAAACAAAGATGGCTGAAATCGGCATAACATACCTTTAACCGGAAGCAGACCAGCCCAAGAATGACTTCCGTGCAGATCTCAAAGCGAGGGTCCTGCCGTACCAGAGACTCAAACTCATGAGACAGTGCCACGTGCTAGAAGCAGAGAAGGGAAACTTGCTGTCTTTCTCACCACAACTTCAGCCTAACCCCGGCCACCCAGCACCTCACAGGACTGTACATCTGTTATTCATTCACATCTTTTGATCATGAGCCTGTCCTCTCACCAGCATTTCCCATACTGGTCAGGAGGAAGCTCATCTGCCCTAAACTACAAGGTACGTCACAGTTCCCTCAGAAAAACACTCATTATCTTTTGTCCACGGATCTATGTTTCCAACCCCCATTTCTTTAATAATTTTATAGCAAACATAAGGAAGTTGTTGAAGATTTTAGAAGAAAGGCAGGCCACATCCAGTTGCCTTGCCCTCCTTGTGACAGGTTAAAATATTGTGATACAGGGGTTTTACTTTACTAATTTGAAGACAGTAAACTGAGACTCAGGAAGAACAAGTGTCATAACCAAGGCCTGATGGCCTTGGCTCAGATGGGACTCACAGCAGCTGCCTAAGACTGGGACATCACTTCCGCAGCAGGTTGGGCTGTGGTCTCAGCCTGATAAAATGGCTGCCATATTCAAGAGCTATGTGCTCTCTGGCATGGTGGTGCACAATTTTAATCATGGCACCTAGGAGACCGAGGTAGGCAGACCTCTATGAGTCTGAAGCCAACCTGGTCTAAATACTGAGCCTCAGGACAACCAATGCTACATAGTGAGACCTTATCTACTAAATAAAAAATAAAGTTTTGTGCTCGCATTGAACACATAAGCCTATTTAATCTCTAGATGTTTATAGAACTCGACCGCTGATTAAAACCACATATGATCAGCAGAGAACACACTCGATCACTGTCCGTGTGCACAGTTAGCTAATTGGAACCTGCTGGCACGCAGCTCTAGCTGCCACAGGGTAGACGCTTAAGAGGAGCTAAAGCACACAAGGCTTGTTGGGACTGAAACACCCGTTGAAGCGACTGTTCCTAATCATCACACCAGGGGGCACCAAAGATTCAGGACTAAAGCTATCTTCTATTAGCTCAGGCCTAGGAAGGCCAGTTTTGACCATTCTTCTGTCTCTTGTTAGGGCAGGATTTAGGCCTTTCCAGAAAGAGGTGTGGTGTGTTTTTAACCTGGCACAGGCTAATCTCAGTGAGTTGTCCTGAACTGAAAGTCATCATCACCTTGGACTGATAAACCACTCTGGGACTTTTTCTTATTACACCAAGTTGACTCACTAGGATCAGGGATCCTAGAAATCTGCACACACCCTTGGTTTCTAGTTCTTTCCCCCACGTAGCCTCTCAAAGTGCTCCATGCCTGCAGACATTTCCTCACAACAGTTTTGTGATCTGACGGATGCCAATTTGTAGCATGTGACGAGCACCCTGGAAATAAATGCTGTTCTGCATCCTTGTCACAGAAGAGGAGCCTGGAGACATTCTGCCCCTGCCTTTGGCTGCACATCTGGTGATGTAGTGGGTACTGGGACTTAAGGGGAAAGCTGTCACCACCCCAGGCTGGAAGCCACAGGCATGCTTGCCTCATCAAAATGATGCTGTGGCTTACAAAGGACTCGGCTGAAGTCAGGGGGCCCTCTGCTTCTGGCTAAACGGGTGAACAAGTCCTGGCTCATATTCAGGCCTCAGCTTCCCCAGCTGTGTGTGTGTTGGGAGGAGAGGGGGGAAGTAGGGTAGTAGGACTTGGAACCAATCAGTGGTTCCACGAAGTCGCTTAGTGCCTATCGTAGTGATCTGCATGGCTTGTTGAAACAAGCTACGTACAGCCCAGGAAGCCTCCTTGAGACTGAGGGGACAAAATCGTATCTATCTCTCCCAACCAACTCGAAGGTTCTCTTAGTTCAGCTTTTAAAAAATTATTTATTTGTTTGCTTATTTATTTATTTGGGGGGGGGGCAAGGGAAGAAAAACACTATTCTCACTACTAGTATTGTTCAGTCAAACTCACTGTTGATTAGATATGCAGAAAAATAAAATAAAATTTACACAGTGGGTTTAACTAACTTCCTAGAGCTGAAAATCTGTATTCTAACGAAAGTGTCTTAGAAGACACAAAAGGCCCAGTTTGTGAATGGCCTAACCTTAAAATCCCAAACTATACCCTGATTCCAAAATTATGCTTTAGATGCTGTTTCAGACAAGAACAGACCACATATCCCTCTGTCCCCAAAGGCCTGAGTGTTCTAGGAAACTGTGTATCTCAACTTGTATATAAAAATTCCAGTGTCTTCATGTTTAGGGAAGTGCCTCACAATAGATTTCTCAGAACGTCCACATTGTTAGGCAATGTATGATGGCGTTTGCTCACTAAGACCCTTGAATTCATTTCTGAGTCTAAGACCATTACAGCATTACTCAGATAAACAAAGAAGATGGTCGGTCACCTTGCGGATGTACGCCTGCAGTCCCTTGACGCCATACATTCTGAAAACAAACCACATTTTCAGAGAGCGAAACCTCCGCCCCAGTGGGATCTGCCAGTGCTGCAGCAAAATATAAAGAACACGTCAGTGAGAGAGAGGCATGTTAGTAGCCAGGCTCCTTTTCAACTCCTCAGTTGGCCAGTTTCTTCTGGAAGCGGCGTTTCCTACAGAATGCCCATTTCCCAGCCTGGATGGCAAAGAACTTGATGTGAGTTGGGGAGAGGAGAGGCAGGAGCTATCTTCTCATCCTGTGGAGATGCGAACAGAAGCCCTGGTTGGGAGGTCCTGATGTTTTTTAGGTTCACCAGACAGACTGAGTACACACCAAAGAAGGTACTAGATTAAGAAATAGAAGAGAGTGGTCCTTCCCTAGGGAGCTACCATGGGGGCAGGGAGTCATCCGGGCGGGGGGGGGGTGCTGAGCCCCTTGTGTGTCTGCCTTTCTCTGCCTGGATGCTCTGAAACTGCACTCTGAAGCAGTGTCAGCTCCTTTGTCTCCCTGACCTCTGGGAGTGACCCCAATACCCTTTCACCAAAGAAGCCTTCCTCTGCTTCTCCGAGCTCTCCCAGACGGTCAGCTGACTGGCTGTTCACACTGGCTCCTCACATTCTTCTTGATGGTGATGGATGAGGGTTGGAAATGCAATAAAAGCACGTAGGGAAGGACAGGGATGAGACACAGGCCAGTCGGGAGGACGGCCTTGCACCACTTCCTGGCTTTCTTTGAAATTCTCTACTTGAGCTTATAAAGGACAGGCTGGGGGAGGGGAGCTCTTTGCTTCTTGTCCCTGGGCTCTGGCTCCCTGATAGACTGGGAGATGCCGAGATGCTGTTCTGGTTAGGGAGAGCACTTTAAACTCCACTGCTTTCTGCCACCGGAGATACAAGTCAGAGTTAGCCTGAAGTCAGGGTTTCTCGAGAAATAAAGATTGTTTTTGTTTTTTTGTTTTTTGTTTTTTGTTTTTAAATACAGTTGTTCCTCCCTTAATCAGGAGGTAAGTTACAAAATCTCTCCTCTGTGGACGGATGGAATTTGGTACAACACCAAATGCATATATGCTGTTTTTCCTAGACATATATGCCTCTGGTGTAATTCCTTTTGTTTGGTTGGCTCTTTGAGACAGAGTCTCATTATGTATCCCGGGCTGATATGGACTCAATTGGTAGGCTAAGTTGGCCTCAAACTCATAGAGATCCTCGTCGCCCTGCCTCCAGAATGCCTGGGATTAAAGGTGTGCATCCTTATTTTAATTTCTTATTATTGAACTTTTTCCATTTATTTATTTATTCATTCATCCATTTATTTTGAACGGGGTGATTTGAAACTGGGTTTTTTTGTGTAGCTCTGACTGTCCTGGAACTCACTCTGTAGACCAGGCTGGCCTCAAATTCACAAGCATCTACCTACTTCTGCTTCCTAAATGTTAGGATTAAAGGCCTGTGCCACCACCACCTGGCTTGATCTCTCTCTCTCTCTCTCTCTCTCTCTCTCTCTCTCTCTCTCTCTCTCTCTCTCTCTCTGGTTTTCTCCGTGTAACAGCCCCAGTTGTTCTGGAACTAGCTCTGTAGACCAGGCTGGTCTTGAACTCACAGAGATATGCCTGCCTCTGTCCTGGGACTAAAGGTGTGTGCCACCAGTGACCGGATTGAACTATTTCTTTTTTGTTTTGTTTTGTTTTTTTTTGTTTTTCGAGACAGGGTTTCTCTGTGGCTTTGGAGCCTGTCCTGGAACTAGCTCTGGTAGACCAGGCTGGTCTCAAACTCACAGAGATCTGCCTGCCTCTGCCTCCCGAGTGCTGGGATTAAAGGCGTGCGCCACCATCGCCCGGCGTTGAACTATTTCTTGATGAAGGCTTCTGGCTTTCCTGAGTTACTATGGAGTAGGCACACAATTACCATGCATATAAAATAAAAATGGGACGATGAGGCCACAGGATGTCCAAAATTTGTGGTTTTTTTTATTCTTCTTTAAATTTTGCCTCTGCACGGTTTAAGTATCATTTGGGGAAAAGCAGAGATCTGACCCCGTGCCAAGTTCACTTAAAATAATGAAGGCTATGCTGACGATTGCTTACAGACTTGCCAAGCTCCGGTTAGCGTAGATTGGGAGTTCTTTCTCAAAAGTCTGGCATTGTACTCCCACGAAGGCAATGCAAATCCAAAGCCCACGGCAATGTCAGGATGAAGAGACTGGGAATGATCTTCCCCTCAAACTATTCTTAATATTATTCTCAAACTGTCCCTTAACTAATGATTTCTAAAAGGTAAGTTGGACCCTAAATGAGGATTGTGTACACACAGTTAAATAAGATGAACTGTTCTCCTGGCCATACCCAAATCTACACATGTCCTGGATTTTCTCCCATGGACAAGTTTCCCTGAAACTCTGTCCTGGGGGAGCTGTAATGAAGATTCCCTGGTGACCTGCACCTGCCAGCTTGCAGCTGTCACCAGAAGCGGGAAGGGTACTCTCTGTCTATGAGAGGTAATCCTGCTACCTTATTATCAGTGGCTGACATACTGCCCCAAGAATTTAGACACACCACTTCGGACAAGATGCTTTGATAATGTCCTGTGCTCACCATGCACACCCACCTCCCCACCCAGCAAATGAGCCGGGTCATTTCTTGAGTCTGAGAAACGGCAGATGCAGTGGGCCCCTCATGTTCCGAGAGCGGCAACAGATGCAGTGGGCCCCCTTCATGTTCCCGGCCTGCTTGGCTTCTATTCTTGGAAGGAGCCTCCCAGCATTACTTGCGGTTCCAAATTCCTTTCCAGAGTAAAGCTGGGACAACCTGGTGTTTTCAAACTCCAGAAAACATTTGTGGCAAATAAAAAAAAGGGGAGAAAGAAGTAAAGCAAGTCGAAGAGAGGCTGCCAAAGCGACAATCTCCTGTCCAAGAATCCAGCTCTTCCCTAACTCTGTTCTAGAACTCCTTAGGGTGCTTCCCCAAGCACAGCACAGAAGGCAGAAAAGAGGGCCATGGGCTTTGAGGACAGACCCTTGCAGGAGCTGATGTCAGATCTCCTTCCATTGTCTTAGAAGGCAGTTGAGGCTATGCCTTCTAAACCGGGACCTCTGATGGACTTGGCAGAGCTGCTTACTGCAAAGCCACCTAATATGTCTGCTGGAGCACACTTAGAAAGTGCCTCTTGTAGACTCCCGCTCCGGAGGTGGGGAACGCAGCAACCCCAGTAGAAACCCCCTGTCACTTTGCTCAGTTTGGATTACAAAGGACAAAAACACCTACTTACCCTGTAGTCAGTGATGAGTCCTGGAGAAAAGAGAAAGACAAAGAGCGGCCATTAGAGAGGGAGATGTTATAAATGATGTTTTCTGGGGGCAGACAAGAAACTACCCAAGGACTGGCTAGGGCTATGCTTCCTTTGTGGCTCAAGGTAACAGATTCAAGGGAAGTCCCTGAGAACAGCATGCCCAGGGCACATTTGGAAGGCTGCATTATTAATGGCACTGGTGATACAGAAAATACTTCAAATAATAAGTGAGGTTAGGGGAGGCAGTTCAAGGGTGTTGGCTGGCATCTGGCTCTTGAATATACTCTTGGTCAAATTTTTCATCCTGGACTCAGTGTCCCCAATTGGTTATGAAAAGGTGTTTTGCACTCTGGTGCCTAAAACCCTAGATCCCAGGACGGTGTGAAGAAAGCCAGGTGGAGAGTCACAAACCAGTTTCTAGAGTGTCCTGCACAGAGACTAAGGAGGAATGTTGAAAGGCTGTGCAGCTGGGGACAGTCTCCTCCACGAACACAGGCTAGGCAAAGCATGCTACAGTTTCTAAGGGTCCCTACTTTTTAGGCAACATGGCCGTTTCTAATATACCCAGCATCCACTGCGCAGGAGGGTTCACATCCTATTTACAGGACATCTAAAGCTGTTATCTGACTTTCATCCGGCCTCAGGAAAGTCTAGGTAAAAGTGGCGGTGTCAGGGGCAATGCATAATAGTCTCAGCCTATCTTCTGAATATCTCTGAGACAGAGCTTGCATTTTACACGGGGTCTTCAGCTCCCATCCCACACTCTGACATTTTCTTCGGAGCCTCTTGTCAGTAACGGAGCTATTAAACAAACTCAGCGGCGGTAGCGCGGTGTCAAAAATAACCCGATAGTGACTCACAAAGGCCCAAGGTACCTGGTAAGAGCTCCATGACTCATAAGTGACAATGAACGGATGGCATTTCCTCCTCGGAGTGTTTATGTCTGAGCCATCTGATAGAGTCCCGCTAGCGCACATTCGGCTACTTTAATCAAGTTGTTGTGTGAAACCAAAGGAAATTGAAAAGGTGGTTCTGCCAGATGAGCCATCTCTCAAGTGCCATCCACCCACTTGGGGTTCGCAGCTGCCATGTGGAAAGCTTCCATGGGTGAAAATCTGCTTCTTTGTGAGTCTATTTCACTGGGGAGGAGTGAGGACTGGTCTGCAAGCCTGAGCTCCTTGTTACAGTCACTTAGTGCCAGCAGAAGCAATGGCTGACTCTTCCCCTCAACCAGCAAGCTCCTATGGCTATGGCTGTATACACACCGTGGACTGCTTAATGTGCCTCTCAGACCTACTGCGTCTTTAGACCCTCATAACGTAATTCGGTGTGGGCAGCTTTTAAAAGGAACATTAAAGCAATCAAATCTGGCAATGCTTAAAAACTGTGAGAAATACAATATATTGACAATTGTGGTTTAAATGGCAAATGCCTCCCAAGGGCTCATATAGTTGAACACTTGGTCCCGAGCTGGTAGTGGTGTTTGGAGAGGTTATGGAACCTTTGGGAAGCAGAGCCTTCCTTGCCGGAGGAAGCACAAAACTGAGGGCAGGCTTTGTGGATTTATAGCCTTAGCCCACTTCCTGCCTTCTCCCTCTCTGCTCCTTATGTGGGGATGAAATGTGACCAGCTAGCTTTCTGTTCCTGTTGATCCTTGCCTGTTGTCAGGCCTTTTTCTCACCACCATAGACTCTATCCCTCTGGAACTGTGAGCCACAGTTAACCCGTTTCTCTTCTAAGTTTCTTTTGTTCATGATATGTTCTCATGGTAACAGAAAAATAACTAACACAGAAATATTTGCATTTGGAAGGCTGAGTTAGAAAATCTAATTTAGCATTGATTCTTTTCTACTTTGCAAAATGGGTCGTTATTAACACAGATTATATGTGAAAAGCCTACTTAATGAGAGCAATCATTTTTCCTTTTCCGTCAACAGAAGCCAACATTTTCTGTTATATAAAAACCTCAGGCTGGAGATACAGGCTCAGTTGGTAGAAGGTTTACTTAGCATGCAAGAAAACCTAGATTTGAGACCCAGAATCATAAACTGGGTGTGGGGGCACATTTCTGTAATCCCAACTCTAGGGGGGAAGTGTAGAGGCAAGGCCGCTAGCAGTATGAGGTCATCATCCTTGGCTACACGGCTGAGTAGAACTACTTGTCAGGGAAATCTTGGTGCCCCTCAGACCCCAGCCTACCCTGACTCATGATTTTGTACTGGGGGCTGTGGCCTACAAGGAAGGATAATAGTCACATAGAATGTAGTTCTTTATGTTTTATAAGAATTCAGCTGCATTGTTTACCAGGGTTTGATGAGGAGACTCTGGCAGAACTTCCCCTCTCTCTCTTTGTCTCAGAGAGAGAATGCTTTGTCAGTACTATGGCCCCTGCTATAATTTCAGCAGATCATGGCCTGCAGCGATGCTATTGGGGGATGCTCCAGAGCCTCAAGAGGCAGGGCCTACTGGGCTGCACTTGGATCACTGGGGATGTACATTCAAAACGAATTGCCATCACCCACCCGTTTTTCTCTTCCCCTCCTCTCCCCTCTTCTCCCCACCTCTGACGTATGAATATGCCACAGTGTGAGCACTTATTTATTTATTTTACTGTGGGATGCATTTATCTAATTATTCTTTAACAATAAAAACTCGGGAGTCAAATATGGGGTAAGAAGCTGAAAAATGAGAGCAGCAGTGGAATACTGATCACTGATCTCTCTCTCTCTCTCTCTCTCTCTCCCTCTTTCTCTTCCTCCTTCCCTCTCCCCTCCCTCCAAAAGGCCTGGGGAACCCTCTCTAAGTCCCACCCTACTTCTTCCAGTGTCTCTCTTTCTGTCCTCAGTCTCCCAAAATCTCTCTGCTTAATTCTGGTTCACTAGTTGCTAGCTTCGCCCTCTGATTCAAAGCAAATTTTATTGGCAGTTTTGAGAGCATCGGAACACAATCGAAATATCAAAGAACAACTACATGTTCCTGCCAGGGTGTGCTTCTCTCACCGAAGGCCCAACTCTACGGGGCTGCCCCATCTCGGACTTGAGCTTCTAGAAATATGAGTTAAGTGCCTCAGGCATCCCACGGTCGTAACAGGAGGCTCACTTATACAGTCATCGTGGCTCAAACACCTCATTGTGCCTGCTTTCTGTCATGGTCTCTGGAAAGGACATGGCTAAATTAGAGGCCACCCCTGTAACTGTGGGCCTCCTGCTATGGCTTCTGAGAGAAGTCTGTGTGCACGCTCCCACTACTGCTCAACAGCCTGTGCGGACACCGGGCCTCCTTAGCCGTGGCGCCATCAGCGCCAGGCACAGAACACAGAACCAAATGTAGGAGTGTGTATTGGTGTGCAGGCCCGACCTAAGTTTCCTCCGTATTTTCTCTCTACTCCCCTCTCTACCCAGCCCTCTTCCTTGCCTCTTGTGACCTTCTTCATGGTATTGATTGATGCTGTGGAACTCCTTTTTAGGAACGACAGCAGCACCGTCACTATTGTGCTTTCTGTCTTGGAAAACTTGCCTGTGCCTGTACTGCGGCCGGTGGCCGCTCTCCTCCTGTCCCTGCCCCCACCCTGTGTAACTCGATGCTTCCAGGGTGAGAAGGAGCCTCTGCTAGAGAAATGCAGCCGCTGCCCTCAGCACAGTGTGGGGGGAGCTGTGAGGGTAAACCGGGGCGGGGGGCAGCAAGGAACCCCTCAAGTCCCGAGGAAGGCGCATTGCCAATGCAGCACGCAAGAACACAAAACCCTGGACAGACAGCAGAGATGGACAGGCCTCTCACCTGAGTCCTGATGGCTGTGCTTCAGATAAACAGGGTCCATTTTGAAGGCGCCTGTTAAGTCAGTTCTCTTTTTCACCCTGATTTGAGAGAACAAAAGACAGGGCCCCTAAATCACAGCAGGAATAAAAATATTCTGGAGACATTTGCACCCTTCCCTTTGGCTATCAAATTGTTAAGAACACCGATTGGAATTTCCCCAGGAATCTCACGCTGGGGAAAGGAAAAGGATAGAAGCCAGGGCCAGCCAGAGGGTAACTTGTCTCCCAGAAACAGGTTTCACCGAGTTCTGAGGACTTGTCAGGCCACTTTTGTCGGGGGGACAGTGGAGCCAGGGCCGTGATGGGCTGGACCACACATTGACCGGGGCTGCTTAGTTATGCAGATCCCTTGCTCTTTAGTTAAACCTGATTTCCATGTCAGTACCCAGAAAAGGAGGGTGGAAGTGTCGCAGGGCCTCTTTTTGTTTCTCTTCGCAGTGTGGCACACTGAAGAAATCCTTTTTTTTTCTGTTTAACATTACTATGCCTCTTAATTGGCATATTTAGGGTAGGTGGGCAAGCCTAGCTTTTTAGAGCTGCCGGAGTCCAGGCTCTGGCCCTAACAACTCAGGGGCACACCTTGCTGGACAGACAGCACCACACTGGGCTCTCCACTGTACTGCCTTCCATGGTCTCACATTTTGTATGGGGCCTTTGATTTCCAGCGATAGGTAGTGTTTCACTGTGGCTTTCTATGTGTAGATTTCAGCCCTGTTTTTTTTTTTTTTTTCTGCTATTGGTGATCAAGTCCAGGGCCTCATTCATTCTAAGCAAGTGCTCTAATACAGACAGCCACACCACCAGCTCATCACTATGATTGGCCTTCATTTGCATTTCTGATAATGGATGGAACTGATTACTTTCTACTAAAGAGACCTTGTGTTGGACACTGAATGTAAGCAGTACACATGCGCGAACACACACACACACACACACACACACACTAAATAAATAATAAACAAGCAAATGAATAAATAAGTCTTTAAAAAAATACAAACTTAGGGCCAGGCATAGTGTCATGTGCCTTTGGTTTTGTCCTGCAGGGGTATTGAATTTTACCTAATGCCTTTCCTGAACCTGAGGGGATAACTGTTTCTCATTTTTCTTTAGCATGACAAACGACATTTTCAAACCTTCTAATGTTCTAACGCACACATATGTGGGGTACACACGGTCTGATTCATTATGCTATTTTGTTAAGCACCACTGTGTCTTGCTAACATCTGAGTTAGAATTCAAACTTTTAAGTTTGTGGGGTTATCCTATGTTTTTCTTTCTGGGCTCCTCACCTAAATTTGGAAACGAGCCGAAACTAACTTGATGACACAAGAGACATTTGCTGTTCCCTATGAACTAACTGCATTTGGGCTTGGAACGACAACTCCCCTGATAGACCGCAGAAGGGCCCAATTTGATTGCTTTACAGACATAGTGTACGAGTTTTCTATTTATTCTTAAGTCAGTTTTGGAGGAAAAAAAGTTTTTGTAGGATTGTATGTGTAGCTGTGGATGTTCTTGACATCACTTCTTCATTTGTGGTGCTGGGGAAGGAATCCAGGGCCTCCGATGTGCTGACGGGGAGTCGGGGGGGGGCGGGGGGGGCGGGGGCTGGAGGGAAGTGGGGGTGGGGTGGCAGTTACTGCGCCCCAGCCCTTCTTTAATTTCTACTCATCTTTCCCAAGATCATTTATCTAAGCAGACAGAACAGCAACCAGTATATGACTTTGCTCATCGTCTCTGCGGCTCTGATATGGAAGGGATGGTAAGGTCTGAGCGGATCATCTCAGACTTCCTTCCATGTGAAGGAGCCAGAGCACCAAACGAACAGTAAAAAGCTTCGGCACAAAATAATGAATTCATTAAGAAACGTATTTACTGTGCCTGTAGTGATGGCCAGATTCAGAAACTTTCATTATCTTGTCTATTTCGATATTTGAAGAAGTCACCCGAAGTATTTACGTTACGTTATGGGCAAGCCGTGGGAGAAGTCTCGTTGAGCGAAAGAGAGACGCTGCTGTTTTAAAGGTTACAAACAGAGCGCAAGACAAACAAACACAGAAATCCCACCTCAAATCAAGCTGTATTTGTTCCTCGTTTTAGTCGACTCTTAAACCGTATCTGTAAAAAATTATTAACCTGGGACTGCTGATCTGTGTCACATTTTGCAGGGTCTGAGGGTCAGGCACCTCAGAACTCTGGTGTTCGCTTACAGGTTTCCTGACGGCCTGCGCTCTGTTTTGACAAGGCAGATCACATTACTGCAATGATATCAGGGCTAGCAAAAGATTTCTTTCTGTTTAGCAGATAGATGTTCAGGACAGTGCAAAAGACCATTGAAAAAGTTCTCAGATTTCATCCTCTGAGTGACTCCCTGTCACCACCTTAGGAGGCGCCATCTTCCCCTAAAGCCCTCTGCAAACACTCAGAAGGGACCCCCCCCCCCTCCCCAGCATGCTCCACAGAACCCCTCCGTGAAGGCAGCTGGGCAGAGAAAGACAGGATGGGGATGTTATGTCTAGCTATTGACCTTTTGCCTTCAGGCTGTACTTGCTGGGCTAAAATTCAGGGTCTTTTGTAGTGTTCAGAGAGAAAACACAGTCAATAACTGTTTGAACGAAAGTTGAAATAGAATAGTTGCCTAAGTCTGGCCCTCCCTTCACCCAAACACAGCCCCTTTCTTCAGCTTCTTCTGGGCCCGTGATGAATGACCCCACTCGGTTCCCTGTGCACATCTCTGCATGGGTCTGTTAGATAAGGCGCTGTTTCCTGTATCTGCTCTTCGGCGGCAGCATGCCTCGAAGCGCAGAATTCTGTCTTACTCTTTACTGGGGCCTGCGTTTTAAGACACCAGTCCCCCAGCCCTGATACAGATCGCTATGTACCCTTTCGTAAGAGAAAAACATTCCCCCCAGTGCCCCTAGCTCTCTCTACCTATCTCTCTGTCGCTCTGAAGGAATCTGTTTTGCTCCACAAGCTGGTTTCAAACTCCAGGCCTGACTGAAGTAAAGTTCTTATCTCGACTTCCTGAGTAGCTGAGACGGTAGGTGCAGGCCACCACGTATTTCTGGATTAAGCCTTAAGCCCTAGCTTCCTCGCCCATAAAACAGGGAGGCAATTCCTAACCCGCAGAGCTATTGAGAGGGTGAGATAAACTGTGAAGTGCTGGAGAAAGAGCAGGCATTGCTCAAAGGTAAAACTCTTAAGCAAAGCACCCTATTGCTGTGAATGCCTGACCCCGGGATGTTTGTGGCAAGCCCTTCATCACTTGGAGCAGGGACCAGAGAAGAGTAGAGGAATTCTGTCCATGCAGCCTGAGAACTCTGGTGTGTGCTGCTTCTTGGCAGAAGTCTGTTATTGTCATCTAACCTGACATTGCCTTTCTTCAAGACAAGGTTTGCTTTTCTGGGAGCCTCGTACTTGCCTGGGTAGTTGAATCTGAAAGCGTGTGCCCTGCCCAGGGATACTCAGCAGTAACCCCTCCTAACAATGAGAACGACATTTTGAAAAGAAACACATGTCTAGAAAACCGCCCATTTTTAAATGTAGTAGCTTATTTGAAACAAATTCAAAACCACCTTCCAACAAGATGATCTGCAACACTTTCAACCAAATCCGAGCTAGGCGGTGGGTTTGTTCTACCTCAGGGCCTTTGCACAAACTTTTTGACTCCTGCCTGTCCTTTCCCTATTCAGAGGTCTGGTCAAATGTCACTTCCCCAAAGGGCCTTCTCCTGACCTCCCTATCATAAATAACCGAGCAGGGAATGAAAGAGCCAATTCACGGTGTCCTGGGCACTTTTTCCTCCTCATGTCAGCTCCCAGGCCCTCCTCACCCAAATCTCTCTCCTCATCTTTCCCCAAGAATTCCCCTGATAGCATTCTAACCACAGGCACTGAAGCCACCATTACCTACATTTTATGTTCTGCCCCCCTCTATGTTATCTAGTTCTTTAGCTTACACCAGTTATTATTTTATTTCCTGGCACTCCGTGGCTAAGAGCACTAGAGTATAAAATGATTTTGTTCTTGCTCTAACTTCATAATGCTCAGATTCAAGTACAACTATATTAGAACAATGAATTTTCTTTTAGCTGCAATCTGAATGTTGACTCCAAATCCTGAAGTGATTAGAAGTTGTCAGAGACTTCATGGTTACTAGGTCACGATGGTGACCTTAATGGAATTACCAAATACCTCTTGTAGAAGATCCTAGACAACCTCCTCACCCCTTCCACTAGGGGCGGACACACTAAGAAGGAATTGTCTGTGAAGAAACGAGCCCTAACTAACTCTGATATATTGAGTCTACTGTGGCCTTAACCTTAGGTTTTCAACCTCCTGCACAACTGCCAGAAATAAATTTGTTAGTAATCTACCGAGCCTGTGGTATTTCGTTAGAGCAACATGACTCTACTAACACGCCTGTGATGGTTTGGATACGTGTACCTCCAAAGGCCCAGAGAGACTGGTCCTCAGCCTGTGGCAGTATTTGGAGTTGGTAGAGCCTTCCAGAGAGGAGGCCTAGTTGGAGATCTTCCAATGGCAAGCTGTGCTCTTTAAGGAAATCATAGGAGCCCAGGCCCTTCCTATCTCTTTGGTGTCTTGGCTGGCTGGGGCACAAACAGTTTCTACACCATGTGTTTCCTCCATGATATGCTGTCTCACCACAAGCCACAAGGAATGGAACCTATTGACCATAGACTGAAATCTCTGAAACTGTAAACCCAAGCCTTTGTCTCCTTTCTAAGTTCATTCGCTTCAGTATTTTGTTCTAACGACAGAAGGCAGGATGGCTGAATGGGTAGAGGTGCTCCCATACAGGCCTGGCAACCTGAGTTCAGTCCTCAGATTCCACAGGATGGCAGGAAATAGCCAACTCCTGAGTGTTGCCCTCTGACTTCTACACACATTCTAAGGCTTGTTGATGCCTGTATACACACACACACACACACACACACACACACACTAAAATTAATAAATAAAATTTGTAGAAGGTTATTAAAATACTGGGTGAAAAGACTGTGACGAAAATGAATTTGCTTTTTATAGCTGTTAAAGGATTGCAGAGAAGCTAATAAAACAATAAACCAATTATTTGGTAAACTGGGGGACTTGACGTTACTTAAATTGAGAGATGGGTTCCTTCCCATTTTAAGGAAAAGTATCATCCGTTTAATTACATTATACACTGAGTAATTTTGCAAAGCAAGCGTATTGAAAATGTTAACCTTACCTGTTATATGAAAGTCAAACAAAGGTTTCCCCTCTGGTTCTATGGAGTAATTAATCAATTTCTCACTCTGATTTTTTTTTTAAGAAACAAGTTTCTAATGTCCCTACATCACCTCCAGACATTATTTCTTAAAGCATCATTATGCGCTACAATATTATTTGATTTTTAAACTTGTTTCTCTTACTTAAACATAGTCAAAGTGATTACTGCACTGTTACTAAGAATTTCCAGAGGGTTTTAAAGACATGGCTCTTTTATTTGTTCTCAGCAAGTACTTTTAAGCATTTAGGTTGTTTAAACTCAGAGCTAGTCAGAGAGACTGATGATAAAGCTAAGAATAAATACACAGAAGCAAAATAATTACATATAAGTGCTGAAGTTGCCTTAGATTTGTTGTCCGCTCAGGAGCGATAAGTCAAACGGCAGGTCGGCTGTCTCCACTCTTCCCTCAAGCTAATCTGTTGCAACAATACATTCTAGATAAAAGTTTACAGCCGGGAGTGGGGTTGAGCAAGAATTCCAGCAGTGGTTCTTGAAATGGAAGTGACTGATGAACTAAGTGATTAGATGTGTTTTCTCTGCTCTCACCAGGGCCCTGGATGTGTTCTGGCAGGTAGGCCCCCCATCTCTGCAGAGCAAGGGTCACCGCGGGCAACGAGTATCTGAACAACAAAGAAACTTACCACATGGCAGAGCAGTCAAAATTCACCAAAAGCCACTTGTGGGGATTAAAGTTAAAGGAATCTGCAAACTGCAGAGGAATAAGAACAACAAAAAAGAAAACAGTCACCGCTCTTTAGGGATAAAGCAAGAGCCTGTGCCTTCTAAGAGTTCATTGCATACACTAATATCACACACGATTCCCCAGTGAGAGAGTTCAAAACACTGGAAATCCAGAATATTTAATTTTAAGTACTATGACCAGAAAAGACAGATTGGGCCTGAAAATACTTTATGCACACCGTTCCTTCAACTGCCCAAACTAGCAAAGTCCACAAAATATATCATCGTGAGCCCAGGAAAGAGAAAAAATTTCTAACTAAATCGACAGTGATTAGACATTCCCTTTTTTATTTAACTGAAGGATCATTTGCCAGCTGACAACAAGATCCTACTTTCCACGTACTTAAGGGTTTTCTGCCTCCATTTGAAAGATGATGTCTAGGTTCCCTGAATTCCTGACAGTCCCCGGTTTCTTGACTGGAGGAACACAGCTAACAGCGGGAGCCTCATAGACCGTGTTTTCAGGGAGAAAGTAGGTTTCAGCTACCGACAGCCGCTGACGGCTCCCGGGTTTCAGCTCTGCACACACAAACCCCAGAGCCTCACAAAGGCTGCTTTCTGCCTTTTCCCAAACGCAGGCGCAGGCCCCGGGTTCCCATGTGACTGATGAGAGGCAATGAGTCCATCTGAACGTCAGGGATTTGGCCTCCGAGCTCAATTTAGATAGAAGCGAGGCTCAGTCTCGCCCAATTTCCTAAAGAGACATTTTTCAAACTTCTCAAGGCTTTGCGGTGGCTCCTCTTTATTTAATTCCAGGGACCCTCACGGAGGAGGCAGCAAAGCCCTAAGGGGCCTGATTGGTGTCAGTGATAGACTTTGGGCCAGCCAAGCAAGCTTCCATATGGACCCAAGCTGGAGGTGCCGATTCATTTCCTCCCAGGTTTCAGAAAAAGTAATTTTGAGAAGGAGACAGGAAATTACAGCAAGTTTCATTTGTTGATAAAAGGAAACAAAAGGTTAAAGAGGAGCATTGTTTGCTGGGGATTTTATTAGTTCCCTCCGCTGGGGCTGATCTGTTTAAACTTCTTTCATTACGGTACAGTGATATTTTCCTCCCGCTGACAGAGAGGACGGCCCTTATCTGCAAGGGTCGGGCCACAGCAGGATATTGCAGCCGCTTATCTGACCACGGAGCGGCCAAGCCCTCAGCCAGGCAAGGAGAGAGCGGTACCACTAATGGAGGAAAAATTGCAGCGGCTCCTTGTCCCTGTGAGCGCCGCGAAAGCTGTCTACTGTTGATAGGATCTGGCTGCGGTGCCCATCGCTGTGGTGGTCTGTCTGTCCTGCACCCCTCTGTGAAAGGCGAAACTTTTGAGTTGTCCGTTCAGGCCCACAGAAGAGCACTGGTCGATCAGGAAACCCTAAACCTGGACTCAGCAGCCTTCGGCCTAGGCCTTACTCTGGAAAAGGAGACGCACAACCCTTATTCCCTCCACTAGTTGTAGGACAAACGGGCTGAGTGTCCCTTATCCGAAATGCTTCTTTATATTTAAAAGTATTTGCACATACGGAGTGAAGCTGATTAGCCACTGGCCCCGAAACTAAACATGAAATATAAGTGTCTGTTGGTGCAGCTTGGAGGTAGTTTTACTCAGTGTTTTTAAAATGTCGATGTATGAAATGAAGCTTCACGATATGGAATTTGCCTCTTTGGCATAAGCACTCGGAAAGTTTCGGATTTTGGACGTTGGGTTTGGCTTTGAAATGTCCACATATCATCAAGATTAGTGTTCATTTCTGAGACCCAAACACCCACAAAACGAGCTGTGGGACATGGAAGGGGTTTGGCATCAGAATCGTAGTATCAGAACTTCCCACATGTTAACGCGCACCCCTCAGTCCTTCGTGGTTTCAACCTTTTTCTGCTTCCTAGGATGGATCTAAGTTTAGCATGTGAGAAACACTCAATAAGGAATTACTGACTGCGTGTGCAAATGAGCGAATGCCGCACAGACAGAAACCACAATGCGATTTGGCTCATTAGCAAGAAGGAGAGAGATTATTCTCTCCAAAGATGGGACAATTTGTATTCCATACCTTTGATGCTCGCTTTTCTGTTATTACAGTCTTATAAAAATCCAAAGTAGTAATTAGAAAATTGATGGGCAAGCCTGATATGCAAGCAGAAAGAGGTTCAGAGGTAGTTTCTTGAAGCCCTATGGAAAGCAGTGAAAACATCTAATGCGTGCTCAGTTGCCTAAGCAGCAAACTCTTCTTAAACCCTTTAAGTGCGATTAGCACAGCCACTCCTTAGGATAAACCCAGGAGGAAATCCATTTTACGTGTGAGTAGAGGGTACCTGAACTGCCCAAGGTCACATGGTGAGTCCAATCCAGGAGCCTAACGCTAAAGCCTGCATGCTGATTCCGCTTCCCTTAGACGGTGAGGCCTCAAGAAACCACTTCTTCCACGAAGAAAGCAATTCTTTCCTGGCTAAGGCATTGGCTCTTCTATTTTAGTATCGCCTTCCTTGGACACACTTCTACAAAAGGCCTCTTGGGGCTCTTTAGTGCATTCATCTGCTAGTTGCCAGGTAGAAAAGTTTCCTATCCTGTGGACTGCCAAACAAGAACTCTGCATGAGTCTGGAATGCTATGGGTGATACCTGTGGTCAGTCTGAACTGATTTATGTTCTATGGAGAGAAGAGTCCTAGCTAACTGTTTTGACTACACTTCTCAAGGAAGAGTTTCATTTGGTATGAAAGGACACATTTTGCGATTTTTTCAGAAAACTCCATGGGACATTTAAATGCATTGGTGACTTTCTATGGGATATTGACTAAGGAGACCGTCTTGCTCAGGTACACGAGAAGAATGTGAACAACACATTGAGCCATATTGGTGGGAATTGCAGGTTGACGTTTTGAATTATTGTCTGGGTGGAATGCGTAGAAATTTTATTTTGCTCAGAAATATTTTTCCATAGCTTTATAAGTATAAGTCTAACCTATAATGCACAGCTCTGCCCAGAATTTGTAGCAACTGGGAAATAGATGTCAGTCTCGGGAAAGTTTCAAAAGACAGACTGCATGACTAGAATGTCCCTAGCCTTTTTCCTGAGGAAGTGTAATTTCTTTTTATTAAGTTAGTTTTCACTTTTCAAAATTATGTAGGGGAGGCATGGGATAGATACATGTGACCGCAGGTGTGCACAGGCTAGAGACATCAAATCTCCTAACATTGCAGTTATGGGAGTGGGAGTAGATGCTGGAAATCAAACTCAGGTCCTCCGCGAGAACAGTACGTACTTGGAATCACTGATTCACTTCTCCAGCTCCCTGGGGAGATGTAATTTCTAATAACCATTGCAGTTGGCTAGAAAGTAGTGTGCTAAAAGAAACCAAAGCAGTAAGAGTTGGGGTGTCCAATTCTTACAAAAGCAGAATTCACTGATAACACATTGAGGGTTTTTTTTTTTTTTTATAATCTTGGGTAGCAGTAATGCTCAGTGGCTGAATACTTGCCAGGTACACAGGAGGCCCCTGGGCTTGATTCCCAGTTCAAAAAGTCAAAATAAAAGACCTTGTTAAACAGCTTAAGGCATACTCACCTCCACGCCATTCAGAAGATACCTGAATTCAGGACAGATAAAAGCACTGCCCGCATAAGCAGCATCAATGTGCAGCCATATGCCCTCCAGGTTGCCTAATGGTCAGAAGCAAATGGTGAGATCACACTTGGAAACACCCCCACCTCATGCAGAGCAAGAAATGCCTATCTAGAGTCTAGCAAACCTCTTATGTATAGCATATCAATAGTATTTGTGAAACAAATACCTGGATCTCCAAAAGGCCCCTCCCATCAGGAGGTTGTAAAATTGATGGCAGAGATACTTGCCCAGAGAGCTGTCATAAAGCGGTGCGCGCTTGTGCGTGTGTGTGTGTGTGTGTGTGGGGGGGGGGGGGGGGACGTAAATCTTTTATTCCATCATTTGGGAGGAGGGGTATATCTCTGTGAGTGAGTTCAAGATCAGCCCGGTCTACAGAGCAAGTTCCAAGACAGCCAGGACTGTTACACAGAGAAACCCTGTCTTGAAAAAACAAACAAAAAAAAAAAAAAAAAAAAAAAAAAAAGGAAAAAAAGAAAAAAAAAAAAAAAAAAGGAAAAAAGAAAGGAAGAAAGGAAGAAAGAAAAGGAGAAGGAAACACCCAGTAGTAGAGGGCAGAGCCCAGCACATGGCACCCCTACTGTGCCTACCCCCTCAGCTGGAGTGCCTTTCCTCATTGTATTCGCTAACCCTTCTCAAGTCCTCCTTTGTGAAATATCCTTCACAGAAAGTTAAACATATAATCCATACTTTAATGGCCTTGGTTGTCAGTTTGAGCAGATTTGGAATCACCCAGGAAGACCAAGCTCTTGGCATGCTTGTGCGACCATGTCTAGGGAGCATTAACTGAGGATGCAAAGAGCCATACCGAAAGTGGGTGATACCTTCCATTGTATAGGTCTCATAGAAAGAGGAAAAACACTGTCACCTCCTTGCCTCCGATGCTATCTCTTAGTCACTAGTTAGCTGCATTTATTGTTGGGGCAGTTCTCTGCTGACTTTACACTACAGTTTCCTCTCCCTTCCCTATGGACTCAATACTAGAAACTTTCCAGGTCTCTCCAAGCTTTCAGCACTGAACTAAAACTGCTGAAGCATCTACGTCCTGGGTTCTCGAGCAGTGACTGAGATCCTTGTGTCTCTTTCTACATGGTGGCAGCTGTAGATAACATAATTTATCCTATTTTTATAATGCGCACACACACATATATATATACATATATAGGATATATATATATATACACACATATAGGATATATACACACATAATATATATATATATATATATATATATATATATATATGCAATCAGTTCCATTCATCTGGAGAACTCTGCAAATCCATACACTGACATTGATCTGCTGCCTCCATGACCACCACCAAGTTAGGTAATTTATCTTACACTGTCTTAAACTACCCTTGGAGCCGGGCGGTGGTGGCGCACGCCTTTAATCCCAGCACTCGGGAGGCAGAAGCAGAAGGATCTTTGTGAGTTCGAGGCCAGCCTGGTCTACAAGAGCTAGTTCCAGGACAGGCTCCAAAGCTACAGAGAAACCTTGTCTTGAAAAAACAAAACCAACCAACCAAACAAACAAACAAAAAAACTACCCTTGGCCCGTGTCATAAATGGCTTATGTTTCTGAATCAGTCACTTTCGTAGTCAGTTGCTATGAAAAATACCATAACAAAAGCAATTAAAAATGTGGTGGCGGTGGCAGTGCACACCTTTAATCCCAGCACTCAGGAGGTGTGGACAGGCGGATCTCTGTGAGTTCAGAACAAGTTCCAGAACTGGCTCCATAGCTAGTGAGAAACCCTGTCTTGAAAAAAAAAAAAAAAAAACAACCAAAACCAAAACAAAAGCAATTTAAGGGAGAATGGGTTTTCTTGGCTTGCAGTTCAAGGTAGGATAGTTCTTACAGAAGGTGTTTGAAGCAGGTCATCCTGTTCAGTCTATGATCAAGCAGCAGAAAATGATAAAGACGTGTCCTCAGCTAGCTTTCTACTTTTTATGCAGTATAAGTTCCTAGCCCAGTGAATTGTGTTACCACTTTTAGGGTGGGTATTTCCACTCAGTTAACCTACTCCAGATAATCCTCCAAAGGTCTAGCCAGAGGCTAACGTAATCTGAATAAAGGTACAGGTGTGCCTGAAAGCTTGTCTCCTAGTGATTCTAGACCCCAACAAATTGACAGTCAACACTAACCTTCACTGCAACCACACTGAGAGGGCTTTCTCTGCAAGCATGCTCTCTCAATATGTATCTTTGCTCACTGCTCTGCAGAGTCTGCCCATATTCATCCATCCTCCTAACCTAAACTTCATTCTTTCACAGGCAAAGGGAGGTAAGGGTGGTACCTATAGCTTTGAGTACACACTAGATAATGCTCCTACTTTGCCTATATTATCACTTAGAAGTCAGTGGAAAAAAATTCATTTTCGAGTCCGGGCATAATACTGCATATTTTTAATCCTAGGACTTGGGAGGCAGAGGCAGGTGGATCTCTGTGAGTTCAAGGCCAACCTGGTCTACAAAGAGAGTTCTAGGACAGTCAGGGCTGTCACAAAGAAAAACCAAAAGTGATAAAAAAAAAAAAAGAAAAAAGAAGAAGAAAAGAAACGAAAATTGATTTTCATTGTGGCACTGCAATTTTCTTACAAATTAAAACATCTCTTAAGACTCAGGAAGTAAACAAATCTCACATGTCTCAGGAAGTTCCTAAAACTTGTAAGATTTACAAGACCCCCTCCCCATATTATATAAACAATAATGGTTACTAGGGAAAGGAGACTGGCCAGCAATGCTCCCTACAAGCTCTGCAGGGAGCTCCAGGGTGCAGCTTCTGTGAGATATCACCCAGACATGTGTGGGCTTCTCAGTGATGTAGCTGCCTTTGAGTCATCCATGTTCCTGTGAGTAACCCCTCACCCAAACTCCTGTAAATAACCCCAATAAAGTCAATGGTTCACCAAGTTGAACTTTTGTGGGCTAATTTGGTTTTTCATTGGTTTCCTTTCTGGGATGAGTAATGCTTTGTATCTTTCTAGGAAAACTCATACAACATGAGAAATTGCCCAGCCACCAAGTATAGTCACGAGGTGGGTAAGACCTAAAGGTTGAGGCTACAGAGAGGGTAGTAGGCAGCCATTCCTGAACAGGCCAAGATACTGGTGCCTTTATACGTATACAAAATGATGGATTCACCACTGATTTTTTTTTCATACATGATGACCATTATTGTGTGTGCTGCGAGGAAAAATGAGTCACTCTGAACTCTGCTGATAAAAGATGTAAAAGACATTCCAAAGCTTTGATTCAGTTCACTCTTCAAACTAAGACTCTTAGGAAATCAAGGTCAGATGAATTATAAGCATTGTGGCTACCACTATGCCGGAACATGGGATTTAAAAACCAAGGTACGAGGAGAAGCTCAGTCATCAGAAGCGAGGGTGAAGGTGTCAGTCTCAGCAGTTGCTCACATGACCTCAGTTAGTTGGATGAAGCAAGAGACAAAGCCTTAGGATAACACAAGACTCTCCCCGGGGAACAGCGGGATCATGACGGACGGCCATCACAGCCATTACTCAGATTAGCTGTGAAGCCAGAAGAACTTTATACTCCTTTGTAAGACAAGACAGGCTGTAATTTGAATGTCCGTTAAATCAAGCTGAGGATATTACCTTTGGGAAGTGACCAGATTATCATGGTGGAATTCAGTTAACACCCTTGTAAAGGAGACACTGGAGAAACTGCTGTATCTTCTACCACAAGAGCACACATAGAAGGTGCCACCACTTAGCCAGGGTATGAGCTCTCTCCGGGCATCAGATCCACCAGTGCTTTGATGCTGTGTTTTCACACACCAGAAGTTTAAATAATGAATCCTGTTATTTATAGCCCCTGGGGTGAGTGGACTAAAACAAGATGATTCTGTGCTTCCCATGGGTGCCGCTTGGGTCCCACTATCTATAGCACTTGCTTTTTTAAGCTCAGTTCCTCTAGCGGAGTTCCACTGATGCCACACGGTTCATGTTTAGTTCAGGTTGTTGAATGAAAGAGTAAAAATCAAACAAATTGGAAAGCCTGCATGGGCCCACCGTAAGAAACACTCATACAGCTGGGCAGTGGTGGCGCACGCCTTTAATCCCAGCACTCGGGAGGCAGAGGCAGGCGGATCTCTGTGAGTTTGAGGCCAGCCTGGTCTACAAGAGCTAGTTCCAGGATAGGCTCCAAAGCTACACAGAGAAACCCTGTCTTGAAAAACAAACAAACAAACAAACAAACAAACAAACAAACAAATGAAACAATTATACCATGGCATAATGAAGGTAAGGATCTGGAAGGACATTTAGGTATCTCTTTCTCTCTCATTCCTCTGTTGCTCCCCACACATCCTCCACCCTTGAGATAAAGGCATACTGGGTAAGCCAGTGCGACCTTGCAAAGAAAGGTCATTCAGCTGCACTCCTGTGTCTCAGAGTTTGTTTCACAGCACCCAGAGGAGGGACAGCTCAGTCCGAGTCTCACCAGCTAAGGGACGAACAGCTAAGGCCACTCTAGAAATGCTTTTGGTACCTTCGCCAATAAACCTGGTTTGGTAGGTAGGAAAAGACCCAATGGAGCGCCAAATTGTCTTGACTGAAGAAGCAAGTTTATCTGTAAAGGATCTAACCTCCACTCTGGTTCCTAAGAGATGACCTGTGGACCTCATTTTTTGCTTGGAGCTTTGGCCCAGACATTCTGATACTATGATTTATGATGGGGTCACTAGGCAATGCCCTAGTAGTTTTGACTTCTGGAGGAGTTACTGTCTAAAGGTACTAGCTGGGCTTCCAGGAGGGGCTGAGGAGGGCGAAGTCCTCACAGAAACAGACAATAAAGCATTAGGAGAGCTTGCCTGATAGGGAAATGTCTTGACCTAATGCACATGGCTGCACATTATAATTAGAGCAGTCTATACCGCCATGACTCCTCAGAGACCACCAGAAGGCCCGTTTGCTCGTACTTCAAAATTCTATCCTATGTGTCTCCTTGGCTGATTTTAATCCCTATCTTCAACCATCCCTGTGAGCTAGTTCTCAGTAAGTTTTGAGTCCTCTAGCAGGAGTCCTGAAGCTGCAGCAAGTGTCTGAACAGGTGTTCTCAGACGCAAGGACTACCTTGTGGAGACTGCCTTCTTCATTTGGATTAGTTCCAAACTCCAACAAAAGATAACTCTCAAATGTTCCTGAGATGCATCTATACAGAGACTAGAGAGATAACTAGGTGGTTAAGAACACTGACTGCTCTTCCAGAGGTCCTGAGTTCCCAGCAACCCCATAGTGGCTCCCAACCATCTATAGTGGGATCTGATGCCCTCTTCAGGCATGCAGGTATATATGTAGACAGAACACTCATATATAAAAAGTACATAAATAGATAAAACTAAAGAAGGAAAAAGAGGAAGAGGGAGAAGAAGAAGAAGGAGGAGAAGGAGGAGAAGAAGGAGGAGGAGGAGGAGGTAGAGGAGGAGGAGGAGGAGGTAGAGGAGGAGGAGGAGGAGGAGGAGGAGGAGGAGGAGAAGAAGAAGAAGAAGAAGAAGAAGAAGAAGAAGAAGAAGAAGAAGAAGAAGAAGAAGAAGAAGAAGAAGAAGAAGAAGAAGAAGAAGAAGAAGAAGAAGAAGAAGAAGAAGAAGAAGAAGAAAAGCAGCAGCCATTTCTATATGGGCATCTCCTGGCCCAGTGAGGAAGTAAGATGGGATTGACACTGCCTCTGTGTTCTGCATGATTGGCTGATCCAGCCCCATCATCCAGGCCCTTCCTACACATGTAGGAATTATGTGGGTGCAGCATGAACACACACCAGCTAGATATAGAGAGTTATAGGGAGTTACACATGTCAGGCATATTAGCACTGAGGTCACACCACCTTTGGCTTCTGCAGCCCTTGGCCTCCTCCTCCCACTAGAACCTATTTTCTAAGATGCCACCTCAGTTCACAGAAGCCAGGCCAGGCTGGCCATGGTACACAGCCTACTTACAGTCCTTCTGGCCCTCAGGATGAAGCTATGGCAGGCTGTAATACATCCCTCCCCTTCCAGTTCCCTGAGACTACCTACCTTCCTCAGCCAGACCCCTTCCTCAGTGTCCCCAAGTGTGCACCCAGCTTCTAAGGCTCCAATCTATCCATCTGCTATAACCTAGCCTCTTCTTAATTGACACCTCCTGTGGCAATCGATCCATCCAAGTGAACTAATGTCACCATCCTCTCTGGGGCACCATTTTCAAAGGGGCTAAAAAGAGGCCGAGTTTCCTGAAGCAGAAACTGGAAGAAAGTCATCTTCTGAGAGGTGGTGAGTGGAGAACTCTGTGTTGTCATGACTAGGTTATTTTAACCAATAGGAGAAGGCCAGCTCAGAACACAGTGCTTGGTGGTGAAGCATTCTAATTAATGACAGCTAAATAAAAGGCACCAGTTTAGAGACAATGGGTTACAAAGGTCTTAACTATAAGACACTACCACTGGTTAGTAATATTGCCCTCCAGTATGAACACTGGCCATGCATGAAAGGGCTTGATGTTGGCCTTGTCAACACCCCCGACATTGTCCCAAGAGCAATCTCTGGGATTGAACCCAAAACAGCAAAGCACACATCAGGCTCTGCCACAGCACCAGACTGGCCTGACAGAGGGAGCTGCAGGACAGCAGGGCAGCCTGAGCTGTAATCACCCAGCACTGTGAGCGCTCATGGCAAGGGCCACCTGCTGGCTGTCATCTTCCTGCTCCTGTGGGGAGCCAGATTGAGTTCAGGGATAGCAGCCCTGTAGGCTCTAGCTGGCAGAAGACTTCAGTGCTTTAAATCCGATAGCCCTGGGGAATGACATCAGCCGGCTGTTGGCCAGGACATTCAGTCCTTGGCCTGACATCTGAGTCAGAGGACTTCGACTAGCTTGGCTGAGCTTGTGAAGGTCTGCAGCTAACGAGGCCCACAGTACAGCCATAGCTGGGGATGGCCAGCTAGTTCAGTGTGTTCTCAGCCTGCTGTGTGTGGCTGCCTTTAGCCAGTAATAATCACAGCTGTGCCATAGCTCATCACAGGTGGAGCCAAATGCCGAGGGAATGGCAAGGCTGTGTCTACCCCACTTCTCATGGTTGGTGATTAGCCTCACAGTCCTGGCGGTGTAAGCATGTTCTACACGTAGTACATGCCTTTCCTACAGCCCATTGTCTGCGTGAACTCCCCTGAGCTGCGCTGTGAAGGAAATACTGTTTTACCATTATGAGAGTCGTTTTTCTTTCCAATTTTTAGATAGGGGAAAATGAAGGTCAAGATTTAAGACATGCAGCTGTAAGCTATAAGCTCCTCTGCTGCTTAAGGTCATGGCCAGCCCCCACCACCACCACATGAGAGTGCCTGCACTACCTCCATCCCTGTCTCCCGCTGGCCAAGGAATAGACCCAGGGGAGAAGAACCCAATCCTGAGAAGAGACCACAAGCAAATGGGGTTAGGAGAGGTGGGAAACGTGCTTGGCCCACACAGGCTGACAAAGAAGCCAGATGCCAAGCAGGTGGCGTGATGTCTGGCACCAGTCAAAGGACTGAGGTCAGAGAGCTTGCTAGGGACAGCTCCACCCGAGCCTTCACATCCCCGAGGGACAGAGAGGAGTGAATTTCATGAGCTGATATATCCTTGGTGCCGTAGAATGAGTTCCAAGGCCTGCTGAGTTCCCAGCGCTCGCATCAAAGGTGAAACTCTAGAAACACAGGCGTTTATTCATTTTGCAGCTAGCAAAGAATTCTAGTCTCAACGGGAAAGACAAAATGTCCTGACTGAGGGAGGAAGGAAAAGAGCACGGGCTCTGGAAATTATCTGAAATGGAGCATTCTCTGTAGAAGTTTAGCTTGATGGTATTGATTTGATAAATCAATACTAAGAGCCGCATGCTGCTTAATGACAGGCAGTCTGAGAAATGTATCATTCCTCAAGGTGGTCATTGGGAAAGCATCGTAGAGTGTGCTTGTACACACCAGGGTGTAGCATATGCCATCCTAACTGGTGTTTACCCTCACTGAAAACATTACTGCACACCACAATACTTTTTATTTGTTTTATTTATTTATTTATTGTTTTGGTTTTTAAAGACAGGGTTTCTCTATGTAGCCCTGGGTGTCCTGGATGTCGCTCTGTAGAGCAGGCTGGCCTCAAACTCAGAGATCTGCCTGCCTCTGCTGTCTTAATGCTGGGATTAAAGGCGTGCGCCACCACTGCCTGGTTTACAATAATTTACTTTCTTTAAAAAAAAAATAAAAATGTAGCAGGCAATGGTGGTGCACACTTTTAATTCCAACACTCAGGAGGCAGAGGCAAACAGATATATATGAGTTCGAGGCCAACCTGCTCTACAGAACAAGTAGCAGGACAGGATCCAAAGCTACGCAGGAGAAACCCTGTCTCGAAAAACCAAAACTAAGGGGGAGAGAGAGAGAGATAAAAATGTGCTGGGCAGGGGTGGCTCACACTTTTAATCGTAGCACTCAGGAGGCAGAGCCAGATGGATCTCTGAGTTCGAGGCCAGCCTGCTCTACAGAACAAGTGCCAGGACAGCCAAGGCTACACAGAGAAACCCTGTCTCGAAAAACCAAAAACCAAAACAAACAAAAAAAGGGGGGCATGATAAAAGACTGGATTCAAACTATGCCATGCCATATGAATGCCATGAACACACAGGACCTTCATGTTGGGGTAATTGCTCCAAATGTTGGGGTGTTTAGTTGCCTCAGCATGGCCACTATTTCCTAAGCATTATATTCCCACAAAGTACTTGGACATTTTCTCCCTTTCAAATAGTATGTTGGTATTGTTAAGCTCAGCTGTTGTGCAATTAGTTCAAACTCTGAGTTTGTAATTTAAGTCAATGGGGTTACATTATTGTGAATAGAGGATGAGGCGTGCAAATCAAGATGATTAGAATTAATGAGGAGGAGCACAGCTCAGAGTGAAAGGGTGGCTAAATCCTCCCCTCCATGGGAAGAATACTTTACAAAAAAACAAAACAAGAAAAAAAAAAAAACTGAATCCGATACTTACAGATGGGTCCCACTTCTAGGAGATTGTCAAAAGAGCAGCAAGATGTGGTCCCCAGTGTAGCAACCACCTAGGAAGTAAAAAAAAAAAAAAAAAAAAAAAAAAAACATTTTATCTCCCTTGTTGCCATTTTTTAAAAAATATTTATTTATTTATTATGTATACAATATTCTGTCTGTGTGTATGCCTGAAGGCCAGAAGAGGGCACCAGACCTCATTGCAGATGGTTGTGAGCCACCATGTGGTTGCTGGGAATTGAACTCAGGACCTTTGGAAGAGCAGGCAATGCTCTTAACCACTGAGCCATCTCTCCAGCCCCCCATGTTGCCATTTTTATAACCCAGCACCTCTTCCACAGCCATTGCCAGTGGATAACCCAGGCACAATGCAAATGAATGTTTATGTGGAGATGGAAACCCATGAATCTGTGTTTAATCTTTGGGTTAAAGTATTTTAGCAGAAAAAGAGAGCAAACCTATGAACATCATTCTCATCTGTGGACTGGAAAGATAAGCAAAAGACCTGAGTTCAAATCCCTCGCTTAGGGGCTGGAGAGATGGCTCAGTGGTTAAGAGTATTGACTGCTCTTCCAAAGGTCCTGAGTTCAATTCCCAGCTACCACATGGTGGCTCACAACCATCTGAGATGAGGTCTGGTGCCCTCTTCTGGACTACAGGCATACATGCAGACAGAATATTGTGTACATAATAAAATAAATAAATATTAAAAAAAAAAAACAAATCCCTCGCTTACAAATACAACCTAGGCATGGCCCCGCATGCTTGTAACTCCAACATTGGGAGACAGACACTGGTGGATGTTGGGGACTTTCTGGTCAGTTGACTTGGCCAAAACAGTGGGCATTATGTTCAGTGAGAGGCCCTACCTAAAAAAAATAATACAAGGGCTGGAGAGATGGGTCATCAGTTAAGAGCACTTGCTGCTCTTATAAAAGACACAGGTTTGATTCCCAGTGATTCCCAGAACCCCCGTGGCTTGTCACAATTGTCCATAACTCCAGTTTCAGGGGATCCAGTGGGCACCATGGGCACCAGGCCACACATGACGCACATACATGCAGGCAAAACATACACACACACACAAACACACACTCTACCATAAATATACACCAGTCTGAGCTCTGCCCTGTGAGGCTAGGAAGTGCTGATTTTGGCAGATGAACTCACATTTGACCTATAAAAAGTTTTCAGGGAATGGTTCCTTGAATAGAAATGAAGGAATTTAGTCATGTGAATTCCCATATGCTACTTCATCAGCTTTACCTGTTGGAGATAAGAACATAGTTCCCATAGAATCAAGAGTTTAGATATTTTCACCCATTTTGGTGTGTGCATGAGTGTGCATGTATGTATACAAAGCACAGAGAAAGCACATCAGAGGTGACACATACTGAGGCCAGCTGGGGTGTGTGGAGGTGTGGACCCACACATCAGAACATTGTTCAAGAGTGTGCCTCTATGTCCTTACTCTAGGACTTTTCTCTTTTTTTAAAATTATTTATTTATTTATTTATTCATTATGTATACAATATTCTGTCTGTGTGTATGCCTGCAGGCCAGAAGAGGGCACCAGACCCCATTACAGATGGTTGTGAGCCACCATGTGGTTGCTGGGAATTGAACTCAGGACCTTTGGAAGAGCAGGCAATGCTCTTAACCTCTGAGCCATCTCTCCAGCCCCTCTGGGACTTTTCTTATCCAGAATTCCATTGCTCTCAAAGATTTGCTTCAGGGCTGGAGAGATGGCTCAGTGGTTAAGAGTACTGTCTCCCTTCTGGAGGACCTGGATTCAATTCCCAGCACCCACATGGCAGCTAACAACTAACTGTAACTCCAAGATCTGACACCATCACACAGAGATACATGCAGGCAAAATACCAATGTATGTAAAATATAAATAAATTATATTTTAAAAAAAAAATCAAAGATTTGCTTCAACCTTCAAAAGCTCTGTGAGAAAGTTCTACTGGTGCTGGCCATGATGCTAAAGAGTATTCTGAGAAAACATGGAGTACTGTGGGTCATGCAATGTGAAATAAGACCTGGACTTCACTGTAAAATCCATCCTCTCAGTGCCTTGAGATGCTGGTACCCATGGTGTTCATTTGTGTGACTGTCTCCTTCTCCAGGCCCACAATGTTCTTAAAGCCAGGTCTTTATGTTGATGGGAATTTGTACCTTGCTAGACCTGCAATAGATGCTAAAATGTATTTGCTGAACTGACAAGGTCCAAATGACAAGAAAAAGTCTTGTTTATGAAAGCCAAGGCCCAGCCGGATTCATAGAGGCCATGGTGTTGAGAGAGTGAACTTTCTCCTCAGGCTTGACGGAAACATGAAATTTCGTGCACCCTTGTGTCCAGAGCACATCAAATGTCAAGGGTGCATAACTGTTCAAGTCTCTCCAGAAATAGTGTCACACAAAGCTATTTGAACAAAGTTTGCACCCTTGTGTCAAGTCCCCTGCTCCAATAATATCAGCTACACCGCAGGACCCAAGTGTTAACTTCGGCAGGTCAGAAATTCAGGCATAGTTATCTGGAACGGCCTTTCTGGCTCCATTACACAGATGACAACCTCTTTTTGTTCTGAAAGCCGAACCTGCCTCTCAGCAAGATTCTACTGTCTTGCTGGGTAACCCAGCATCTGTGGGTCATTCACTCGACTGCCTGGGCCCTGCTACTCACAGAGAGGCCTGGGTGGGTGGAGATACTTGGCACTATTTCTCATCGGGTACCTTTGAGTACTACTGAGTACTACGGGGGACTACCAGGGACAGAGTTTTTCTGTCCCCAGTTGTAAGAGAGAGTAGCAAGGCAGGTGCTGGCAGGGCTCTAGCAGCCTCTCTCTCTAACAGCCATCTGTATCCACAAAGATCAGCTCCTAACAGACCTGGCCTCAGGCTCAACAGAGGCAAGCATTTAAATACAGGCTTTGCGATAATGTGTGTCTGGTGACTCAGCAGATGATGAAGTCACCCCATGAAGGTAGTTTGTTATCTTATTCACAGCCCCAGGGAAGAGGAGCCTGTTGTGCTGTGGGGTGGACTATAGAGGACACATGCAGAAACTCCAGGACTTGTGGGATGTGGGGGCATGCGGCCTTTCCCTTGGTACTCATGGGAAGTTACAGACAAGGCAGGCAAAGAGAAGCTGCTTTGACTAAATTTTAGAGTCTCAGGCTGCCTTTAATTATTCGGTACCTGGCTGTTTCAGAGGTAAACAGGAAGACAGCACCCTGAAGAAAGAACCTCACTGAGGCTCTTCCTTGTTTAGTGCGCATATAAATAGCATATGAATATTGGATTTGCCACTCAGTCTTTGATTCAGAAGAGGAAGGCTCTCTAGGGACATCATTGCATCAGAAAAGCAATAAAGGCCGTGAGTGGTGACACAGGCTGCTATTCTAGCTTTCAGGGGTGGAGGCAGTGACATCTCAAGTTTGAGGTCAGTTTGGACTATGTAGGAAAACCATCTCAGGGCAGGGAAGACGGCTCAGCAGGTAAAGCTTCTTGCCACCCAGCTTGATGACCTAGGCTTGGTTTCCAGGACCCTTGTGGTGGAAAGAGAGAGTTGCTTTCTGCAAGTTATCCTCTGGCCTCCACATATACAAAAAATAAATGCTTCTCTCTCTCTCTCTCTCTCTCTCTCTCTCTCTCTCTCTCTCTCTCTCTCTCTCTCTCTCAAAAGAACAAAAATCAAAAGAGAGAAAGAGAGCCCCGGGTATGAAGCCCAGTTGTTTTGCCTTACTGGACTGCTTGCCAGGCCCCATCTACCTCACTCACAATGTAAAATAATGGGCACAGGACTTGTCCAGTGTGCAAGGTACCAGTGGGCTTCCAAGCTCCCTGTTTCCAGGCTTTCCTGGAGCTTCAGACTCCTCTAAATCTCAACCTGGTGTCTTCACTTCATGCATTCAACCTTCTCCACCCTTGCCTCATTTGTACAAGATGAGTCACGCTGTGGGCCTCAGGCACACGGGTGGCTTCTCTCTGCTCTCTGTAATCGCATCCTGATATTTAACTAAATATTAAAATGCCTTGCTTTAGGTACCTGGATAACTAGGTCGGTTCGTCATAGGACTTTTAAAAATGCTTCATCTGTGTTAGTCTGGGTAAAACTGCAATTTCAGTAAAAACAGATTGACTCGAGACATTAATACTGCGTTATCGTCTCCATGTGTGTCTCTTAGAGATGACATGACTGTAATGTAGCAATTGCTTAAGCTTCATCTCATTTTCTCATCGAAACACTAATTGTCCTAAGTACAATAATTTCTGCTGTTAAATTCAGACATGTTAAACATTTGCTTGTTAAAATCAGCTTTTATCTATTACTGGGTGCACAAAGAATATAGAGGATGATTTCTGCCAAATATGATTACTGCTTATCGCCTGAGATGAGCTTTTGGTCAACATAAATGTTCGTTCTTAGATTTGCACACAAAGTATTGATTTATTTATAATGAGCTTGAAACAACGGCACACAAACAATAACATTCTTCCCTGTTCTGGAAGGAGCCTTGCTGGAGAATAAGAAATGAGCGACTGTTTTTAATGTTTCGCTGGTGAAGTCTGGTTGCTCTGAGTGTCTCCTGAGTAGATCATCACAATGGCCTTAGATGGGCTCACAATCATAAAGAAGATGCCAGAGTAGGTATTCGTCCAAGAGCGCGTGGCCAGGGACAGATTAATGCTGATACCACTATCCACACCTTTGGGAGACAGTGGTCCCGAGTGCTTGCCACGGACCCCTGTCCACTTGAAGTGCGGAGAGTTGTGAACAGGCAGGGAGACCTAAGATGGCGAATCATCAGGGGGTTGCATGGACAGTGTTCTAATGGCTTGTCCACGTGCCACACAGCTACAAGTCAGCCTGTCCTAATTCTCAGAAGCCATATTAAAGCTAGCACCTGCTCTGCTCCAGGCTCTGATTACCCCGGCTCAGCAGCGCTCAGTGACGCTAACCTGATTTCAGTGTGCTCTGCAGAGCCCTAATCACATTTGTGCAGCAGGAGGGGGCAGGAGCCAGAGCAAACCTCTATCTTCAGAGCCTGCGGCCTTTCTGCTAGTGACAGAGCCTGTGTGACCTCCTCCCCTGCTGTCCCCACCCCGCCAGCCCTTTTCCCTCACGTACGTGCCTTGCGGGCATTGCCCTTTGCTGATGTTATTAGGTTGGCTTTATTGGAGAAGCAAACTATCATGAAGAAAATAGAAAGAGAGACGCTTTATTGTAGGACTCTGGTCCATGGAAGGACAAAGTCAGTGTTTTTAGGCAGATCAGACTCTGCCAAATATGCCTCTATTCTAACTAGAGGGTATCCAGCTTGAGGGGCCTGCAACTCTTGACATAAACTGAAGATAACACACCTGTAACACACATGTACACATGCAAATACTTCTGACCACCACGGAGCATTAGGGAACAAGGCCTAGCTACTGCTCCTTCCTTCTGGGACAAAAGGCTGTGTCCTAGTTGAACAGTCCCAAGCTTGCACCTTGAAATAGCAAACCATTTGCACTGTCTCAAATATCCTGTACTCGTTCACACTGATGAACATTGTCAGTCCTCATTCCTTTAACAAAAAAATGAAATGTACCAGGAATCTCTGCCTGTCCAACTTTTAGGATATAGTTGCTATAGTGTTGCTTGGCAACAAAGGCATTATTGATCCTCTCCAAAGCTGATTGCATTGATGTAGGAGTTCATTCTGTGTGCTGTGATTACCATTAATGAATAAAGAAAACTGCTTGGACCTATAACAGGGCAGAACTTAGGTAGACGGGGGTGGCAGGGTGGGGGGAACTAAACTGAATTCTGGGAGAAAGAAGGGCAGAGTAAGAGAGAAGCCATGTAGCCCTGCTGGAGAAAGACGCTGAAACTTTAGCCACTAAGCCACAGCCAGGTGGTGATACACAGATTAATAGAAATGGGTAAAATTAATATGTAAGAGTTAGCCAATAAGAAGCTAGGAAACAAACAAGCGGCCTCCTTCAACATGGCATCTTCTACTCTTGTCTGTATTTATAGTTATCATGAAATGGTGCAAAGACCAGGCATATCTATATCATTGCCGTGAAAAACCATTCCAAGAGGAAATAGATGATGGTTGGTCAGATACCCTCAGGGCTGGTAAAGGTACACAGAGATACAAGCATTTGTCAAATGTTTGAATGCTTGAATAAACTGTGACACTTCCCTTTGTGTGAATGCATAGGACTGGTGATATCTGTGACTTCTGTCTGCAAAAACGGCAAGGTTCTTTCTCCTCAAATATTTTTTCCAGTTTAGTTCATTAAAGCACAGTTCAAAAAAAAATGGCATATTGTTTCTCTCTCCCCTCCTGCATGAAAATAAATCTGGACTCTATTTCGATGAACTGCGCAGTCTTCACTTCAGTGCTTCTCCTTATTTGGTTTCTCCAGCTGAGCACACGAATACAGTTGACCCTCTGTATCTGAGGTTTGATTTGAGGTTGAGTTCTAACAACTTGACACTGCTTAGGTGGCCAGGAATCTGAGACTAAATAGGCCACGGACCTAGGAGAAAAACCAAACAGTACTGTTCTGTGACATGAACGTATCAATAAAGTGAGCCCTAATGACATCCCGCTCTACTCATAGATCACTGTCTTGCTCAGTCCTCATCAGAGAAGCTTCCTCCTGCAGTAGACAGGAGCTAACACCACTGGACAGTGTGAAGAGAGTGCGAGACCTTGGGACACTCGGCTCTAAAAGGGAGGTCTTCACCCCATCACACCCCTATACCCAAGAGGAGGCAAAAAGGTTGGTAAGAGCCAGAGAGGATGAACGGCACTAAAGAAACAGTGTCTTCCAGAAACAACAGGACTAATGCATATATGAACTCGCAGGGACTGTGGCAGCATTCACAGGACTGCACAGGGCTAAACTAGACAGGGTCTCAGTACTGAGCTGGGGAAGCACACAGGAACTTCCACCCACGGCTAATGATCTAGCTCTAAGTAACAACTGCTTGCAAAGGGAAAGTTAGTCTCACTGGGCATACAAAACCACACTTAAGGGCAGGCACTTGCGCAGCAGGAGACGGCCAGTGCAAAGTCAACTCAAAAGTGGTTCTGAAGGTTTTTGTTTCGTTTTGTTTTGTCTCATCTTGCTTTATGTTGACTCTTTTTTTTCTTTCTTGTATATTGTGGCTTCTAATTTTGTGGTTTTATGGTATGCGTGTGTAAGTATTTCTTGTGATCTTTCTTTGTTTCTCATTTCTTTTTTTTTTTTAAATTTTATTAGCAGTAGTAATTTTTTTTTTTCCAGACAGTTTCTGTAGCTTTGGTGCCTGTCCTGGTACTCCCTCTGTAAACCAGTCTGGCTTCAAACTCACAGAAATCCACCTGTCTCTGCGACCTTAGTGCTGGAAATAAAGGTGTGCATCACCACCACCTGGCCCTTCTTTTTTGTTTGTTAGCTTGTTCATTTTATTTTGTTATTTTTATTTTTAGTAGTATTATTTGCCTGCTTGTTTTCTTAAGAGAAACAATGTGTGGGGTTGGAAAGGTGAGGAGGTGGGGGAACTGGGAGGAGATGAGAGAGGGGAAACCATGATTAGAATATATTGTACAAAAATAACTATTGCCAATTAAAAGTGAAATTTTAAAAATATTAGGAAAAAAAATCTAGAAAGTTCCAAGAAGAAACACTTTTATTTGCTGGGCATGAAGTATCATGTGCCGAATCATGAATAAAAAATGATGTGTAGGCATTGCTTTAGACATCAGAAGCCCTTAAAATACATAGGAAGACACGAAGGTTATATGCGCATACGGTGGGCTTTCATATAAGGCACCTGAGCATCCACAGGCATCCTGGAAACAGTATCCTGTGGATAATGAAATACATCTGAATGCATAAACCTCTCATTTCTGTACATTTTCCACAAGCCCACTGTATATACTGAATGTAAACATTTCATTACAAAAAAATTAAACTGAGCCCAGTACTGCAGGAAATTTGAGAGTGTGCTGGTTAGTTTTTTGTCAACTTGACACAAGCAAGGGAATAGGGAACCTCAACTGAGAAAATGCTCCTATCAAATTAGCCTGTAAGCAAGTCTGTGGGGGCATTTTCTTGATTAATGTGTGATGTGAGAGGGCCAAGCTCACTATGGGAGTTGCTACCTCTGGGCAGAAGGTCTGGATTGTATAAGAAAACCGAGCACACCACGAGAACAAGCCAGTAAGCAGGATTCCTCCATGGCCTCTGTTTTACTTCCTGCCTCCAGGTTTCTGACTTGAGATCCTGCCCTGACTTCCTTTCAAACTGACTGTGATTGGGTTGTGTAAGTTAAATAAACACTTTCAGCCCTAGGTTGCATTTGGTCAGTGTTTATCACTGCAACAGAAAACAAAATAGGACAGGGGATATTATCCACCACATAGACAGAAATTAGAAAGGCAGAAGTAAGTCTTTTCCTATCAATCATCACTAGGAAGAATAGACGGACTGGGGAAATTGCTCAGTTGGTAAAGTATCTGCCATGCAAGCATGAGGATTGGAATTTGACCCCCAGCATCCATGTAAAAAGTTGGGTGTGGTGGTATGCGCCTGTAATCCCAGAGCTTGGGGAGGGGGTGAGAACAGGTGAGTGTCTAGAGCTCACTTCATCACCTAACCCAGCTCCAAGGTTCAGGGAAGGACCCTGTCTCAGAAATTCAGATGGAGAATAACCGAAAAAAGATATCCAACACTGACATCTGTTTTCCACACGTCCACACACAAGGACACTTTTACACATACTACTACATATACATACACGCATGCACATGGACATGCATACACTACACCAAACACAAACAAACAAAAAAAAGACTACAGGGGCTGGAGAGATGGCTCAGAGGTTAAGAGCATTGCCTGCTCTTCCAAAGGTCCTGAGTTCAACTCCCAGCAACCACATGGTGGCTCACAACCATTTGCAATAGGGTCTGGTGCCCTCTTCTGGCCTGCAGGCATACACACAGACAGAATATTGTATACATAATGAATAAATAAATAAATAAATAAAAGACTACAAACTCTGGTATATGTTACAACAACCCTGAAGACCTTATGCTAAGTGAAAAATATCCTTCATGAAAAGAGGTATTTTAAGGTACTTGAAGAATAAAATTCATAGACACACAAAATACAAGCGATTTCCAGGAGCTTAAGGGAGTGGACGTTACTATTTATTTAATGGACACAAAATTTCAATCTTGTGAGAAGAAAGGAATTTGATGCATTGACAAAGGGTAATGATTGCATATATACTAATCATTTGAACATTTGTTAGTTTAGTAAGGTGCACATGCAGGTGCAGAGTTGCAAAGAAGAGTTGTAATATTAGCTTCTAGAATAAAACAATAACAATGATTATTTTGAAAGTTCATATTTCATAACAGACAACCAGATGGTTCCTGGCCTACAGTAGTGTGACTCCAAACTTTTCAAACTCATGGAAGTATGGCAGTGATATACAGCTGAAACCTTAGGTCTAATGTACTAAACAGCACTGAAAAACACATTTGGAAGTGGTTAATGTATTTTATACTATGTGTGTTTCCCCTAAATCAAAATTTAAAAAAAAATTCACAGAGGATAAAGTGGGGACAACATAGCAATAACTAAAGAGGAACTTTTCATGATGCCAAAGGGTCAGTTCCCCCAAGGAAACAACAGCCCTTATTGGTATGCATCCCTCAACAAAATACAGGAATTAAAAATTGATAGACCTGTACAAAGAAACAGATGAGCCAACCCTCGCAGTTAAAGACTCTTAATACTCTTCTACCAGGAACAGATAGATCCAAGAGACAGAAATTTGATAAAGATGTACTTGAATTGAAAAGTACCATCAATCATTTGATCTAATTAAATCTGTAAAATACTTCATATAATGATCATAGAATATCTTCTTCACATGTTTACGTGGAACATTTACTAACTCAAGCCACTTTCTGGGTCATGGAACACATCTCAATAAATTTGAAAGAATAGATATTGTACAAGATATAGTCTTAAATTACAGTGGAATTTAATGAGAAATCAGTGACCAAAATATAGCTAGATTACACCCCAAATTCTGAATAATCATAAAACCCATTTCTAAATGTCTTAGGAAAATTCTCAAAAAAAATACTAAAAAGTACTTCAGCTCGTAGAAAATGACACTACAATTCAAGATAATTTATCACCAAGTGAAATTGCTTAGAGAGAGATTTATAGCACTGAATGCATCTACTTGAATAAAGAAAATCTAAAATCTATTGCCCAAGTGATCACCTTAGAAAACTAGTAAAAGAAGAAAATTAAGTGCAAAATGAACATAAGAAAATAGAAAGAAGTGTCAATAAATCAATGAAATGGAAAATAGTAAAAACTTGATTCTTTGAAAAGATCAAGAAATATGATGGCCTTCTAGCCATATTAGCTAAAACAAAACAGTAAAGTCACAAATTACTAATATTAAAATTGAAACTGGAATCATCATTGCTGATCTCATTGACACTGGAATGATAATAAAGAATATGATGGGCTCTAATCTCATAGACATTAAAGAAATAATAGGAAATACCATGGGCTCAGTGTCCACAAATTTAAAGACTCAAATGAAATGCATAAATTTCTTGAAAGACTTAATGTAAATATTGCATAAAGATAAATAGATAATCTCAGTAGAGCTGAATGTATTGAAATTGTGTCTGTAGTCAGTAACTTCCAAAAAAAAAAAAAAATAGCACACCATGCCCAACTGGACTCCTTGGTTGCTCCATTGATCAACGTGATAATAGCCATGAGTCTCATGACTGATATTGACAATTGAATCTAAAATTTATAATCAAGAGTCAAAAACCTCAAAAAACAACAAAATTATTTTTGAACAATAATATCAGAGTTCTGATTCCACCTTAGCCAATGTACTACAAACCTGCAATAACCAAGACAATGTGGTCTTCTAGAAAAAGAAAGAAAAGGCCAGACCAACAGACCAGAAATAGGTCTACACATGTAAGCCAAGCGTTGACAAAGGAAAAATGGTTGTTTAATGGAGGAAGTGTAATTTTTCAACCGACAACACTGGAACAACGGCCCATCACAACACACACACACACACACACACCCTCAAAGGACTCTAAACACATTTTCCTTCTTTCACAAAAATCAGCTGAAAGTAGATGATAAATTTGAGCATAAAGTAGAAAACTACAAAGCTCCTAGACTGTAACTCTGGAGAAAATCTATCTGGTCATGGTGTTGAATCAGTTGGCTGGAGTTCTTTTGTTCTGTTTATACAGAAATAATGTGTAGCCAAGGAGACAACCTTCAAGTTCTGGGCGCTTTTGTTCCCCTTGGTGTTTTGCAGCCGTGAGTGATGGCAGCAAGCAGGTGGGAGCAGCAGCAGGTGGTACCTTCTAGTGTTACAGTCTTCATGCATGCCTTGGATATTGGGACTCTAAGCCCTGTACGTGCTCCAGCCCTTGTGTAAGCCTAGAAAGCTGGGATTTTTCAGCCCTTGGTTGTAATTAGGGTTGAAGTTTGTGGGCAGCGGGAGAATAAGGATTTCTCAGCTCTTGACAGCAACCAGTGTCACAGATCTTGTGTAGGCCAAGGAAGTTGGGATTCCTTAACCCCATACCCTGCCCAGTGCTACGTGCTAGCCCTGGGGCATCTGAGCCCTTTGGTCCTAAAGATCTGACAGTTCTCTGGAATTCCTCTGGCAACCAGGGCCTGCAGTTTTTCTTTTCTGACACCGTCTAGTCTTTTATCCTCCTTCCGTCTCAGCTGTCCACCCTCTCCTGCCGCCCCTCTTCTTGGGCCCTTCTTCAGCCCGCCCTAGCTGCTCTCAGACTGTTCATCTGATTCTTCCTCAGCTGTCAAGCAGCTGCCTTGCCTCTTTCACAGCCCGGCCTGCTCAACTGTCACTGCCACTGCCACTCTGCTGCCTTTGCCACCATTGCTGCTCTCTCTCTCTCTCTCTCTCTCTCTCTCTCTCTCTCTCTCTCTCTGCCGCTCGGCTACACTACTGGGGGGGGGGAACCACTGGAGAGAATCTTTTTATTAGGCCCTAATATTGCAGCTCCAGGGAAGACAGCACAAGAGAGTACGTCGGAGCTGATACACTTAGTAGGCTGGAAAACCTGGGAGCACAGCCTGAAGAGAGGCATTTAGGCAGAAACTGCCATTTGTTTTGGCCCCACGTAGTTTGGTCTCTTAGCACCAATTACACCACTGAGACTTCAGTGGGATCAGTCACAGCCTTGCTATTTTACCACCGGTCACAGTAGTTCCTTTGCTAGGCCAGCATAGGTGTGGTTTCTTTTTGGCCCAAGTGAAAATGGTTGTGGTGTTATACAGAGCTCATGGAAGCATGGGTTAGCAAGAAGGCTGCCACGAACGCTTTCCATCAACCCCCGCTGGAGTAGTCGGGGCAATCAGCTAAGGCTGGCTGTCTTGTAGTTCTCCTAGGGCATCTGTGAAATGTTCTCCATGGCTGGTGCTAGCATGAGGGTAGCTGACTATTTGACGGACGGTTCTGTTGCAGCTAAGGCAGCAAAAGGGAGTCTAAGGCTGCTAATTAGGGAGTCAAACCATGTCATTCGCCTGTGTGTTTAATTATTTATGAGAAATGAGCATCGCAAGGAGTTCTTCAGGACTTTGTCATTAACACTAACAGTGTTTTGCTGTTGCTGTGAGCTTGCTTTTTTATCAGCAGTGTTTAACACTGCTTTGGGAAGGGAAACAGTCCTCTCACCATCTTGCGTATAACACCAAAGGCCTGGCCCGCGGGAAGAATTGATAAATTGCACTTCACTGAAATTAGATATGTTTAACCAAAGACAGAAGACACGATTCAGAGAGTATAATAACAAGCTAAAGGCTGTGAGCAGACGTCTGGAAACCACAAAATCAGTATGGAAACTTTTTGTTCTATTTTTCTTCTGGGAACTGGGGCTATGGCTTGACTATGGAATGTCCCTCACAGGCTTATGTATTTCAACACTTGCACAGATGGTCGTACAGCTTTAGAATGTTGTAGAACATTCCGGACATGGGGCCTTGCTATGGGAAATGGGTCATTGCGGGGCAGGCCTTATGGGTTCTTGGCCAGCTCCCTTCTTGCCTGAGCTCTCTGCTTTTTGATGCTGATATGATCAAACAGCTGTCTCACATTCCAGCTGCCCTCCAAGCAGCCCCTGCTGCCATCTGATAGGCTGTGTCCCTGAAACCACGCTCCAGAATAATCCTTTCCTTCTTGAGTTATTTCTGTTAGGTATTCTGTGGTAGCAGCAGCCTAAAACTGCCCTATCAAAATCAATCTGTTACTTAAAAAAAAAATCAACCCAGGTTTTGACATTGGTGGTTTTTGAAGGAGAGAGTCAGTTTCTTTAAGGGAGCAGCTCCTGGTATGTCAACTGTTCTTCCAGTGGATGGTCTCACACCCATGGGCAAAACAGAGTAGACTCAGTGGGTTATTAAAAAAGAAAAAGAAAAGACAAGACAAGTTTAGGAGTAGAGAGAGATGCAAGTAGTTCTGAAAAGAGAAACTTTTCTTTAGGGAGTGCCTTGTGCAAAAGTCTCAGGGAATTCATAAAAAATTTTATTTTAAAATGAAAACATTTAAAAAATCAACATAAGGGCTGGAAAGATGACTTGGCAGCTGAGAGCACATACTGTTTTTGCAGAAGATCCAATTTCAGTTCCTAGCACCCGTTATGGGGCAGCTCACAGCCGCCTGTTACTACCTGTAGCTCCAAAGGAACCCAACACCTTCCTCTGGACTCTGGGGGTAAATGTATAACCCCCATACATACTCATACATACAGATCCACACACACATACACATATTCCTGCACATAGACACACACGCTTTAAAAAGTCTTTAAAATTCCATCAACCATTTAGAACATGGACAAAAGAAATGGCTTCACATCTAACAAAAAAATGGATGGATGGTGCATATCCATATGAAAAGATATTTAACACCGAAAGCCACCAGAAAAATGATTACACCCCTCAGAGATATTACCCTCCTAGATAGAAGTAAAATAAAAAAAAATGACCACACCAAAAGACTTGCAAGGAAGCAAAAGCATCTAATTTTTTCAAGCTAAATAGTGGGTATGCAAAACAAGACAGTCAGTCCAGAGAACATTGTGTTAATTTCTTTAAAAATGTATCCCAAAGATATAAGACTATTTCTCTATACAAATGCCTATGCATTGATATTCACAGATATTTGATTTGCAGTAGTCGGAAAATGAGAGCAAATCAAAGCATTTCTCAGTAGGTGATGGGCGAACAAGGCGTGGGTTAAACACAGCCTGGTACCAAATCTGCGGCAGAGCAGTATAAAAAGGAAGACACGCGACACCTGGGTGTGGGGGGGGGGCGGTTAACAAAGGCACATGATTGAGTAAAAGGATGCTAATCTCAGTTTTTCACACACTATATCATCCTATTTCTATAACATTTTCAATATTGCAGACTCTTAGAACACAAACCAGATTGTGAAGATAATGGGAGACAAGAAGGCAAGAGTAAAGGAAGGAACCACACAGAAATAAGATTATTTCAGGAAAAAAAATTTCAGTATTTTTTTTGTTTGTTTGTTTTTTGTTTTTTGAGACAGGGTTTCACTGTAGCTTTGGAGCGTGTCCTGGAATGAGCTCTTGTAGACCAGGCTGGCCTCGAACTCACAGAGATCTGCCTGCCTCTACCTCCTGAGTTTTGGGATTAAAGGCGTGTGTCACCAACGCCCAGCAAACATTTCAGTAGTTTAACTGACTGAGTAGTTGGGGGGGGGGGCTCCATAGTTCTAAAGATACAAACACAGTAAACTAGGGCCAATTTCTGGGTTGTAGTGTTATAGAGCAATTATATGACCCGTAATACTTGGGGCAAAATGGGTATAGAGTCCCTTTGCTTTCATTTTTAAAAGATTTTTCTCTTATATTTTAAATTATATGTTTGTGTCTGCGTATAGGTACATGTATATGAGTGCAGGCATCAACAGAGGCCAGAGTCATTCAATCTTCCTGGAAGTAGAGTGTAGACACCTGACATAGACGCTGGGAACCAAATGTTTTTTTTTTTTTTTTTTTTTTTTTAAAGAAGGAAAGCACAGAAAAAGGCATACAAGAGAGTTGACACTCAGGGGAACAGACCGAAGTCCGTGTAATCGTAGCCCCGATATGAAAAGAGGGAGAAAATGAACAGACATAAACTATGAGAAGACCATGGGTAGCTCCCCAAACTGGTATCAGAATCCACCTTAGCCTCAAGAAACTTAATGAAACGGAAATAGAGGGAATACAAGAAACAGTTCTCTTTGAGTCGTGGTAAAACCGCCTAAAAGTCAAGACAACAAACAAATCCTACAAGCCACTAGGAAAAGGAATGCCACTTTCCCCTTTATCTCCCTGCAGGCAGCACTAACTCGGACAACCGGCATCTCACCAGACATCACAGAAGAAAGTCAACAAATGGAGATGTGCTTCCTCCTTAGCATTCGATGCTCAGCCTTAATGGTTTGTGTTGATCCTCAACTTGACAGGATCTAGAGCCAGCTGAGAGATGGGCCTCTGGGAAAGCCTGTGGGGCATTATCTTGACTGTGCTAACAGATATGGGAAACCTATCGTAATTGTAAACAGGACCATTTCCTGGGCGGGCAGCTGGACTGTCCAAAGTGGAAAAGCCATCTGAGCATGAGTGTACATGCAGTCACTGCTCTGGACGTACTGCCCTAGAACTGTGAGCTCAAAATACTCAAGCAGGACCTGGAAAGGCAGCCAGGCTGCTAAGAGAACTGGCTACTCTTCCAGAGGACTGTCGTTTGATTCCTAGCACCCACACAGAGGTTCATAGTCATCTGTAACTCCCGTTTCAGGGGACCCAATAACCTCGACCACCAGGGACACTACACACAAGCGATGCACAGAGTCCATCCAAGTAAAATGCAAAATAAAATAAAAATCTTAAAAACCAAGCAAAGCAAAAGCACCCTCTGTCATTAGGTTGTTTTTGCCAGGGTATTCTATCAATAAAATTATCTTCCAAAAGCAAATGGCAAAAAAAGATGTTTTCATGAAAATAAAGCCAGAAGACCACATTGTCAATCACTAGAATAAGTTCTAAATGTCTTTCACACAAAAGAAAGTAAGAAATATAACACATATGGGTGTTAATGGACTGATATGGTAGATTTATCTAAATTTATGTTGCTCTTGTAAAATTGCAATGTCTAGTAGACTTTAAGCACATGTAGGTTTAAATGTATACTAATAACCACACAAAAGGTGATGGGGAGGTATAATAAAATAATATATAACCAGCAAGATAAAAATGAAGAGAATGGAACAACTTAAAAACACTCAATTTTTTAAAATGTCAAAAAATAGAGAAAAAAATAAGCGAGCCAAACAGAAAACAATTACTAAGATGGTAAATAACATTTAAATCCATCGGTGATTAATTTTGGCGATTAATCATCAGTAGAGAACTGGGTAGCAGTTGTTACAGAGGAAGGAGGTACTTCTTAACAGCAAGCCTCCCTTAATTAAAAAAGTGAGACTTCCAGTTTTTCAGGCACCATTTGTTAAAGGTGCGGTCTTTTTTTTTTTTTTTAGTGTGGGTTTTGTCTTTTTTTTTAAGATTTATTTATTATGTGTACAGTGTTCTGCCTGCATATATGCTTGCACACCAGAAGAGGGCACCAGATCTCATTATAGATGGCTGTGAGCCACCATGTGGTTGCTAGGAATTGAACTTGGGACCTTTGGAAGAGCAGCCAGTGCTCTTAACGTCTGAGCCATCTCTCCAGCCTTTATGGGGGTTTTGTCTATTTAATCTTTGCCAAAATCAGGTGGTTGTGGGTGTCATCTTACCTAGAAATTTGATCCTTATTTTATACCCTGCAAAAAGATCAATTCTAAATGCACAGAAGACCTCAATGCTGTACTCAAAACATCTAAAGAGAACAATAAGAAGCACAGTTCAGGATATAGACTCAGAGACATGGACTTCTCAGGGGGAGGCCAACAACTGACAAGCTGTAGAGCATGAAATTAAAAAGATTCTATGCTGCAATGGACATCGAGTGAAGGAGCAGCATAGAGAATATAGAGAGAATAGAGAAAATCTTTGCCAGCTACACATCTGACCGAGGATCAGTGTCTAGGATGTATAAGGGGCTAATAAACAGAAACATCAAGAAACCAAACCACCCAATTAAAAACGGGCTAAACATGGGAGAGCGTTCTCAAATAAAGAAATACACACAGCTAAGAAATATCCTTAGCTGTCAGGGAAATGCAAATTAAAACTGCTTTGGTATTTCACCTTACCCGGTCCCAATGGCCAAAATAAATAAATGACAAAAGATACTTCCAAGGCTGTGAGAAAAGGGGAACACTACTCCCTGTTAGTGGGGATATAAACTCACACCACTGGGACATGGAAATCAGTATGACGTTTCTCAGAAAGCGAGAAGTAGAACTGCCTCGTTACCTAGCTACATCATTCCAGGGCATACGCCCACAGGGCTCTACATCCTACACCAGACATAATTGCTCCTCCATTTCCATCTCTGTCCTCCTCACGATGGCTAGGAAATGCGATGCGTCGCCTCTCAGTTCACCAATGGCTGACGAAGATGCGGTTTTTACACACGGCAGAGTTTCGTTCCACTTTAAGGAAAAACGAAATTTGCAAGTATGTGGATGGAGTCAGGTAACCCAGACCCAGAAAGATTACAGCCACATTTTATCTCCTGTATTTGGATCCTAGCAGCCATCTTCCGATTTGTGTGTTTACCTTGGAGCACTTAGAGAAGCCAGGATAGTAGGAAGGGCTTGCTGTGGGGGAAAGAGGGAGAAATAAAGAGCTTAAGGCTAAGAGGATAGTAGAACACAGGCGGTGTGAGGTGGACAGGAGCCTAATGAGACAGGGGGATTACATGGGGACAGAGACCGGGGAGTGGTGTGAAGCACAGGCTTGGGGATGCATCACTTCACACTGAGGGTGTTTTAAAAATCCACATGGAAGGCAGCTATTTTATATGCTTACTAAAAATCATAATAATAGGGTTTGGATGTAGGCATCCTACATGAGGAGTTAATTAAGGCTACTCCAAAAAACCCTGGGTTCCTTCCCCAGCACTAGAAAATAAAAGGGAAAAGGGGTTTCTGAACAACCTCCTGAAACCCAGATGCACACTAGAATCTTGCTATTAAATATGATCTATGTCTGGTTCTACCAATAGACATGCTTCCAAAATGATCATGGAGTCTGCATTCCTGAAGCTCCCCTGGTAACAATCTGTAGCCAGACAATATCCATAGAGCCAAAGCCATGACACTCCAATGGCTTCAAACATGACATATTAGTCCCAGGCAGAACATAGCACTGTGGCTACGTCAAGAACGCAATTCTTAAACTCCAGGTGCAACCCCCGCTAGAATGCATATCTAGGCACAAAAGAGCCAGTCTGCCATTTGACTAGGCAGATATTTTACATCGGAAGGGTAATTCCCTGTTTCCTCACAAGCCTCCCACAAAGGAACCTTCTTAGTATCAGCTGAGAGCAACAAACCCAGGCAATAAAGCCTCAAGTGGTTATTTTTTAAATGTAATCTTATTAATTTTATCCTTTGACAATTTCATGCATGTATATAACACATTCTGGTTACTTCCAAGCCCCCATTCTCTCCAATCTCCTTTCTCCCTCTGACATTCCCCCTTAGAAGTCTCTTCCTTACTTTCAACATTGTTTGACTCTGTCATGTGGCCCACTAATTTTGACCATGGCTGATTGTGTGACTGTAAGCTTCAGGGCATCCTTTGGAGTGCGAGGAGCTGTAGGTAGCCATGTATCTTAGTTACTTTCTGTTGCTGTGATGGAGCACCATGACCAAGGGGGAGAAGGAAGACTTTATTTGAGCTCACTGTTGCAGAAGGTTAGAGTCCAAAATGTCGGCTTGACAGCATGTGACAGGCATAGCGGCAGGGGCAGGAAGGCAAGAATTTACAGCTTGAACCTCAAGCAAGAGGCAGAAAGAGTGAACTGGAAATGGTGTAAAGCTTTTTTTTCTCACAGCTCATTTTCTAGTGAAAGGCTGCACCAACTAAACTCCATGTCACCAAATGGGGACCAAGTGTTCAAATGCCTGGCCCAAGAGGGGTCATTTGTCATTCAAATCACTGCAACAAGTGAAGACAATGACTACCTCTTCCCAGAACACACGTGCGCACGTGTACACACACACACACACACACACACACACACGCACGCACGCACGCACGCACGCACACGCACACGCACACACACAGTCACGCATGCCTGGAACTCTACCCCAGACCCACGCAGAACCCAGAGGATCTGATCCCACAGTGCCATATCCAACAAGCATTGAACTTACAAAGAATGGAATCAGGCCAGCTGCTTTGTCTTGCTCCAAGGCCTCCTGAAGGGCAGAAGCTCTCATGGAAAAGTTGCCATCCGAAGGGATTGCTTTTAACTTTACTCCACCAATTAATCCAGCTCTTTCTACAGAGGAGTGTGCCTGCAAGGAAAACAAGTAGAGCTGAGTCTGAGGGTGTGTTCCCATGGCTCTTGAGCGTGCAGAGCGCCTGGCCTGGGCTCTTGATGCCCCACGAAGGTGGCAGAGTTGGTTTCTTCTCCTCCTCCTTTATGAAGTCAACTCTTTCCTAGACTGGTTTGCATCCTGGAGTCTTGCTTTTCAATCTAATGAATCAAATACTCCCAAGGGTGAAGCGTTGGCTCTCTATTGACTAAGTTTTTCATTCTTTTGTGTGATTTTAAATCTATGTAGATTTAAATATGTAGCAATATGCACACCAAAGGTGACAGGGCTGTATGATAAATGAATGTGCAGGGCGGTGGTGACACATGTCTTTAATCCCAGCACTTAGGAGACAGAGACAGGCAGATCTCTGAGTCTGGGGCCAGCCTGAACTACAGAGTAAGTTCCAGGACAGTCAGGGCTACACAAAGAAACTCTGCCTTGAAAAAGGAAACAAACAACAATATAAAAAAGCCAACAACTAGGAAGGTTAAAGTGAAGAAAAATGGGCTGGAGAGATGGCTAAGAGGTTAAGAACACTGACTGCTCTTCCAGAGGTCCTGAGTTCAATTCCCAGCAACCACATGATGGCTCACAACCATCTGTAATGAGATCTGGTGCCCTCTTCTGACCTGCAGGCATACATGGAAGCAGAATGTTGTATACATAATACATAAATAAAATCTAAAAAATAAAATAAAATAAAATGAAGGAAAAGGAACAATATAAGATAGTTAATCAAAAAGTCAAGAAAATAAAATAAGTGAGCTAAAACTACTACATTTCTGTCTGTAGGATTTTATGAGCATGATAATGAACTCCAAGTCAGTCCTCTCAAGCCACAAGTTGGACTGAGTGGTCACAGCAAGCACGGTGCTTTTATCCCTTTTGCTAATAGAAAAAAAATAGGCTTTGAGAATGTACATGATTTACAAAGCTGGGATTTGGCATCAGGTTGGAGCCTCACTTCCAATTTTTCCACAGCGGAGCTTTAAAGGCAGGCCACAGGGGCACAGTGCAATTCCACACTGCAGAGATGGTAAGCAGCCAGTTGTGCGGGCTTGCCACATGTGTACTTTATTTCTGACTGGATCTATCAAGCTCCCACGATAGAGTAAGAAGTTTCACCCCTCCTGATCCCTAGGGAACTGCTCTTGGATTTGACATGATGCTAACTGTTCCTTGGATTCAGCTCCGGGGTTGGGGGGTAAAGGAGTGTTGGGCCAATGCCCACCCCAGCACACTCACCTGATCAGATGTGTAAGCGACCAGTTTTTCCATGATAGCAGCTTGTGTCAACTCTGGGGAGGCTGCCTGCAGCTGGCGGGTCACTTTGGTCCGAGCAGCCAGTAGGGCCACCAAGGTGGCTTCGCTGGCACTCCCCTGAATCCAAGAGAGAAAGGTCAAATGAAATTAGAAACGCTGCACAAGAACCTCTGTCTAAACTGTTGGAAGACATATTATTGTGTCCATAGTTTCCTTTAAAAGCTGAGCCAGAAATTGCAAAATTCACTCGTTTTTGCATCTCACATCTGCAGGGGCTGGTTTAGCTCTTGTAATTAGTTTGACATTGCTTTATCCATATTATGTCCCAGTGAGCTAACATTCTGATCCTGTAGCATATACAAGACTCTGCAGGTGTTCTCTCATGGGTTCTTTAGGCCTGGTCTGGGACACACTGTCTCCACTTCCATCAGAGGAAGAGACTGATCCAGGGCACCCTGCCCAATCCCTGCTCTGTGTTCCTATGCATGTGGACGGAACAATTTGTATTTGCTTATAACATAGGAATGCATTTTCCTTGACACACGGAGGTGGACTTGGACAGTTTCTCCCAATCCTTCATGGAACAGGCTGGGTTGTGCTCGCTCACTTCCTGCACTCCACATATTGAGGCTCTAGGCCTCAGCATCTCAGAATGTACTGTAATCAGAGAAATAAGATCTTTAAAGCCAGCCGTGGTCTATACTACATGATGTACACACATGTAGTCTTAACACTAACAAGCCTGAGGCCCGAGGATAACTGTGAGTTCAAGGCTAACCTGGGTTCCAGCTAGGGCTACAGTATGAGATTGTCTCAAAACACCCATGAGAAAAGAAGGCTGAAAGCAAGGAAGATAAGAGGAAAAGGAAGGAAGGAAGGAGGGACAGAGGGTACCTTTAAAGTAATAATTGAATTTTTCGGGTAGACCCTCATCCAATCCGACCGCTGTCCTGAGAATAAGAAACTAGCCAGCAGACATGACGGACACAGGAAGACAGAAGTGAGAAGATAGTTAACGGAAAACTCAAAACTGAACTTCAGGAAAACAATCCTGCTGTCACTCTGCTCTGGGCCTTCAGCCTCCAGGACTCAAAGGCAATGGACGTGTTGTTTCAGCTGTCTTGCTCTGTGCTATATTGCGGGGCCGGCCTAGTGAGCCAGTGCACGAAATCTCAACCATCTAGTTCAGCAAAGTAGAAAGGAATTGTACGCAATTCCTCTTTGGAGCCTGAGGGTGAGCAAGAGAAGTAGAGTCAGCAGCCATTGTGTTATCCCATTTAATTTGTAAGATAATCCTCTCTTTTTTAAAAAGGTTTTCATCTCCGGGTGGGTTTCTGTAACATTCCCTGGACTTGCAGCACGAGTTAGGGATGGCTAAAAGCGTAGCTCCACTTAGTCTTTCCTGGTACCTCCTAGCGTTTTTTGCTCAGCTTCCCCCGTAGACAAATCCCCGGGGGAAACCCATCGAATTTTTTGCTGATTCTGAAAGTTTATAAGAGCATGGAATTTTCCAGATAAATGTACAGCCCAGTGAATTGTGCAGAAATGAAATTTTTTCTTATTAATATTTTTTCTCCTTCATCAATCATGATCTCCCACTTTGATCTCCCAGCCTCTGTTTTTACTTAGTCTTCTGAATCAACTCCTGTTCCCTGAGGAATGGGGTAGGTTTTCCAGCTAGATACGTGTGTTCCTATTTCTGCAGCAGTAACGCATGAGTTCAAATAAACAGATAGACCACGGTCTTCACTCAGCATCTGAGTGACTCACACATCCCCTTCAGGCTGTACTTTCACAAGTGGTTGTTTTGCACAGTTTCGGACCATGTCAAAGAGGCCTGGCTGACCAGACTGGCAGCTATTTCAGGAAATTCAAGCTTCTGAAGGCAGAAGCGGCATCTCCCCCTTCTCCTGTGCATCCCAGTCCTGCTTATCTCTGTCTCTCTAGCCACATTTTGTTTTTCAAAGAAAGTGGGTAGATCCCTTCTGAGAAGTGTATGGGGGTGGGAAGCAGGGGGAAGTGAGGGGGCAGGAAAGGGGAAGGAGGAGGAACTGGGGTTGGTATGGAAAATGAAAAATAAATCTCTCTCTATATATATTTTATATTTTATTTATCTTATGTGCATTAGTGTTTTGCTATGGGGATGTCAGGTCCCCTGATCCTGGAATTACAGGCAGTAGCGAGCTGCCATGTGGGTGCTGGGAATTGAACCCTGGTCCTCTGGAAGAGTAGTCAGTGCTCTTAACCATTGAGCTATCTCTCCAGTCCCGAAAAGTAAATATTTTTAATAAAAAAAAATTAAAGAGGGTAAAAAAAAACAAAAAACAAAAAACCTGGAAGTAGTGGCATACGCCTTTAATCTCAGCACTAAGGAAGCAGAGGCAAGCAGATCTCTGTGTGTTCAGGACCAGACTGAGCTACATAGTGAGTTCCAGAACAGCCAGAGCTACATTGGACTTCTTTTGTAATGAATGATTGTGAGTGGCCATGCCACACCAAGGCAAGCCAAGCTCACTATGAGCTCAGTGGACACTGTCCACGTTCTGAGAGAAAATTTTTTGTTTTGTCAACAAAAAAAAATGATTTAAGAAATAGTCCAGTGAAAAAAATAATTTCTGAATTATTGAGATTATGTTGAGCACTGATTACAGATCCATTACAGATCCGTTTCAGGCACACTTGAACATCAAGGTGAGTGGCTCTGTCTCTTTCTGCAAGTGAGAATTTGCTGAGGGAAGAAAGAGAGAGCAATTGTTCTTTGTTAAGAAAGCAGTGGCTGACCATTGGGCTTCGTGGTGGAGAAGTGGGGAACTGAACAGACCTGAGCTGCATCCAGCTAAGCCCACACACTTGCTGCCTCCTTTACCTGGAACCACTTTCCTTGTGTCTTTGTGTGGCTCGCTGATGCCTTTGCTTCAGGCAGACAAAGGTTGCCATGGCGAGCCTGCTCTGAGGTGGGAGGGACCTTTTGGGAGAGTGGATGCTCAAGGCTGCTGATGGCCTGAACCGAAAGGTCCTTTCATCTTCTAGGTTTTACAAATGTCACCTCACACAGGGTAAGAAATTGGCAGCTTTTCTTCCACGAGAGCTTTCAAACCCAATTAAGAGACCCATTTTGCAGGTCTCATTTGTCCGGCCTCACAATGATGGTGTGCCTTCGGCTCAGACACCCACTGCTGCGCCAATGCTAAGCTGTGATTACAGCTCTGAGGGGATCGATAAGGCAGGCTGCCTCTCGGGTTGTCACTGGGCTCCAGGCTCTTTAAGGCTACACAAATTACAGACAATCAGCCTTGCGAGCTGAAAAGGGCCAGCTCCCTGCAGCAAACACAAGAAAGTCTGCTTCCCCCACTCCCCAACCCAAACTAAGTGGGTTGAACTCACAAGGGCTTTGTTGAAGCCTAGTCTGAGAGATGCCAGAATTAGTCCTAACCTAAGGCTGGAACTTCTTAAAATGAGATTGTCTTTAAAGATGGTTTAACCCACGATAACATTCAAACCTCCACACAATGTCATAAGCAAAGAGCCTGGGCAAGCTGGTATTAACACTCCGAATCACAGTTTACACACTGTCTTTGATTAGTTTCTGCCTCTTTTTTTTTTTTTTTGCTATGAAAACTATGGTTCATAATACAATGAATCCTTATGAGTATTTTGAGGATAAAAATTGATTATATAAAGCACAATAAATAGACTAAACACAGGTTTGTTGTGGTCATTCAATAAACTTAGCTACTTGTAAAATTCTTTGAGAAGTACCAAACTAGAAGATTCATCTTTGGATACTAAAGACTAAAAAAATTAAATTGGCTTCACTGTATGACAAGTGACCCAGAAATGCTTTCTTCTGTGGTTATGTTCTGGTCTTGGTGGATGACAGATGTGTCGCATAAAGGAAGCTGATGGTCTTGGAAGACTGCTGCCCCTTATCCTAAAAACTCTGAAATCTTACAAGACTGAAAAGTGCAATGTGACATGAATATCTTAGGTAGTATTTACATAAATCGTGACACAATTGTACTATTATTTTCAAAAAATATTTGGTCAAGAAGGGGACCAGAATGAGAGGAATAAGAAGTGATAGGTGTTGGAGAAAGGGGGTGGATAAAATAAAGTATAATACCACGTGTAAGGAAATGCCATAATAAAGCCCGTTGCTTCATTTTCTAACTTAAAATGCAAATTAAGATAAAGTTTTAGCTGGGTGGTGGTGGCAACAAACATCTTTACCCCAAGCACTAGGGAAGCAGAGGCAGACAGAGGAGAGTCAGATGGATCTCTGTGAGTTTGAGGCCTGTCTGGTCTACAGAGAGAGTTCCAGAACAGTCAGGGCTACACACAGAAATCCTGTCTTGAAAATCAAAATAAAGGGAAAGAAATAGCTTGGTTTTAAATGCCTGAGGGCCGGTGAGATGGCTAGGCTGCCCTGCAAGCCTGGTGACCCACATGAAGGTGGAAGGAAAAACTGACTTCACAACGTTGTCCTCTGACCTCCCCATGAGAGTCATGGCATGAGTATCCACACACACCCAATATGCGCACACACAACGATAGTAATAATAATAATTGTGATTAATAATGATAAACTAAATATTTAAATGGTGAAGATATAACAAAATAAAACATGGTGCAGAAAATGTGTATGTTATCGTATCATCTCGATTTATGTAACTCACAAATATAAAAATACTGGATAAGACCTAGAGGGAATTACACTCTAAAATAGTTGCTGCATTTTCCCATTTCTCCAGCGAGTGCCCATTATCCATAAATACAGAGGGCACAATAATTTTTAAAAGTGAAAAAGTGTAATCAAAACTGACACTGAAGATAGTAAATTGGTAATGTGGAAAATTACAGAGATACACAGAAAACCATGAGCAATTATTGAAAATATAGAGGAGAAAATGGCCAAAAAAGGGAGGGGGAACTATTTAAAGAGAGAGGGAGCGAGAAATTGTGGAAAAGGTAGAAAAGGTACTGAGTCTGGGAATTTAAGCTCCTGAGAAGCGTGGAGCTGGCCTACTCACTAACAGGGCAGAGAGACTGCCCCAGGTAGACAGAAAGCTCGGTCATGAGGAGGGCTTACCAAACGCTAAGCTCTCAGCCGAGTGTAGAGCTACGGGGAGAGCTTGCTCTGGGGTCAGGCCGACTGTGAAGAATGAGATACTTGCCCAGAAATAAATCAGCCAGAATTCCAGGCCCTGCCTCTGCAGACAGCTCTGCTGGCCTCGCAGCCCTGACCGGCTGTCTCTTCTCTGGACACTCTGACTTGATTGTCCTTGTCAAGGACAGCAAGTGTATCTATCCCTGGAAAACCAGGATTTCAGCATCAGAGCCTGGGGAAGTCACCGGGGTTTCACCTAGTGGAAATGGCTCTGGTTGCATTTCAGGGACTTTGTGTGGTAACCCCTACTCAAGCAGCAGCAAAAGCCTGTACAAGGTCTTTCATCCAAGGAGGTTTGGCTATACAGCACAACCTCTGAAAAGAAGAAAACGGTCCTGAGAAATGATAGCGGGACTTCCCTAGAACATTCCTGCCGCCATTTTTAGTCTGGCCCACAGTCTTCGTTTACGTTTCTGTTACAGTATGGCATATATGAACATTTACTAGAATACTTTTAGATAGGGTCTCATGTTGGACCAAGCTGGTGTGAACTCCCTGAAAGTGACTAGGAACTCCTGATTCTCCTACCTGAACCCCTCAGCTGTTGGTATTGCCCGCAGTCCCAGCCCATCGAGTACTTTATTCCCATCCACTCCCTACTTGCAGGGACTCAGTTATTCAAGTAACCTATTTAAGGAATGGAAAGTGGCTTGAGCCTCCCTAGTACTGCTGGCCTGCCCACAGATCTCTGCACCAGAAAGAAGGAGAATTTACATTTCCCAGCCCACTCCCCTTCTCCCCCCTCCCCCAGCCCACCCCGCCCCTGAGCCCTGCTGAGTTTGACTCTCTCCTGCCTGGCCAGCCGCAAAGGCTAGGAACTCTTTCATGGCTCTTCTGCAGATGGCCGTGCCGTGCAACACAACACAGACCGCATCTCCCACCACTAAGATACCAGGCCTCTTTCCCAGGCAGTGAGCTTGTTTACCTTTCAAGGGGAAAAGGGACTCTGCTGATGTGATTAACATTAAGAACCCTGACTTGGAAAGATTATCTTGGATTATCGGAGTGGACCCAATCCTATCACACGGGTCCTTAAAAGTGGAGACCCGGTTTCACATCTGCAGTCAGAACAGGACAGGGGAAGAAAGGTCAGTGAGATGGAACACAGCTGCTTCTGGAGATGGAGATGGGAGTCACAGGCCAGGGAATTCCGGAGGGCTTTAGAGAACTTGAGGAGGTGGGGAAATGGATTTTCCCCTTGGGCTTCTAAGATGACAATCTCGATTTTAGCTCATTAAAACCTAAGTCAGACTTACAGAACCATAGGAAAATAAATGTGCTCGAAGCCACTAAGCTACGCCTAGCATCCATAAGGAAAAGGTCATATGTTGGAGGTTAAAACGCCTGGTCTTATTGAAGAGTCTCAGGACTAGAAACCGAGGGCCTTGCTTTCTATTTAGTTTGGACACCCTAGACATGTGATCTTCCACAAAGACATTCTCCTGTCGGCCTCAGGGTTCTCACCCATAAAAATACGTGGAGCCATCGCCGCTTGGCTTTATACTCGGAGCTTCAGAGAAAACAATATATACATCTAAACCCTTCTTTCTAAACTTAACAATCCTTTCTCAGCATTACAACCGTGAACTTGACATGAGAAAAATACATAAGGGGCGGTGATGAGTTAATGCAGCTCATTGTGTGTGCTTCTCTAAACGTTTTTTTTTTTTTTAAAAAAGCTCACATTTGCTGGGGCATGGTGGTACATTCTTTTAATGCCTTTGGGAGACAGAGCAGGTGGATCTCTGAGCTCAAGACCAGCCTGCTCTACATAGTGAGATCCAGGCCAGGGCTACACAGTCAGACCCTGTTTCAAAAAGGGTGGTGGGGGGGGGGGGGCGGAGGCAGAGCATAAATTCCAATCATTCACTCTGAAGATCCTGGCGGAATGGAAAATTCACCACGGCTGTCATTTGCATCTGTTGTGCGCCCTCATGTAAGCCTTACAGTTGTTTGCGTGAATATGGAGAATGAATTAAATGTATGCATAGACATAGCAAGAGACTTAGGTAAGCTGCTGGCTCGCAGACAAACGGCACAGACAGACAGACGGTGAAGCACAGCTACAGCTGTCACTCGTGGTAACGACAGGATCCGATGGTGACAGCAAGATTTTAGGTTCTGGAATACACAGACACAAGGTCTATAATCTCCCAACTAGAATGGGGGCGGGGGCGGTAAGGTATCAGTTGTCCGGTGCCTCTTTTTTCCTCAGTCGTAAAATAGAGCACCTAATTCACAGTACTAGGAGGAGTCAGTGTGTCTGGAGAGTGCTTAGGCGTGGTGGCTGGCCGTGGATATCCCAACAAAAATATTCGCTGCCTATGTGGTAGTCACTGATTTATCTACCAGAAGGGCCTGTGGAGATAAGTGCTCGCCCACAGCTTGTGGAAAGCCGCACCAGGATCCAAATCCAGATTCCCATCAAGTCCTTGCAGACCAGGGTGTCCCAGCTTTCCTGTTCTTCTTCTGGAAGAAAGCGAAGGGCAAAGCTAGAAGCAGCAGGGGCACTGGTTTCTGTTTGCAGCTGAGGTCCTTTGTGGCGCCCACATGCCCAGAAGGCCGCCTTCCCCACTTTCCCCATCTTACCTGGATCACTCCTCCCCCTTCACCAGCTCTTCCAGCCAAAAAGGCCTCTGGCAACTCCAGCATCTTCCCCAGCCAATCCATCATCACTGTCTCCAGCTCTGTGCATGCTGGGCTTGCAGCCTGCAGTGGGGGTGGGGGAAAGTGAGGCCCTACTCCGCCCTGGGGCAGCTGGCCTCTGCACAAAACGGTGACACGGGAAAGCATTGTTTCTTTAGTAACTTTTATTTGATCAATTTGACAAAAACTTCACTTTTGTTTTTGTCCCCCGAATTTACTCTTGGTAGGGGGAATTAATCCCTTGGTCGCTGGGTTTTTTATTTTTTTATTTTTTTATTTTTTTTTGAGCACGTCTTCCCACATTCCTTTGTTGAAACCTGAGCCCTCTCCGAGAGTATTGAGAGGTGGGGGATGTTACGGGTCAACCAGCCTGCGTGGCTCCTTGGTCATGAACTGATGGAAAACGGGAAAACGGGTCATCTCAGGAGTGGACTAGATGGAAAAGAGGATGTTCACCCAAATTCTTGTCTGTTTCATGCAAGCCTGCTGCTGGCTGCAATCACACGGCAGGCTTCCTTGCCAGATGCCGGTAGCATGTTCTTCACACCCTCAAGTAGACTTCTAATGTTTATAAAGGATTTGGTCTATGGTATTTTGTTCTCCCTCAGCAAATGGATTGAGACAATGCTGTGTTCTCATTTCCCAGAGATCTGAAGGAGCCTTGGGGGTTAGCTCTGCCAAGAGGCCTGGAAGCAGGGCCTGGGCCTGGCAGCACTGACAGAACTTTACAAGGAGGAGATTTCTCTGCTCTTCCTCAACTCCTTCCAGATATGACACAGGGACCCATGGTGGGTAGCTCTCTCCGGGCTCCTTCTGACTTACCTCACTATCCCCGTCCCCTCTCCATGACAGAAGGTCTCAGGGCGTAAGCTGAGAACAGTTCTTGGCTACATCAACCTCCCCATCTCCACCACACACACAGAACCACGATTCTTTACGAACTAACGCTGAAGCAAGGCCCCAGATACTGAGGAATTTGGGGTCGACTCTGACTGAATCCCAGATTAAAATCTCCCAAACTCAGATGGGCCTCAAGTGCCTGAACTCAGTCTCAGCTTCTTTCATTCAGATTGGCACAAGGAGACTAGCAGCACCCTTGTGAACCTCACTCCACCATGCCTGCCTGCTGTGCATTTTGAGCTTGATCTATAATAGAATCCAGCGAGGTCTACTTAGACCTTCCTCTATGGCTACAAGTGAATTGTAGCATACAGGACTGAGCCAAGGAAATGGGCATCGGCTACTTTCATCTGCTAGGTAACACCAGGCAAGTTACTCGTCTTATGTAGTCTTTTAATTCCCCAGTGACTTGGTGTCTGTCCTCTGGCCTCTCATTGCACACAGAAGGTGACAGTGTACTCTTAGGTCCAGGCAAAGGTGAAATGAGTCTCCACTTTCATTTGGGTCTGTACCTAATGAGCACAACGTGGTGACCAGAGTACTCTTGCGTTCTGGCATTGTGACACATGGATGACTAAAGGAATTGAAGACTTTCTCGCTGCTGGTCAGATGGTCATCCCCATCCTGGTGGGCTCTACTGCAGCCAGGATAATCTGAACTCCAGGCATTTCCCATTATGAACCACAGCCATTAAATAGTACAACTTCTGAGACAGGGAGGCAGGCATTTCCTTGTTCGAAGCATGAGAGACAACTCCGGAAGAGCAGATAAATCAGAGGTTGTTGCTGGGTCTCCAGACAGACATGCGGAAGCAGCAGAACTATCAGTGAAACCTGCCTCTACAGCATCTAATTTCAATACCCTCAGCCTAGGCCAGGCCTGTCCCTACGAGAAGGAGGCTCCAGTTGCCTAACAGAAGAATGATGATGAGGGGGGGCCTTCTTAACTCTTCCCATAAGCTGAGACTCCCACTTGCTCCACTCCTGAGGAGCCCAGCTTGAAAGAAAGCAGGTGCCATGTGGTGAAGCAGCCAGCTCAGCTGGACTCTGCTGGCTGCTGAGAACCATGAGATGTCCTTCCTTCCTACATCCCAAGTCCTCAGTCAACACTAGTCAATAGGAGTGGGCTCTGATGCACACACAAGGGGGACACTCTACAACTAGAGAGTCAAAGATAGTTCTAGGCTTTGGGGAACTCTTCATAGTGTGAGGAGCCCCAGAACCTAAGAGTCAATGGCATCTGCTTCGAATCCCTCCAGAAGCACATAGCTGGGCCACAGAGAGCAGGAAGACCTCGGCTGGATACCTTCAGAGTAGGAAACTTTTTAAGTCTTTGCTCCATGTAGGGCGAGACCTCACACAGGGAGGGTTGAAGGGCCTGCAGGCAGCCCTAAGCCTGTTTCCAGACACTTTTGCTCTGCCTGCTTGCCCATCAGATAGGCTGGGCAGTAGCCTGGTGGGGGGTAGATGGAATGAAACAGAGGTGGTAGCATTCTCAGACTTCGGCGTGCATAGAAATCTTCTGGTCTTAGGGGAATGTAAGATCCAGCTTTGGGCTGCAGAAACCTTGGATCAAAATCAAATGCTTATAAAAAAACAAAACAAAATAGCCCTGTGTGGATTCTCTTCTCTTCTCTTCTCTTCTCTTCTCTTCTCTTCTCTTCTCTTCTCTTCTCTTCTCTTCTCTTCTCTTCTCTTCTGTTCCGTTCCTCTCTTCTTCCCTTTCCTCCCCTCCTCCCTTCCCCTCCTCTTCTCCTCTCTCCTTCTTTCTCCTCCCACCCTCTCTTCCTCTCTCTCTTTCTCTTCCTTCTCCCTCCTCCCTCTCCCACTTCCCGTTCAGAATTTCTCTTCCCTTAGAAACACCCTCCTGAGAGCCCAGACTCTACTCTCCACAACGTGGTCCTGCTGCCTACAGGCGACAGACAGAGCCCCCTGTTTCTGTCCCGTGTATAAAGGGATCACCTCCCCATGCAAGCACAAACCCCGCCACAGGGTCTTGGCAATACTCACCCAGGAGAAGCCAATGCAGCCAATAGCCCCACACAGCATGTCTGCAAGCATGGCTGGGTACGAGCTAGCCGTGGGGAAGTAAGCGAAGAAATAGGGGCTGTGCCAGTGTGTTACCTGTGGGGAGGCAGAATAGTTACTCTGGGCCAGAGGAGTCAGGCTGCACCCGAGGATGCACATAGAAGACAACTTGGACAAAGCTTATCAAATGTAAACGTCCCACACTTTCCAGCTTTGCCTCATCGCCACGGTAGTGGACAGACCCCCTGTTTTCTACTTGACTATTTTTGCTAGCCAAGATGAAGATGCTTTTTTCACAAGATATCAACTGTCATAACACATGAAGTCTCTAGGCAGGAATGATAGCAATACTGCTTCAGGTTCTTGCTGGGTACACTGGTCAGAGAAAGTGCTGCACAAGACATCTGAGATCCTAGGGTAAAAAGCTTGGCTTTCCCAAAATGGCTCTAGCAAATTCAGTTGCTTTTGTTTATTTTTTATTTATTTATCTTTTTGTTTTTAATGCCCATTTTTTTTTAAAAAAAAAAAGGATTTCTTTAATGTGGTCCTTTCCCACTGGCAAATCAGCACCCTTAAGCGGAGCTGCTACCTCTGTCTCCCACAATGGCCACTGCCTCTCTCATCTCCTCTAGCCCAGAGGGAGCAAACAGTTGCTCCATGCCAAGCCTGGAAAAGGCACAAAGGAAAAGCTCAGGTTGACCAGGGAGGAGATGCACTGAGGTGGTATTCCTGGGAATCCCAGGGATGATGGAAACCAGGGCAGTGGTGAGGACACACAAACCAGGATTGGTTGATGGGTGGAATCTTCCCCTGCAATGTATGTGCTACAACCTTATCGCCAGCCCCAAGTGACAGTATTAGGAAGCCTTGGTGAGGGACTTAGGTCATGAGAGTAGGGCCTTCGTGATGGAATTTGGGACCTTCTAAGAAAACATCAGACTGACCATAGCTAACAGTTCCAGAATCTACGGAGGGCAACAACACTGTATTTGTTTGAAAAGTTCCAACACTTCTACCCCCACCTCAAACTTTAACCAAAAACGTGTGCTTTTGAAACATTGAAAGTTGTTGTTCTGATTTGTCGCTGGCTAAAGAAATAGTTCTCGCTCCAAAGTTCAAAAGGCTTATACAGTTCTGATCCAAAGATCCTGGAGAAAGGGTCTCCTCCTGATTCCCCAAATCCAGGAACTGGGTTTCTTTCTGCATTGTTAGGCAGCGAGACCATCTCTAGCTTTCTCCTCCAGATTCCAGTCAAGTAAATCCTTCTTGTCACTGATTATAAAACAAAACTCTGCTGAGCCTTAGGATCTCTGAAAACAGTGTGATTTCTGTATGAAACAGCTACATGAAATCTACCCTCCATTATCACCAGACTCCTGTGATGATGATGCTGTGCACAGTCTTAGGCTGACATTCTTTAAAATGATAGATTTATTTTTTTTAAAGGATGTGCCTGTCCTGGGGAAGAGATTTCACAAAGTGAACTGGGGGCAGAGACATAAAACAAGCACTCATTCTTCACCAGGGTCTAAGGAAAAATGATCTCTGAGAGCAGGAGGGGCCGAGATCCTGTTGCTATAGAAGCTGGGAGCTCAAATCGCTCCGTGTAAACATTGAAGGAAAGATGAAAGGAAGGGTCTGCAGGATGCGAGGAGCCTTGGATGTCAGGAGCAGGAGGAGCTGTTGGGAGGAACAGGCTAAGTGTGGTGGTGGGAGAGGAGGAAGAGGAGAAGACCAGGGAGCTAGCTCCTTACCACTGGAGGGTACAGAGCTGCTCGTGGTAACCTACAAAGCCCTCATCGGAGCCCAACCTCTGGGTCTTGAGAAATGTTGACGTCACCTAGTCCATGTGTTTTCTTATAACATCTGGCTAGGGTCCAACTCTCAAGAATCCCCAAAGCTCCACACGTTAAAATGCCAAGGTGGCACTATAGGGAGGTAGTGAGAGGCCTTTAGGTCTGTGGTGATGAGCCCTCAAAGACTGGTGGTCCCCATCTGGTGGTTCCCTCCTCTTTTTCTGGGTTACTTTCCAGCCATGAGGTGAGTAGGTTTCCTCTGCCCTGTGCTTCTGCCACAATGCCCTGGCACACCACAGGCTAAAAGCCATAAGACCAACGAGTCCTGGTTGAACTCCCAAAGCTATAAGCGAAAATGGACCTTGTCCCTGTGTGTTTGTCGTCTCAGCTGTCACAGGGTCAGAGAGCTGACTAACGCGTTGCCATTCTTCATAGTTTTTGCAAAGATGTAAACATGTCTTTTCTCAGTAAAACCGCATATTAGACATTTACCGGCCAATATGTGGCACGAGGAACCCCGATTATGATTATAAAGATAACCAACCAGGATAGCTCATTAAAAACTGGAAGATTCCAGTAAGGCGCATTACATGCCTGTCTCCAGGCCCGGGCGTGGGACAGAGCCAAAGGGGGATAAAAAAAGTGAGAGTCAAAGAAAATCAGGGTTAGCAAGAACAGGAAGGGGGAGGGAGGGAGAGAGAGAGAGAGAGGGAGAGGCTGACAGTGAGTCTCAGAGGCTCTGGAGAACTTCACAGGCTGAGTGATGTGTTCAGCAGAGCAGGAGTGGGGCCCATGAGGCTTTAGAAAGAAAAAAGAAAGAAAGAGAGGGGGGAAAAAAGAATGTTCAGATAAAAACCAAAACATCTGTAGTGGTAACGTGCTTGTCTTCACGGAAATGCCTTGAGAAAGTGGAACTTGCTAGAGGCCAACAGAGGAAGAGGCCAAAGACTGCACGAATGCACCGGGCCAGAGGGCACAGCTGGAGCCCAGGGCCTCAGTTTCTTCCAGGTACCTGGAGGGCTCCACACTGCCTGCGGCTCTCTCTCCTCACTACCCGGGGCTTGAAAAGGCTAGGGTGATTCTTGACTGGAAGGGAAACTCCTCTGCCTTGCTCTCTATGACTAGCCAGAGCAAGCGGACTGGATAGTCTCACACCGACTCTACACAACCCAGAATTTTCTTGTAGCTGCAGGTCAGCACAGGGCTAGCACCAGGCTGCCTGAAACTGTCACCCGGAGAGCTAAGCCCAGAGCACTCTTGCTCTGCCCAGTAAACACTCCTACAGAGAGCAGACCCCTGCAGGGAGCCTGCACATTTTGCAGGCACCACACTCCTGGATTCCCCCGTGGCCTGACATTTGACTGTACCTCCCTGCACGTGCTTTGTGCTGACTGGCTTAGCTTATTTGTTCAACTTGTAGGCCAGAGTCAGAATTTTTAATTTTACTCAGAGAACAAATGGCAGGGGAAATCTCCCGAAGACGAAACTTGACAGGGGCTGTGAGAGGTGTTCTGGAACAGAGGCGCTGAGGCTGAAGACTAGCTGCCTCCCCAGAGCCTCCATCTTCTGTCTGAAAACAAGAGTGAGTACCCGCTATCTCAGCTCCCCCTCCCCCACCCCCTCCCCCACCCCCCACCCTGCAGATCACGTGTCTCTTTCTCATTCCCCTTATATCCGCCGCAGCCAGCTGAGTGCTGGGGAAGGGGGCAGAGGCCCAGGTCAGACTTTACACGTGATTTGGTGATCAGGGTCAGACTTGCTTGGTCAGAATCCTGTTAATGAATAGACTTTCAGGTAAATTGCTTGATGGGTAAAGTAGTACTGTGGAGATACGCCACTGAGGTTCGCTGCAGCCCTTTGATCCCTCTCTATCAGGGATGCTCAGCCATTCTGTGGCCTTGGGCAGAAGCAGTGGACATGGCCCGTGCCCAACCAAACTGAAGAAAATGTTCCCTCGGTTCAGTACATGAAAGTACCGTTGGACAGACGTAAGAATGCTATAAGTGCCTTTATTTCTTTATTTAGAGTAATTAATTAATCTATTTGCAATCAACCACCAGGAGCTTTTTTTTTTCCTTCATAGGATAACTAGGAACCAAGTATGGTGAAGCAAGTACTGAGTTTGGGGGGCCTTGGGAGAAAACCCTCACTCTACCTTTGGAACCTATGTAATTTGGATGTATTATTGACTAGCCCACGAGAGCTTCATGGACCACCTAACATCTCTAAATCTCAGTTGTCTTAGCTGACACTGAAAAAAAATGGTAGGCATTTCTCTTGAACCTATCTGCTTCGGTGACCCCGTGACACCGGAACTGTAGCTTCCAGCAGTGCTATATTCGCACAAACCCAGCCACCATCTGACCTCATAGACATACTCACCCCTGGCATGATTATCTTCTCAATGTCTTTGATTATGTCTTCATACGCTTCTGGTTCCTGGGGGGCAGTGGTGGGGATCAGGGGCCGAAGGTAGCCAGGCTCCACGTCAGGGTACACTGGGCGTCTCTCAATGCCTTCCAGATAGTCAGCTATGTAATCTACCATCTCCTTCCCTCTCCTCCGGAATTCGCTCGAATCCATGTTGAAAACTGAGAAGAGAAATCAACCCACAAAACTTTACGTCTCTGAACCAGAGGGGCAGGACCAAGGGGCTGTGACTACATCCTAGAGACCACTCAGCAGCCCTTGCTTTCTTCCACGTCTAGATGAGACAGACAGGCCACCGGATCCACCCAGGGCAGCACATTGCTGATTCCACACCTCACAAGACACTCAGTGAAGACCCCGCAAGCACCTTCATCATTTTATTTATTTTTATTTCAGTAAAATGCGAGAAGCACACATTCATGGATCCTTCCAACTTTAAGGGCAAACACAGGCCCATATTCTGATTGTACCCTTTGTTATCATGGGAAAGAGCCTTGCACTTTGAGTGTGCCCCCCATCCCGTCAGCTGAGATGAAGATAATAATGCCAGCCCCTGAGGAGTGGGTGAGGGCATGATCACTGTGTGAGCTCAGCCCAGAGCCCAGGACAGCACAGCCCTGGCCAAAGTTAGAGATGTCTTTTCCTGGCATACCTGGGGACCAGCACCTTTGCCTACAACCTGCTTTTTAGAATGGTGCTTTTTTTTGCATCACCCACGCCACACACACAGGCAACTATCACCAACACCGCAACAACCTGAGTGACGCTGGCTACCACAGTATTTTCTCCACGGGGCTTACTGCGACTTACTAGGGCTGAGGGTCACGACACTTTGGCAGTACATTTTGAGTGTCATTTTAAACAGTAAAATCACTAAGAAAAACAATAACAACATAAAGGATGTCGTCAAAACAGATCGTGAAAATCAAAAAAAAAAAAAGAGGACTCGTATTTACATCACAGGAGCTCAAACACCAGGCAGAGTATAGCCTTGCCCAACCTCAGAGGGATTGTGTGCTTCTGATGATTCACACAGTTCCCATCTCTGCACTTGCTCAGGAAGGCATAGTGAGCCTTAACCGAGGATTCAGATACAAGTTAGCTAGCAGGAGAATCCGAACATCTGGAATTTATGTACAATAAAAACCAAACGTATTTGCAAAACAAGAAAGATGGACAACCCCCCTAGAATCCTATCATCCCCAATTGTAACATGTGTCTTTCCTGAATAGTTCCTAAATTTGTGAGAGACAATTGAATGCTAAACAAAGGATACATTTCTAAATCCCTCCCTTAGTCCAGAGCTTTGTAATTGAAGATGGATTTTCCATCAGAATAAGTACTGGGGATGAGTCAAATCCATTGTGATTAGCAATGGGGCTGACCTTCATGTCATGTTCCCAGCACTTCTCCATGCTCCCCATTGTCTGGGATGGGAGGGGGGGTAGGACAGATTTTGTGATGTTAAATGCATTAGAAATGATTCATCAGACACTTTTTTTAAAATGGGAAGACAGACTTTTTATTCAAGAGTATTGTATAGGGGAAAGAGTTTGACCTCAACTTTGAAATACCAGGGACAGATGGGGAATTGTAGCCAAAGGGGATTACTCAGGGCTCTCCAGAGGAGTGAAACCCACCATATACATATACTTCTAACTACAAAAGGGAGTTTATTGGATTGACTCACATGCTCAGAGGCTGTTTATTTCCACAATGGCTGTCAGCAAGCTGGAGGGAGGATTGGAGAAACCAGTTGCCACTTAAGTCCAGGGAGCCTTGGGACAGGAGAGACCAATGATGCAGTCCCGGTCAGAGGTCAAGGTCCTGAAGGTGCTTCAGGAAGTCATTGGGTGCTGGGACTTACTGAGAGGCTAAAGAAGCTGGAGCCCCATGTCCCAGGTTACAGGAACTGCAAAAGTCTATGCCTGCTGGGAGAGAGCAGTGGGGCTTCCTCCTTCCGCCTTTCTTCTGACTTTCACTTCCTCTAACCCAGCCCATTGATGCTGCTCAGACTCAAAGCGAGTCTCCCTCAGCTTACTGATCACCTCTAAGGTTTTCTGGTAAGGCCTTTTCAGAAGAACCAAGAAATATGCTTCCCCAATTTCCCAAGTATCTCTAACTCCAACCAAGAAACAACCAGGGACAACCACGACAGCAGCTGGTAAAAACCAGTGGGTAAGAAAAATTATTGAGAACATGGGAGTTAGTTTTGGGGCTGGGAGGGGTAGCATGCTCGATCAGATATCAAGGGTGGAAGAAGATGAATCTGATTAGATACTAGCAATATCCACCCAGTAGATTTAGCCGAGCTTCTTTGTCAAACTAGGTTTAAGCCGACTACGGTTGTGTTAGGCGGTAGCTGGTTTCCAGAGACAACCTGCCTGATCAGGATTTTCCTACCTCCAGTGTTCTCCCCTAAAGGGACAACACACAGGTACAGACGGCCCAGCCCCCATTTCAGAGTTATCGTTTGGGTGAACATTTCAGTCATGAGTGCTTGAGAGCCGATGGTGCATAAGATAAGATTTAAATTATAGCAACAGCAAGTGCTAAACTAGCAACAAGAGGGAAACCATTCTGGTAAATGTATTTCAGTTCTGTGCCTTCTATACACTGTGACTGGGCTATAGTTGAGGAATGTTACTGTCATTACCTGCTTCCTGTTCTGTTAGTGGGAAGGTGTGTGTGTGTGTGTGTGTGTGTGTGTGTGTGTGTGTGTGTACGTGTGTGTGTGGTGGGAGTGGGGTGTGGGGTGGGTTTCGGGGTTGATGCTCAGGGTTAAGGGCTGACCTGCTCAGGCCCTGACTTGGCTATACACTAATACACTACATGAGTTGCTGACGCACTAAATGAAAAATTTCTCTGCCCTGACAAGCCTTTCCGCCGACGCAATAATCCAAATCAGACCAAATAAAACCGAATTAGAAAAAGCCCAGGTTTAATGAATATAAATGCTCCCGGATGACTTTCCAGCTCCCCAGAGAGGAGATGGGAAAGGAAGATCAGAAAACCACGTGTTTGTTCTCTGGGAGGCAGTTTAAATACCCTGTGGGTGTGGTCTTGAGCATCTCTGGGGAGGGGTCATCATTTGGCGGGGCTTTCTCCGGGGTGGAGTCTGGACTGAAGCAACTCCGAGGGAGAGGGGACTGTTTTCCTTAACTAAAAACAAAAATTAAGATAATGATAGTGCTGCCATAAGAATTTCATTGTGGGGCTGGAGAGATGGCTCAGTGGTTAGGAGCATTGCCTGCTCTTCCAAAGGTCCTGAGTTCAATTCCCAGCAACCACATGGTGGCTCACAACCATCTGTAATGAGGTCTGGTGTCCCCTCTGGCCTGCAGGCAGAATATTGTATACATAATAAATAAATAAATATTTAAAAAAATTTCATTGTGAATATTCAATGAACACATAGCAAAAGCTTTGAACAGTGGTACGAAATAATCACTCAGGAATTGTCAACCATAGTAGCGCCCCGTTGTTTGCCTTTTCATTTTCTGAGGTTTCAGTGACTTGCAGTCAACTGCAATCGGAAAACATTAAATGAAAACTAGGTAAGATTTTATTCTGAATAACGGGATGGCCTCTGGGCCTTCCTGCTCCGCGTCAGCCAGCACAGGAACCATCGCTTAGCACAGTGTTTCTCCACTGCGTATACGACCGGCCTGTTAGCCGCTTGGGAGTTATCCGACTGTCACAACATAGCAGCTCTTTCATTCCAGCGAGCCTCGCGCTAACACAGTAGCTGCTTTGTTGCAAATTAGGTACCCTTAACTTCTTTCTGTGCCTCATTTATTCAATGAGCTTCATCCCAGGTGTGTGTGCACAGGATACATTTCTGTCCTGAGTTTCGGGTAGCCCCCCCGGAGGTCTTGAACTGTATGTCTCTGTGAGTGACAGGCAACTACTGTCATAGCTTTTCCTTACGATTCCAAAGCCTACCTCCGCTACTCTGCTCCTGCACATTTTTGTTTTACGTTAGAAAATCCTAAAAGTAGAAAACATTTATTTTTTTTTAAATCATTTCTTTAGGACAGATTTTTCTCGAGATATATGGCTTTAGTGTTTTTTAAATTATACTGCCAAATTTCTCTGAACACATGGCTTTATCAAGTTACTCTTCTAATGGGGTGTGCGGTACAGTCTCTGAGGTTAATTTTAAACTTTACCCGTCTCATAACCATGAATGGTTCTCTTTTAATGTTGACTATTAAAATCAAATAGTGTTCTGATGTTTCTTTGACGTTTGGATTTCTTCATTTATGAATTGCTTATTCATTATATTTTTTCCACATGGATATTAGCCATTTTTTATTTAATTGCAAGGATCCTAACATATTAAAAATTCTACCTTCGTATCTGTGATATGTTTTATGACATTTTCCTCCTTTAGGCCTGTTCTAATTTGGGATGATGACTTGCAAGAGTCAGAATAAAGAGGCCTTATAAGAGCTTTAATTTTTTTATGGCAAAATCTCACATATTTCCCTTTATGATTTAGACCTTGCATGTGATTTTTATAATCGCCTAAAAGGGACCATTTTTTGCAGTCTCTGTCCTACTAAGGGGGGTTGCATGTGTTACAGGAAGCTGAAGTCTCGAAAAGAGAAGCCGTACAAAGTTGCGAGAGCCCCCCAGCCTCTCAGAAAAGCAGCAGCTGAGCCTTTCTACTGGGAATAAGAGAGTTTTATGGACAAAGCAGGATGTGCCAGGGAGAAAACAAACAAGCACGCCCCAACTCACTATGAAAGGAAATATTCCTAGTCAAACTGTAATATAATACCTGGTTATTCTTTTCAAACCATCTTGTCATTTATTTGAAGATTATTTCCCACTGAAACCTTTACAGAAGGTACTTAGGGCACAGCCTCAAGAGACTCTCACGCTCATTTTGGAGCTGTCTGATATTCACGGCTCCAAGTTGGGCAAATATTAGCTGGAAGATGCAGACTGTGATAAGAGCAACAGCCTAGGCTTCTCCAGACCCCTGAAAGGCTTTCTGTTGACACAACCTGATCTGTCTCGGCAGCAGCTGCACCGCATGGGTTTTGCATGGAGCCCCTGTCATCGTTGGTGCATGTGTGGTGAGCCGGCCACCTCCCTGGATGCTTTATTATAGCAGTGACAGTCAACACAACTCCATCCCCATGGGCGTCAGGGATATATGAACTCCCCCTGAACTCTCGCAGGCCCCCCAGTCAACCCTCTGTTAAGAAGTTATTATTATTGTTGTAATTTGTCGTTCTACCACTGCCCTTTGGGAGAATGAATGAATAAATAAATGAATGAATCGGTTTGGCCTTCTAAATATTTTATTTCTGTTCTTTTCTATATTGGATCCTACCCTGCTTTTGTGACAACTTCAACACCAGGTCACCACATCTCTGGTAGAGAGAGTCATAGCAACTGAAGTGAGGCCCACAACCACAGCCTCATCTGGCCTTCAATTTAAATAATTTTCACCATGCCCAGGCTATAGAGTCTCTACTATCTGCAACTTCACATACTGGAGTTCTCTGCCATAGCCACTTTCTCAGAGCTCCATCTGAGCCCCTGCTGACATTCTCACAAGTTGTCGGGGATAGCATAGGAATTCTGCTTCCATGGGACCTTGGTGGAGAATTGCGGCTGGAAACCTGAAGCTCATGTCCTACCACGGTGTGTTCCAAGGAGAGAGCTCCTGTGTGCTCAGGGAGGACAGCAGAGTTCCGAGCACCCATGCGCATATAGTCTTCCTAGCATTTCACATTTTCCACACTTCTACCCAAGACCATAACAAAGTGTCTAGCCATGAGAAATCTCTAACAATCTGAAGAACGACTATCTGACGCTTCACCTCACAACAGCAACAAAACGCCATGTCCCCTGAGCCTTTTTCAACTCTTAAGATGCTGGCAAAGTGGCGTGTTTCTAAAGGAACTTTTGGTGAGTATTTTTACTAGTGACTGCGGTGCACAGGAATAGGCAGAATTGGCTCAAGAGCAGCCTTGGTATGCGCCAGTGTCAGGCGACCCAAGGTCAAGGGTACTTCTTTAGTTACCATGGAGCCTTCAACCTTCAACCTTTCTAAGGTTTCCTGTCAGCTCCTGCAAAGGCAAACAGGCATGAAAGCACCATCAGGAGAGGCGTCGGCAGGATGAAAAGAGGGCACATGCTGAGTGCCCGCTGCACAGTCCACACTCAGGAAAATCTTTTACTAGTAATCAGGCAAGTATTGTGCAGAGGAGGGGGGGACATGTGGGAATGCTTTCCTCCCCTCTCCTCTCTCCTCCCCTCCTTCCCTTCCTCTCTCTTCCCCTCCCTTCTACTTTCCTTCCTTCCTTTCCTCTCTCTTCCCCTCCCCTCCTCTCATTTCCTTCCTTCCCTTCCTCTCTCTTACCCTCCCCTCCTCTCCTTCTCCTCTCCCCTCCCTTCGTCTCCCCTCTCCTATTCTCCCCTTCCCTCTCCCTTCCTATTCTCTCCCCTCTCCTTTTTTTCTTCCCCTCCTCTCCTCTCTTAATCTCGCCTCTCCCCTCTCTTCCCCTACCCTCCCTTTCTCTCCTTTCCTTCCCCCTTACCTTCTGCATCCCAGGCTAGATAGGGGCTCACTTACATAGCCCAGGGTTGGTCTTGTAGTTCTGATCTTCCTGCCTCCACTTCCCAAGTTCACAAACCACGTCCTATTATACAATACACTAGACACAAAGTTGGATGTTCCAGTGTTTTAAGTCAAAGGAAAATCACTGAGCAGAAGTGCCTCGTCTTCTGGCTTTAGGGGCCACTCTCTCACGTTATCTCACTGCGTTTCTGCCCTACGGCTCACAAACTTCCCTTTATGGGACTGAACGCCTGCTGTTCTACAGCCACTGTTTTCTTTCCAGTCTTGAGAAGAGGGCTGCACTGACCACAGATGTTCTAAAAGGCAGAGCAGGGGAATATGGAGCCAGAGTGTAGAGCTCAAGTCTCTGCTGGTTTGGGTATTTCTGTGAGTGACCTGTGTTTCTGGCCACTGGTGATGTAGGAAGCAAAGAGCGAAGATGAAATCATCGTCCCACAGTCTCCTGCGCAGGCCAGTGACCTAAGGACCGCCCACTAGAGGTCTTGTCACCTGCCAATAACTCCACTCTGGGGTCCAGCGTAACAAGTGGATATTGGGTGGACGCTCCGCTGTAGCAGAGAGCTTTGTCAGGATTCTTGACAAGTAAGGGTGAGGCACAGAGAGGCTGACTGCTAGCAAGGTCCTGTTTCAGCTGAGCTCTTGCTACCACAGGACTCAAACCCAGAGCATCCTGGCAGCTGTTGCAAATGCCCCTTACTTGACAACCCCTAGAAAAGTGACCTAAAAGAACATCAGAACTAGAAGCCCAACCATTTCCTGAGCCTCAGGGACAGTCATGATTCCCAAATGCCTCTCAGGGCACCTAGAATAGCAGCTTCCAAGGCATCTTAGTTGGTGAGAGGCCATGCTCATCACAAAGGGAAGCAAGAAGTTAGTGGGCTTGGGTAGCGCTCATTGAAATGTAACCATAGTCAGGCCCTCACTTGGGTCCGTTTGTGCTATTGTAGAAGAACATGGCAAACCAGGTGGCCTGCACTCCACAAACAGTGGTTTGGCAAAGTTGCAGAAGCTAGGATTCTGAAATCACGTTTGCTTTCTGGTGAGGTGCCGCTCCCAGGCTCACACTGCTGACTTCTGACTTCTCCTTGGACAAAGAAACAGGGGCTCAATTTAGGACCTCTGCAAGGGTGTCCCTGCCATCTTCCAGTCTGTATCCTTTTGAATAGGGTGCCTCATAAGACTTCACTTCCTAATATCATCAGGTGCTGTGGTAAAACTTGAACATAGGCACATGGATAGTATAGGTCACAGTCCTTTGAACTCTGCTCCCAATCTGTGAAACATCCACACTCCCAAGTCCACACAGAACTCTAATGATGCCACAAGATGCTCAAAGCCTGCCAGGGTGCCCTACCCTTGCCCTTTTGCAGAGGTGACAAGGGCCACCATTTCTTTCTCATTTCCTGTTTCATAACAACCATGCTGTATCTAAGCATTTCCCTGGCTGACAATGCATAGAGTTTAAGTAACGATTTTCAGCCATGTTCTCCCGGGGAAATACTGTTCCTAATCATATCTCTGTCACCATACTGTGTGATGCAAGTTAGAGAAACCTAGAAAAATTCATCGCATTTGTGACTTTAAAAGCAAAAAGAGACTATTGGGGACAAAGACACAGCCTTTTTTTTTTTCTTTTGCATTTTTTTGAACTTTACAATTTGCTTTCTCCACACATTGGTGTGCAAAAACAGAACACAACCGAAACTGAGACCTCAACATTCCTTTACTCTCATTCATCCCCACTGACCAGCAGGCATCTGATGTAAGGGATGGGACTGCCAAGGGTCAGATGGGGTGACTGAAGCACCATGGGGCAGGTGACACCATCAAGGGTGTCCTGGAAGGATATGAGCTCCTGCCATGCACAGAACTGGTGTGAGTTATACAATTCCTTTTGCATATTACTTAATTCTTCCTAGGAAACCAACAACACCACAGAAAGCTTCGCTCCGCATAAGAACAATCCAAACATGCATCTCATTTAGCTTTTCTCATCCACCCAAATTTCAGATAAAAACATCGAAGTCTTCCTGCTTTTACTCATGTGAACTACTTTTTAAGATTTACCTAAGAAGCATCAGGTGATCTTTATTGAACACTCCCTCCTCCGCTGCTATTTTATTTGACAGCACCCCCAAGAGTTCTTTGCAGAAGGAATGCTCCTCCCCCACTCTGTGTTTTACCCTCCATTCGTCCCCCCTCTTTTTTTTTTTTTGCTTTTGACCCTGAAGTCACATCAGTCGTCGATGAAAGATCACAGGCTACTTGCCTTTTCTATAGGCCAGAGACTCCTCTGACCGTGTTCCAGTGGCTGCCTCTTGGTAATTGTCTCATATTGGTTTATTGTCTTTGCAAACACAGACACCTGGCATTGTGAGTCTATTTGGTGCCCTTTGGTACCCGCTTCTGGTAGTCTCAATTTTCCCTCACAAATGAGGTCAGTGGTAAACACTGACTTCTCGGTTCCTCATTATCCCTTGTATTGCACAGTTGCTGGCCTGTCACTGTGTTGCTAAGAACCCTGTATTTCAGGCTCTCCCACATTCAGCTCTGGGAATACATTGACATTTGGTTGTCACATTCTATTGTCCAAGAAACCAAACAAGTCAGTATTTCTTAACCTTCTGCTAAGCGCACGGTATTCACAGTATCTTATTTAATACCCAGTAACCCTGAAAGGTGAGGATTATTACTAGTGCTATTACCAAAGTCACACAGCCAGCAGGAGGGCGCTGTCCTCTTGCCTTCTGAAACCGGCCTCTTCCCAGTAAGCCCTGTCTGGACGTTCCACACTCCCTGAAGGCTGAGAAGCACAGGTGAACCCCAACAAGGTCTCCTGCCAGGACTGACCCCAAGTGCAACCGCGGGGGTCCTGCCTATGCCACTACGGTCCTGCTTCTCCCCACACATTGGAGATGAGAAGAGAAGCTTCAGCAAGAGGGTTGAGTCACCATGCTGCCCACCCTCCTGGGTGCATCTCCATGGGAACTGGCTAGATTAACCCTGTTGTCCTTCATTCCCTCCATTTGCACAGGGCTCTACAGAACAGTGACATTTCCTCCCTTTCAGAAGTAAGACAGCAGCTGGCTTGCCTACACCTGCGCAGATCAAAGGGGGCTTGCACACATGGACCTAGCCCAGCAGCAAGGCAAACCCAGTTCCTTCCCACCTCATGTCACCAGGCAGTGGAATTTTAACCTTCCTTATGAACTTGCTCTACTTGCTTTAGAGGTACATCTGTGCCCCCTGAGGGTCTTCCTGCCAAAATGCCTATCAATGGAAGAGAACATTAGAATTGTTCTAAAACGCCAGTGAGCATTGCTTCCCCGACACCTCCTTAAACTTAACACCAGACCTAAGATGAGTTTGTAAAAGTTCAGGTTAGAGCCTTCATGGTAACCAATAGCTCCAAGAGCAGGAAAAAGATGGAAGCAGATCCCTGAACATTTCTTTGGCTGTGTGGAGGCTTAGAGAAGAATTTCATTTTCCTTATCTTATTAGCACAGCCCCTGTGTGGAGGCCCACACGCCATGTGCCCAGGGGGAGGGGAAAGGATGCTGTCACAGAGGACAAGGTCATCTCTCTCTGTGGATACCCAGATACCCCTCCCTGGTTAATTCTTCATTGTCCTGGGACATCCTGATCCAGGACTCTGCAGGCTGTGGCCGAGCTCGGGGTGACCCTGAATGAAGTCTGTTTCCCTCTGGCACCCCTAAAAGTTCCAAAAGCGGCCAGCTTTCCTGAGATTGTCACTTTTGCTTTGATCCTGTTTTGGAGAGGAAACATGGTGTTTCCAAGTAAGAACTGTGTGTGTGTATAAGGAGAAGAACTGGAAGCCTTTGAGGGGGAAAAATAAAAAGGCAAGTAAGAAGAAAACCCAGGTAACTTGGCTGAGGTTGCCTTGGAAACTGGAAGTGAGAGGATGCAGAGGGCGGGGAGGATGCACCTTTCCAGTGTGGTCGCCTTGCTCATTTACAACAGAGCTCCCAGATACTGTGCGTCCCTTGCATGCCCAGCCCTTTAAGAGCAAGGTTACTGCAACTTGTGGGAGGCTGTTGTTAGTTCTCCTTCACCAGCAAAGCACACCCAGGTCTGTGACCCCAAAGCTGCCACCTCACTTCCATCCCACAGGTCTCCTGAAAACCAGTCCACTCGCTTGCTACAATACTTCAAATAACAAGAGCTAAAAAGCCACCAGAAGTTCCAATTCTCTGCTGGACTCATATAGAAATAATTCCAAATAGGCAGGCAGAGGCTGGTACCCTTAGCAGAAACTTCTCTTAGCAGTCCTGCCACCTGCGCTGTCAGATGCCTAAGCCTTCTCAGCCAGCAGTATCTCTGTCCCTAGAAAGACATCATGACAAAATCAACCAGAGACGCCCACTCCGGCCCCAGGGTCGTTGTCTGGCAGAAGTGGGTGCTGGGGTCTGACCCTGAGCCATGTAGACAAAGGGCTGTACTCACAGGCAGCTGGAGTCGCCTCCTCTCTATTCGCTCTCTTGCTCTCTCTCTCTCCTTGGTGACAGTTAAAAGGCACAGAGGATGCGATTGCCATTTATGTAGACAAAGTGTCCGCCTCCCGAAGCCAATCAGCAGCTTTCTCCGCATTATTTACCCAGAGCCTCTCCTGCTCCTCTCTCTGTGTTCCTCCTGCTCCACAGGATGGAGTCCAGCAGGGCAGAGAGGGAACAATGGGACCTGGAGAGAGGCCCAGGAGAAGTGGGTCCTGGGTTCCCTGTCACTGTGTGGGACCCAGACTAGGGACCAGTGCTCCTGGAGACTCCTAGCAACTCAAACCCTAGGCTCCATTCTAGGGGAGAGCCTGACTCAGACCCTCCTTCTTCCATGGGCACCACTGGAATGCTGCCTGACACAGGGATTGTCAGGGACTAAGAGTGCCAAACCTAAATCCCACTCAATTCCTTCAATGAACAGTACTGGTTCCTTTGACCAATCACCATCCAAACTACATTGGGCTCTGTACACTTAGGTTTAGTGTGTAGGAGTGAGAAGAGGCAGACCTTACATCCTGCTAATCAGTGGGACTTAAGGGTCTTATTATTATTCTAGAACAGGAGCCTGGGCCATGCAGATAAGGAAAAGGTGGAAGAAGAGTCATTCTGAACAGTATCACCTTTCAGAAGTTTCTGTCAGAACCACAGATACACATTCACAGAGAACACACATGTGCATAGAGAACACACATATGCTCAGAGAATACACAACCAGAGATATGCACACGCAGAGAGCAGAGCACACATATATGCATAGAGGGTACCCACACGTTTACAAAGGGCACACTCATGCACATATTGCACACACACACACATCAATAAAGTATACATACAGCCAGAGAGAGCAGACACATGCACAGAGAACAAACACACACAAATAGCACACACGTATGCATACAGGGTACCCACATGTGTACAGAGGACACACGCATGCATAGAGGGCACACATATTAACAGTGAACACATCCATCGGCACAGAGAACACATATATGCATAGGCAATACACACATGTAGAGAGAGCACACTCATGTATAGAAGGTATCCACACATGCACAACGGTCACATACCTACATATACAGTTACACATATAACACACACGCACCATGTTCAGGGTCTGTATACAGTCCAGAGTCAGGGATTTTCCAAGGAGAACTGATCATCGGTGGTGTGACCCCAGCAGGATCTCTTCACAGACACCTTTGGGACAGAGGCAGTGGCTTCCAGGACAGCAGAATGTACCAGAGGTGGGGGCAATGTAGCAGGGGGAGTTAGCACATGGTTATTGGCCATGGTTGAGGAACCCTGACCCTCAGCGCAAGCAGCTCCCTCTACTATCGGTGCAGACGGCAGACATGCCCACAATGGAGGCTATAAGGAGATTAGGTTCATCTGCACAGAGGGAACTGCCCAGCACCTGGTACCATCATCAGTGGAGCCTAGCTGAACGGCAGGAGACTGGCAGCACCCCCCACCCTTACCGAGACTATTGGAGAAAGCCACAGTGAGGTAGGAAAGGCTGTCGCCAAGTTGAACAGATATCCTCAGACAGATGCCTCCCCAGCTCGGTCTCACTGTTGCTTATATTGTTATGAGGAAGAGGAATCCCTGAACAGGGAGGACTGGCCAGGAGCAAGGGGACAGGAAAGACACAGAGCTCTACCTGGAGCAGGGTCCTGGGGAAAACTGGCTGCATACAAGAAGCCTGTGACCCCGGGCACAAGTGTCTGGAGATGATGTCTGTGGGCAAAGGGAAATCCTCTGTTTAATGGAGACTTTCCCTGGTAGCCCTTGGCATTTCTAGACTTTTAATGTAGATTCCCTGAGTTGTGTTCCCTCACAACACCTTCCTCTACCAAATCCAATTTACAGATGGGGAAACAACCTCAGAGAGGTCAGAGTACTTACTGAAGATTACAGAGCGGCAGACATTTGAGGAAACAGACATTTTAACTTCCTTTAAATACACGTATGGAAACATTACCCCAATATCATCACCATCATCATTTTGGGGGGAGTTCATGACAGGGTTTCTCCGTAGCCTTGACTGTCCTGGAACTCATGCTATAGACCAGGCTGGCCTTCAACTCACAGAGATCTGCTTGCCTCTGCCTCTCCAGTGCTGGAATTAAAGGCATGCGCCACCACTGCCTGGCTTACCCTGACATTATATAAGATGTTTCTATTCTTAAAAATCAGTCAACAGTGCACGGTGGTGGCAGCTGCACATGTTTTTAATCCCAGCACTTAGGAAGCAGAGGCAGGTAAATTTTTGTGAGTTCGAGGCCAGCCTCGTCTACAGAGTGAGTTCCAGGACAGTCAAGGCTACACAGAGAAACCCTGTCTCGACTCCCCACCCCCCCAAATTTCATTCAACAAAATAAGATCAGCGATGGCAAAGCCTAGGAAGAGGCCCGGGAACATCCAGACAGCACGGGGACCATGCTTGTGTGCTTGCTTGAAGGGCATGTGGGCCCTCAGAGGTTGGAAGCAGAATGTGACCGTGTCTCAGGTTCATGTGTAGAAACTCCCTGAGCAGCTCTCAGGGAGAAAACCGGAGGTTGGACAGGCAGGAATGAGAGCACTCAGAGATGTAAGACTTATTAAAAAAGAGTAGAAGGGAAAAGACCCGAGGCGGCCTGGCAAGGCCCTGAGGTTAGCAGTCCGACCAGCAGGCCGCAGGTCCTGTGCTGAAATTTGCTCTGACCACCTGTGAGGGAGAGTTGCGCTTTTTGCGCCACAGTGAAGCGGATAGGTCAACATTTACAACAGAAGCAAACCAAGAGGAACGGAGCCAACAAAAGCCGGCAGAAACTCTGCGGGGCTGTGGAGAAACACACAGGAAGGTGAGACTAAATGGAAACAAACCGGTGCTGAATAGGAACCGCCAAGGTTATAAATACTTGAATTCTTCTCTAACAGGCGAACAGTCTCAGTGCCACCGTAATAAAAATCCAACACATGTCTCGGACTCTGAAATAGAAGTGGAAAAGCGGAAGTCTAAGAAAGGCCAGTGGAGTTCTGACAAGGAAGCTCCTGATGGCAGCTAGGTGGGGGCTGGGGATGGCGGCGGCGTGGGGGAGGGAGGGAGGAGGGGCAGCAGTCTCCAGACTCACAAACACAGTGGTGCCGTGTGCAGTGTATGGAATGAGGTCTGCAGGGTGCAAATAGACTCATGGGCAGCTAAATAGAGTAGAAATTCCAGAAGGGAGAAAACAGAGCCCTGAGTGTGGAAAATTGACAGGTGCACATTGCAGACCAAAATGGAAAGGGCGGGGTAGTAGACGCTGCGACGGCGACAACTGTGCTCCACTTGGAAGGACGAGACTCTGGATGCTTTCCTCGCTGCATCCCGACGGGTAGGGGCAAGCGTCTAAAAGAAACAGAGGGGCATGTCTTTCGTGATATTGGAGCAAAAGGACTTCTTAAATGGTTTACTTTTTCAGCTAACCATAAAAGATGGATAGATTTGATCCCCCTCTCCCTTCTAGTACTTTAAACCACAAAAGCTAGAAACTAGAGGGAGGCTTTGGAGGCATCTTCCTGACTGCAGGTGAACAACTATGAACAAAAAAAGGAAGGAAGGAAGGAAGGAAGGAAGGAAGGAAGGAAGGAAGGAAGGAAGAAAGAAAGAAAGAAAGAAAGAAAGAAAGAAAGAAAGAAAGGGCCAGGAGGTGGTGGCAGGCAGAGGCAGGCGGAGCTCTCTGAGTTCAAGGCCAGTCTGGTCCATAGAGTGAGTTCCAGGACAACCAGGGCTACACAGAGAAACCCTGTCTCGGAAAACCAAAAAGAAAAAAAGAAAGGAGGAGGAGGAGGAGGAGGAGGAGGAGGAGGAGGAGGAGGAGGAGGAGGAGGAGGAGGAGAAAGAAGGAAGGAAGGAAGGAAGGAAGGAAGGAAGGAAGAAAGAAAAGAAAAGAATCATTATAGAAAAGCAAGCCTTTGTGAGACATAGAATCCAGGATTCTTATGAGCATGGGGATATAACCTTGTGGTTGGTAATCAGAGAAAAGATTGTTTATTAGAAACAATTAGGGTTGAGACTGTTTTATTAGGAAACCTATGTCTTGACCCCTTATCAATGATCTCTTTAAAATTTTAATATCTTGTTTATCAATTCAGGTGGATTTCCAGGTCAACAGTCATCCCTCCTCCGAGTGTAACAGCTTCACGTCTTCCTGGTCTTTCCTGTCAGTGTTTTCTGTCAGTGTAGAGAGAGCACACATATGTATGGAAGGTACCCACACATATGGTGCCTTCTATATGTATGCACAAAGGTCACATACATATAAACACAGTGCAACCAAGGCTATTGGACAGATGTATGCTCAATCCAGTTTACACCAAAGCCGTGTGAAGATGTCCCCCATGAAACACAATAATAGTGTAAAACTACAATTGAATCGCATTAAAAGGATCTGTTTTTCCTCCATTGTGGTAGTGATATACTTTTTAACCTTTTAAGATATGGCAACCAGAACACTTAAAATTGGAAATTACTCATGTTCCTGGGCCTGAAAACACTTAACTCCTAAACACTATGGTTTAAAAGCACTTAGCATGCAGCCTCCTCCTACTGACTTTGAAAGGAACACTTCTAACATTTTTCTTGTTAATTATAACCAGGAATTCAGCATTGGATTTTCTTCTTTTCTTATTCTTATAATAAAGGCTTTAGTTAATCAACTTTTGTATCGGAAAGCCATAGAACATTCTTTACCCGAACTGTTGGTGTGATGAGTGACAGGTGGTTTGGATCTGGGGTGTCCCCCAGAGGTCACTGGCTGAGCCCCAGGCACCCCTCGCCTACATCCTGCACAATCAGTGGTGCTTTTTGGAGGGGTGGAAGCTTAAGGGTTTAATCTACTTGAAACTGGGTCATTGGGAAGGTGCCCTTGAAGGGGATATTGGGGCCTCAGCCTGTGCTCTTCTTTTCTTTTGTACTTGGCTCTGAGGTGAAGGGATTAGATTTCAGGGACACACGAGAGAACTGAAGGTTCCGTACATGTCCAATAAACTCGTGGGTTCTTCAGCTGTGGATTTGACTGTCTGTGGGTCAGAAATGAGTTTTAAAATTATATCTACACTGAACACATACATTTTTTTCTTGTCATTATCCCTGTACAATCGAGTGTTTACAACTGTTCACACTATATTAGGTATTGTATGTAATCTAGAGAGGACCCACAGAATGGGAGGTAGTTCCTGTAGGTTGGAAACTGAATAGGCCGACCAGTTTTTAAAAGGCACTTGAAATTTCATGGGTAACCAGTGGTGGTAATGTATGCCTTTAATCCCAGGCAGGCAGATCTCTGAGGTCCAGGCCAACCTGGTCTACAGAGTGAGTTCCTATACAGTCAGAGCTACACAGAGAAACCCTGTCTTGGATTTAAAGAAAGAAAGAAAGAAAGAAAGAAAGAAAGAAAGAAAGAAAGAAAGAAAGAAAGAAAGAAAGAAAAGACAGAAAGGAAGGAAGGAAGGAGGGAGAGAGAGGGGGGAAGGAGAGAGAGAGGAGGGGGGCGAGGAAGAGGCCTGGGAGGTGGTGGCACATTCCTGTATCCCAGTACTTGGGAGGCAGAGGCAGGTGGATCTCTCTACGGAGCAAGTTCCAGGACAGGCTCCAAAGCTACAGAGAAACCCTTTCTCAAAAAAACAAGAACAAGAACAAAACAAAACAAAACGAAAGGGAAGAAAGGAAGAAAGAAAATGAATTTGTGAGTGTTGGCATCTTCAAGGTTCCAAAATCTATCCCTCATGGGTGTAGAAACAATTATAAGTAGTAAAGACATGCTGGAATTGTCCATTCTGGTGGCCTATTTATAATTTTTCCCTATAATTGCATTAAGATTTCTTGTATGTATTTGAACTTCTGGGTGTTTAGAACTGTACTATACTCTTTTCCCCCTAACATACCATTTTTATTAATTATTTGGAAATTCTGCAGTCCACCTCAGTCACACTTCTCATCCTCCCCTGGTCCATCCTCATATCCTTGTACTCCCCTCTAAACACAAACAAAGAGAAAAAACAGCAACCAAAAGCCACAAAGTCCAATCTGTGCTACCCATAAACTCACTGGAGCACGGTCAAATGCCCAGTGGCCAGCACTTTAAAGAATCCTGAGTGCCCCTCCTCCTGGAAGCCATCAACTGTGAAGAGCTACATTCCAGCATCTTTACCACAGTTTTTAAGGACTCTCTTCAATAACCTTCTGTCTGTTTGGCCTGTTTCTTTTTGCATTATACCCTTGATGGAGCGGAATGTCATTTGATTTACCGATACACCACAATTACTGAGTGGATTACTCAAAGAGCTTTATTCAAATTTGAAAATCTCCTTTTGCTTCCTCAGCCTTCCAAGGGGGGGTGTCCTCCAGGCTAGAGACTCTTCTGAGGTAGCTCAGAGTTCTGTGAGGGGACTGTCTCAGATCTGGGAGCATGAGTCCGCCAAGGTTTATGATGAGACCCACCTGAGGACGATGTTCAGCCCTCATCGCTCTAGTGGCGCCAGTCCCGTACTGCATGCTCTCTTGAAAGCCCAGAATTGTTCACTCACATCTGGTCCTGCACTTCTGGCTTTCCAGCTGGGCTCTAGCTTTACCCCTGCACTTCCCACTCCCTCTACTCCCATCTCATTCTCCTACCCACAAGCCCACCTTTCCTGTTCCATCTCTCTGCATGGCATAGCTTGATTCTTAAAAAAACATTTATTGCTTCCTTCTTATGTTTCTGTGACACTTTTCCCTAAAGCTTTTATGCAGTCGAAGTATAGTAAAATTATAGTGATTAACTAGAAGAGCTTGTATTGAAAACAGAGAATAAAATCAAAATATAGTTGGTCATGGATTCCACAGAGAAGACAGCAAGATTTCATCAGTGAAGAACGCTAACCAGCAGGGTTTTGAAATACCTTTCAAATGCTGATGCTTTCCTTTTAGATGGAACATTCATGATGATTTTTCATCTTTGGTTCTCCCATAAGTAATAAATCACATGCGTGTTTAATATTTAAGGGACTCCGAGGAACCTTCATATAAAGCCACTGTAGTATCTGGGCCCCAGCAACTGCTTCAAAACACATCTTTCCCTGGATGACAGAGCAGAACATGCCAGGCTACCAAGTGAAAGTAATTGCTGTTCTGATCCCATCACATTCGCTGTGAGAAAGATCGCATGCCATCTTCCTCGCCTCTTCTGCCTTAGTCTGTACACTGGGGAGATGGAGCCTAACATATATTCTGTTTTTGATGGAGACCAGGACAAGCCAAATGTGCGGCACTTGTTTGTACTCCTACAGTGGCAGAGCATGATTTCTTTCCGTGGATTCTACTTTTCTTCCTCCCTGTCTTCTGTCTCTTTCTTTTCTAAGAACAGGCTGGCCTCAAGCTCACAGAGATCTGCCTGCTTCTGTCTCTCGAGTGCTGGAATTTTTAAAAGTGTGTGCCACCGCTTCCTGGGGGGGGGGGAGATTCTACTTTTCAAGGAGAACTGTAACCAGTGATGTAAATTAAAGTATTGAAAGGAGAGAGCCTTTTACAGAAACACAGACACTGTTCAGGTAAGAAAGATTTCATACTTATAAATCATCTCCCATGTGCGTGATGAGCTCGTTCGGAACAGAGAGTTTAATCTTCACAGGAACCTGGCAAGGTAGGTTCCACCAACACCCCCATTTCCGAGGGTGGGGGGAGGAGGCCTAGGGGAGTGACCGCCTGATGCCCTCTTATTGTGTATTGTCTTGTGAAGGAGACTCCTTGTCTCCTTTATCTGCTACCCAACAGCCAGCTGAGGTTACCGTGGCCCCACTGAGTGTGAGTTCCAGAGGAGTCTGTGTGAATACACATGTGTGCAACCAGCTCTGCAGTCACAATAGGACCAAAAAGTTTGCCAAGGCTTCAGCGCAAGAGGAAGCATTTTGTCACCAGTAGTCCCCATTCTCAGGAGAGCCAGCCTTTCAGCACACATTCAGTAGCACAGAGCCCAAGAGCCGCAACGGACACCGCGCCTTTTCAGCAACTAGAGTCGGACGAAACAGAACACTTACTTGCTGAGGATTTGGATTCCTTGCAGTTCCACTCTGCCATTAGAGACTGCCCTCCTTTGCGAACTGAGGCAAAGGTGGCAGCTCAGCGGGGAACGTGGTGCTTGGGCAGTTACTATCTTTATAGCTTGGCACTGATGCATTTCTTCGTCCTTGCATTTTAGCCCCGTATTCAGGTTAAACATTAATTGCAAGTGGTATAAAGGTCAAGGCGGTCTAAAGAAAGCAGCACACATGCTTGGGGGTTGGGGTGCAGTTCTTCTTTGGGCTCCTAAGAAAGGTTATCGGGTGAGCCTGATTTAAAATAAGCCCTGACAACTGGAGTCATTCTTACTGAATAACCCCACAATCTATGCTTTCCTACGTTGCCTCAGTTCCCTGTTGTTAGCCCCGCTGGGTGATTCCATAACTCCAAGCATGTGCCAGGAAAAGGCTGTCCTACAAAAGGCCCTTCCCTCTGCCCAGAGCCTTTAAATTGCCTGGATCTCTCCCGGGTCTCTAGAGCTAGACCAGGCAGAACCCATCTGCTTGCCTTCCAAACCAACTCATTGACACCTCGTGATACAGGGCACAGTAGAATGATTGAGATTTTGATTAATTTCAGGAAATCCAAGCTGACAGAGTTTCACTGGTGCATAAAGGAGAGCCAAGGAAGTGTCATTAAGAAGGCACATGGGGAAAGCCCACAGAGCACTAAGTGCTGGCCTTCCAGGCAGATCGCCAGCTTGGGCCACTGGGAACAAAGAACAGAATGGGTGTGAGATTGCGATCGGCAACTGGGAAAGGAATGGACACAGGCAGCTGAAGACAGAATGGCTGTCGGCCTAGGTAGCTGCCACAGACTAGGGGCTGGATGGCGCTGTTTGTACTCCACACTAGGGACAGGAATGGTGGTGGGAATGGGTTTGGACACAAGGATTCATATTGTCGGAACTGGGACCTGGGAGAGGATCTGGTTGACACTGAGAAGACTCCAGATCCCTCCAAGAATCATTGGAGGAAAGACAGGGGGAATAAATAAAGGGGAAAAAAGCATGGCAAGGCAGTTGCACAGGGACCTGTCGTAAGAGGCCCCATCCTTCACGTCTTTGCTCAGGCCTGAGAAGTGAAAATTCTCAGCAAGTGAAGCGTGTAGGGAGGAGTCCTGGTGGAAACCAGTGTCTGCATCCAAGCCCTTCCAGGCCTCAAAGCCAAGCCCAAAGACCACCCACGGCGAGCCTTGCAAGCCCCGCTCTGCACATTCTGTGCATCCCTCAACAGCAGTGGAAGACACTGGAGTTCTCTAGAAAGCAGTTCCCTGGCTTACTTATGTTTAACCTCACTATGGCTCATGTGTGGAATCCAGAGGCAAGAGAGGGTAGAGTGGGATTGTCTCTGCTTTCCTGAGGGGAGGAATGTTCCGAAAACCGGGAGGAACTAGAGGATTCCCTGGGGAGAGAAGAAGGTTGAGATAAGGCAGACAGGTATGAGACACGCATGTGCATATGTATGCATGCGAGCACATGTACACACATCGGGTAGCTTCTTGGGAAGAAGAAGGAACCATAGAGACGGATTCTGGGCATTAAACCCAGAGGCAATAACTTGTAGATATGGACTAACAGAACGTGGCAGATGAGACCAGTTTTGGCTCAGGACAGATGGAGGACACTAAGCATTCACTTTGGGAATTAAATTTCCAATACCTTCTTCTTATCTAAGAGTCAATATCCGGTAGACCTTTCAGTATCTGAGCTTAAATTTCAGAAGAGGTGTCTGCACAGGAAATCAGGTTATGAGTGGGGAGGATTTGGCAGGAAGCAATAAGAAGCACATGACTTGAGCAATAAGAGCTGAAGCAATAAGAACATGCAGCTTAAAAAAGTTGCCCCTCAAAATAATAATCTCAGCTCCTGCATAAGCTGGGTCCTTGCATGAACCTATCACCCCAGTTCTGACAGGGGTGGAACAGGAGATCACTGGGGTAGTCTGAGTGTGATGGTTCCAGAATCAGGAGCTCCAACGTCCAGGGACAAATGATGGGTGTCACGCTAGAGCAGAGAGAGAAGCTTTACCCTCCTGGACCACTCCTTGCTGTTAACGTTGTGGGTTGTTGGCTCTTTGGTGAGGATGGGCAGTCCTTTTAGACACTGTGCTATTTCACAATTTCATGATTGTACCCTAGGCACGTGATTCCTTTCCCAGCTAACTTCTACTTCCCTCCGACCCTTAAAAGCCTCCCTCCTCCCTACCAATCTCTTTTCCCTGTTTTGATGTTTCCGTTCGGCTTAGTGTTTCATGGGTTTAATCCGGGCCATTTATACGATCCCGAGTTTGGAGGGAGCTAACCATCAGAGCCTGGCCTCGCCAGCGATGTACAGCTAGATGTGATGACTCCCTCTCTTAGAATCTGTGGTTGCCGATAGAAAGGCAGAACCTGCGGTAGGGCCCCAGGAGGTTTTCCCTCTCCGTACTGACTGCTAGAGAGCCCAACTTCTGTGGATCCGATGCTAATTATACCCAGCTGCTGTGAGTTCACGGCTGTTAGGGCTGTGTCATGCTTAGGAGGTGGTGTTTGGAAGCCTCTCTCCCCTTTCCTCTGGGCTCTCACAGTCTTTCTGTCTCTTTTCCTGCAATGTTCCCTAAATTCTAAAGGAGTGGAGTAAATGTGGCCTCAACTATCCTTTATTCTCAGTGTCTTATACAGCCATGGGTCCTTGTATTTACCTCTGTTCTCTCTCTCTCTCTCTCTCTCTGTCTCTCTCTGTCTCCTCTCTCTCTCTCTCTCTCTCTCTCTCTCTCTCTCTCTCTCTCTCTCTCTCTCTCACACACACACACACACACACACACACACACAGGCTTCTCCATTTAAGGTTGAGAGAATCAATCATGTCTCTGGTGTGTATAAACAGATACTATGCCAATTAAGCTAAGCAGCCATCTTAGGTTACCATCCCACAAGGTCTAAGACCTCTTTAGTCATGGGTTCTGGAGCAGGTTTACAATATTAGGCATGGACTCTCTCATCTATAGCAAGCCCCAAATCCACTTAGGGAGCAGTGGTTGTTACATCCATTGTAGTCATGCCACAATTGAAGTGATAGGCATATCTTGCCTGGAAGGTTGGTATTATAATTTGTTGAGTTCTCAGCTGGGTTCAACTCTTGGTGCTTTTCCTGGCACAGGAGCCTTAAGTAGCACCATATAGAGCCATGAGAGCCAACCAGAATGGAGGGTTCTTCTAGCCCAGTTCCAACTTGATTTCTCTACATCTTGCATCTGAAGTGTATGCTGTCTACAGGAGTAAAGGCTCATAAAATAGTTCTGGTGGGAAACGCAGCTGAATTGCAGGAGCTTCTTTTGAGGGTTATCTCTGACCAATAACTCCTCTGGTGTTTCATACTTGGTCTTAGGCTTTTTGTTTCATGGTCCATTTCTTCTAGCACCTTTATTGTCTCGTCCTGCTGGGTATTTGTCTTCCTACTCGCTTGTGTTTTTAAACTGGCTTACCAAAGAGAAAGTTATGGAGTGGTTTTCTCATCCCCCTTTGTCCAGTTTGACCCTCTTTCTGTTCTCCCATTGCTTCCATCTCTCACTATTCTACCCGTTTGAGCCTTCCCATTCCCAATGTGCTCCCTCTCGGCCCTTATTTAAACTATGCGGCACTGTGGTCCTGTCTCTCCTTCCATCTTCTTTCTGCCTTCTAAGGTTCTCGAGGTGAGGATAGATACTCTTTATTCACTCTCTGTAGTCAAACGCTGATTTCTTCTAGAAATACCCTCACAGGTACACTTAGAAATAATGCTGTACCAGTTATCTGGGCAGTGCTTTTCCACTCACACGGACACACAAAAGTACGATGTCAGCACCATTGACAGAATGGAGAGCAGAAAGGGAGCTATCTTGGCATTGTAGGATGTTCAGCCACATCTGGACTTTGTTCACTAGGTACCACTCATCCTCACTGTGACAACCGTAAGTGTCTCTGTGCATTGCTCATGTTTTCTGGTGGCAACATGATGATGGCTGAGAACCGTTGATGTAATGCGACCTTGTGGTGACCCAGGGAAGCAGGAGATAGCACACACTGCAGTGGATGCTGTTCCTTAGATGGGGTGAATGGGCTTTGTGCCATCAGGGACAGCGCTGTGTGTGTTGCAGGAGCAAGGTTGGGAGTGCAGACTTGACTGAGAGAGATGGTTTCAGGGCAGAAGAATGGGCCGCCCTATAGTACCAACCCTGTGGCTGAAAACACAGAGGAGGAATGCCAAGGGAATCCAGTATTCCTAGAAAAGCTACCCTAATGAAGACTACAAGAATATGAACTTAGTTGTTCTTGCAGAGAAAATTAAAAATTGTAATGCATTTATTCTACTTTTGCATGAGTGGCGAGTGCAAGTATGTATGTACCTTGGTGCATGTGTGGCAGTCAGAGTTCAACCATGGGTGCCAGTCCTTGCCCTCCATCTTCAGACAGGGTCTCTCTCTAGTTTGCTGGTATGCATGCTATGCTATTTGGTCTGGGAGCTTCCAGGTATGTCTCTACCTTCTGTCTTACAGTTGGAACCCTGGGATTCCAGATGCAAATCACAGGGTCTGGCAAATACAACCTCACTGATACATCTTCCTAGTCCTTACAGAGAAAAGTTAAAAGTTAATAAAGCCCATCTTAGGAGTTTTATAATTTTGCACTTGGACTTGAAGTCTGTGAGGCATTGTGAATTAATTTTGAAAATAGCGTAAGGTCTCAGAACTATGTCTTTGCTTATTGGTTGATTGTATGCGACTGTGCATCTGTCCTAGCACTGCCTGATGCAAAGGCTGCTCCCTTGGTTGCATTATCTTGGCTCCTTTGTCAACAGCCAGCTGGCTATGTTTGCATGGGTATGTTTCTGGGCTGCACATTCTATTTCATACAGTGTTTTACAAACTGATGCCCTTAGCTTACCAGTGGGTCACATTATCAGTTTTGAAGGTCTTAAGATGAGCCTTTTTTTAAAAGGAACAAAATTGAATAGAAAAGAAGGAATATTGCACCTACTAGTGAGAATACTCATTTCTGAAACTCAGTTTCAAGTGTATGCGTTTATGTGCACCCATGTCACGTTATATAACATATTTCTTACCATAACAAAAACCTCCAGAACACCGGTGACACTGTCGTCCCCCCCCCACCGCCCCGCTTTCTCTCTGAGTCTCATAGTCTAGGCTGGCCTGAACTCGCTCTAGAACTGCTGCTCTTGCCACCTCTGCCTCTGAAGTGCTAGGATTCTAGGCGTGAGCCTCCATGCACAGTTAAGAAGCCATCTCTGTCTGTAGATGAAGAGGAGTCCAGGATTTGTCCAATATGAAAATTAGGATTAAACAACAACAACAGAAAGCTAGAGGAGGCAACTCCCATAGGCGGCCTGTTGCTCCTATGATTATTAATTTTTACTTTTATGAAAATTTCATATACAAGTCACACTGTCAAATTCATAGCCTTGTCTATAATTATTATTGAGATAGATAGACAGACAGATAGACCAACATGTTGCCCATATGTACATGTGTTTAGGGTTGATGGCGCAGGCCTGGGAAACGTAGACTCATTGTTGTCCTTTCCTGAGAAGCAGCCATCGATGGCCTGCAGCTCTTCATCTATGTGTGGGCATGTTGGCATGTTGACCTATGTGCTCTTGTGTAGACCCCATGCTGGTGACTGTATTGCTGAGAAGAGAATTCCTTATCTTCAGGCAATCATCCCAGTCCCCTGGCTCCTACCATTTTCTCTCCCCCTGTTTTATGTTTCCTGAGTCTAAGGTGAGGGGTCAATGTTCCAGTTGGGGTTAGTTACCAGGCATGTGTACCCTCCCAATGAACAGGCCTTTTATTTGTTCAATTAGATAGCTGTTGGTAAATGTCAATGTATAAATGCCACCCTTGCACTGCTGGGAATACCTTGCCAGGCTGGTCACTGTTGCTGCATAGCACTGTTGATAACTCTTCTCCCTTGGCTGCTTGTTCCCATCTTCTGACATTAGGAGTGCCAGCCCCCAGGGAGGAGGCTTCCAGGTCCATTAGTACTAACTGGATTTTGTTTCAAGTCTTGTCACGTAAGTATGTAGCATCTTTACTAATAGGGACTTACCTTTAAATTTGGGGAGACACTGTTGGCTATCTTGACACAAACTAGAGTCATCTGCAAAGAGAGAACCAACCTTCACGAGACTGGCCTGTAGGCAAGCCTGTAGGGTTTTTTTTTTTTTTTTTTTTTGATTGATGATTGAGGTGGGAGGGCCCAGACCACTGTGGGCAGGTGGTTCTATGTTATGAGAAGAAAGCAAACTGAGCTAGCTAGGAGTAAGCCTGTACACAGTTTTCCTCCATGTGGCCTCAGCTTCATTTCCTGCCTCAGGTTCCTACCTGAGATCCCCTTCATGCTGGAGGACAAGCTGTACGCTGAGATAACCTTTTCCTCCCCAGGTTGCTTGTGATCATGGTGTTTCTTACAGCATCAGAAAGCAAACTAAGTAGTCACGAAGTGCATTAGCAGTAGCCTATATTGTTTGTGGGGGGCGGGGGATGTCTCTTGGACTCCTTTATCAAATTATTATGAGGGAGGTATCCCTTACCTGGTTCTGGGATTTTTGTTACATAATCTATGGTTCCTGGGGAGAACAGTACTCCTCAGTGTGGGGTAATTTCATTTATACACAGAGTTATGTATGTATTTTTCATATATTAATTTTTTTTTTTTTTTTGGTTTTTCGAGACAGGGTTTCTCTGTAGCTTTGGAGCCTGTCCTGGAACTAGCTCTTGTAGACCAGGCTGGCCTCGAACTCACAGAGATCCGCCCGCCTCTGCCTCCCAAGTGCTGGGATTAAAGGCGTGCGCCACCACCGCCTGGCTTTCATATATTAATTTTTAAGTAAGTTTATAAAACAATAAGTCTCTCTATGGGCGTGCGCGCGCGCGGCTAATTAAACTCTTCTTGTATCCCCCCCCCCATCCCCGCTTCGCCTTGTCAGAGCACCCTGGCCCTACCCTTCAGCTCTCTAGAGCTCCTTCTCCCTGCCTCCCCAATGGTTTTTTTCTGAATGCAAGGGGCTCAGTAAAGAAAATAGCCGCTCTGTGGGCAGAAAAGGGAAAAGTTTATTCCACACTACCAGGGCTGTCTACCGGAGAGAATCAAGAGGGGGATAATCTCCAGGGTAACGAGGGAATGGGTACCTGGGAGAAAAGGGAGCCTGTGAGGTGGAGTGGGGCTTTGAAGTGTATAACAAGTACCCGTGAGTACTTTGAAGTATATAACAAGTACACCAAGGGGGTTTACAAACCAGCACACACCTTGATGTGTTGAGAGGCGCCACAGGCGTATGTTAATGGGAGCCATACTTCCCTTTTGCTTTCGATAAGAAGAATGACTCCCTTTGGCAAGTGAGAACCAGTTTCACAAGTTCCTGAGGAATGCTGGCTTTTTTGTCTAACCGCCAGAATTTGGGGAGAAACTGGGGTTTCCTTCAGACCCAGTAGACAATGTCTACTCCAGCTTCTACAGTAACTTCAAGTTTATAAAGTCAAGCCTAAAACTTTAGAGCTAGGTGTCACACATAAGATATAACATGTGGCATTTGGCTTTTCTGGGTTTGGGCTACCTCACTTAATATATTTTTCAGTTCCATCCATTTCCTTACAGATTTCATGGTTTCAGTTTTCGTTAGCACTGAATTCCATTGAGTGTATGTACTGCATTTTCATTACCCATCCATCAACTGATGGACATCTAAGCTGCTCTAGTTACTAGCTATTGTGAACAGAGTAGCAATGAATACAGTTGAGAAAGTATTGTTATAATAATAGGATTTTGAGACCTTGAGGCATATAGTAAGGAGTTAAAGAGATGGATCATATGGTACATCTATTTTTGGCTTTTTGAGATCGCTTCACAGTGATTTCCATAGTAGCTGCACTTGTTTGTAATCCCATCAATAGTAAAACAGAGTTCCCCTTAGCCATTTAGCGCTTGCTGTCCATTGTTCCCTCCCTCCCTCCCTCCCTCCCTCCCTCCCTCCCTCCCTCCCTCCCTCCCTCCCTCCCTTCTCCCTCTCTTTCTTCCTTCCTTTTTTTCTTTTCTCTCTCCCTCCCTTCCTTTCTACCTTTCTTTCTTTTTTTCCTGCTAAGGATGTTGAATACTGTTAGAGATATTTCTTAGCTATTTTTATTTTCCCATTTGAAAACTCTATTCTGTCTACAGTCCATTTTTGATTGGATCATTTGTTTTTTAAATTCTTTGGTTTTTTTATTGTGTGTATTTTGGATATTAATTCTCTATTGGATGTATAACTGATAAAGAGTCCCTCCCACTCTGTGGGAATTCCTCTTCATTTGATTGACTGTTTCATTTGCTCTACAGAACTTTTTTTATTTTTATGAGGTCCCACTCATCAATTGGTGACATTAATTTTTAAGTGAATGGCATCCTACCCAGAAAGTCCTTTTATTTATTTCTATATCCTATAGGGTACTCCCTGTTTTAGGCTTTTACACTAAGAACTTTCATCTATTTGGAGTTGATTTTTTTGTGCAGGGTAAGAGATATGGGTCTAATTTTATTCTCCTACATATGGGCATTGAGTTTTCTGAGTACCATATGTTGAAGATTCTGTCTTTCTTCCAGTGTATATTTTTGGTATTTTTGTTGAATATTGGGGCTGTCATTCTGTGTACTTATGTTAGGGTCTTCCCTTTTGTCCCATTGATTTACATGTCTGTTTTTGTGCCAATACCATGCTGTTTTTATTGTTATGGCTTTGTAATATAACTTGAAATCTGGTATAGCAATCCCTGTTTTTGCTCAGCATTGTTTTGGCTACCCAGGGCCTTTTGTGCTTCCATATGAGCTTTAGGGTTTGTTTTTTTCTCTCCTTGAGGAATAGAGTGCAATTTTTCTTTAAAAAAAAATTAAAATTGTATTGCATCTATAAATTGCTTCTGGCAAAACGATCATTTCAGTGTTAGTTCTCCTAACCCCCGACCATGGGAGGCTTTTCCATTACTCACATCTTCCTCCGTTTCTTTCTTCAGAGACTTTAAATTTCCACTGTGAAAGCCTTTCACATCACAGATTTTTATTTCACGTCTCTAGATATTTGTTTTTAAAAATATTTATTTTAGTTTTAATCATGGAGTGGGGAATATGTGTGTAGGTGTTTGTGTGTGAGTGCAGGTGCCCACGGAGACTAGAGGCATTGGATCCCTTAAGGATGGAGTTACAGACAGTTGTGAGCTGCTTGTCAGGTGCTGGGAATCACGCTGAATTCTCTGGAAGAAGAAAACCTCCTAACTGCTGAGCCATCTCTCCAATCCCTGATCCTTTTCTCTTCCACCTCCTCCTCTTCTCCTTCTCTCTTTTGAGGCTAATGTAAATGGGAGTGTTTCCATGATCTTTTTCTCAGAGTGTTTGTTGCTCACTTATAGAAATGCTACCGATTTTTCTAAGTTGATCTTGTATCCTGCCACTTTTCTGCCACTTCTAGATGTTTGTTGGTAGAATCTTTGAGATCTCTTATGTACCATATCAGATCATTTGTAAATAGAGATAATCTGGCTTTTTTTCCTACTTGTATCTCTAAGAAAAATGAGGCAGAGAAGCAGATAGACTCAATTCCAACAGGCCGAGGCTGCTTTATCAGAACAGTAAGGGGCTGCAACCATTCTGTGAAATGAGGGTTAGTGCATTTAGAAGGGCTGGGGCACATGTATGAAAACTACCAGGAAGTTGTGGCTAATGTTTTGTGGTTTGACTGGGAGTTATTTTTGCATCTCTCAAACTTGAAAGAGGCTGGTGAGATAAACTGGCCTATCTACCTCAACTAACAAGGCAGAGAAGCACCACTATTCCCTGCCCTAAATAATTATTGAATCATGTAGAATGAAATCTGCTTTAACTTAGTTAATGCTAATTAATTGATTAATATCTGTAACTAGAGGTTTCTTGTCCTGCCTGGTCCCACAGCTGCTTTTAAAATAATCACTCAGAGGCTTAATATTAATTACATATTATTTGGCCTATTAGCTCAGGCTTATTATTAACTAGTTCTTACAACTTAAATTAACCCATTTTTATTCTATATTTTACCACCAGGCTTGTGGCTTATTATTATCAGTTGCTGGTGTCTCCCTGACTCTGCACTCCTTACCCACTCCTTTCTGCTTAAATTTTCCTTTTAGCTATATTCTTCCTGGATATTGGCCAAATCAACTGCTTTGTTAACCATGGTAATAAGACATATTCAGAGCATATAGAAGGGTATCCCACATAATTATAATCTGCCCTTTTCTGTCTAATTAAAAAGAAATGTTTTAACTTTTTGTTCTTTTTTTATTGTGTTTTTGTTTTGTTTTTGATTTTACGAGGCAGGGTTTCTCTGTGTAATAGCTCTGGCTGTCCTGGGACTAGCTCTTGTAAACCAGGCTGGTTTCGAACTCACAGAGATCTGCCTGCCTCTGCCTCCCAAGTGCTGGGATTAAAGGCATATGCCACCACTGCCCAGTGGAATGAATGTTTTAACTTTAACATAGTAAAATTACATATAAAAAAGCAGGTATCAAGCAGGAATTACAGTTATAATATTTTGTCTATTTGTATTTGGTAAAATAAAAATGCTTTATCATTTATTTTATCTTTGTGAGTCTAAAGTTTCATATTCTATTTATCTTTTATCATAACTAAGGAAAACTATAATAGAGCTATTTAGTCTTCAACTATATCAAAGACCTCAGAAGGATATAATATTACCTAAGTAAACAAAAAGTACATTGCAATCTAATTATAAAACTCTAGTGCTGCGGGAGCTCCTTCAGCCAATAGCCATTGAGATACCAGCCCACTGGGACGTGGTCTCATCCTCTTTAAAAAGCAGCAGCTGCCCTCCGCTTGCTCTCTTGCTCCAGTGACTAGACTTCTTTTCTGGCTGTGGTGTAGGATGGTGTTCTGTAAGATTTTCCCCCTCAAATAAATAACCCTTTGAATCCAAACTGGTGGATTACTCTAGAAATGACAGAAATATCTGGCTGGCTGCCTGGACAGTCACCCAAAGTTCTTCTGTAACATTGGGGCATCCATCTTCAGCCTATAGACCTAGAGTATCTGACAGACTTTTCAATAAAGCAGGAAACTTGAAAGACTGTCTTGGCCATATTGGCAGTTTGTCAGTCATTTTTCTCTGTGTCCTACAGAAAGTCTGGCAGTTTTTTTTTTTTTTTCTGTAAAGCTGGAATGCTGAAGGATCACAAATTACACTGCCTTGTTTTGATAAAGTTCAGCTGTCATTTTCCTGTGGGTCCTGCTCGTCTAGTTTATATAGCATATTGTCAAGCAGTTCAGGCAAGTGCAGTTTCTTGCCCAAATTGTTAGCCTTGTCATATTGAAAGCAAACTTCATAAGGAACTTCTTCAGTGCCCATCATCCTCTTGAAGTAATTGGTACTGCCAGGAGTAGACGTCTCTCACTGTTGAGAAAAGTCTAAATTCTTAAAACATTTTAAATGCTATATTCTGTAGGTCTGTGAAGTGTTTGAAGATTACCTATCACTCAGAACTATATCTTTGTATACCTAGAAAACCTAACTAATGTGTCCATAAGTTTAACTATTAAAGATGACTATTAATTTGTATTTCTTAACTATATATGACATGTTTATGAGCTGTATAAACATAATACCTTAAAGAAAAGTAGAACTAAACATACAGTTTAACAAAATTGACCTTAAATTTGTATCAATAAACCAAAATCTATACCAATGGAAAGTACTTTGAGATTAACAATTGTTTTTGGTTTAAAGTAGATTTAATAATCTAATCTTTTTTCATCATTTCTATGTCATATCCCCCTTTTTTCCGAAGAAAGAGATTTACTATTACCATTAACCACTTATAACCAACCCCCTTTAAATGAAAACAGACATTTATAAATAATATTTTTGGAATTTGGCCATAGTTTATGCTACTTTCTGCTGATTCAGAGTGCTGGTAGTCTTACAGGGATCCTGAGAAAAGTTAGAATTATGGTCAAGTCTTGGCTGTTGTAGTCTGTGAGGCTGCATCATTTCAGCCAGTTGCTTGAAGATGTTCTGGATATTGATCACATGGACCATCATTCCCTTGGAGTCCTTGCAGGGGTTTTGCTTGATCAAATCATATTACCCTGGAAGGAATCCATAGCTTCTCATCTTCTGTGGAAACAAAAGCAGAACCTCTTTCTCAAAGCAACATATCCTTAGACCCAAGTTTGAAGTCAAGATACCTTTATGTTGGTTTAGCTTAGAAGCCCCCACAATGAAATGTCTTTCTGTAGTTAGCTCATTAATAGTCAAACAATTTAAAGAAAACACAATAATATGCATAATCCAGACTCTGTAAATTTTTCATTTTTTTGGTTTATTATTTTTTATATTACTTTTACTGTCTCTTTAAAGACTTTGTTTTTATTTTTTAAAACTTTTTTATAACTACCTATACTATTTTTCCTCTTTCTCTCCCAAGCCTATGTATATTTTTGGTGTAGGAGGGTCTTCTTTCTATGTGTTGCTTTCATTGGTCAAATAAAGAAACTGCCTAGGCCTTTTGATAGGGCAAAACTTAGATAGGCAGAGTAGACAGAACAGAATGCTAGAAGAAAGGAGGCAGAAAGAGAGAGCCACCTACCATGAAGCTGCCAGGTCAGACATGCTAAATCTTTCCTGGTAAGCCACAGCCTCGTGGTGACACACAGTTCATTAGAAATGGGTTGAATCAAGATGTGAGAGTTAGCCAATAGGAGGCTAGAACTAATGGCCAGGCAGCAATTTAATTAATACAGATTTCCATGTGATTATTTCGGATATAAGCTAGCCGGACAGGATGGAACAAGGGGCCCGTGCTCCTAATACAACATATTTTTTAAAGGCACTATGACCCATTTAGAGGTTTTTTTTTGTCTGAATCTGTCTTTATTGTATATCTATAATCATTTTTTGATTACTGTTTTAAACTGGTAAGCAAGCAAAGTGCCTACTTTGGCTGTTGGTTCTGCCCTACTTGACATTTTATCATGGTGGAGGTAGCAACAAGCTTCATGCTTACTCCCTTCTCCCAATACTGCCATTAGGTAGTGTGCAATGGTTCCACAAACTTTTTTTTGTCTGTATGAGTATGAGCTAAATCTATCACACAGCACAGGTTGATTAGTCTTTCTGTATCAAGGCCTGTTTGAGACTATGGAAACGCACCATGCTACTTAGCTCATGGTGGCTGGTGACTGACTCTATATAGCAGGCAGCTATTGGGAGACATATCTTTGTATGGTGGCCAGCATGAGAGATTAGGAATCCCAGTGCATCTCTGTTTCTGTGCATTTAGAACATTTTTAAAACTTCATCAGGCCCTATGGAAATTTGAGAGCCTCATCCTGCTATACCGTTTGTAATTGAAGGTTTCTCTTCCTGCCTGGTCCTGCAGCTGCTTTTAAAATAACCGCTCAGAGGCTTAATATTAATTACACACTGTTTGGCCTATTAGCTCAGGCTTATTGTTAAATAGCTCTTACAACTTAAATTAACCTATTTTTATTATTCTATATTTTTACCATGAGGGTTGTGGCTTGTTACCTCACATTTTGCTTTCCCAGAAGCTGCTGCCATCTCCCCAACTCTACCTTTTCTTCCCTATCCCCTCCCATCTCTCTGCTTGGACTTCCTGCCTAGCTATAGTCTGCCTGGCTATTGACCAAATCAGCTTCTTTATTAATCAACAGTAATGACATATTCACAGCATATAAAAGGGCATCCAACATGAAATGTCATTCTGCCATGTAGTCACATCAAATGCATTTGTCAAGACAAGGCCATCTTTTAAGAAGTTCTGCCAACCAACCTTTTTCTTTCACTCCTACAGTTGTATCAGTTGACTTTGTACAGGCCAATGTGATCTAGATTGAGACAACCCAGTCTCCAGAAAGCCCCCATTGATGGCAATGCTGGGAGAGTCTTGCCTAGCTTGAAGAATGTAAAATTTACATTTTTGATCTCTGGTTCACGCTTGCTTCTTGGCAGGCTGATATTTAGTTAAAAAGAATGTGCTTTTTTTTTTCTATTTTGTGTTTTTTTCTTTTCTATTGGGGTGGAGTTCAGGCTCAAACAATTGAATTTTACATACAATATACACCTATGTTGTGACTGTCAACTGAATGTTGGCATTCAGTTGTTAGCAGAGCGTAAAAAGACCAAACTGAGTACTGACAATAGGCTGTTCATTAAAATATGGATTAATCTGATCCAGCCATGCATCTTACCCATAGGATGTAATCAGTTGGTGGATCAGTCCTCAAATCTAGAGCGAAGCTTTGCAGAAACAGATTTACAATCTGAAAGGGCATGGTAGGGGCAGATTTTCAAAGGGATCACTGCTCACACTCTATCCCCTGTTACCACTTCTGTTCTCCAGTCTCTCACTTACTCTAGTGCCTTTTACTTGAACCTTTTATGATGATAAGTTTACTTTCTCTGTACTCTCTGCAAGAGCTACTATCTACTTATTGCGACTCAGAACTTAAAACTCAGGAATCCCTAAGGCTAAAACTTTCCTTTTCTATATTAGGTTCTTTTTGGACAGGGGACAGGGTATTTCTTGGCTTTGATCTCATAATCTTGTGTCTTAGAGTGATGAGTACAGGGGTACACTACTACGATGCCTTTAATAATTAATTATGTGTGTATGTGTGTATGTATGGTGTGCATGGAGGTGTGTGTGTGTGTGTGTGTGTGTGTGTGTGTGTGTTTGTGTGTGTATCCACGGTGCATGGGTAGATGTCAGAGGACAATGGCAGGGGTTGGGTCTCCCTTCCCAGCTTCTTTGGAGACAGAGTCTCTCCTGTTTCTATTGTCTTGTGCCTTATTTGGAGGCATTAATTTTTCTTTGGTTCTCACCTGGCACCTTGTTTTTGAAGTAGAGTGTCTCTTGTTCTAACCTTCCAACCTATTTTCAGGTAGTCTTTCTTGTTGTTCTCACCTTCTGCCTTGTTTCTGAGGCAGTGTCCTCTGTTCTTGTTTTACACCTTGTTTTCAAGCAATCTGTTTTCCAGGATAGCTGGCTTACAGGCTTCAAGTGAAACTCTTGTCTCCTCTTCTCAACTCACCATAGAAGTGTTCAGACCGTAGATGGGTACTGGCTACTACCATATGCTTTTTTTAAAAACAAACAAACAAACAAACAAACAAACAAACAAACAAAAAAACCAGTGGTTCTGGGGTCAGAACTGAATTCACCAGACTTGCATAGCAAGTGCTTTGACTCATGGAGTCATCCCTTAACATTCTATTCTGCACCCCTCACAGACACAGTGTATATGTGAGAAAGCACACAATGCTATTCCTGTTTATCTACGGGGGATTGGTTACACTATGTCGATAGATAAAAAAAATATCTGTACATACCCAAATCTGTAAATTCTCAGGTCCTATATACCAAATGGCATCATATCTACATATAACCTAATTATAAACTCTTGTAAACTTTCTATTTTCAATAGGACACTCATAGTGCCTAATGCAATATAAAAGTTGTGTAATAATTGTTTTACATGCTGTTTAGGGAATAAGGAAAAGGGAGGCTGTAAATATCCAACATCTATATAACCTCTGTGAACCTCACTAGAGAGTTCGCATTGGCAGCAGCGCAACAGTTTCAGTTTGGTCTTAGTTAAATCTACGGAGAGCAGCGGATTTCAAAGGTCTGGCTGTAATTCCATCAGAGATTTTGTTACTAAGAGAATTGGCCATAACTTTTTATTTCAAACAACAAGCCTCCAACATGACATCTGATTAATATGCAATGGAAAAAAACAAGTAAAAAAAGTCTTTTGGTTATAAAATTATTGGACAGCATTTCAGGAGAGTCATCTGGAAGGGAAGGGCTGAATCAATGAGATGATCAGTTACAATGGCCTGTGCGCCTGGCCCTTGAACTTTCCACACAGTCCTTTGTCACGGGGCTCGCTGACTTAGGTTGTGTACCAACATCGAGGGGCAGTTGAGGGGCAGCAAAGAGTTGAATGGACGCGAGTGCCGAGGGCTTGGGAAAAGCAGATGCTGTGAGCAGAAGGTAAATGTGATCCAACACATGAACAACTGTGCTCTTTAAAACCAAAATAAGGGGTTAGGAATATAGTTCATTGGTAGAGTGCCTACCCAGCATGCAGGAGGTCCTGGGTTTAATCCCTAGTACCGTTTAAGAAAAAAAATAATAAGAACAAACTGAAACAGAATAAAACAAAAAACCCATAGATATCACACATGAATTAGTCCAAGGAATCAAACCTTTAGTTTGAAGGCTTGCACTGTGTTCCAGAAAAATAAATGATACCAATATATAAAAAAAAAGGACAGCTACATCCACTGCCTTTTCTGGAGATTGTCTTTCATGGTTCCCCAAAGCTATTTATCTTGAAGATGCCTTCTGGAGCTGGGTTGAGATTGGTGGCATGTCTCTCTTTTGTCGGCCCTGATAGCAGCCCCACCTCTGTGAGACCTGTGTTGGTTAGGCTTCTCTTTCTCACCAACTAGACTTATCCAAGCAGAGGGAACTTGAATGGAGAAAATGCCTCCATTAGATTGACTTGTAGACAAGTCTGTGGGGCCTTTTCTGGATTGGTGATTGACGTGGGAGGGCCACATTGTAGTGTGGGTGGTGCCGTCACAGGTCAGGTGGTCCTGAGTGGTTTAAGAAAGCAAACCAAACAAGTCAAAGTGAGCAAGCTAATAACCGGCATTCCTCCATGGTTTCTGTTTCAGTTCTTGCCTCAGTTTCCCCTCATGATGGACTGTGATCTGTAAACTAAAATAATCCCTGCTCTTCCCAAGTTGCTTTTGGTCATGTAAGGTGGTTTTTGTTTCTCTTCTTTTTTTTTTTTTTTTTTTTTTTGAGACAGGGTTTCTCTGTGTAACAGTTGGAGCTGTCCTGGACCTCCCTTTGTAGACCAGGCTGGTCTCAAAGTCACAGAGATCTGTTCGCCTCTGCCTCCCAAGTGCTGGGATTAGGATGTGTACCACCACACTTGGCTATGCACGTTGGGCACCCGGTGTTATCATCACACCAATGGACGCCAGGAGTATGGCCTGTTGCTATGACAGAACTGACCATGTTTTTATTTTTGAGGAGGGTAGGCAATTGTGGAAGTGTTCAGAACTTTGGCCCGGAAAAGCCATTGAGTTCTCTGAGCTTATTGAGCAGTTGTAGAAGCTTAGAAGACGATGTTCTCAAAAGGAAAATGGCTTGAGAAGCTTCTAGAGGTAGTGTGAGAGTCTCTCAAAGACTTAGCAGGACCGTTCATGTGACAGATCTACAGGAAGAATCTGTGATATCTGGTCAGCTGGATCTGAAGGAGCACCATGATCAACAATAGAGACCAGCACCACTGAGGCCAACCCTTTGTTTTAGTGCACCGGGTCTCAACCTTCCTAACGCTGCAACCCCTTAATACATACAGTTCCTCATGTTGTGGTGACCCTTAACCATAAGATTGTTTCTGTTGCTACTTCATAACTGTAATTTTGCAACTGTTATGAATTGTAATGTAAACACCTGATATGCAGGATATCTGATATATGATCCCTGTGGAAGGGTCTTTTGTCCCCCAAAGGGGTCACGTCCCACAGTTTGAGAACCACCACTTTACTAGGACAACTGGTGCTGGTCAGCTGGAGCTGAGAAAATCTGCTGTGGTGAAGAGGAAACCAGTTTCATTGAAGTGAAGTCTGGAAGTATTTTTTTCAGGGTTAACACACGGACGTTGGGATCCAGAGAGTACCAAGGCTGCATCTCACGTTGGCAGCTGAACTTGGTCAAGTGTAGGAGTCCCCAGGTACTACTGATTTTGAAGCTGTGAAGGACCATAGAGAACAGCTGAGCCTTGGCATTGTGAGAGACCAGGAGAGGTCACTGGGAGGGTGTGTCCCAGATGCGGGACTTTGAGCTACAAGATTTAATTTACATTGTTGAATTTTGATTTTGCTTTGATTGTGACTGTGCTCTGGTTCTTCCCTTGTGGAATAAGAGTTTGTACCTTATTTTTTATTTTACAGGAACCTGCTGTTGAGCGTTTGGACTTTTAAGAGGCAGTGTTTTTTGTTTTGTTTGTTTGTTTTAAAGAGAACTTTGACTTTTAAAGCATTGAAGTCTTTAAAAAGTTATGCTTTGTTTTATCTTCTGATATTAATATTAACATGGATTCTTGGGGACAAACAAGAAGGTAAAGTTTATGGTGTAATAGTGATGTGGTGGGTGTCAGGGTGACCAGGAGTCAATTGTGTTGGTTAATATTTCAACAGTTGGACACAAAACCTTAACTGAGAAAATGCACCCATCAGACTGGCCTGCAGGCAAGCTGATGAACGTTTTCTTGATTGCTGTGGGCGGTGCCATTCACGGGCAAGTGGTTCTGGAGTGTGTAAGAAAGAGTAAGCCAGGAGGAACAAGACAGTGAGCAGTGTTCCTTCATGGCTTTGGATTCAGTTCCTGCTGTTTCCCTTTATCATGGACCATACATAGCTGTAGAATAAAATAAACCTTTTCGTCCCCAAGTGTCTTTTGCTCCTAGTGTTTTATCACGGTAATAGAAATAAATTAAGACAAAGTCCAACAGTGCTGGTTCCACATTTTCCGTTGTTGTTCCCAATTTTTAAGAGTGAAGTCTAAGTGCCAAGGTGCAAAGTGATATGAATGAGTTTTCTACTTTAAAAGCAAATATTGTTTTAACCATTTAATAAACTTTCCTTTGCCATTAACTATATATAGCTGTCCTTCTTAGTGGTTTTGCTTAATTTTTGTGCTTTTTTTTTTTTTTTTTTTTTTTTTTTTTGAGACAAAGTTTCTCTGTGTAGCCCTGGCTGCCCTGGAACTCATTCTGCAGACCAGACAGGCCTGAAACTCAGATTCACCTGCCTCTACCTCCCAAGTGGTGGGAGCAAAGGCACGTGCCACCATTGCCCAGATCCTTCTTAGTATTTTAATGGTCACTGAACATATATATAATATATATATTTTGAAACAGTTTCATATAATCCAAGTTGGCTTCTGGATTGTAAGTCACTATGTTGCTAAGGCTAGCTTTGACACCTTTGATCCCCTGCTTCTGCCTCCCAAGTGTTGGTATTATAGGTCTGTGCACCTGTGTCTGGTATAGACAATGTATCTTAAGCACTTATAATGTAGTGAAATCAAGGTTCAGGTTGTGCTCTGAGCATTTTTTTCTGAGCATTTTTTTTTTTTTTTTGCTTCCCCTGTGTGCTCTGTTTGGCTTTTGTCATCCTATTTGGAATGACCAAAGTACACTTGAAACTCTGGTCTGGTGGCCCTCACCCACTCCCATTATCACAGAGCTGTGTATGTCATGATGAGGACGGGTGTTGTCTGTTTCTGTGAGGGGCTCTTGTAGCAATCACAGATGCGCATTGTATGACTATGTGTCTGGTCTAAAGTAGACGTTGGTTATTATTCTTCTTTGATCACTCTCTGTTTAATTCACTGAAACAGCGTCTCTCATACCACCCAGGGCCCACCAATTCTGGCGAGGCTGGCCAGCCAGCTTGTCCCAGTGATTCTCTAATTGCCTTAGGATTATGGAGCTGCCACACTTGCTGGGCTTTTACGTGGGTTTGGGAGATCCAAACTCTGTCCTCCAAGTGCTTTACCCATCTCCATAGCCCCAGAGACTCATGTCACTGCAGGTGACAACATCCATTTTCCCTAAGTGGGCTGTAGGTAGAGACCATTCATTTGTTTCCCAGCTGCCCAGACCCGAATAATCACACAGGAACTATTTTAATTACAACACTGCTTTGCCTATTAGCTCAGGCTTCTTATTCACTAACTCTTACATCTTAAATTAATGCATTTCTATTAATCTGTATATCAGCATGAGGCTATGGCCTATGGTCTGTCTCCTCCTGCAGAAGGATCATTGGCTGCCAAAGGAGGCCACAGCCTCGTGCCGATACAGATTAATAGAAATGTAAGAGTTAGTGATTAAGAAGCCTGAGCTAATAGGCCAAGCAGTGTTGTAATTAATATAGTTTGTGTGATTATTGAGGATTGGGCTGCTGGGAAACGAGTGAGCAGTCTCTGCCTATAGTGAGTGACTGGGGTAGGTTGTGGAGGAAGCATGAAGTCAGCAAGTGACACTCCAGAGCACACCGGTGGGGACCTTCAGTCATGTGAGGGTTTAGGACAGCAGTGGCAGAGTGCATCATTTTTTTTTAATGTGTCAATTTCTTTCAAAAATATTGTTTTGTGTCTGAATGTTTTGCCCATATGTATGCCTGTGCATCGTGAGCATGCCTGGTGCCTGAGACAGCCAGAAAAAGTTCCCTGAACTGTAGTTAACAGGCAGTTGTGAGCTGTCACGTGAATGGTGGGATATAACTGGAAGAACAGCCAGCACTCTTAATTGCTGAACAATCTTTGCAGCCCCCTGAATTTCTTGACAACCTGAGTCCTTAATGGTTTAACACCTTGTCAGATGTGAGCGTTTGATTTGGAGGTGACTGTTAAAATCTTGTGGATATGTGACTCTCTGAAATCTTCTAAAGTCCATCATGCCTTGTGTAGGATCACAGTCCTAGGTATACAGATGGACAGGAACTTCCGTGCTCCTCTGCATCTGGAGACCAGAGGTTAACCTTGGGTGCTATTCACTTTGTTTTGTGAGACCAATTCCTTGATTTGATCCAGAACACACCAATTAGGCTACGCTGACTGACCAGCAAGCCTGGGAGAGAGACCCGGATTTCCCTCCAGCACTGGGATTACAAGTGTGTGCCACTACTGACTTTTCTGTGGGTTCTGAGGATGGAAACCATAAACCATCTTGTGTGGCAAGCACTTTCCCCACCAAGCCATCTCTCCAGCCCAGGCTGGTCTTTTTTTTTTGTCTTGTGGGGAGGAGGGACAGGGAGAGGCCAGCGATCTGAAACCTGGTGCTCTTATATTCACAGTGAGCACTCTGAGCCAGAGCTTCCCACCCCAAGCCCAGTCTTCAGATACGGGCGCAAATAAAAAGACAACAACCAATGAAGAACACTGTATTAATGTTTATTTCTAATAACAAGAAACAGAACATCAGTCCCTTATTTGTACAAAAATACCTGAAAGTTTACAATTAGGTTCACGAGCCAAAGAGCTATATAGCACAGAGTGAAGCAAAGCACGCGGGAAAAAGGTTTTGTCTATTAATTAACACCCTCTGCATTCCCTGAAAATGTTTACATGTCAGGTCAGTTTCCGGTCACTGCGGTTTGCACTATGACATCACAAATCTACGATGAGCTACTGATGCTCACGGAGGCGCAGCGATCGGACAGACTGTCAGGTATTTAAGTGCAGAAAGGAGAAGACAAAACATCTAAGCTGAGGCACATATTTCTTCAAAGTTTAAGCAAACAAAAGAAAAAAAAAACACGTTCAGAAACTCTAACACCTAATAATATAACAGAGCCTACCTATTAAAACTCTAAAAACCCAAAGCATTTGGCATTTTCCTTCTCAACTTAGTCCAGGTGGCTACACGGAGTTCTCATTTAGAAAAGAAAATCACAGGCAGAGATTACAAAGTCAAACAGGCTCCAAAACAACCCTGAGCTGTCCCCTTTACATTCATGTCAATTAAATACAAAAATAAAAGTCAAATGTCCTTCAGTCTCTGGCTAGGGGGGCTGGGTACCCACTACCCCAGGGACTAGCTGTTTCAGGTGGAATTCCCAGCTGCCTGTGCAAAGGCTGGCGAGCTCGGGGCCACTGAAGTCTGCTACACACAAGGCGGGTTGCAGCCTTCGACAATTCACTTCGGCTAGGGAAGTACAAAATACTACGTCAAACCAGCTACATACAAAATTGTGAACCAGAGTCAAGCCTATACTTCCTTTTAAATAAAATGCATACTTATAAATATGAGATACACGTCCTAGCTGTCTACTGTAGAGGCAAAAGAGAAAAGGATTATGCACTGTGGGGACTGGTCTGTGTAAACTGGAGAAAGAAACCCTAGAGTTGTTTGCTGTCTGTTTTGTAAAGTTCTGACCTTAAGTCAGCAAAAAAGAAATGAGTACTGTAAAACTGAAATGTCCGTTATCTGTCCCTAAGGGGAAGATCAGTGGAAACCTGCTGCCAGGCATGAACTTGAGAATTATCTCATTGTCAACTGAATGATTAACTAGCTGCGAAAGAAAGAGAAATGCAATTGAGCATTTATGCTTAAGAAAATGTCTTACTAAAAAAAAAAGATAAAAGATAGATAAAAAGATAAAAAGTAAAAAGAAAAAAAATTCTTCATTTGTTGTAATAAACATCGCGTGGAAACACGGGTTGCGTGGTCTGTGAACTACAGTGTTTCTATACTGTGGAGCAGCTCGCAGCTGACTCGTTTACAAAGCGCTGACACATCTATCTTCCACTATGCCGTCAACCGCAGGGCAATCACGGGTGCTCCCTGGGGAGCACTCCAGCAAGTCGGGACTGGCAATCTAGTGGCTAGCTCAGGTTCAAAGGGCCAGTCAGGGGTGGTGTCAGGAAAGGAAACCTGTTCACCACGGTTGTCTGTGTGTTTCTCACGGGAGTCCTGTCTGCTACCCTCATGCCTGATAAATCATTAAGGGAACAACAGAGGGTCCTCCATCAGGGGACCCAGTGACAACTCCAGCCACCTTCTGACTCCTCTCTTGGAGGAGGAAGCAAACATCATGCTGCTAAAAACTGTCCAATGTTCACAACCACTGTGAGGTACTTCTCGCCCTAAGCTAGTAGAGGCAGAACCTCTGCATACCCTGCTCCTGCTGGCTTAGGGGGTTTTCAGTAGGGCGCAGGGGTCATCAAGCAAAGACTCAAAGCCAGCCTATGCCAGTGCCCTCTGCAGTGTTTCCTTATCTTTATCCATAGATGCTCAGATTGACAGAGCACAAGGCCAACAAGTTGACGTTTTCTCTTTAAATCCTTTAACCCCACGATCCCACCCCACCCCGGTGGGAGAACTGAAATGACTGAGGCTACTGCAGAGGGTAAAGGCAGCAATTATTCTACAACAGCGGGTGGCTGTGAAAACGTGAGGCACAGGGCACCCCAGATGGACTATGTGGCATCCACAATGAATACCAATGTGTTCCAAGAAGGCGTGCTGACATCAGTCTAAAGCTGAGGTCATGCAGCTGTGCTGTGCTGGGGGAACAGCGAGTTTTCCAAAGTAACGAGGTCTCCTGCACTGTGGAGAACGAGATACACAAATAAGAAATGACCAAACACCAGCACAACAACAATGGTGACCAGACTGTGGGAGTTTGACTGAGTCCACAAAACATGCTTGGTGTCACCCACAGTCGACACCTTTAATTTGATTATTTTATTTTTTTTTTTTTTAAAAAAAGCTTTTCAAGTATGATGGGAAGGACTGGGGTATCTATAATGTAGGAGCCAAATCCACACTGTGGCAACCTGTGGAAAGCAGGATGCCCTCAAGAAAACTTTGGGGACCCATTATTTTTTTTTTTTCCAAGCTGAAATCTGCCAATTCAAAAACTCTTTGTCTCATCTGGGTTGCAAAGCCACATCCCCTCCTACCATAGGCTGAGTACAACATTGACAACGAAGAAGGAGTGCAAAAAAGTGATACAAAAAAGTAAACATCGCGGTTTTAATTGTCAAGATTACTCCAGGGCAAGAGTTCATTTCCAATCACTTCTCTGCGGTTTTCACCCTACGTGGCCTAATCAAAAATCGTCATTCCAGTTTCTTCCCACACTTGCACTGGATCTCAACCCTCCCCCAATTTAAATGGCTGACGCAGAGGGAGGTGGTCCTGCTTGATCCGCAGCGGCAAATCTTTGTGAAGTCCAATAACTAATTGATGTTGGTCGGTTGGCACCGATCGAAAAGCTATGTTGTTCTGAGTCCTTGGGTGGGAGCAGGTGTGTGTTCTCCCCCGCATGCAGGCGTCTCCTCTCCGTTCCAGTGTTGCTGCCTCCAGCCTCTGAGAGAGGGCAAGGAGGTCATAAGGCCACGCGGATGCAGTGGTGCTTCAGCTTGCAGGGCAGAACACCTTTGTTGAGCTGGTAAAAGTCGACCAGCTGGATCAGGTCGGAGAACTTGGTGTTCCCATCATCCAGAGTGAAGAAAGTCTGCCCATCATCCTCACACTACAAAGACACAGGAAATACTTGCCATGTTAGAGGAGGAGGTGACCTTGGGGGACAACCCATGGCCTGTGGTCAGGAGACAACTTGCCTGCTCATAGCTTTGTTCCTGAGAGCCATACACACAAATGTGGCAAGGTAGGTCAGAAAACACGGTGGGTAGGGAGCCAGCATCTGTGTTGGGTGCTGTTGCTGTAACCTCACTGTATGATACCAGGAAAGGGGCAAAGGCCACCTGGCATGGCTTGGCTGCACAGCTATCTGAGGTTCAGAAGGGTTTTTAAACTGCTCCTAGCTCACCAGACTCAGGAAGCCAAGTTCACCAACCAACTTGGATATCTACCACACACAGCTCACTCTGCAGTTATTCTTGTCAAAGGGCTCAGTCAGTTTCCTCAATAGCCTGAAGTTCACCTGGCCACTGTTAGCATCTGGTAGATGTAGGCCCTCCTGGCTAGTTACACATAAGCTCAGAGGTCTCAAGGAAACAGCACCATTCTCAGCACCTTTCCCTCAGAGACTGGAGGCTGTCTGCTACACTATCTATAGTCTGTTATGTTTAAGCTGGATACTGCAACTTCCATTAGGAATGGAAGCAAAAAGAAGGACTGGTTTGAAGGGATCAGTACTTACGGGCAAGATCTGGAAGTTTTTAATCTTCTGGTGGTGGCACAGAGTCAGTACAAACGCCTTTGGATTACTCTGGCTGTCGCGGAGGAGGAACAGCCTGCAGAGTGGGAAACCAGCAATTGATTATTGATTCTTTTTAAACCCAAGTGTATTTCTCATGTATGAGCACACATGTATACATAGGCACATCAGCTAGACCTGCCTGATAAAAATGGGCTTACAGCCATGACACTTTGGTGTTTGGGCACCTGAGTGGCTTTCAGTGGCAAGAGCATCCAGAAGGTAGTGTCATTTGACACAGAAAGAAACCAGGGATCCTTGAGAACATGGCTGACTCTGGTAAGGCAGGGAAACTACAAAGACGAAGGTGAAATGTTCTATTTTAGAGCGTTAGAAAGTGCTCGCAGTCCAACAGGAACATGCCAAAATTACCCAAAGAAGAGAAGTTTTTCCTTAGAGAAGTGACCTAGTGAGTGGTGGAAGACTCACCACACCCTTCCCTCGTGGCAAGGAAGAAGAGCTTCTGTGGGAGCTAAGGGGATGTGACCTTGAAAAGAAGCAGTATTTCCTACTTCAAAGTGCCTTACACTTCGTAAGAAGTGAACTATCAGCTGATGGGACAGGAACCAGACTGAGACCATCTTCATCAAGTATCAGACCACCACTCTGGGGACAGAGCTAACGGACTTCAGATATCTCCTATCATTTCCTGTGTACTCTTGTCCTAGATATGCGAGCCAGTTCTAGCCAAGGGATGCTGGCTGGAATAAATCCAGATACCACCGGTCAGGTCTGGCTTCTGCTCAACAGGAGCTGACTATAATGCCTACAAGGAAGGCAGATGCAGCACCTAAGGTTGTGAATTTTCCCCCCTTGTTTGTAAAGCATACGAGGGGCACGCTAAAAATTTAAATATGTGACAACTGTATCACCGTTTGCTTCCTGGTTCTCATAATACCACTGTGGTTAGGTAAAACCACACAGAGCTTCCATTCAGGAATTACTAGGAATAAAAGGACATTAAGCTATAATTTACTTTTAAATGTTATTAAAAAAAGGGAAGCAGTGACAGAATAAAAGTGCTGTCCTATTATCACTAGAATTTTGGGTAAAGTTACACAGCAGAATTGACTGAATTCTTCTTGTAACTTTTCTACAACTTCGAAACAATCATAAAATAAAATGTAAAATGGAACAGCACAAAGAGGCCTAACAATGATGCTCTCCAACCTTGGAGTGCAAGAGGTAGTCCACACACTAGGAAGGAAGAAAAGCAAGTTTCCAAGTTCTGCTTGGCATTCTGAAGAGGAAATGTCATGAATTATTAGACCAAACTACTGCCATTGGTGGTGTCGCCAGCTTGTTGAGTGTAATGTTAGACCAGAACGTATTTAAATAGGACCAGGGAATCCACACTTGAAAGGCAAAACACATTTGTTAACTTCTCAGTGCCTTTAAAATGCAAATATCCACCCTGATTCTCCAGGGGGCTTCGCCATAAAGCCCCATACACTACCTAACTCTGTAACCTCTTTGGCCAAGCATTTTGAAGAACAAACTCTTCAGAATTTGTACATTCTGGGAAACACCAACCAGCACGTTATTCCACGGCTTGGTGTGGCCAGATTTATAGGGAGAACGTTATCTTGGACTCAAGATATGTAACATGTTTCTCTTGTATGTGGAATCCAGACTTAACAATATATTTCTATCTGTATCTGTGGTGACCACATGAAACCAGTGCAAGCAGAAGGGAACCTACTTGGGTGCAGGAGAGGGACCACTGGGAGACAAGGGACAAAGAAAGGCAAGAAGGGAAAATATGGAAAAAGTAAAATGGCAGATATGAAATAAAACTCCATAAAAAAGCCCTTCGTTTTGCAAACCCCATTTGTCTGGGGTGGGGTGGTGGTGGCGGCGGCATCATCACGGGTGCCATTGTTGTGGAACATGTTCACCGTAGTCAGGATGACATGCTTACTCACTCACAGAAACCTGGGAGCTTGGAGTGTTCCTGTCTCAAGTCATTTATCTACCTACCATTTTTATCTGTAGATAGGGAGCAAGGGCAGGATGAAGGCAAAGGTGAACACTTGCCCTGGGCTGATAGCAGCGGTGATAGAGTTTGCACCCTGTGGTCCAAAGTCTCTTGCTGGCCATGGTCACCCTGTGACAGCTATGATGTTAGTGCTTGTAGGGTCACCTGCTACAACCATGCTTCCAGTCATTCTGGTCAATGGCTGCCATCATCTGCTACATACACACGAGTGAAGCCAGCCTCTGTTGCCCTGCCCAGCTTAGTAGAGACAACCTACTTGAGCAGTCACAACTGCAGAAGCAAGCCTCTTGAGGTCTAAGTCATAACAACCTTAGTAAAAGCCAATTTTATAAAGTGTATAAATAAAAAGGTGTTGCTGATTTCTTTTTTTTTTTTTTTTTTTTTTACTATTTGTTTACTGACTTAGAAAGAAAAAAAAATAACTAGCCTTGTCCTTTTCTATTTGAGGGGTAAAGGGCACATCTGGATACATCCAGGACAGGAGAGTTCAGAGTCATCTCTGCCCTTAACTTGGCAAGGCCAGCATACTCTGAGTTGGCTTCTGCAGGGAACTGTGAGCACTCAGTAAGTCGTAGCTTCCATCAGTGGGAGTTTCCTTACCCGTCCACGAGACCTTGTTGCTTGATAATCCTGTGGGACTCCTCACGGGAGATACGTCCATGAAACCAATGCTGAGTTCTGTGAATCACTGTAGGGAAGATGGAGGCGGACAGAGGGTAAGACCTGGCTCCCCTGTAGATAGACCCCAAGAGCCAGCCAACTCCAGTCAACTTGGATCTCAGCTCTAGCAGCACCACGCACAGCTCAGAGAGGTTCAGAGAGCAGGGCTCTTCTTTGCCTTTACATCCAATACAAAGTGATTAGCAGTGCTTACCCGAATTCAGGGTAGAAGGATGAAGGGGGCTTTGGCTGCTCAGAATATTCATCCTTGTGCTTCGCTTCTGCAAAAGAGATGCCTACTTTAGCAAAGATGAGAGACTGATGTACCAAGTCATCCACTGCCCAGGACAGGATGATTGTGCAAGTGTCCCCAAACACTCAGACTCTGATGATACCACCTGACTATGGAGAATGAAGAGTTTCTTGGCCAAAATGGTAAAGCAAATGCATTTTGGTTATGTCTAGCCAACCGTGCACTGAGGCATCAACGTGTTTCTTACTCTGACTACCTATGATGTAAAATCTGGAGAGTCAGCAGAGCAGCACAGGCTATTGCATTAAACCCTGGCAGTTGGCAGAACACTGTTCTCCAGAGTCCCTGTGCTGAAGACTTTTGCCCTTTTCCCACACTATGGCTGCAGGACTGGGAATGTCTCCGAAGCAGAGCCCTGGGCAGGTGTTATGCACATGGTCTTTAAATTTCAGGGAAACCTGAGCTGGGAGATAATCTTCCCATCTGCAGATTCAGCACTTGAGCTTAGTGCGAGAACTGTTCCCTGTGGAGCCCTCCACAAACAGCCACTAGTAATTCATCAGCAGGAGCTGCTCAGGACAGAGTGGTGTGGAAGGCTGACAGCAGGGAGGGCTCCCGGGGCAGCCGCTTCCTGCACTTACTCCCATAACTCCCTTTCACCAGCACCAGCAGAACCCTTTTGGCAAAACCTGGGTGTTGTGTGTAAACAGTTTCAACCAGACTAGGGCTAGTGCCTTACCCGCCAGGCATGGCCCTCTTCCAGGGCAGCGCTCTGAGCTTCAGCCGGATTATCAATCACTCTTCCGGTCTGTCCAGAAAAATCCATTGCCACCAGAGAATTTTCGGAGACGCTGCGCTGTAAAACAAAGGCCACAGATACTAAGATACAAAGAAATCAGCCAGGGTAGCATGCTGGAGACCACCCCATGAAATTATCATAAAGACACTGGGAAGGGAGCTATAGAGTTCCCTGTTTCAGGCAGAAAACTCAGTGATTTAAGTGGGACCAGGTTAAAAATGGCAAAAATGGCTTTGGGCTTGGTTTAAAAAGAAGGGAAGGAAGGGAGGTTGGCTGATCTGTCCCCAACTCCTCACTGTAGACCATGCTTGGGGCAGTAGTTCAGCAAAGCAAACACTAGACTCTTCTATGACATGGCTTGCTCTCACTTGCTCCTGGGAATAGGTACAGAGGACCTTTAAGATCACATTGGTAATATAGTGCATGTCTGTACTTTTAGAGAGCATGAGTGGTTATACTCTTAACATCCTCACCAGGGAATGACTTCAGCATCCATGCGCCCCATGACTTAAAGGAACAAAAGCCAAAGATAGGCAAGATGGCTCCCTGAGAGCTGGAAGTGGCTGCTGATGTTTTTGCAACAGGTTAGGCGTGCTACATTGAGGTTCCCATAGCTCTTGACTGTCGAAAGTCCTCTACTTACCACAGGGGTGTTGAAAGGAGAGAGCAAAGCCTTCCTCTGCTGCGGGATGCGATAGTTTTGGTACAGGAGCATTCCATACTGAAGAGGAAAGACTAGAGTCAGTACCAGCACCCAAGAGCTCCCACAGCCCCATCCCACAGCAAACCCCACAGCTGGGAGGGCAGTGTTGATACACAAGAGCCGACTACTCTCTGCCAAAGTCCCCCCATGAGCCTAACATGCTGAAGATGGCGTGCTTCTGTTCCGTTCTGCCTCAGAACTTGTATCCTGGAAGAGAGGGGGCGCTGACTGGTCTGGGACTGTTGGAGTGGGAAACAAACAGGGCAGCAACACATATCATGATACCAAGGTCAAGAATCATTACCTTTCCTGATTTCTGCATGAGTCAAGTACTATACTAAGTGGTCTACTTCATTGCCTACTCCCCATTTTTATGATCTATACACTATCATTAGCCTCACTTTACTGATAATGGAACTGAAACACAAAGAAATGAAGCAAGTGATCCAAGGCCACGAGAAAGCAAGAATTCATGACTTAAGTGCACATAGCCGGTTCTAAAGCCAGTCTCCAGAAGACAGAGGTCTCACATGCTTTGGACAGCCCAAACAATACTCCCAAACTATTGATTCAAAACACCAAACTGGAAAGGAGGGGGGGACGAGGGGAGAAAGAGAGATAGAGAGAGAGAGAGAGAGAGAGAGAGAGAGAGAGAGAGAGAGAGAGAGAGAGAGAGAAGGAGAGGGGAGGGGGAGGGGGAGGGGGAGAGAACAAGAGCGAGCACCAGGAAAAAGAAGGAACTTTTGGAAGTGGTCACATCATCTTCACAGGGGGCAAACCCTCTCGCAGCTCTTGGTCCTAAAGTAAACACCCCTCCCTAAAGCACAAACGCGTATCACATGACAAAACTATTTCCCATGAGTGTGAGTGCACTCCTGTGAGAGGAGAAGACAGGGAAGACAGTCAGGACAAAGGTTTGAAGTTAAAGACCACCAAGAATTCCCCCATATTGTTGAGAAGACACCAAGCTACAGAGTCAAGAATACATAAACGAGATGCATCATGAGAAAACTGCTAAACACAAAAACAAAAACAGAGACAAGGAGAAAACATCAGTACCAAAACAGGTAACTGACATCTTTCATATAAACGATGAACTCCAAAGGACAGCGGAATGGTGAAGATGAAGTAACTGCTACTAATGAGCTGTTCCTTCAATAGCAGAGGCAAGACTAAGAGTTTCTTCGGTCCACACTGCAAGGAATGCTAAGAGCTGAGTTCTTTTAGTCCCGCAGAGAAGAATGCATGTTTGGGGAAAAATTATAGTGCAACTAAGCAGGTGATTAAAATAAAAATTGGGTATATAAATCCCAGCAGCAGTGCACTTGAGGGGTTTAATATACAGAGAATGGCTATTCACAACAAGGACGTTTCAGACGGCTGGTGGGGGAAACGGAGAAAGCTCTTATGTCAGCCTGACTGGTGAAAGGACTAAATCACACGGCTTTAGTAAGTCAAAAAGATGCATGTTGTGGCGCTGTGGTAGCCACTGGAAAACAGAAAATCAATGGATGAGAAACAGGCATACAGGGAAAACATAAATGGAAATAGTTAATGTAAAAGAAAAGCTATGCAAACACTAATCAGATCAACTGTGGCAGCAACGCTAACGTTAGACAAGTAAGACCTTAGGGCAGAGCATCACTGGAAACAATAAACCGTGTTTCACCATGACACAGACTGAGGAACCTGTCAGATGTAAACAACCTCAACTTCTGAGCACCTAGTAATGCGTACACAGTCAGAAATGCATGGTTTGTATATAGTCCTTCCTATCAGGGAAATAACTGTCAGGGGAATTGGTTCTGGATGGAACACACTACAAATAACAAAACAGCTAGTATTTGCACAGAACCTACGTGCCTCTTCCCACAGACTGCAGTCCAGTCCAGTGCCTTCTGTCACTCTCTACCTTATCTTTTGAGGTGGAGCCTCTCTCACTGAACCTGGAGCTTGTCATTTGGGGCTAGAATAGCTAGCAAGCAAGCCCCTGGGAACGGCCTGTCTCACCCACTCCCCAGCACTGTCGTTATATGCAGACCACCTGCTCAGCTCTTTATGTGCATGCCGGGGCAATGAAACTCGGGTTTTTAGACTAGCACAGCAAAAACTTTACATACTGAGCCACCTCCCCAATTTGAAATATAATTTTATTAAAGAGCACTTCTCATCTATTTTGGCTGGTTCTGAGAATGTGGAGCCTGTGGCTAGGCAAGGCCGACTGTATACCTACAAGTACATGCTTGTGTGTGGTCTCTCTCTGTGTATGTACACGTGTGGGGAAGTTAGAAGTCAATGGTGCTGTTTTCCTTAGTCATGTTTTGAGACGGGGTTTCCCACGGATCAACCAGGAGCCCCAGGAAGCTTCCTTTTTCTTTCCCCAGCACTGGGGTTACAGAAGCGTACTGCTACATCTGGCTGTTCCTGTTGATGTGGAATTGAATTCAGGTCCTTATGTTTTCATGGCAAGGACTTTATAACTGAGCCATCTTGCTAGTCAAGCAAATACGGGTTTCTGTGTCTGCATAGACAATGGAGAGCTGAAGATAAGGGGTTAAGCTTGCATCAGCTTCTGAGAGATGACCTCTTAGTCATTAGAATGGCCTGTCTAATATATGTGCTTAACTGGTGGGGCCATGGGCCAGACCACAAAGCTTATGTTGAGTGTGATTCATGCTGGGCCTGGGGCCATGTTAGGGACTAAGGCCAGCCACATAAGTGATAGGTCTATATGGCCAACAATGCATGGAAGTTGGGGTCCACAGTAAGGCTTGAGTGAGCTTCCCCAGTCAGTAATGCTCTGAGTGCGTTATGAGACATTTTAGTTAGCAGATTCAAGTACGGTGTACCTGACTCCTCTCTTCTGGATTACTTTTAAGCCATTCACTCATATCTACTCCTTTCCCTGTAACATTGCGGATAAGAGCTTTGCTGAATCTGTAGCCCTAGTTCATTAATGATGGGGAGGGATCTACAGAGGGTCTTCCAAACTTGCCTACATGTCTCTCCCCATAACACAGTGACATACCTAGTAAATCTAAAATCTACAGTGTTCTAAAATCAAATCTTTTGAGCAACAATATAGTGTCTCAAGTAGATATCCAACATTTAATTTTGTGTGATAGATCACAGTTAAAACCTAGGCAAGTATATAAAATTATGTCAGGCTGTGTATAAAATATATGCATGAAACAAATGCATTTCATGTTTAGACATAGGTTCTATCTCATTATGTTTATGTAAATATTCCTGTGCCACAAAGTCCACAGTACTTCTTGTCTCAAGAATTTTTGAGAAGGGTCACTCAATCTGGAATGATCCAAATTTGGGAGTAAATTACCCTTATATATATATTTTCCCTTTCAGTGCCTTTGCTCTTTATTTGGCTCAACTTGAGTGTCTTTTTAGAATATCTTCAAGGAGACACTTAGATCAGTGACTTTAAGCTTTACTTTTTTTATTTCCTTTTTTAAAAACACGCATTTAGCATTAAAAATTTGCCTCTCATAGCCAGACAGTAGTGAAGTTCACCTTTAATCCCAACACTTAGGAGACAGAAGCAGGTAGATCTCTGTGAGTACAAGGCTAGCCTGGTCTATAGAACTAGTTCCAAGACAGCAAGGGCTGTTACACAGAGAAACCCTGTCTTGAAAAACCAAAAATTTGCCTCGGAAGTTCTACTGTAATTGTAACTTGTGGAACTTTTATAATTACTCATGTGACAGATCTTTTGATTTTCTTTTACATTCTATCCTTGATCTATGAATTATTTTGAATAGATCATCTCTGTAAGTAGGTATTATGCATAAAATTATACTTTATTTGCATTGTATTTTATGACTTTTATCTCAGTTACTAAGGAAGTTCACTGTTTTCGTATTTACTGTTTGTAGTTGAAAGACTATAAATTTGCATTGTCTCTACCTAAAAATACAAGGACCTACATGGTAGTACTTGCATTCACACAAAGTCTTGAAATTGTTAAGCCATTAGCCATTTACGCACCAGCTGTCTATAGAGTTACTTTCTTTCATTTCCTTTTTTATTTTAGTTGACTGGGCTTTAAAGATACGTGTATAGTCCAATTAATGGTATTTCCTTTGTAATTCCTTCTATTGCTTCAGAAGCAAAAGAAAGTATGACCTAACAATGTTTCCTGCTTCACTGCGGTGTAGACCCTCACTTCCTATTCACATCAAATTAAATGTGGCTCTCCTCAACAGTAAAGGATTAAGATGACAGTGCACTGTTTTGTTTCTTTGTATCGAGAGACAACAGCCATGTCTCCACATTTAGAACTTGCCATGAAGAAATATTCTTCTGGGCTGATGCGATGCCTCAGTGAGTAAAGGTGCTTGTCACTAAGCCTGAATTTGGTCCCCAGAACCCACGTGGTGGAAGGAGAGAACTGATTCCCCCAAGTTGTCCTCTGACCTCCACACACAGGCCCACACACACATTCCCCTAAAGAAACTAATTAATAAATTAACATAATAAAGGACCATAAGCATCAGTAAAGTTCACAGGAGTTTAACATTACAAATGGGGTTGAGTTTGGGGATCTAATGAAAGGAATCCATTTGCTTTGTGAACCCATTGTGTATTGACAGATTCCCTTTATTACCTAGTTTTCATTCTGGCCATTAACCCTGGAAGAACCAACATGTTGAATAAAAGGACAGATCTCTCTCTAGTAACGTAGTGAGACATGTAGGTTCTCAAGTGAGGTTGTAGGCAAGTTTACTGCTTTATGCAAAGATAACAAAAAGGTTTAGAGTAATGGTTGAAGAACGCTTCAAAGACTACAGCTCAACTCCAGGAATACAAGAAAACTTAAAAAAGGTGTTTTTTTTTTTTTTTTTTTTTTAACAGGGAGGGAGCTGTAATCACACGGGAGCACACCCTATTTAGCGTAGATGTTAATGAAAAGGAATCTATTAAGTCCAACTAGGCTTAGTCTTCCTGGGGTCCTGTAATTTGATGGCCCATGTCCTTGGGTCAGAAGTGGCATAGGCCATTATAGGCTTGAGCATCTAACTGGCGAAGTGAGACAGTACTCTTATCCTTTCTTCCGGCCATGGGAACCCAGGCTGTGGTTACTCCCTCTGCCAAGTTCTAACAGGCCAAGGATAGGAGTAAATCTTTGCTGTTACAAGCAACTAAGACTGGGGGAAAGCCTGTCATCTATAATATTCTAATAAACTATATTTAAAAGAAAATCAGGCCTTTTTTTCTGTTTGTCATACTGGGGAGTTACAGATTTTGCTGTGAACTGGGGAAGAATTCTGCTATGAAAATCTTTGCGAACCACTTGATTTTTTTTTTTTTTTTTTTTTTTTTTTTTTTTTTTTTTTTTTGGGAAAGAATACAAGGAAAAGCCTAAATCCAGAATGCTCACATTTCATATACGTCAAAGAAATAAATTTGGGGCAGGTGGGAAAAAAAAAGGCCCAACTGCCTAAGGTTTGACAACTGATTTATAAAATCAGATAACTAACAATGACACACAAAAATTGACCCAAAGCTTCCATTTGGTCTCAATAATATTTTATAAGCTAAAGGGTATTTTAACATCATTAGGTAATTAATCATAACCATAGGTAAAAACCATAACCTCAGACTGAAGGATTACAAACGCATCCACTCTCACTATGCACACAGCTGGCTTCAGGTCACACTTGTCCCACTGGTCTGACGTGTTTCATTTTTGCCAGGAGCAGGAGCTGTCGCCTTCCAGTAACCAAGGACTCCTGTGTGGGACCCTAGGTCTAAGTCTCGACATCTAAAGGAGAACCTGGGAGGGAGTATTTGCACATGGGACATCTGGAGAGGAAAGGCTGAGAGCTCCAGCCTTTTGTCCTTTTGTGATTCCTGGTGTTATGCCCTCCCTGGCATGCCTAGGCTCCACGAGGCGAGGCTTCTCTGACCTCGTTCCGCCGAGTGCCATCTTTTGCCCTGTATACACTTCTCACTGCTGCCACGACTTGTATTCCTTCATTTAGCTGCCGCACAGCGCTGCAATGAATTTCTTCTTTGTTTCCAATGTGCTAGTCCTACTGTCAAAGTACTTTTGCAGAGGAGGCTCCTTGTGCCTCTTGGTGGTCTGCTGTCTTGCTGAACATGAACCTAATTGCCTTTTCAGGGTGGGGCAATTTAAAACCAAAGCAACCACAATGACAGGCTCTTGTGCTGACACAGCAAGACATTTTGTGGAGGGAATTTTTACGTCAGTTTAAGAAACTTTTCTAAAAGGAGGGAGAACAGGAGAAGTAGGTAACTGTTACAACTTTCTAACACTCTGGCACAGTCCTGTGTCCAAGAAATGACTCAATGATGTGACAGAAAAGGATGCAGAACACAACCCGACTCTATGTTCTGCACTGTCCACTAAGTAGATCGAACGCTGAGCACAGCAATGCCTTTAGCAATTAGGTTTTCTTCCTTTTCTAAAGGAAAGCATATCTGTGCAAGCACTTACAGACGTAAGATCGTCCTTGGTTAACTTTAAATAACAAAGTTTTCCTTCTTAAAGCCCCAGGATCACAACGTGATATAAATTACTGTCTCAACACTGCTGGGGCCAAGTCCACGTCCACTAATCAGAAATGGTAATGAGGCAAGGCTAGGAAGGGTGGGAGGTGACTTCCCATGATTTAGGATTCCAGGGTCTCTATGTTCACCGTGTGATAAAACGAGGAGACCTCCGTGTTGAACTCAGTTTTTCCAGATGAAAAAATAAAGCCCATGTCTAGCAAGCAAGAGTGTCTGAGAGGATGAAGCTCAAGGGCCTGTTCTTGCATTACAGACCAAGACCTTAACACTAATCCTGAGAAGACACAGTCCAATATTTTGTTATCTGTGCTACATACAGCAAGTCTGTAATCTTTTGGTCAAACTCCCCAATTGGTGGCTTTTCTCAACAGCCCAAGGGAGACTTTGGCATCACCATGACACATGGAGGCCATAAGGAAGCACGGCCCCAAGAAAAGAGAGAGTACACATGGGTGCAAATCCCCGTTCAGGCAGGAGGATCAGTCAGGTCCTGCTTGAGTTACAGAGAAACCTTAAGCCCAGCCTGAGCAATCTACTGAGTGAGACTCTACCTAAAAATGTGTACAAAGAGGCCTGAGTATAGAACTCACTGGTAGGGTGTTTGCCTAGCAAAAGATAGACAGATAGACTGATAGGAGGAATGGACAGAGGCAAATCCACACACAGAGCCAGAAGCACAAATGATAAGCTGGCATTTTCAAGAGCCTTTATTATATCCTGAGGGCCTCGAAGTTAGAAGTTCCTGTCCTCAATTAGGGTTTGGGATCATGGGTCCTGCCTCATCTTGCTTTCTACAGCCTGCTTCTCACATCTAAGAAGAGCCTTGGGGAAGTTATTAGGTATAAGAAACAGATGAGGTTCTAGGATTACTATGGCTTTGAACTTCCTGTTCTGAAGGCAGTATGAGGCTGTACTGCCACGACCTGCCTAACTTTGTCTTCCAATTTTAACTAAGACTATTTCTACCAGGAGAATATATAGAGAGAAGAAACAGTTTGGGGTATGGTAGGCAACAATTACACAGCTGTCCACATCCTACGGTCTGCTTAGGAATGACAATGAGTTATGATAGAAGCAGAAAAAATTCTACTATAACCTCATTGGAGACTGGCTACTCCTAAGTATGGCACTGCCTCCTGCAAGAAGTGCCCTTTAAGATGTATCCTGAGACCTTTGGAATCTGTGGACCACTAGATCAAATGATACCTGCACAGTAGCTGGGGCATTAGAACTCAATGCAGAATCAGATCTATTCCAAATACTGGGGGGGCTGAGACAGAAAGATATTTTGAGTTTGAGGCCAGCATTGGCCACATACAAACCCTGTATCAAAACAACAAACCAAAACAAAACAAAACAGGAAGTGGACATGCAACTGCCCAGGGCTCTCGGGGAGGGCGGCAAAGCACAGTACTTAGGAAGTGAGCTCAGGAGCCAGAATGCTGCTCTCAACCTGGCTCTGCCACACCCCAGCGGCCATCCCTCCAGCCTCAGTGCTGTTACCTGTGAATGAGACAATCATGACACAAAGCGCTGTGAGGAGAATTATGAGGTTGGGCGCAGAGGCACGGACGTTCAGAACAGGCTAATGGTGTCATGTTAGCGACACCATGGTGTCAGATCTCCTGATTTGCACTCAGTGAGTGTTGTCCCAGTCACTTCTGCCTGGGATTAGCTATGTCACAGTACCTTAGAACTAGAGCCTACTAATTGGATTATGTATCACCAGATTAATAAAATACATTGTTTTAAAGTGTACAACACCATTTTTCTATTTCCTTTGTTGCCTTCTTAAAAAAAGATACACATTTTCAGGTAAAAAAAAAAAAAAACCAAACAGACCTATAGAGAAATACAAAGGTTCGTCTCTAGCGTCTGTCCCTACTTGCATAGTGGAGCTATCTCTCAGCAACCTTCCTTTTTCCTGTACCAAAGAGTCAAAAACAGATTTTGGCTTTGCCTCTTTCCTCTACTAAAAAATGGAGGACATCCTAATATTGATATTTCTAAAACAGAGACCACTCATTCTTAAATTTTTTTTTTTAAAAAGAAAGGGTCTCTGTATAAAGTCTAAGCTGTCCTCAAACTCAACAATCTTCCTGCCTCCACTTCCAATTGCTGGTATTCTAGGCATGTGCACCACACCTAGAAATCTCATTATTTTAACATATAAAAAGTATTCCTTTCATGGCTGGCTTACATTCCGTTACTTTGATGATAGACTTTACATTGGCTTAGAACTGAGGATTGTCTACTGTGGGTATTTTTTTAATTCTGGATGCTCAGAGGACATTTGGAAACATCTAGAGGCATTTTTGGCTGCCACCACTGATTGGGGGGCATCTTGTGGGCAGAGATCTATAATGCACAGGGCTCCCCTTTTAGCTAACAAAGAATACATTTCCACAAACACTTGACAGTGCTCAGTTAGGAAACCTGGCTCTGAGATCTTAAGTAGAAGAATGTATAGCTACACTTGATACGTCAATTCTGACTTAATGGTAGGAACAACATAGCGTTTTTGTGCCAGGATGGACCCACATCCAGTTGTTCTGCGTGAAATGCAGCCACCGCAGCCTTAAGTCACATACCTTGAGGAGTCTGAAGGCTGTCATCCAGCAAGTACGGATCTGCTCATCCTCAGCACAGAGCAGACGCAGCTCCTTCATCTCAATTTTTGCTTTGTTTGGCTAGAGGAGAAATGAAAACCCCACCAGTGCAAAAGTGAGCAAGTATACACCCACTGTAGCGAGTGATAAATCAACACCACCACAATGTCACCAAGAGGAAAAGAACAAGGCTTGGCCAAGGAGTGTGTGTGTATGTACAATGGTGTGTGAGGATTTATACGGATGCATGTTTGTGCCTATGTACATGAGTACATGTTCACATCTGTGTGTTTTGACTACAGGCACACATATATATCCATGTGCAGTGCTCCCATATACACACAGAGGGTCGTCAGTATTGCGGTCAGTCCTCACGACCAGACGCCCACACAGACAGTGTCAGTTCATTTAGTGGCTACAGATAATCAGGTGTCAGGTCAGGAGTTGCCTCTCTTAACAAGCCATTGCTTCTCCTTACTATGACCAGGTAAAAGCTGCACCCAGGAGGCCAACAGCGACCTGGCCTTAAGTTACCAAGTCCACTGAGTACCCCCTAGAGCATGAACTATTCAAAAACCACCCAATCCTAAGCACACACAGTAAAGCCAGTGTAAAAACTACGTCAGCAACCAGATAGTGGGCAGAAGAATCCTCTGCATGGTTCCCAGCCCCAGACCAAGGGCAGCATCCCGTAGAGTACCTTGATGCACATCCCATGGTCATTGGGTGCATTGTACTGCTTCTTTCCAGCAATCAGGTAGAAGATGCTGCTTTCCTCCAGGTCGGCCAGCAGCTGCAGGTGTCTGGGTTCCTGCAAACAGCAGTCAAGCCAAGTGTGGGGTCACATTTTTAGTCTATAGTGCTAAAAGCTCATTTTAAAGTCTGTAGTCACTTTGCAACTCTAATCTTTCCATTGGTCATACACATGAAACTTAAACGACAGCATGTAATCCTAACAATAACATAAGCTAAAAACATCAGCTACATGTTGTAATGGATTCACTTTATTTTATATGAACTATGGAGTTTTTAAAATTTGCTCCAGCAGAGCCAAAAACGTATTTTGCTCACGAATACAGGACAACAACAATTCAGCATCTATCCTACGGCCAGCTTGGAACCGAGCTCCAAGTTAAGAAAACCAAATAATATCCCTGCACTGACTGAATCAGCCAGGAGGGTCTAGGCTCAACTCAGTAGGGATCCATGTCTGGGCATCCTAGAGGTGCAGGACTGATGGCATGAAGGAGCTGCTGTGTGTGCTGCCATTCAGTTCTGACAGACCAGTATACTGATCCCTTTGTGGATAGCCATATATAAATTGCTCATTAATAAGTTATCACTAGCATAAAAGAGGTTCGGGTGCATTTAAAAATTAAGCCCAAGTTCACTGTAAGCATACCTAGAGCAGGAAGAAATGAACTATTTTAAAACTTTACCTTGGAAGTCCCCTTGGTGGAGTAATAGAGGCCAGATCTGCGCAGGCACACATACAGCTTCTTCCAAGACTTTCTTCCAGTCTCCTTCACCTGCAGGAACCCCTGAATCTCAGGGCAGCTGCTGGAGTTCAGAAAATTCTATGGAGGAACACATTTTTAAAATTAGGGAATATGCACATAAAATAATGAAAGCGGTTATATTATTATATATAGCTGACATTTCATGAACACTTTGGAGTAGGATGTTAGGCAAAATTTTCTTCCTTCAAACTTTTTGAAATCTCAGCAAAATTAGTATTGAAACAGAGATAAGCAAATGGCTCTCACAAGGGGGTGGACATAATGTTGTAAGTTTTCTTAGGTGGAGGATTTCAAGAATCCATTCCTTATTTCAAATTTGCAACAAGTCTATTTCAGTAAGAAGTCAGTTTTGCTTAGTACCTGCAGAAGCTGGGCCTGACTGCCATTGGACTGCTGGCACCAAGTGACCATCTGATCCGGGAAGAAGTTCTGAGAGAGAGGGGAACAAACAAGCTTATCACAGACGGCACATGTCGATGTTAAAAATTCTTCAGGTATGATCACAATCATTTGTATGTTAAACAACAGCCCTTCTCATTCTTTTATCAAAACCTGTACAACACCAGTACCAAAAGAAAATCACAACCACAAAATAAATAACAACAAAGTGACCACAGTTGTACAAAAAGTTTACTGGGCTAAATTACCCAGAACCCATTACTTTTCTTTCTTTTTAATAAACCAGAGGAATTATCACAATCCAAGTGGATAGTGATCTCCCTGAGCTGACTGTCAGTCTGCCTGGTGACTCAGGACAAAACCAAAGGCTCAGATGTCACGAAATATACTTTGCTACTATGTCATATGACAGCCCCCCCCCCCACCGAAAAAAAGAAATGGGGGAAAAACCCCAACAAAACACCATGGAGTTGATGCCAGCATGCCAATCACTGATTGCTGTTCATTCCAACATACAATCAAGGGAGTATCTGGTATTTGCAATGATTAATGAGTAGTTCTTCTGCTGAATATTGGATCAATATGTTCCAGTGTGACCATCTCTACTCTCTGAGGAAGGAGATAGTCTCCTTCACCAGTCTTAATGACTTCTAGTTATGATGGCATTGTACATGAGGCCTCTTTCACTAAGTAGCATTCTATTCAACCCAAGTACAAATTCTAAGAGCCACAAAGTTAACTCCAAAAGGAGACTTACCACTGGATTCTTAAAGAACTCGTACTTGGCATAATTCTTTCTGAATAAGAACTTGCTTTCACTTGGCATGGTGCTCTCCACTTGGACCACAATCTCATGGTCCTCCAGGCACCTCTCTGTGGGGAGAAAAACATCACATACGTGAGCTGAGACAGAAACTTCAGGGCAATTTTACAAGGCCGAAACCTGTTCTTTAAGCACCGAGAATGAAGAGTATGTCAGGAATGACACTAAATTTAAGCCTCTCTTTACCACGCTGATGGATATCTAAAAGAGGTCTTAAAATCCAATAAAATGCAAAATTCAGGTTAGTACTGGCAAGTATATATTTCTTTTGCATTTGGAATCAACATAACATTAATGAGAGGGGCACAAATGATTTTTCCCCTATGCTACAAAATTTCAACTCTTGCAGCAAATTAACTATCACAACCTGAAAAACACCCAAAAGCAAAGGAGAAGCAAAGACCCTAGGCAAGGAAGCCTTGCAAGAGGCAGGGTGTTAAGACCAGGGGAGCTGTGGACCAGGGGAGACACCATAAGCAATGAGATGTACAGAGCACCGTCTTTCACACCTAGCCGCTAGCATTGGCCCTACCACGGAATGTGTGCATCAGCTGGATTTCTGTGAAGGCAAAGAAAAAAAAACGTTCTTCACACAGATCACTCGCCGCGCACGGTGTCCAGGTGGGCAGGCGCGTGCACACACGTGCACACATACCCCTTAGCACAGCTTATGTAAATAAAGGTCTGGAAAGGATGGTTAGTCCCCTCTCTGAACCTCTCCTTATGTGGAGCAGGCGAGCATGGCCATGGCAAGCGAACTCAGCCTGCTCCCCGCTGCTAGGAATAACACATTCAGAGAAGCTGTGGAATGGCCGTCACAGCTCCTCCCACCGAGCTCCTGGAAAGCCATAATGGAGGTGGTAGTGACAGAGAGCTAACTACATCAGACAATGGAATAAACTGTATCAGCAAGTCCACCCCAGGCTTAGTGTGTGACCTGATGCCAGCCAGGCATACACAGATTAAGTGAACACAGGGGTTGTATCTTAGATCCCTAACGCCTTTCATGCTGCCAGAGCTGAGTCTCAGCTGGGAAGCAAGGGAGATGCTTAGGAAAAGGCACGTTAAGTTTAAAAAGTCTCAGAATTGGGGAAGAATTTCTGTCCAAAGAGGAGAACTATGGCCATGCGCATTTCTCTGTGAGGACCCCTCTGTTACAAAGAGCACATTCTGGGCTGATGCATCTTTGGCCTTCATTTTTATACTGTAAGAAGGGGACATCTTGGTAGAAACATATTTAAAACCAGAATTTGTCCCCATGGCAATACAAAGCTCACAGCACAAGAAAAGCCACACTTGATGCAAACCTAGAATAGTTTCCATTTACCTCTGTCTGGGAGAATTCTCCCTGCAACACACGAACGCTTATGTTTACACGAGGGTTGTATTTCCTCAAGACATATGCGAACAACCACATACAGCTCAGGCATTGAGTAAAACTGTGACGCAGGGTTTGAAAACACAGTCAGGCTTAAGTTCATTCATTTTAAACAGACCTTCTTCGTCTAAAAGCAGATCAGCGAATTCCATTAGGAGTTTTACTCAGAGAAAATACTCTAAACAAACTTAAAAACAAAACTCAACAACCCCATAACCTGTGGGTGGTTGTTTTACAGAATAAATTACTTTTCCATTTAAAATACAGAGTAAAAAGGGAAGTAGCAGCCGCCTAAGTAAGTATGCAGCGGCTAGCTCTAAATCAAAAAGTGTGGTGCTTTCCAAAGAGCTCAGAGGAACACAAAGGACCCTGTGGGGAGCTTCCCAGCTAAGCCAACGCTGTGGTCTCTGCAGCTCTGACCCCCAACAGAAGCTCTCTGGGAGAACTGCTGGGCAAGCTGCACACATCCTGCACGTACACAGAGGGGAGGGCCTGGTGCCCGGGGAAGGAGCAGGGGAAACTGGGCCCCACTGTGGTTTCAGGTAACCAGTGACTACCGAGCTGGCCTAGGCAGCCCTAAATGATCACGCTCCCCTCCCCCGACAGTCTGGTGACCCCCAGAGGGGCCTCATTGTGACTCTTCATGCAAACCAGCTGCAGTGTCAACTCCTGTTTCCTTCCGCAGTAAGCTGGGAAACAGTGGAGAAGCCCCGCTAAACCCTTCCTAGGGCTGCTGTAGAAGGCCTCTAGGCACAGCTGTGACCTACAACTTGTTACCATCAAGGGCCTGCCTGTGAACTTCTGCTGTTCCAGGGGTTCTGAGTAAAACTGGATCAATGCTGCTCTTTAGGATATTCCTAAACTACTCTGTGTTCAAGCGAAGGAAGTGGAGACTACTCAAAGGCCATTTATTGTTTTTCAAATATCTGCAATGATGTTCAGCATCTGTATCAATACCTCACTCTGTGACAGAAAGGCTTGAGCATCAGAAAACTCAAAAAGAAAACTGTACCTCTTTGCTTTTAAAGTACATAGCTACTTAGAGCCTCGGCAGAAACTCGGCCAGCCCAGGTGGCATGGAGAGATTGTGCAGATCAGAGCACAGAACAAGGCTCAGTACAGCCTTTCATTTGGCTCAGCCCCTTGCACCTGGTAGAAAGTCTCAGGCCTCCAACTTGACTGCTGGGAATCATGGCACCAGGTGAGGAAGCATGCCCAAGCCTCCTCGACGCCAAGTCAGTCAGCAGCTTTCTTTTTTATCTGTATATTTTAATGGGGGAAAAGATATCACTCGGCATTTTCAAACGAATGGCCAGGGAGCTATGGAAGGAACACCCGGCCAGGGTAGGCTCCTTCTGAGCACTGAGGACCAAAAGGCACTCTTTAGGTGTCCATGTCTAAGGCACTGCCATACCTGACTGGAACAAACACAAAGCTCCGTAGCCCTGGAACGAAACGACCCCACGCTGCAATCCCATGCTCAAGTGCAGGGGACGAAGCGCCAAAATACTGTTTTGCACATTTAAAAGTGTATTTTGTAAAATTTCTTTAAAAAGTACTATGTTTGTTTGCCACGTGTGTGGGAAGGCTATGTTCTATCGCTGCGTCGTCTCTGTGGGAAACTTTCCTGGAGGAAGGGGAGAGTCTGGAGATTCGCAGCTCACATGCTTGAACAGATGGGACTTCTCCATCTACCCTATGCTAGCACACTTGCTGGCCTTAATCACTGACTGTCCCCACACACCAAGGCTAAAGAATTTCCAGCAGGGAGGCCTTATAGGAAGTGCTGTTCATCAGAAGTTTCCAGTATTTCAGTTGCTAAGATCAGCACAGTAGCACTGTTTGGAAAACCTTAATCTGAGAACACACATAAACCAAAAATATCAGAATACTATCCGCTAGCCTCATGCCCCCAATTGTAACAGTTTTGTGTTGTAATCTGTTTTGGAATCTGCCTGAAAGACTTGCACTTACAGTTTCCCTTTTGTGTGTCCTCCTCCCTAATAAGAAGACTCAATATAGAATTGCCTAAGAGAGTCGTTACCACGGAGACAGCGATACCCAGGAATGTGGGGCAGGGTGGTTCCACACTGAGCAGAGGTGAGGCCCCACTCTTTAGGCCAGGACCCAAAAAACACACCCTAGAGCAACATCCATTACAAAGAGCCTCCCACAAGTCTGTGGTTCACTCATCCACAGCAGGGCAGGTTAACGCTGGGACATGAACAGGGCTTTCTGAGAAGAACCACAGAGCACCGCGTCTTACCACCGGTGGGACCCTGACAAGAGACTGCTGTGGGACTGTGGCAGAAATAGGATTTCCTTTTAAAGAGCTACAAAGCTGTGCTTTTTTTTTTTTTTTTTTAATTAAATGGTAGGTTTGAATAAAACAACACACATACACACACTTCACACGGAGAGAAATGCGAGAATTGGGAAGGCAGAAATGGAGCCTGTGTTAAGGTTGTTCACCTAAAGACGGTAAATCTTAAAAACTTTAAAAACTCACAGAATCCCCCCTAAAATCCAGCCCATTCGGAAAATGTGCTCCACTTGTTCCCTAACAGGGGAAGGAACTGGTGTGGAAAAGAAACCTTTAAACAAAAGTCTGACAGGCTTCTTTACCTGAGATGAATCAACTGAACAAGAAAAAAAATGAAAGAGAAAAAAAATATATGTATAAAACGCACCTCAGCAAGTTCTGGAAATAGTACACGTTTTCAAATATTCTATGGTATAAAATGCGCTCTTGTTCCGTAGGCAAGATACAGACATATACAGTGTGCAGTGTAGGCAACGCCTCAGAAAGCTGCCAAGCAGGCACTGTGAGAGCCCTTTATAATGTAGCTGCCTCCCCGTGGCTACCCCAGGGAACCATGGCTCCCTTCTGTCTATGAACAGGCTGAGCTGTTCTGAGATGGGGAGCTGTAACCCGGTTGGCCGACAGGCTCCAAGCACCCCTAGGCTCTGGAAGAAGAACCAAGTCCTAGAGAATCTATCACCTAGGCTGAGCCTTCCTTCGGGAAGTTACTGCTTTGAGCACCCAAGGTGAGATTCTCAGAGTATCGGAGGGCGAAGGCTGCGAAGGAGGGAGAGTGAAAGAGAAAGCAAGGGCTGGAAGGCATGCTGAGCAGCTCACTACCACCTCCCCATGTGGCAGGAGATGGTGACACGTTTACATTTGGCCGAGGCATGCCCATTTGATTACACACTGAGGTCCCCAGGTGCCGTTCCCAAGCCAGGCGACCAGTCCCCTACCTAATCCCAGTTGGGGGTGGTGCTCCACCAGAGTCCAGCTGTTGTCATCCACACAGTGACTTTTGTAAACCAGCAACTGGCACAGGTCCCTGGCTGTCATGTCTGTTAGAATCTCCACCACTTTGCTTGTCCCATCTTCACTAAAGACTTTGACATCCTGTAACACACAAAAGGGACAAGCACAGATGAAACAACTTTGCATTTACAAGAAAAAAAAAAAGACAAGATAAAACACAAGTAAAAACATTAGTGTTTCAACACATGGACAAGTGGTCTCTCGGGCTCCACAAGATGTAGGTCAAGGGCTATGGGGCTCCCTTCCCTTCCCTTTCTTCGGAAGGACTGGGAATCTCATAGGCATAGACAGCACACAGCCAAGCCACCAGCCTGGCTTAGAGAGTCACAGAACTCACTCAAAACACTATAGTGGTTCCAGGTTGGACAGTTTACACTTTTACAAATGCAACAAATGTCTGAGTTGACCCTCCTCCTCCCCTAAACTGTGATGACCCCTTTCTCTCTATTCCCGGAGTTCAAAGGGCTTGCAGCTCTTGTTCTCTCGACATCCTTCCTAGTTTCTGAGGCCCAGGAGGAAGTTGAAATAGATAGACCGATGGAAAGGGGTACAGAAGAATACAGTAACAGAATTGTTTGGCTCTTCTCCTAAAATATTGAAAACAAGCTACAGTTTCCAGGTCCTATTCAAATCTACGGAAATCAAATAGTTCCTAGGGAAAAAAAGGCATAGCAGAAATTTCAGAGATTAAAAATGGTCCCTGCTCCAGTTGACAGGGATGCAGTCTTTAAGGGATGTATTTAAACAAACAAAAACAACCACCACGACAAAACCCTCCACAAAAAAGCTCTACCAAGACTCTTACCTTGATAGCATGGGAACAGCAGTCGGAGGGACAAGGTGGCAGTTTAAACTGCGAATGACTCCTGCCTGGTAGTTTGTTCCTGGTGTTTCCCTACCTTCCCTGGGAGGTCAGGCTCACTGTCCAGCAAGGGCTTTGCCCTGATCAAGGCTGCTCCTGTCCGCCTGCCTGCCATCTTACTTGTCCCTGAGGTAGGAATCCAACCACTCCAACAGCCCAATTGTGCCCTTCCTTGGACTGATGTAACCACCCCATGGGCTCTTAAGGCTGATGACAACGGTGACAACATCAACAGCACACAACATGATCGGCTGCAAAAATCCCTGGGCAGCGAAACAGCAACAGGCCACTTAGGCTCGAGCACGTGCATCTTTTGGGTTCATACCAACCTCCCGCTAATCTTTGTCCCCAACTGCTGCCATCAGCAGCAACTTCAGTGCTGAGTCTGCCATTAGACAATCTGTTTCTGGTAGCCCTGTTCTCTACCCCTTCTCCAGTTCATGTGCTTAGAAGGACAGCTCTATGGAGGGGAGTCAATGGTAGCACTGGGGAGGGGACTACGGCCACGGGGCTAGGAGCTACATCCACATCATCAAGCAGAGAAGGGTCCTACTAGTGAAGGACAAAGTAGCCCTGGGGTTGGGGAGAAAGAGGTCATATTCCTCTAGCTTGGAACTCCCAGATGGGGGTGGGGATGCTTCAGGGGTGTCAGGCAGGATACTTCTCTATGTGAGACAAGTTGGGGGAACCCAGAGGGCCTCTCTATTCCTGCCGCTTCCTGACTCAGAAAAATACCAGGATTTGCTTTCAAACCCACTTTCACTTTTAAAGAAAAATACCCCTCCCTCTTCTGGAATTTCTGTCTCACTCAGTGAAAGTTTGCCTCTACCAGCAAAGCAGATGCCTACACAGAGCTCACATGACTGACTCAGTCTAGGAACTAACACTTAATTCAAATCAAGAAAATATGTCTGTGGTCTCTAGGCAGGAACATTCTTTCTAAAATGCTTTAACATAAAAGAAACAGAAATTTGGAAAGAAGAAATGCATTTGATATTCTGGTTTGCAGTGTGCAGGGCCTCCTGAGTCTGTGAAGCTTTCCACTCCCCGGATAAGCCTCCTAATGCTCTTCCTTTCCTAAGCTTCGAAACATTTATGTGGTTACAGCAAACACTGTCTCCTCCAGGAAAGTTATGTGGCGGTGAAGTATGTGTTTCATGTCTCCCCAAGTCCACTCGCCACTCTTCCTGCCCAGATCAGCCGTGGCTCCACGTTTCAAAGTCTGTTTTGAGCCCACTGCATTTTTCTTTAAACTCCCTCTTTTTCCCCTCAGATGCTCCACAGCCCGTGCCCACCCCCCCACATCTATATATAGTCTGGGCAGTACAAGCTAACACGTACTCTGTCACAGGTTTATCTCCACGTCTTTGAGATTCCCACAAAAAGCTGGGTTGGCAGGACAGGGCAGTATGTGATGGGCAAAAAAAAAAAAAAAAAAAGGCTGAGACCTTCTCTCCTCCCCCTGAACCCCAAAGCCTGTAAAAGAGAACAGACAGAAAAGCACACACCTCCCGTTATAGACTCTAACTGACACACCATTCTTTGGCTATTTCCCCAAACTCCACAGGGCCTGCTGCCCGCAAGCCAAACAACCTCCAAGACAGAACTCTGGAAAAACCATTACACATACCAGCAGTGTTGATCTGGGTAAATGTTGGAAACTACAGAAGGGACGTTTTGTAGCAAATATATAAGGCACAAAGCGAATGCTGTGTGCGGCTCCAACCTCCTTCCACAGGATCTTTCAAAGGAGGGTTCTAGATGGAGCATTTTGTGCCACACTGTCATCTGCCCCCTTAGCAGACCTCTGAGCTGTGCTGGCGCTCATTAAGGAATCAAGTGAGGGTTGTATATTTCATAGGTCTGTGCAAGAACTTGGGCCAAGAGCTCCTGGGAGCAGCCCGGGCCTCTGAGGCACACTGAATGCTCTCATTTCTTAACCAGGGTGGACACAGAAGGTTCTCTCAAGGAGATCAAGGTTCTGGGCCCCCAGCAACTCACATTTCAGCAGTAGGGTAGGAGCCATAGCACTGGCAGTTATTTTCCATGGGCAAACTGTCCAGGGCACATGGGAATCTGTGCAGGACTAGGAGGCAGGGAAGCTGGAGACCCACAGTTCTACCCTGACACAGCCAGGTATCTGCCCAAGATTTATTTTCTGCATCTGAACCACGAGGCACTGTTTTGTCACCGAATGGAATACACAAAGCCTGAAGCTCCATGCATGCAACTTTGGCACTGGCAAGAAGTTTTGGTATGGCAGTTAGGGCTGGCTGTAGGCAGTAACTCTGGAGTCAGAGGGAGCCACAAATCCTTTCCTGATTTACTCAACTTTTCTGAGTCTCAGTTTCTCCATCTGTGAAGTGGGAACCCGTGAGTGACAGCGGCCTCACAGTTTGGGTATGAAACTGGCTCTTCAGATGTCTCTTTGAAAATCTTACAGTCATCTTTGTCCATAGACCCAGCATGAGTCGGTTGGGCCAGCTGAAAGCCTGGAGGCAACTTAGTAGACAGATGGGGAGGGCTCTAAATGTCTGTTCCCCAGCATTCTCAATTCTTAGAAAGCAGACCTCAACTGGTTAAGATGCAATGGAAAAGTATCACAAAGAAAACGACCAAATAGTTAATTGCTTTAAAAATAAATAGTATGAAAGAGAACAGGCACAATTACGTCAGCAACACGAAACTCTCTTTTAGAGAGGGATGGGGGAGGGAGTGCTTTTTTGCTGGATTGGCCCACTACACACTCTGCTGTAAGGGTCCTGATGAGGTAATAAAACGTTCCATTGTTCCCAGACTTTCTGTTGTCATTTCCTATACATTCACCATATAGAGGAGGGAACAAAGGCCCCTTTCTTTGCAGAAAAAAAGGGAAGGTGTTTAAGAACAAGAGGTGCTAAGGCACATCTGCTCCGTGGCCCCAAGCTCCAGTCTGGGATGTCTGGCTTTTTGTCTTCGTGGTCCCTAGCAGGTGGACAGTACAGGGTCTTTGGGCTGCCCTGCTCCTAGCCTTGGCACACACTCTCACCACAGTTTCCTGTACTAGTCAGACCTTGCTGCTGCTGCTGGCTGGGGACTAAGGAATCTTGTTACTGAATTCAAAAGATCTTCTGACTTTGGCAGTGAAACTGTGCCAGAGGCTCACCTTATAAAAATAGAAAACAGGACACTCGAAGCTCTGTGCCTCCCTGGCCCCCCTCACCAGCTGTCTGCAGTGCAAGATTTCCCCATGTAGACGGCCTGGTCCCTGGGGTGTGCAGGCTGATGGCCCAGCTTCACTAAGGTCCGCTCTTCCCAGATGCTGCACAGTAACTGCGACAGTGGTGGGTATCTGAAAGCAGAAGCTGTCCTCATTCTTCATCTCCGTCTAAATAACTCCTTAGATCAAAGGACCTTGTAGGGTGTAAGATAGAATTTTTGCTACTCTAGAGACCTCACTTCTGGAGAGGCTGGCTACAATCAGAGGACCAGAAGAAGCACGCTTTCGTGAAAGGCAAGCATGGGTGTCTCCGCAGTGACTGTTTTATTCTGAAACTGCAGGATCTAGACGGGCAAAGGCGGAAAAGTCATGCTAAGACAGCAGGAGGAAAGCTAGCCTGAAGGCAGACATCAAATCAGTCTCCTCAGAATAATGTCTGGAGGCAGCAGGGCTTCCCCAGTGACAAGAATAGTCAATCCCGGGGCCAGGGTTTGGACCCAGGGCAGATGACCTAGCTGGTCTTTTCTTCCTCTTCCAACCAGCCGCCTCTCAGTACCTTGAATCCTGCCACAGAGGCTCCGATATTTTTGAGTTGAGACGCCCTTAATACCCACAAATAGAGGAATAGAAGGGTACTTGATGCCTAGGAGTTTTAGGGTAAATAAGATGGGCTAAATTAATTTTAGGAAAAAAGAATGTAATTCTATGGAGTCTTCCTGAGCTTTGTTCTAAGGTACAGATAGCACGGCATTGTCTCTAAGGACTGACTGTGAAGCACAGGACTCAACGCCATGATCACGACTCTCTAACCATAACAACGGACGACCCTGCTCAGCAACCAACTTAACTCTACTTTGGAAAGTCTGTGATTCACAGAATCTTATCAGCCTTGCTTTTCAGTAAGATTTATAGATATTTAAGTCCTTGAGAACTCCTTACAAATCAAACAGTTCTATCACTAAAAATAGTTCTCAAACTTCTGCAGTCGTGGCTCAGACTTCTTTACAGGGGAAGGGCTTCTCACCAGCCAGGGCTGCCCCTGCACCAGTTCTACTTCAACAGAAAGGACTTTACTTATCTGCGTACGCACGTTTGACTCACCTGAGAGGCATAAAGCCTGCTATTTTGACAAAACCAGCTTTCATAAACTGGCACCCTGTCATATCAAGTAAAACTGAAAGCAACTCAGGAAAAATTTACTAGTGAATCAGAGAGGAGTGAAAGACAAGGCCTCCTTGCTCTCCATGAGGGATTTTGTTCAAGGCCCCCGGAGCTGCTTCAACAAAGGACAGTACTATAAGCTACATGTGTTTTTCTATAATTGTGAGCCTATGATGAAGTTTAGTTACAGACACGGCTGAAACTAAGAGCTTAAAATAACAAACAATACAGCTAGTAATAAAATAAAACAATTCTGAGGATGTGCCGTGGTAAAAGTTATTCGAACAAGGCATTACTATCAAAATATTTGATTTACTCTTACCTCTTCAGTTAAAGAAAGTATTTTATAGCTTCTCTTTGTCCTTTCAGAGTGGCCATCATCACTAATACTGGGCTTCAGAGCTCTTAAGTATCAAAGGCTGCTTGAACTCAAGCATCGCGATACCACAACATACAGTTACATGTAAGAATATGTACATAGGAACATATCTATACAATACCAATATGTACATACATATATAAATACGTTTGTATAAGGATGATGGATAAAGACGCATGCGTAGGTTAGCTTTAGATAGAAATGACGTGATTCTCGTATCAAAGTGGAAAAATACAGTAAGGGACAAAGGGGAAACAAACTGCTAATCGCTGACAGTTCGCAGACTCACTGGGACAGCATTCTTCTGCAGATATTTATAAATAGAAACCCTGACAGAATTGTAATCATACTGCACACACACTTTTAAGCTGGGCTGTGCAGCTTCACATTACATCATAAACACCTCGCCATGTCATCACGCTTCTTCATTGCTTTAGCGTTCGCAAGCATCAAAGAAGCAGAATTCTCCCACGCTGCCCATGCCCCCCTCAGCTTTTCATTCTTATTATAGAATTCTTTAAGATTATCTTCAAATATATATACTTAGTGCATATGTTTATTTTCTTAAGATGAATTGCTAGATACCAAGCCTTGTTAAAATATCTTTCTACTAGGTTTAAACATTTCCCAAGAACTTAGTCTGCCAGACATTTCGGGTAAAATGCTCAAGTTGTTGAGGAACAAGTAAAATTGTGGACAAATCCATCTGTCATCTCCAGATTTTCAGTTTCCCCAATTTCCTGGGTAGATATTTCCCCGGGTGCCAACTCCTTACACCCACAACAGTGGAAACTGTGGGACAGCATAGCCTTTCAGTCCGTATGTCCTAGATCTGTTCCGAGGCATCGCTACCTGCTGCATGTGTCAACCCCTCTGACTGGATGTCCCTAGCAGTAAAACAGGATGGTACCACAGGCTCAAGTGCCACCAGGGCAGTGAGTGAAAGTAGCTAACGAAGAGTTTGCCCTCAGCAAATGATTCCTGACAGAGCCAGCCGAGTGCCAACAGGCCACCATATACCGAGAGAGACAATACAGAATGCATTCATGGATGCTACACCCTCTCAGACCACGGTGTTTCCAGTACTAAAATTCAGGCAACCCAAGCAAAATTTGTCATTGAGGACACCATTGACAACTTCTGGCCTGCTGGGCAGATGTGTTTGTAGGACAATCAAGTAAGAAATTCAAACCAAAAAAAATAGCAGCATGTGTGCTAAGTCCTTTAAACCAAGGGATAAAGGTTCTGTTGAACGGAACTTCAGAAAGGGACGAGGACCTGAAACCAATGGTGTATCTCTTAGCCCTTCCTTCCAACTGCTTGGTGTTCTCAGAGTCAGAGAGCTTTCCAGGACAGATATGAAAGCAAATGACACTGCCTTGAACCTCTTGGTTTGTCCCTGTGTTCCAGTCAGGCTCAGTAAACATCTTCTAGGGTTTCTTGAAACTACAGAAACAACTAATCAACATGATGGATTGTCTGGTCCTCTGCCTTCACATCCTGGGCCACTGTCGCCCCAGAGTCCCAGGGATGTGAGGCCAGTGGTAGGAATTTAAAACCAGACTGCAACAAATCACAGACCCAGGCCAGGGGCCAGTCCCACCAAACCACATGCCTTCACATTTCATTCCAAGGGACAGACTGTATTTGACACTATTTATAAAATGACTTTAATATATATGCGCATATACTCATAAAACCATAAATCATTTAGCCCAGCAATGACACTATTAGGAATCTATTCACCCCGAAAACCAAAGACATATGTAAAAGATGGTCACTTCAACTTTGTTTATTATAGTAATAAGGATGGAATTACAAACAGTGAAAATGTTAATCAGAGGGGTAATCAGTTAAAAATGAATCCTGATACTTCTGTGTGACAGAACACGCAGAAATGCGTATCAGTTCTACGAACACCATATGTGGATACTGTCCACACTGCTCACCTCTGGAAATGAGACTGCACTGAGGAGAGACTAGTCTCACCTTTAGCAATTGTGATAAAATATCCACAAAAGCAACTTAAAGGAGTAAGGGTTTATGTCAGCTCACAGTTCCAGATTACAGTGCAGTGGCAGGAGCTCAAGGCAGCTGGTCACACTACATCCAGAATCAGGAACAGAGAGCAAAGATGAAAGCGACTTAGTGCTTAAGCACACAGTAAAGATAAGACAATCCCCCAGAGGTCCATCTCCTAGGCAATTCTAGGGTTTGTCAGCTGAGAAGTAACACTAGCCATTACAGCCACAACCATACTTGCCCCCACTTTAAGAAAAGGTTCCCATGTAGCCCAGGGTGACCTTAAACTCACTACGTAGCCAAAGATGACCATGAAATTTCTGATTCCCCTGTTTCTACTTCCTGAGTGCTGAATTATAGGCATATACCACCCACATGGGTTTTATGTTACACCCTGCAGGGACCAAACCCAGGGCTTCATGGATGCTAGGCAGGCATTCTGCCCATTGAGCTACACGCCCAGCCCCATATACCTTCTGCCAGTGTTTAACTCTTCGCCTTTAATGTGAAAATTTATTGTTTCCAAAATTTTAAAAAAACTTGCTCTACTTTTGCTGTTCATTTTTTCTCTAGTCTCCTGGCTAGACACAGATGGAAGTTACATGAAAAGAGCTAGACTCTAGCGGATTCCTTTTATCTGAGGTTCTTTTCCCATGAGTAGGTGGCTCTTAAAAGACACACAGATCATTCCTAAGTGTCATGTACAAAGAAATCCTTATCATGTTGGTCTGCCTGCTGTGGGTTCCATTCCCACCCTGCCAGAGCAGTGGGGGAAGGGGTGCTTTGGCAGAAGCAGTGCCTGGCTCCTTCACTGGGCCTGGCCAATGTCAGCAGCACAGACATCTCTACAAAGGTGACAGGGTGGTACATGGGGAGAATACGTCTATGAATGGAAGACAGTTCTTTGCAACTGATAGTACAATTCTAGTACAGTTGCCTTTATTAATAACCTCAGCAAAACAAAGTGAGTACAAAATCATTTAACAACTTTCAACTGCTAGACTGCAACTTTGCCTAAAGTTGTGGCACCCACTCACAATATTTTTATAATTTAGCAATCCCATCAAAGTGATCAGCAACATACAGCTACAAGCAGGATATATAATATTTTCAAAAAGGGGATATTTTTTAAATTGTAGTTATCACACATACTATGAAACAAACCTAAAATGTAATTTATAATTTTATAAAAAATTTAAGACTTGAGTTGGACTGGGTGGAACTCTGTAAGTTATTTCGGGTTCATTTGCACGGGCTGAGGTGAGACGTGCATGCTACAACTCATTCCCTCAGCGGATACTCCCCAAGGACCCATTAAGAGCCAGGCGTGAAGGTTCTAGGGATCTGGCCCTCCGACAAATGTCTTTGGAGTCATGAAGCTTCATTTAATCGGGGGACACAGATGACCAACACAGAGGCAGAAGCCAAGGTGTCAGATACCAGAAGCTAAAGAGATGATTTCAGGAAAGGGGAAGGAAGCAGGGAGCACGTGGGCATTTACCCCAAATGTGAAATCACTATGCAAAAGGTGTCACTCGGGTCCTGGGTGGGAACCTCTTTTGGGAAGGTAGCAGAAGGTAGAGACTCACTGAGCTGGAGGTTTTGATAATATCCCTGGCAAGAAAAACAACTTGGACTTGAGTCCTGGAAGAAAATAATATAGGGACTATCTAGTTCTGGTATGGGACACCAAAAATTCAAAGATGTGGTTCTTGTAGCTATGGAGAACTTTGGTGGCATGCTCTGGAGATTTCTGTCACCTTGTGTGTACACAGGGCATATTTTTAGTTTTAAACAGAGGGCTTTTTTTTTTTGTTTTTGGTTTAGCATCTTATTTTGTAATAATTTCACACTTGTACAAAATTTTTAAGTAGTTCAGATTTTCTGCATGTTCTTCATCAGGGTTCCCCAAATAGCAGCATCTGGCCCCATTTACTCGCTCACATTTCCATGCTCTTCTCTGTCTACTTGGGTCTGTTATACAGACTGCGTGACTTTTAAAACATTCTTACTTAACTGTAGTTCAGTGATCAGAAGGCGGAAATTATCAGTGGCCCATGCCATCATCTTATTTACAGACCCCACCTGGACTGAGCTACACTCCCTGCCAGGGCTCGTACTCCCTAAAGGGTAGATTTTGTTTGCTGGGACTTTCCTACAAACTGGAAAGCTCTGGAGCTCTGGCTGCTCAGTAGAACATGTCCAGGCTTCACTTCAGGGTAGGTATGCCACTAGAGAGAAAGCTGAGACCCCTTTGGGTTGCCAGGTCTGAAGGGGCAATATGCTGTTCTGTGTCCCACTCCTAGAAGTGTCTACTGGGACCACTTGCTCAAGACTTCCTGCCCTGCACTCAACTGACTACTTTTCTCTGCTCTTCAAGCTGCCTTCTACATCATTGTAATAGGTCACCTTCACCCTTTCGTCCTTTTATTGGGGGACATATTTAGAAACCTAAAGCTAAAAGAAAGAATCAATTGTCTTACTGTTACAGTTTGAATGAGTATCCCCAAAAGGCCCATGTGTTCAGGAGTTGGTCCCTAGGCTGGTGAAATTAGCGTAATGAAAGCGCTGGGTGGCTCTTCAGTCACTGTGGGCATGCCCTTCAAGGAGACATTGTGGCACTGTGTTTTGGTTGCTACACCTTGAGGTGAAGACTTTACTCTGCTATGTGCTTCTGCCATGATGCGCCACCCTTGCCAGCAGCACCTCCACCCCAAGGAGGGCCACTTGATTTTAGACCGGAACCTCCATAACTCTCAGTCAAAATAACCTTTTTCTCTTTACAAATTGGCACCTCAGGTATATTTTGCTGAAATGATGGCAAGCTAACACATTTACTGTTCTTACACTGTTGTGTGATGGCTCAGTAGTCAGGACTCAGATCACGGTCATATTTCTACTCCAAAGTTAAATTAAAAAGAAAACAATGTTGCTTCTCTTTTCTTCAAGTATTTATGATATTCCTGCCACTGATCTGGTTCCTTTCCAGTGCTCGGTGGAGGAACTAGGGACGGTGTGAACAGAAACACTTCCAGGGAACAAAAGCCGAGGAATGCACTACTCATATAAACGGATCCAAGATGCCAGGACAGCATAAAATCGTTAGGACCTGCTGCTTCCATGCAGCGCAGATGCCTGCTGATGAACTCACAGGGAGAAAACGACTGTGAGGTGAGGTGAAAATAAACAGCCAGTCATTTGCATGTAGCTCTCTAGAGAAGCAGGAGACATATAATTATCAGCCTTTCTAGATGAGGTCAACATCTGGGTTCTCTTTCCTAGAAATGTGGAGACTTGGCACCCATGGCCACGGGAGGATGTTTACCACATTCCCCCCGCTGAAGGCACTCAAAACACCCTTGCTTGCTTCCCTCCGGGGATTCGCTATCATTTTCACATTTGCCATGAGTCCACTCAGGCTGGTTAAGAGACTGAGGTAGGTGAAAGTCTGAGAGATGAGTACAAAGACGTGGAAGACAGGAGGATGTAGGAGCTATGCAGGACACATACAGCCCGCTGGACAGCTGCATCTAGGCGGGACGAAAAGAAGCCTCACAGGACAGGCGAAGGCACGCAGCCCAGCAATGCAGTTTTGTATTTAGATTAATACTCCCCACAAGAGCGAAAAGGGTAAGATTTAATGTAATGGTGGTAAACACCTCATGGTCTGTCTCGTGGAAGGGTCTTGGTAATGGTGGTGAACACTTCCTCATGGAAGTATCTCAGCCAAGACAAAAAGCTATGAGACTTTTTCACTTTGCAATTTCATGAGATACCTTTGTTCTAAACCAGGAGGAAACCACCAGAGGTGTGGACTGTGGGAAGAGACTCATCTCTCAGTCGCTCATAGGCCAAGTGTGGCCTACCTGAAATGTTCATGACTTTGAGTTATTTCAGTTGGGGGAATACTTGCATATACACAATAAGGTTACCTGGGGAGGAGACCCAAATCTAAATGTAAAATTTATATTTCATGAATGGACTAATCTTTAGACTGAAGGTTATATAATACAACAATAATTTAAATATGTTAATAGTTTAACGATGTAGCCTAGGTGGAATCTTCCATTTTTGGCATCATGTCAGAATCTGGAGCATTTCAGATTTCACCTTTGGATGAGAGATGCTTAGCCTGTATTTCCGAAAAGCAGACATTCACAGGCTGAGGGGCGTTAACGGGGATCTCTTGCAGGGGGAACTGTGAATTCTAATACAAACACAAAGAAGATGACAAACCAAGCCATCACAGAAGGTATGCTAGCTTGTTTTCTGATGTTGCAATGACACACTGACCAAAAGCAACTTGGTAGGAAAAGGGCTATTTGACTTCTAACTTCCAGATCCCAGCCTATCATTGTGGGAGGGAAAAGGATAGCTCACTCAGCTAGCTTTCCTTACACAGCTCTTTTGCCTAGGGACAGAGCTGCCCAGCCGTGGGCTGAGCCCGTCTCCATCCATCATTAGTCAGGACAATCTCTCACAGACATGGCCACAGGCCAATCTGATCTGGGCAATCTCTGAATTGAACCTCCCTTCAGATGACTCTGGGCTGTGTCAAGTTGACAGCTGGAGCTAACTAGGACAGAAGCTAATCAGGTAAGAGGTTCACTAGCTGGCGACTTTCCCATTTTCTAATGAAATTTAAAGTCGAAACATCAAGTAAGAATTTGCAAATCAATTTTCCCAGGAAAATGCTTTCTGGTTCCCAGCAGACCAAGAGGCTCTTTTTGGAATCACCAATGCCCGGGACCCTTGCTGGGCCCTGCTTCGGCAGAAGGATCTTATCCTGCTGGTCCATATGGAGGCAAAGCACAGACTCGTTCCCGCGGCTAGAGTATGGTGGTTCTTTCCACAAAAAGATAAAAGTTAAAGGCTCATGTTTGCAGCACTCTTTCAAGATAAGAGAGATCTGAGGCTGTAGTAATCAGCCCGGCTTCTCAAATTTATAGAATTTATATAAGATATTTATAGTGCAGAGAAACACTAGGCTGGGATTTCACATGAGATTCCTGGGATGATTTCCTGTCTCATTTTTAGCCAAGCACATGGTCTGCTCCAGGTCACGACTCCCTGCTGTGATTTCATCATTTGTTCAGAGGCGAACAGAGACATGAAGGTACCATCACGTCGTCCAGGCAGCAGGGATTATTCTCTGGCTCCAGGGGCTATAATGCTCAGGGTTCTGAGGACTGAGCAACACCACCAATCAACTGTGACAGTCATGGCAGTCCTCACGATTTTACCTTGGGCAGTTCAACACCATATCCAGAATAGGCTTGGTGGGAACTGTTTCTATGTAAGTATTTTTAAAATATAGAATATTTAATAAATATTTAAAAGATATGAAGTGTTTTTCTCTTTTGTAAACTTCAAAAAGCTCTAGATTAACTTGAGTTTTCCTTACTAACTTTTTTGGGTCTTCTAAAAACCAAGCAGGAAATGTGAACTCCCAAGAACGTGGGAGAAAATACAAAATTTCCCTAACTATGGAGTTATGTGTTTTCCAACCCAAAGCCCTGCACCAGACAAATGCTGTACCACAAAGCTAAATTCTCAGCCTCAGATGGTGGTTTTTGCCCAGCTGCCTTTGGTAAATTCATAGATACTCTCAGTAAAAATCCTAGCTATATCAACAACGTTCAGTTTGCTCAGAGGTGTTTTTTGCCATGTGGGACTTGTTGTGGCACCTTGCTTGCACAAAGGCTTACAAGTGTGTGGGCTTAGATATGAATTCTGTTCTTTTGACACTTTAGTTACTGATCGTGCAAGGCCTCCTTGCCCTTTCTGGACCTCATCTGACATTTAAGCATGCCTTTGGTGGTCTATTCTATTCCACAGGAGATGAGGATGAAGCAAGCACCCATAGTGGCAGCTGTGGGATTAGGTATTTATTAAATATAGAAGCAGCTGTCCTGTGCCTACACTTTCCTATGTGCTGAATTAATGTCACAAGCGGTCTGAGAGGCTAGGATCCATGATGTTGGCCCTCTCGGATAGATAGGGAACTGAGGCCTTGAGAGGTGCTGCTGCTCAGAAACGACCATTAGTCCTGTCCTAAAGCACGAGGTTAGGGCTCACCTTCCACACACTAGGCTGGCGGGCCTCTTAATACAGAAAAGACAGGCCACCAGGCAGGGCCTCCCTGGAGAGCTGTGAGTGAGTAGCAGGTCAGAGGAAAAAGGGATGGGTGTGCCCAACAAAGGATTTTATTTTTTTTAAATGGGATGTTCATGTATGTTTTATGCTAGGTAAGTCATGAGATGTTGACATTGTCCCTGTCTCACTGGGGATGGGCATCCCTGTCTCTGCTCCAAACCTGATATAGCCCAGGACTTCTTTTTTTTTTTTTAATTTTTTTTTAATTTTTTTTTCTCATGGTTTATTTTTTTATATTTAAAAATTTCCATCTCCTCCCCTCCTCCTCCCCCCTCCCTCCCCTCCTCCTCCCCCTTCCCTCCCCTCTTTCTCCCCCTCCCCTCCCCTCCCCTCCACCCATACCTCCCCTCCCTCCCTCTCAAGGCCAAGGAGCCATCAGGGTTCCCCACTCTATGCTAAGACCAAGGTCCTCCCAACTCCCCCCAGGTCCAGGAAGGTGATCGACCAAGCTGAGAAGGCTCCCACAGAGCCCGTCCATGCAGAAGAATCAGAGCCCAGAGCCATTGTAGCCCAGGACTTCTTTAAGCAGCCACAACCTGCCTCGTGCAGGGGTCCCAGAACAAAAGCTAAACCTCAGTGAGGTCTAGGTCCTGATACTTCTGATCCCAGAAGGTACCAGAAAATGACTACACAACAAACCACGAAGACACTAAGAGCAGGAGGACTAGGGAATGTGTGGTTGAGGCTCTTGGGGAATGACAGACTACCCTTCACATGGTGGCCAGGGTTAGATTTGCCCACTACACTAAGCGGGACACAGTGAATGGCAGCTAAAGCCTCAGAAGACCCCACTTTGGTCATTAGTAAACGCAGAAGTGGAATCCTATGTAAGGCCATTAATTTAGTTCCAGAAAATTAATTTTTAAACTTAAGCAAAGAAAAAAGAACTGATTGGAGTTGAGACAATATTTATGCCCCATTAATGATGGGGCACAATATGAGACTAATTGTGTTTAAACAGCAAATGGAAAAATATGCTCTAACGAGTCATTATGTGGTCACAGGAAACTCCACTGGTTGAAAGAAAGAGAAGCCTGCCATTGCTGCGCTTGTTAGGAATTCAGAAAAGGTCCTGGCTATAGCACTATCTAGCACAAATCAGATCTCCTCTGAATTCCTTTGATCCCCCATCTATCTCAGCAGGTCTGACTTGAACAGTACAAGCCAGTCACAACTCTATTCATCAGGACACCTCATATAGTCAGTCTCTCAGTTTCCCCTTTTACCACTCCATGTGTCCAAGCACCTGGCTCACCGACTGTGGTGGAAAAGTTGCTGCTGAATGACAGTCCCAACTTTGGTCACACTAGCACCAGCTGCAGAGACAGTGTGCAAGTTCCACAACACAGAACAAGGCCAGGGCAGCTTCGGCTTTCTGCCCCAGATATTCTATCCCATGAAAGTTGTGTCCTCATGAAGGAAGCCAGCCAGGTTTGGCTTTCTGCAGCTAAATATATCCTGACAGTGGCTGAGACAGCTTGGAAACCCATAAATCCAGCAGCCATGTTACTACCGCTGATATCCGTAACTACGGCAGCCTTCAGTGATATGGGTCTCTTAAGCCCCTCCAAACAAGGGTCTGTCACCAGGCTGCTGAGCCCACAGCACCCTAGACAAGCTGTACTCAGGAGAGTGGGTGTCTGGAGATGGCAATGAGCTGGGTTTAGACTACCCTACGTTACCATTGCAGTCCCCATGCAGGATGAGGAGCAGAGCCTGGGAGCATTGAAGCTGTCAAGCCCTAACTGGTGAAGGGACAAAGTACCATAGCGGGTTTGGGTTTCACAATTGTAAGCTTTCACTCTTGGTCATTTTCAGGGTCCCCAAGTCAAAGGATTAGAGGTGCTTATGGGAAGTACTGTCATATCTGCCATCCATGAAGATGACCTAGGTGAACTGAAGACTCCTGTGGCATAGCATCTGCCAAAACTTCAGCCATAGCACAGCCACTACCCTGGTGGATGATGTGCCCTCTGGGATCCCCCAAAAGGATGCAGAGTAGCTATGGAAGACTTCCCCATCCTTCCAGGTGAAATGAAAACTACCCTCTGCACACCACCATGCTCTTTTGACTATAGACTGCTCCTTTGTGCCTTTGCCTTGGGTAGCATCTGGTTCTTTGTTCTGAGCTCAGAAGCCAGCTTCTAGCGGCAGGGTCTGCCAAAGAGTCAGCACAGGGTCAGGGCTTGGGATGACAGCCTAATCAGACAGGTTGGAGGTAAATGGCACCAAAAGGGCTATTGGCAGTAGTGGGGCTGGGGCTCTTTTCTGTCCCCTGTGCTAACCTGAGTCTTGTGGCCTCTAGTATCTGCAAGTTACTGAGTTCCCATGAGGCATCCAGCATTATCTGTGAAGGAGGCATGCTGGTGTTGCAGGCAACTGACCCTGGAAGCAGTCTGCAGACAAGGCATGCTTTGCTCTAAAGGCAAGAATGATTTTCATCTCCCGACTGTTGTTTGACAGCTCTACCTTTTCTTCTGAGCATCCCTGTGGCTCTGTACTTTTTCAAGAGCTCGACATTGCCTCCTTTTCCTACCATTTTTTTTTTTCCCAGAAAATGAGGTAACTTTTCCCAGGCAGAATAAACTGAAAATACTGTCTATTTTATGATGCTTTAGAATGCCTGGTTGGGCTCTGCTCCTAACACTATGTCCTTTGACTGCATAAGAAATGGCAAATAAATAAACAGTAAGAAGTGAGACCCAAATGGAACTCAAGCAACACTATAACCCCCAGAACTCGCAGCTAACAGCAGATTCAGGACTTATGGTCCAGCAGGTACCCACTGGTAGCCTGGTACTCACTCCCAGAAGGCACTGCAGAATTTTCATGAGGCTCAAATTCACAAAAATGATTAACAGGCCTTCTCTCAGGTGAAAACATCATCCCAACCCCGCAGTTATACACACAGCCCTGGTTAAAGCTGGTGGGTCACATAACAAGACAGAGATGTGACAAAGAGATCTGCAGGAAGAGGAGGGGGTGGGACGAGTGTAAGAGGGGGACGAAAGTCATCAGGATGCATTGTATACATGCATACAAAATTTAAAGAACAAATCCAGTCACTAAAACAACAAAAGTCCCAGTTATGGGGGGAGGGAAGCATGCCACTTTCTTTGGTGGTGTAGCCACTAATAAGTCGTCCGTGCGCAGTAAGTAACCTTGACACTTAATAAAACTCCATGGGTCAGAAATAAAAACAAGAAGGTTGGTGAGCTAGCTCTTCAGGTAAAGGCACCTGTGATACAGTCTGAGGAACTGAGTTTGATCCACAGAATCCACACGAGAGAAGAGAATTGCCCTTGGATGTCCACACTCACTGTATGTAGTACATGAGCCCCCCCACCAACTAAATAAATTTAATAAAAAAAAAACCTAACAACAATGGAAAGACATGAAAGTAGGATGGGGCTTTTGGGGAGGGATTAAAGAAGGTGATGAGGGATAATGATCAAAATACACAATTTACTTGCACGAGGTTATCAAAGAATACATGCAAAATGAAAACAGCCACGAAGAACAACGGTGTCCCACAAGCGAGAAACACCCTCCCTGCTCCCACTGGTCCCAGTCGGCTTGAGGAATCTGACGACAAACACGCCAGTGCACTGTTCTCATGAGGAGCCAGTTCTGATCCCAAGAAAAACACAAGCAGGCAAAATTCCCGGGTTTCCTTATTCTTACAAATTTGGACAATCGGTGGGGAGGAGGCTCATTTTCTTGCCAGCTAAGGCGAGGGCCAGACAGTACTTTTGTGGTCTACTTCAGGACAGGAAACTTGTAAACAACCTCGGGGACAAACCATACACGCTCATCAGGATCCTTACTCAAGGCAGAAGGTCACCAGGGAGGTAGACAGCCCAGATGCACTCCAGCATGTGACCATGTGCGGAAGCCAGGACAGTGCTGGCTCCCAGACAAGGAACACTGACCTCACCTTCTAAGTCTGACAGTGCTGTAATGTGGGCGGCTTGAGAGGCGCTCAGGGGGAGCAGTGTTCTAAAGCCAGTGGATATTAGAAAAGAGCCTGGTGCTTGTGCCACCAGACTACAGAGACCGGGGCTCGCTGGCTCCCTGTGCCAGGGAGCAGCAGAGGTGGGTAAGCAGGAAAGCACAGAACCCTTTAAACTGCCGTTTGTTTGAAAGGGGCCTGTGAGGACTCTGGGCCTGGAAGGCAGGTCAGAGACACAAGTCTATGCTGATACCGGCCTCAGTTTCCCCCACGGCAGGAGACAGTGACACTTGAACTGAATTCCCAGGGCTGACCTGAGCAGTAAGTGAGCATGGCAGCAGCAAAAGTGCAGCTCAGAACAGATAGTTGCTGTCTCTGTTATAGTCACTCCCTTCCCATACTGTGGGAGGATGTGGTATCCTGCAGAGCCCCAGGCCATCTTGTCCCCAGCCCACTGCTGAGGGAGTCTGAGACGTCAAGACTCCCCTTGTCAGTGTCTCTGATAAGCTGAGTGGCTGTCACTGGGAAGTTTCTCACACGGGGGCAGTAACTGGATCTCTACTTCACAGTACCACTTCAAAAGAGAAACTTAAGTTTTAAAAGGGCAGTAATTATCTCCTGGGTCAAGTGGCCATTCTTTGGCTGTGAGCAGGCCACATTCAAAGTTCAGGTCTCAAGATGGAAACTCTGACTGCATCCTGTACAGAAGAGGATGTTCACAGGAGGGCCCAGCCATGCCATAGCAGAAGGGCTGGCTGACCAGGACGACCTGGTTGCACGATTTCTTTTAAAGAGCTAAATTCTCCCGTAAGCATCAAATCATTAATTAAAAAACAAAACACACAGTTAGGTCTCTTTGAAACACAGTGATGCATTCCTCAGCTTGGTGAAAGGCTAAAGACATTTGGATACCAAGTTTGGTTCTCCAGGACCCACGTAGTGGAAGGAGAGAACCGACCCCTGAAAACTGTCTTCTGACTCCACACATGCACCAAGGCACGCGTGCCGCCCCTCATAAACAAATAAGTAAAATTTTACAAATCTATGCCTTACCTACAAATCGCTCCTACCATAGTGAGTTGAATTCTGACCAATCAATTAAGAGAGAAAAAAGCTCAGTATTAACCAAAAGGAGCAATCTCAGAACTTTCCACCTTTCTCTGCAAAGAAATGCACCACTGTGCTGCAGCTAAGCCCACTCACCTGCTTGGTAGGGGGCTGGCTTGGAGGAGGAGGTAAGGAGCTCGGAGCAGCAGCAGCAGCAGCAGCAGTAGCAGCAGCAGCAGCAGCAGTGGAAGGGCTCCCAGGCCCCCCACAGAGCTCCGGGAATGGGTTAGGGATAGCTGGAAGAGATGAAGTTCTGAATTGTTGGTCTTCCTCCTGAAGACGCCTGCAAGGAAGGAGGCAAACACGGGTTAACATGTGCCACCCCAGTGCATCTTAGCACAGCTGCTGCTGCATCTATGCCCCAGAGAAAGGAATGTAGATTTCTGTAGATGCTCGCTCGCATACTCGTGTTCATGACAGCATTATTCACAATGGACAAAACTGGGAAGTAACCCACCTGTCCAGCCATGAATGAATAGGATAGCAAAATCTGGTGCATCCTTCTGATGAAATATGTAGCCTTAAAAAGAGAATTATCCAAAAAATAAAGGCAAGATATTCTGACATACACTATAAATTGAGTGGAGCCCTTAAAAAAATTATGCTGAGAAATAATACAGGAACAGAAGGACATATACTGGAAGATTCCACTTGTGGAGGGCATTCAAGTTAGTAGAATTCAGAAAACAGAATGGTAGTTTCCAGGGGCAGAGGAGAGAGGGGAAGCTGCAGAGGAGAGAGAGGGAGCTGCTAGTTAGTGAGTACAGTTTCTGTTCTGTAAGATGAGAATATTGCAGAGAATGGCCATCGATTCTGAGTGTTCAGATACTTTATTTATTCATTTAATGTTTTTTTCAAGACAGGGTTTCTCATGTAGCCTTGGCTGTCCTGGAACTCGCTTTGTAGACCAGGCTGGCCTCGAACTCACAGAGATCTGCCTGTTTCTGCCTCCTGAGTGCTGGAATTAAAGGCGTGCGCCACCGCCGCCAGCGACACTTTAAAAGTGTCTACTACACTACCTATATTTTGCTGCTCGGTACATGATGCTCTGTTGGTCATTTGTTCAACATGTACCCCATATGTAAAAAGGTTTTGTGAGTAAGGCAGCCTCATGAGAACAGGACTTGGCAAAGTCTTTGAAATAAACACATATCTAATCCTAGAGGAGGCTTCACGTTTCCTCATCTGAGCTGTGGAAATGATCAAGCTGTGCAGAAAGGTGGTTAGTACTAAACTGGAAATCAACGTTTCACGGAGCTATCCTCTCGGAGTGTCCTTACCGATTCAACATTTCCTCTGTACTCCTTGGCACTTCTCCAGGGTCACCTCTCCTTCCTTTCCTCCTTTGAAAAATCCAAAGCTCACTTGAGACACCATAAGGAAGTGGAGGATGAATTGGGTGTAATCATGAAAATAGCACAGAAACGAAGTTCAAAGTCAAAGCTAAAACGATGCAAAATGCCCAGTGCCTTTCTTTGTAGAGTCCTGCTAGTGACTTTCTAACCACATTTCCTAGGGTTTCTTAGAGAAACACTTCATTCCACCCACCCACTCACTCACATATCCATCTATCTATCCACCCACTCATCCTCCCACCCACCCATCCTCCCACCCACCCACTCTCCCACCCACCCACAAGGGAGGGGACATGATCAGTATGTAGAGCCTTTTTTTTCCCGGGAGGGGCAGAATCTGGTCCATTCATGGTGTGCTAGGCAGGCCTGGTCCTCCTCTTATTTAAGCACACCTTTTGTATATTATCTTCAAATAATTTTTTGAATATTTTTATAATCTGATAAGAACATTGGTCCATGAGCCTTTTGGGGAGAACTGCTACTTGAAAATTTACTATGTGACCATTGGCCTTACCAACCAATCTCTAACTTCAAAGGAAGATCTGTCTAGCCATTTTGTATGGACTGGGAAATGATGCGCTGACTTTTAAGAGATCAAATCTCCTGAGGCAGGAAGGACATCTGTGTTGTGAAACATGGGAAAGTCATTCCTATACCAGCTTGATGACGTGGCGGAAAGCTTATTTTTACTGTTAACAAATCCTCTCTCCCTGTAACAGCCGCAGCCCCAGCATCTTTGATCTACAGAACCAGACAGGGTTGTTTCTGATGGCCCAGCAGCTCACAAAAGCCTCCTTCTTTATTAGGGCGTTTTGAAAATTTATAATTATAATTTTAACTTCATTAATTTTCTAAAATGCTATATTTCACAGATACTGCCCAGAAGCAAAATTAAGGGGCAAAGATGAAAGCAAAATCTGTTACAGAGGGCCACATTAAAGAGTATGTCCTTGAGGCTACAAACAAAAATGTCTGAGGAGAGCAACTGAGATTCAGGGATGACAAGATGGCTACAAAACTGCCAGGACCTGGGAGGTGGGGGTGGCCTTGCTTCTAAAACTGCCAGGACCTGGGAGGTGGAGGTGGCCTTGCTTCTAAAACCTTGCCTGGATCATGCACCTGAGAAGTCTCACACCCTCGCCTGAGCCTTCCTCCTGCTCCATCAATTAGCCTGTGGCAACCACTGAGAACCCATCCATAGTGACACCCATCATGACACTCTAGGGTAGCGGTTTTCAACCTGCGGGTCATGTCAGACATCCTGCATATCAGATATTTACATTATGATTCATAAAAGTAGCAAAATTACAGTTATGAAGTAGCAACAGAATAATTTTATGGCTGGGGTCACCACAACATGAGGAACTGTATTAAAGGATCGCAGTGTCAGGAAGGCTGAGAACCACTGCTCGAGGGAGGGCTTTATTATGTAGGCTGGAGAGCAAACCCTCCCTTCCCTGCCTTTCTCTGCTGTGAGCCTGGACTTTTCTACCTGAGATTTGAGAATGACCCAAAAGGACAAACTCAGAGGATTTGGGTGAGAATGACGCCGGTTGATAAGAGAGAAACTTTATGGAGCCCAGTGCTCACTGCTCAACAGATGTGTCACTTTACGGAGCATGGCCACTCCTGTTCTCACCATTTAAAACAAGTCTCACTTGACGGCAAGAGAAAAGGTCTCTTATGCCTCCAAGAGAAGAGCAAGCAGCAGGCGAGGAGGTGCCTGTCACTTTGCAATAGTTACTGCTGCTGTCTTACTGCTCAGAGGCACCTCTGACATCACAGAAATGGCAAGTTCAGCTAGAACCTGAAGCTGAAATGTTGCAGGCAACAAATGAATTCTCATCAGAAGCCAGGTTCTCTGGCATTACCCTCCTCCTGACCCACCCTTGGGCCCTTTCTCCTCTGGGTTGTAAGAAGGCTCCTTCATGCTGGGGCACCCTCATGGCAGCTTTGGATAGGCTGCCAGTAGACCCTTGAATCTAGGAAAAACTCACAAAGAAATGAGTTTCCCTTCCAGACTCAACAGAAACAGAAGTGGGTGAGAGAGTCAGTTCACCCATGAATATAACAAAATGCAGAAATCCCGAGAGGCAGCTGATTAGGAGCCCAGCGCTGCTCATCAAATCCTAGGGCAGAGGACCCACTTAGGAGGAGATGGTTACTGAGGCTGACGAAAACTTAAACTGTCAGACCAGTAAACCCTTTTAGAATTTTCTGGAAGCAAGGGGGAGTAGAACATTCCAGAATAGGCAGTGCTGAGAAAGTACAGCCACTCGAACTCCATCTGGACAAAGGCTGGGCAGTAATCCCAGCACAGTCCATTGCACACACATCTGTGAATTCCCAGAGAGGCAGGAGAGGCTTGTACTAAGAGCTCATCATCCCTGCTTGGTCATGCACGCCTGAAACTCATGGAGTCCTGAGACTGGGTCAGGCAAAGGCAGTGAACCTCAGGAGCTATCTTCCTCAACCTTAGGGTTTCATAAACCAGAGGTGGCTACAGAACTCTCTGAACACTCTAATTACCCTCCTGGTTTTTGGTTTATACAAAGCCAGCTGCTCCACCACTCTTCCCTGTTCTCTTGGTCCATACAAAAGCCACATACTTACTGAACAGGACCATTTCTTGCTCAGCAGTACCCGCAACTAACTGCATCCTTCTTCATACTGGGACCCCATCACCTACAGGCCTGCGGGCTCTTCTGACAGCTTTCATGCCAGTGCATTCTCTGCCGCCATGTTGACCTCTTCCTCCTGCCCCACTGTGCTCAAAGTCAGAACTGCACTGCCTAAACCAAAAATGTATCCTCTCTTGTATGTTCTAAACCTTCCTCTGTCTAGTTGCTGGGAGAGGTACAGAAACCTTTTCCACTTTCTCATTAGCTTGAACTCAGCTCGGAGACCTGCCACCTCCCAGGAAGTTAGTTCCCTCAAGGTCCCACAGTGCTCTCTTCTTGCCAGCACAGATATGCTTTCCTGTTAGATCCCCCAGGGATAAGGCCAGAACAGAACCATGGACTGAGGTTTGAAATTGTCCATTTTTGACTAGGCCCTGGAGGACACTGCAGCTGGTCTACAGACTGAAGAACAGGAACTTGGTCATGGTGTCTGCAGTGTTGCAGAGCATACCCAGGGCCACTGAGAGCTGTACTTTTAAGTTCTTTGAGGCCAGCTGGCATAGGCACGATTTGAAATTTTTGATGATATACCCACAGGCTGTCAAAAGTAGCTTGTCATATCACAACACCTGTTCTACTTGCTTCCTTCTATCTTATCACATTGTGTCATCTCACTACCACAAAGGTAGGACCAACTCATATGACTTCTTCCATTACTGTTATAATTGTTAGGTTTTACCATTACTTATTGCTGTATATCTTACTGTGTCGAATTTATAAGCCAGATTCACCATTGGTCTGTATGTGTAGGAAAACCACACATAAAGAGAGGGCTCAGGACCATGCTTTGGCTTAAGGGTTATGGCTCAGTTTCCTCAAATTATCGGGAGACAACTGTATTTCCTACTGGGAGAAACCCATTTAACTTGATTTTAAAACCATTTCCCATCACCGTTTGGAGCTCAGAGAGTAGTATCTGTGCAGACAGTACCTTCTCTGGGCCCACCTGATAGGAAGAATGTGCACAGGTTGGGAACGCTGCACTTTCTGCCTCGGGGACGCCTGCGGCTGCAGGCTCCGGGAGCCAGAGGCTGCTGGTTGGTTGCTGGCATGCTGGCCATTCTGAAGAAGGGGCACAGTGTCAGTGTCGGACTGCATGTTGCAAGCTGAATTAAGGCTTTCCAAGGACGAGTTAATATCGTTCATTAGCAGTTGAAGCCCAAAACCATGCTCTGTATAAGGAAAAAAAAGAGAAGAAAGAAATGTCAATGAAGGTATAGAGTTCTACCAGGATGCTCACCTTTGGCTGACCAGGCCCTCTAACCAAATAATATTTAAAAACTACTATGAAATCATACTATTACTTATTAATACAATAAATATAAATCCATGTATATACAGATACAGTTTAAAATGAACTTATCTCACTTGGACTGACAATGCTCCTTGCAAAAGCTAGAGAATATTTAACAAAAACCCTAGCACCAGGCAGGAGAAACCTGCTTTGAGTTGTTGGTCAGGGGAGTTCAAGACACCCTCAAAACAATATAGGCTATTGCAGTTGTTCATAGTGGCACTTTAGAGGTCGAAGGTAAGTTCCTATTGCTAAAGAGACCATTCAATATAAACACAAGACCTGGAGTATCCAAGCTGGATCTCACTTGAAGGTCTGCTCCCTGAGGATTAACTTTCATCATACCAAAAAGTGTCAGAAAAGCTATCAAAGAAGGCAGTGATCAACAGTCCTAACCAGCAGTAGCACCCATTAATGTAACAACAATGTCCAGCATTGGTGTGGGAGAGTGGTCTGTATTCTGTCAATTATATTTTAAATAAACACTGATTGGCCAGTAGACAGGCAGGAAGTAGAGGCGGGACAACCAGATAGGAAGTAGAGGCGGGTCAATGAGAACAGGAGAATTCTGGGAAGGAGGAAGCCCATTCCTCAGAAGTTGTGACCCATCCACGGAAGAAGCAAGATGTGACTGCCTCATTGAAAAAGATACTGAGCCATATGGCTAGCATAGACAAGAATAAAGGGTTAATATAAGTTATAAGAGTTAATAAGAAGCCTGAGCTAATGGGCCAATCAGTTTATAACTAATGTAGACCTCTGTGTGATTTCTTTGTGATTTATAGATTATTGGAACCGGGCAGGACAGAAAACCACAGACAACACAGTATGACAAGATATAACAGTGCAATAGTGGTACCCATATCTTGGTGGCAACCAACAGTTTCTCTAACTTTACTTAAGGCCTGCTCAACAGGATGAAATCATGCCTAGTACTAGAAATGTACCCAATTTCTCAGGACTAGTGACGTCATGGATCTTAGAGGAAAATATTTTATTATCACTTTACCAAATCAGCATACTTTCTAATTGCATCCTACTCATCCTTATATCCATAGATAACTGTAGCTCTCACCTCTTTGTAACAGATGGAGACTATTACAGAAAGCCTATCTAGTTAAAATATAGAGAACAACTGATCACGGGGCACACAGTCCTTATGAATACATCTACAACATTACTTGTACTTAAGGGAACATGGAGGAAGAAGGGGCGAAAAGACGGTAAGAGTCAGAATACCAGGAAGTCTGCTATATATCCATCCCCTAGGGGACTGTGAGGATGAAATTAGGTATAATTTGTTTTATAATAGAGTCTTATATGGAATAAGTAGCTCAATTTCATTTATTTTCTTTTAATCATAAAAACAATTACAGAGCAGGCAACTGGTCTACCAACTGAGAAAGCGGGTTTGAGAAACAAAGTCACTTGCTTTTTTTTCTGAATCACATAAGTAGCAGAGAGCATCTTGGATTTGAAAATAAATTTAGATGTTTGACTAGGACTAGGAGCAATAAATGGACTCAAAGATCTTTCTAGAATACCAGGTCCTCTCTATCCCCTCTACTTCCCACACTCATGTGGCAGGCTGGGCAAGTAGTTCTTTGGTAGAGTGCTTATCTGGAAGATATGTGCACCAGGATTTTGTTCCTCAGCACTATAATGTCTTAGGTGGCCTTTCTTGGGTGCCTCTTGTTTCTCAAGACAAAGGATGTGACCACAAAAGATAGTAAAGGCCACCAGAGGATATCTGACATGATATAGGGAATGGGAAGAAACTGCATTGTAAGAATTAGTACCTTTTGGGGGGGGGGGTGAGGAGACAGGGCACAATTATGGGAATATCTGGGCAGAAGCGGAAGAACTCTGAATCCCCCCCTGGCTTGTAGCTGCAGGAGAGACCCTGATGGGAACTGCATAGTGGAAACAACACATAGGCAGTTTATGTTCCAAGGTCAATAGGAGATACAAGACAGCAGGCTTCTGAAAATAGTGGTGATGAGCCCTTGTTCAAGTCTGACTTTGTGTAGTCACTACAGGAATAAGAACAGAGGCAATGTGCAAGAGATGCTGTCAAGGAGGGAACTTGGCTGTGGACCCAAGAAAGAAGTATTGAGGTAGACACAAGGACTCAGATTGTCCGTGCAATCTAGGAACTATATAAAGGGAGACGGAAAGGAGGAGGAAGAGGATGTTGATATCGTACAGGTTTTGGATGGTCAGTTATAAACCCTATTGCCAGATAGTAAATGGACAGAAGGGCTGAACTGGTAATAATGCCTGTAAAACTAAGATATCACAAAGGGGATTGCTGAGGGCCATAAGACAGCACTTGCTCAGCTAGGAGTTGACTGGCTAACAAAAATTCAAGACTTTAGTGGGGCAGTTAGGGGTTTTACCTGCAGGTCCCTTTGTACTCTGAAAGGACATGCCTCTTAAAGTCCTCGCCTGAATTCCATTAGAGTAGCATTTGGCCAAGACACCAAAGGAGGGAACCTGAGGACGCTAAGGGGAAGACTTCAGTGGGAAGAGATGTTAGCACTGGGTTCACAAGTCTGAGATTCCAGGACAGCTCTAGAATACGTGCTTCCTGACACATTCTCAGGTGTAGTTGATATACTAATTGTGCTTTAGTCTAAGCTCTCAGAACAATTAAGTATTCATGCTTCCACCCACAGCTGAGTATTCCTACCTTGATGGGCCATTAAGAATCAACACTGGGTGAAACAAAGTTTACTATACTAATAGTAGTGGTGGTGGCAGAGGGGAGGTGGGGGGGAAGGCCAGCCCAATTTCACTGACGGGAATCCCGTGTGAACTGAATGTTGCTACACACAGAACTACTTCCTAAGTGTTTAGACAGAAGAGAGCTTATAAGACTCTGAGCCCCATTTCTACTGCTCTGGTCCTACTGAAACCCAACAGCAGCACGGTTCCTGCTCTAACAGGGCTCCCAGCTTCTGAGAAAACGAAATGGCTTGGTTCACGCTGGCAGATTTTCATTTGTAGCTATTTTTCCGAGCTTGCTGCAAGTCTTTGGCTGTGCCGACCCCTGGTGGCAGTCCCTGGTGTCTCCTGTCTTTTTTATTTCTTTTATTTTTTGATCAACAGGTAAATTCCTGGGTTGGTTCTCTGCAGTAAAGCCAAAGTCAAAGCAATTCTGACATTATACAAATATTATTTATATAAGGCAGGAAGATAATAGGAGAGACAATAATGTCTAGATTACTATCTTCTCCTCTGAAGTGGCTACTTCTTTAACTGAATACACTTTATTGGGTGGTCTTTGAAAGAATACCAGGCTAATCTGATAACACCCAGTTACCAGGTTACAATCTTCAACAATCAAATACAGCTATAATACTCAGATTTTTCAAACCTTCCATAGTCTTCAGAATGAAAATAAAACTTCAATGTTCAAAACTGGCTTACTCTACAGCCATTGTTCAAATGAGAACAATTACTAACTTAAATGTTTAGATTTTTTTTTTAAAAAAAATTACTGTGAAAGGATTTTATTTAAATTTCCCTGAATTCTAATGTAGACTAAAAATTAAATCTTCTAAACTTTTTTTTAGTCGATTGCTCATAGAGTAAGATATACTGAAATCATGTTAGTACTTTTTCTTTCCCCACTGACCTGTCTCACATTCAGTTCTTGCTAATATTATATAAGTTTGTATTTTTCTCAGTGAGGACCTTGTGTGCTAAACTGTTTTGGCATCCTGTGACCTCAGTGGCTCTCCAATAAACCATTTGTGAAAAGCTTTCTGCCAGTGAACAGAAGTGGGAGAATGAGGCACACTGATGTTTCTGGAAATGAACATTCAGATTGTCTATTCAATGCCAACCTGAGAAAATACCATTGTCCATAAGGGCACCCCTTCAGAGGGAACAGGAGGGAAGAAAAGAAATGTCTTTATATATACAATTTCACCTCAGATCAATTTGTAAGAATGTATTTCCTGAACAAACATGGCTGCCAATCAAACCCTTAGTGGTAGCTGTATCCCTTCGCTCAAGAGCCCGGTCTCAACTGGGCATGGACTTTGCCCCACATATTTGAGGTCATCTGATCTTAGGTTCACATCTCTTCTTGCTTCACTGTCATTAGCAAACTCAAGGCTAGTTCTATTTGGAAATACATATAAATTCAGGCAAATAAATTCTCATTTGGTTCATAAGCCATAACTGGCAAAAGTCTCTCCCTAGTCAGGTGAGGGGTGCTGATCCGGGAATGACAAAAAGAGGGGAGAGGTGTGAGCCGAGCAGAGTTTCACTCCCGGGCACACCTCAGCACCTTAACGAAGAACACACTTCTTGGTTCACAGCACCATCTAGTGTCTTTTTTACGCGAACTGGAGATTAACGGTGGTTCTGGGTTTCCTTCACTAAATTATTTTGTCTCCTTAAAGGCGTCTGATCTGCACTATGCATCTACGAAGTATCTATTATGGTGGTCCCTTCTTCACACACCCTCTCCAGCACTCAGTGCCTGCCTTGTTTGCTCTTTTGATTTTACAGGGAAGGTACATTTGTTAGGAAATGATGAGCTGTAGGCAAGCTTGTTTGTCTGAATGACAGTGACTGAGTCTCTGTGAAGAAAAAATAACAGTATTCTATCTGAAAAGTTTCTGACTCTTCACTTCGGACCATGTCATTGCTGCCAGTTTCCTAGGCTTAAGATCTTTATTGGAAAAGTCATCTAAGCCTCCTCAGGCATGGTCAGAGGCTGCGTGTATTTGTTCTTTTTGATTGTGTGATCAGCAACACTCGGTTAACTGAACATACTACTCTATGTCATCCCAACTAAAGGATCATGTTCTCTTCTAAGCACCCCATTTCTCAGTTTTTTTTTCCCAATTCAGTAAAAAAAAAATCAGTATATTTGCTACTTTGAGTTTTCTGATTTCTTACTTTACAGCAATTGCTTAAAAATTTTGAAGACAGAAATGAATATCGACACTCCTTCAAAACACATTTGAATCTGAAAACAATGACCTAAGGAACAAGACTTCATTGTTAAAAATAGTTTTTGGTATTAAGCAACTATCACAGTTCATTCTCCAATCTGAAAGGGTGGAAGCCAATCAATTAAATATGGCACAAATGTTAGAATGGAAAGCTGGAGCTCACTAATATTTTATTGTTAAGAATCTTCAGTAACTAGATGAAAGATGTTAAAATTCACTTTGGCCTTCCTATGTTTCACTTTTTAGAAAATAAATGAAGGTACTGTTAGCCTTTTCTAAGGTTTCGTATATCCATGGATTAAAAAAATCAGAGCAAAATTATTTGAGATAACAAAATCTATGAATCTACATTGAATATGTACAGATGATTTTTTGTCATCCCTCTAAAACAACACAGTATAGCTTATATTATTTACATAGAATTAAATGTTCATAAACAAGCTAGCAGTAATCTACATGGGGAAATGTTCCTATCTTTTAGGCGAACCCAACATGATTTTGCACATGGAACTCAAGCACGTGTGGCTTAGTTTCTTTGGGATCGGGAAGACCATCTACACAAATGGGAGGAACTACACACAAAGAAAAAAGTGAAGGGAGGATCTGCAGAGAGCACTGCAACTCAACACTCCTAGGAGCAACTCAGATACTCCTCGGTAGATGGATGGAGGAACCATGGGACCACTGCACAGAGTACTATTCATCCCCAAAGGAAAAGGTGATACGGTGAAAACAGCAGTCACATACACAAAAAATAGTTAATGATCCAACCCCACTCCATGAGGTACCTAAAGTAGCTACATCCACAGAGAGGGGCCAGTGAGGTCGCCGTGATCTTGGGGCAGAAAGTAAGAGCTGGTATTTGTGGGTTCAGAGTGGCAACTGATGGAGTTCTGTGGCTGGACCTGAGTAATGGCTGCTCCCTCCCTCCCTCCCTCCCTCCCTCCCTCCCTCCCTCCCTCCCTCCCTTCCTTTCTGAGACATTGTCTGGCTATCTATCTCAGTCTCCCATGTACTGGGAATACAGGCATGCAAACTCACACACAGCTCTAAGTGTTCCTAGATTTTTAGAAAACAATTTTTTTTAAAAAAGCAATTTAAACGTTAGACTTGTAGATACCCTCAAACATGGTCAATTAAAGCCTATGTAGTACTACTTTGCTAGGGTAACACTCTGCCAGAATAGAGCCATGATCCATGCTCAGACATCATAGACAGCCTGATGTTACCTTGATCTCTTAGTTCATTCATACCCCAGAGCTCATCTGTTCTGGGCTTTTTGATCACACCTGATTCTTGTGGGGAGCACACCCCTAAAATCACTTCATTTCCAATTGAGAGCCACTTTCACCACCGTTTTCTTCTCAATCTGTCCAGCACTGCCTATTGAAACATGCCTCATCCCATGACCAGACGAAGGCAAGACAGTCACAAATGTCACTCTTGGTGGCATCATGCAAGCCAGACTTAGAATGGCTTAAGAAGACACAGGCTTGGTTTGGGAGAAATGTCATGGAGAATCCTTGAGAACATTATTCAATTTAAGGTAAAGAAGAAAGAACCTGAGTCAGAAGGTAAGACAAGAACAGGAAAACTCTGAGTCAAATGAGTCTCAGTAAATAGGAAGGATGGGCTAGAGTGTCTGAGACCGGCTTTGTGGGAACTTCCCCAGGTTGTACCAAGAGCACTGGGAAATGCTGTCTGTTTCTTAAGTGAGTTGCAGTAAGCCTGGGGTCTTCTCCTAAGAGAATGAATCTTCAGTACAAATTTAATGTTTGTTCATTACTCAGGAGAGTGGCAGGAAGCGGTTGCTCAACGTTACATTACAATAATGTGTGCAAAGCTCTACTGACAATGGAGCCTTAATAAACAGTACTAAGATAAACAGAAAGTGTGTCTACTCTTATAGACAGTCCGGGTCCACAATACCCTGGGGGCAGCTAGTGCCCTAGCTAAAGTCTAGGGCAACTCACAAAGTTGAAGGCAGATCACTTGGTGGCTGGGCAACTACACACCATCTCCACCCTCTAAAAACAACTACAAAAACTAGTAAGAAAATGATTAATTGCTTTATACTTTGATTCCAGTGAGACTTATTTTTAAAACTGTGTTTCAGGGAACTGTACAATAATTCCATTTAAAAAAAAATAAGGAAAGCTACTTATTTTACTCAATGATTCCATTCATTAAAACTAAAGAACTGGCACCCAGTGTTCAATGACCATCCCATAGCAATGTGTGTAGTATCCTTCCTCAGATTTTATAGTATCCTCCCACAATGTACAAGGAAGCACCTGGGCATTACTAAGTCTCTTCCCAGTTCTTTAAGATGACTTGGATTCTGCACCAAAGACTCATGCAACACAGAAAAGGAATTTTCCACTACTAAAATGTTTTGGCCTGCCAAATGAGAATCAAAGACCGGAGCTGCAAATTACATTCTAAAATCACAGATTCACCCATGCAATTTCCATTTTTACTTTCAGAAGATACCTTGTATGTGTGTACAGTCTACAAAATAACACTCAGAAAGGAGAAAAGATAAATTGTATCTCTCTCAATCTTTCTTAGCAATTTGATCTGCTTCTTTTCAACCTTCTAATTTCAATTTCAACTTTTTTCTATTACATCATAAATCAGGCAGAAGCCTGAGTACAAGAAACTATATAAATAACTTGTCACTTTAGAAGGTTCCCATTTTCCATCAACCCTAAAAATATTAGTCTAAAAACACTGGACACGAAAAAGGAAAATCAAGGTGATGGTCCAAAAGTCTGTCACCCATGGGTATTGAGCTCTCAAAGAGTCAATGTTTTAAAACCAAATGAGACACTAGGGAATCTTTATCATTATATTAAACAGGAACACTGTACATTCATGAACTTAACTCTATAAATTCAAAATCTATTCACCTATCCAACACCGCCTTGTTCTATATTTGGGTACAAACTACCCGACATCATTTAAGGCACTAGAATACAGGCGGTGATAAACAGATAAGCTCCCTGTCACCACTGTTCATAAAGCATTCCATATTTTTAAATGTTTACTGCAAAGGGTAATCTTTTGAGAAGGATATGTTTACCCTGACTTAAACATTATAAAATGGATATATGTATTAAAACATTGTATGGTGCCCATAAACATGTGTAATACTTATGTCAGTAAAAAATATCCCTGCCACCAAATACAATGAAGACTTATGCAACAAACTTTGGAAAAGTGTCACAATGCTAAATATAAAGTAGCTGGGAAGGATATGAAACTTTCTTTTACAACTTCTGGAAAAGTAATTCCTTCTATGAAGTTAAAACCTATTCCAGTTTAAGTGGCACTGAACAGGGGAGCAGGGAGTAGTGTGTCCTGTAGGAATGTGAGCATGGGCTCCCAACTGAGAGGGGTCAGCTCAAGAAGGGATGGTTCTTGGCTCCCACTTAGGGGGAAGTGGGAAGGTACGGCAGGCTTGTGTCCTCAGATGAAGGGATTCTTGGCAGAGTGAAGTTCCTGGTCTATAAACACACTCCAGAGGCCAGCGCTCCTCCCAGCATGGGTCTGCTCAGTGCTGAAGAGAGAGCAGTTGACGCCACCTCTGTTTACAGACAAGGCAGTCGTAGAAAGGGCACTCGGCGCTCGGAAGAGCCTCAGCCCTAAGGCATCAGAGGTGGAAAGTCATCCCAGGAGAACCCTGAACCAAAAAGCCCAGGAGACAGAAGCTGGCTTCTGGGACAGAGACCAGGCTGCAACTTCACCAGGACAGCACACTCAGACCAGGGCTGGACAGAGAAGAACATCTAGCGCCACCTCCTCATGTGCCCACAATGCAGGAATACGTGGGGTTCTGTAGATAAATATATGCTCTTGGAGTGCACCTGGAGGAATGAATCCCAGTCTCTAGGGGTGAGCTCAGGGAATAGTAGAAATGAGTTCCTGCGAAGGTCTGAATATTTGCATGTCTTGAAACTCCAGATGCTGTTGGTGGTGGATGGGACCTCTGGTAAGTGATTAGATCAGGAGGGCTATGAACTGGGAAAGGGATTAGTATCATTGGCTCTACCTACTGACAGCAAATAGCCAGAAGGCAGCAAAAAGGAAGACACTGCACCTGCAGAGGCCTCCATCATGAACTTCCAGTCTTCAGGTGAGGGCAATAAGATTCCTGTTGTTTATATGCCACTCAAGCTGAGGAACTGGCTTATAATATTCTGAAAGGATTAGGACAGTTACTATCGAATGGTTGTGATTTTCACAAAGAGTTCGTTTATGTTATGAGAAATAGATACACAAGACTAAGTAGCCATCTCCCTCAGAGTCAGAGTATGACAGACCTGTATCTTGATGGATGGAGCAAGTTCCACAGAGACCTCATAGACACGACACACAGAGAACAACGTGTTACTCTCTTTCTGCACTTACCTAAAGGGTTGCAGCTAGTAATGATGAGGACACTATTGAGTTATCACTTGCTCATTACCTACAAGGGGCCATGACCTATGTGGCACATCTCGCAGGCCAGGCTATTTTCCTAACCGTTTCTAATACTCCTACCAAACCAGTCAACTATTCATTTTTTCTAACTTTTTTTCCAAGTAGAGAAAACTGGGCTGAGCCATGCAGTTACCCCAATGGAGACTGATAAATACTCTATGATTGTATGAATGAGAAACGTTCCCTCACGGGCTAAAATATTTGAACATTTGATCTCCAGGTGGTAAGAATGTTGAGGGGGTGTTTAATAGCCTTTAGGGCTGTAGCCTTGCTGGGGGGATTTAATCACCAGGTGTGGGCTTTGAGCTTTAGAGCCTCACTCCACTTTCAGCTTGCTCTCTGCTTCCTGTGTACGGATGAAACACGATCTTTCTACTTCCTGTGTACGGATGAAACACGATCTTTCTACTTCCTGTGTACGGATGAAACACGATCTTTCTACTTCCTATGTTTTTCTGGAAATGTGACCTTCTCTGCTTCTTGCTCTGGCTGTCTGCTGCCATGCCTCCCCTACTGTTATGGACTCTCTCCTGAAACCATAAGCCAAAATAAAGCTGTAAGCAGTTTTGGTTATGGCATTTCTAAGTCAAAAGTTGGACATATTACCTCTTTATATGTTAATTACTTTCATTAGTTCCTTTATCATCCAACTTGGAATTTTAATTTTTTATTTCTCTACCTCCCTTTGTCACTAAACTTGAGTTTCTAGAAGGCTGGAAGTAAGTTCTTTCACTTTTGCCTCATCACCCAACATCAAGTCTGCACACAGTAAGTTCTAAATGGTAGTTGAGTAGACGGACAATCAATTTCCACTAATCAAGTTGTAGTCTTCTGGGAAGTCAAGCCCAGGTAGAGCTGGCAAACTCTGTGGTCAGCTACATCTCCACTCTTCCATTCTTTAGAAAAGCTCCACAGGGTAGTCCACCAGGTTGATAAATGTCAACTCTTCTGGTTGTCCTTCCTTAGTAGCCAGAATGAAGGGAGTGCCCATTCACTATGTAAGCTACCCTAACAGAATTTATGAGCTACGCAACAGACTTTTCGTTATTTGACAAAAAGTATATTTGGCTACATTTAAAAATAAACCAAAAAGATGAGTTAAGGACCCGTGTGCTAACTTCATCTTGTAGAACTATTATATCAAATCATTTCAAAGTTTAAAAAAACAAAATTGAATCTACAGTCAAGCAGGCACTAGTGACCAGCCATGCACATTCTAAGTGGTAAAGTAGAAAATGAGGCAATCAGTAGATGCCTACTGATTGATGATACTGCAAACAATTTCTAACTCCACTCAAACATCTCTGTGAGATTCAGTGTAGGCCAGCGTGCATCAGTGTCTTAGAGAAAGGGTTCACAGTGGAGCAAATGTGTCCCATGCTAACAAAAGTGACTTTATAGCCTCCCCCACAACTGTTTCTGAATGTCAGGGGGCTTTTGCTTTTTTCTGAAAACCTCTATCTAAGTCCTCCTGGCTTTCAGATAGAATTTTTATAGGCAGAAAAAAATCATCCCCATACCATTCTCTTTATGTGAATACAGAGAGAGGGCATTAATACTGGTTAATTGTAGTTGTAGTTTTGGGCTTTTTTTTTCTTCTGTATCTCACTTTTATTAAGATCTGAGAATAAAGAAAAGCCAGCCTACAATTCACAATCCCAGAGAACCTGGACAACGATGAGGACCCTAAGAGAGATATACATGGATTTAATCTACATGAGAAGCAGAAAAAGACAAGATCTCCTGAGTAAATTGGAAGCATGGGGATCATGGGAGAGGGCAGAAGAGGAGGGGGAGTAAGGACGAGGAACGGAGAAAAAATATATAGCTGAATAAAAAACAATAAAAAAGGAAAAAAATCTGAGAATAATGTGATGGACAATAATATTGGATTTTTGGAGAGCTTTTATTTTCTACCTAGAAGAAATCTGAAGATTTTCTTTCATCACTGATCATAATTAAGTGAAAAGATTATTTATTTTTAAATTGTTTCCTGCTGAATTTGAAAGGGACTTTACTGGACAAAATGATCCATACTACAGGATTGATAAGTTAGTGTGTGAGGCTCACTGCTGCATCCCCTGGGATCCGCCCTCCTCCCCATGTTTCACAGGGTCTTGGTAAGCAATAGACGCTTGTATAATGAAGGAAGAAGGAATGGATGAATAGAAGTCACAGGAGAACTACTCAGCAAGCAAGCAGAATGAAAAGCAAACCTGCCAGAGGGACCGAAAGAGTTGCTGGGATAAAGCCCTCTACTGAACCTTGAGTATCCTGACAGCTAAAGGAGACATGAAACATTAATGGAGCCCAATTATCTGCTCAAAGGGACCAGACAAAAGAGTGGCGTGAACTGGCAGAGCATCAGCAAAGCAAGGCCCAGAATAGCTGAGACTTGAAAAATGGCAAAGGATGACAATGGCTTTTTCAGTTCTGCTCCAAATAAGGACCAGGAGGAAGAGGTCGGTTGCTTGCTTGACACTAGCCAAAGACAGAGAATGCAAGCTCCTCAATGCCTTTTTGTTCCCATCTTCCTTATGAAGATAAATGATCTTCAAAGTGGGAAGGAGGGAAGAAGCACAATTAATGGGAACCCAGTGTTCACTGTGCAGAGGTGAGTGTAGGAATGGCATCTTCTCCGCTGCTCCCAAGCCCATGGTCAAAATCTCAGTGTGAGCCACAAAAAAACCCAAAAATCACAAATGAAGGGAAATAGTGGATAAGGACAAAGTTCCAACGTGAAGGCCATAAAGAACAGAGGCGCAAAAGACTCAGAGGGTGGAATCTATCAGCCTGGGTTCAAGTCTAGCTCTGGCCCTCAAAAGGGTGGGGTCTGGACATTGCTCCTACCTCAGGCCTTTCTTCCCTATAAATATGGCCCTAGTAACAATCCCTACCACATAGACTAGTGAAATGGATTTGATGAACTAAAATATGAAGTGAAAGTTCTCACTATTTCTAGAACCTATTTATTTTTTTGAATACAGAAGTCACATAAACACTTAAGTAGAAGACAGAGCTAAAAAATCCTGTCAAATCTAACAGTTTATACTCCCTCATGCTATCTGATACTATGGAATAGTCACTGTGATGTATAAATATCATTATCTGGTATGGCAAGAGCTGTTTCACTTTCCACAGTGCAGAAGGCTTGTAGACACTAGAGAGTTTGTGGGGGAAAGAACTAGATAGAGATGGTTCTTCTAAGTTTTCATAGTTTGACTCCAAGTTTAGGTCTTTAGATGGAAGCAAGGAAAACACTGGCAATTCCACTCATTCTTAAGTATAAACCCACAAGGCTTGAAATCTAGAGATTTAGATACTCACATGGTGACAAGAACCAAAGGTGGAAGAAAATCAATAAATGTCTATCCAGAGACAAATGGAAGTCAACATAGCAGAATATTATTTAGTAATATAAGATATGGGGCAATAATATAAGCTAACATAGACAAACCTTGAAGTTCAGAAAGACAGCATGTGGGCTAGAGGTTACAAGAGGTAGGATTTATTGCTTAATTGGCTCAGAGTTTCTGTGGAGTGTTAAAGTTTTGGAAACAGATAATGATGATGGTGTACAACACTGTGAATAAAATCGAATCATACACTTACGATGGTTAGAACAATAAACTTTATATATTTTCTTCCACAATGAAGAAGTAGTTCTTCGAAATAGTTGAGTGTAGCTTTAAGTATTAGAAAATGAGCCATTTTCAAAGGAAAGTGTGGCCCTTCCTGTTGGTGCTGCTAAGAAATAAATACACGGAGTGTTTTTAGCAACTGCCACATAAAAATAAGCAGCTTATGTTAGGAATGAGATAATCAAACAGGAACGACAAATCCTCTTTGCCAGAGAGAAGTAGGAGGTCAAGGAAAGGCACAGCTAATCTTCTACTCTATACATTAGGCCCCTTGTAAGGGATCGGCCGGCAACTCTGGGTACCACATACATGCAATCCTAAAGTCCGTCAGAAATTAGGAAGCAAGAAGGAACAGCACAGTATCTTGGTTCTATTCAGCCAAATATTCCAAGAAGGCTTCTTAAAAATAGCCTCATACGTTGAACTTTGGTTCTGGGTGTGGGGCGGGAAGAGAAGATGGTGGTTTGGAGGAAAGCACTAGGAAGGCCCCCTGCATGCTCCTGTGGGCTCCATGCTTGCCTGGAGACAGGCTGATCCACTCTCTCCCAGGAAGGGAATGGCCTTTGTACTGCACTGCCAGAGAGCTGCACTCCCCAGGCCTGCTCACCACAGACTCCCAAGTGCTGTGTGTGTGCCAAGAGGGAAGATGAACATTGCACTTGGACACACTTGAAAGAGGGACTGTGCCCTTGTGTTCCCCGAAACCTCCCTCAGAGCATCGGCTTCCTTGATTTCCACTCAGTTGGTTTCCTTGGTTTTCATGTGAAATGAGTGTCCAGAATCAGAAGGAAGACAGCATGCTCGATGTTTCTGCAAATTGCCTGTCCAGGCTCATGACTACCTTTGCTATTTGACATTGTCCTTTTTATTTATAAGAATTATACTTTTTTTTTTTAACAGAAGACAATAATGCTATGCATGTAACATGCATTGCACGCCCACCTCCCTGGGCTGAAGTACCACTCAGTGTTTCATGACATTTGGTCTATTTATACAGAAATGCATTTATATGCAAGCTTACCATTTTCCTTTAGGGTTATTTGAGTAACAAGAATAAATGAGAAGTGAGCCTTCATGCTTTCAGGCTACAATTCTTTACTAAGACATTGCATAACTCCTCCCCCAACACTTTTAGTTACTTAATTGGCCTCAACTTAACTGTAGGATAGAAATGCATCATGGGCTTCATCTTCTCAACCAATCACAAGTACAGTTAGTTGTGGTTGCAGGCATTTGCTTTCTGCCACAACTTTTCTCTGCTGTACTTAGTTTTGCGTGTTTCATTTCTAGATGTCTGCTCTAGTTCTACCTCTACCTGCCCTGAATGAGCCACATCACTTCCTTCCTGTTAAGAACCCCTTGCTATCTGACTGTAACACACCCACCTATCAACTTCATTCTTCAGGCTTCTCCTGGCCATTATCATCTTGCTCTTCTAGCTAAAGTTAGGAAACTTTTGTCACGACAACCCAAAACCCTGCTGGGAATTTCATGGCGTCCACAACTAAGGCAAAGATAAACTTGGGAAGATGTGATCATCTCCCCTGCTATACATCGTCTCATCCATCAGCACAATTCTCCGCTTCTCCTCTATGGCATTAGACTCTAGTGGTTTCATACAGCAGCCAGTAATCTTGTTGAATTCACTCATCCTGGGTATCTTATAATTTTTACTACTCTTATACTTGGGATTTCTTTCTATACTATATTTTACGCTTGTTTCCTATTGATAAATAGGAATACTATTATATTTTTACTGGTTCTGGTTTGTTTTGAAGCAAATTATATAGCTGAGGCTTCCTTTAACCTTATTATCCTCTTGCCTTAAACTATCTAGTGATGGATTCTAGCCATGTGTCACTGTCCCTGGCACATGCTTTTTAAGTATAACTCTTTTTTTCCCTTAAAATGCACATTGCTGTTTAGCCTGCATGTATGTCTGTATGAGGGAGTCGGATCCATTGGAACTTGAGTTACAGACGGTTGTGAGCTGCCATGTCGGTGCTCAGAACTGAATCCGGATCCTCTGGAAGAATAGTCAATGCCCTTAACCACTGAGCTATCTCTCCAGCCCCTTAATCATGTTAAAAGTTTCCCACTACTATAAACATGATTTTTTTCTTTGGATAATCACATTTGCAGCTAAGTGAAGGGCTTCTTTCTTCTTATGTTTACAGTCTTAACACATAGTGGCTCAGATCTTGACTGATTCTGGGTTATCCAGGACACGAATATTATTTCCTCATACGTTAATTCTTTTTTTCTGTGATCAAATGCTTGAAAAGAACCAACTTACAAGAGGAAGAGCTTACTGAGGCTTATTGCTTGAAGGGACAATCTACCATGGCTGGTGGCAGGAGCAAAGAATATACAAGAAGTCGGACTCTTCTATCATACTTCAAGGCCTGCTCCCAGTAACCTATTTTCTCTAGAGAGGCTTTGCCTTCTAGAGGTTCCACATCCTCCAAAATAGCACCACCATCTATGGCCAACTATTCAAACACATAAGCCCATGGGAAGCCCTTCACACTCAAATCACAACTCCCTATGTATGACAAATGCTGTGGCTTTCTGACAGTCCATTTGAAGGAAATACGGAGATTATTTTTTAACCCTGTTGGTCAGTTCTCTACTGTAACGTGTGGGAACGAGTACTAAATACTCCTTTTTTTTCTGACTATATATATTATCACTTGCTTTCCCTTTAGTCTTGTAACATGTTTGCTGTATTCACCCCAGCTTATGGTAATAAAATCATCTCTGCATTACTATAGCTAACCCAACTTGGGTAGAATATTTAAGACTCAACTAAAGAACTTGATTAACTACTGAGTTATTTATACTTTAAAAATATGTTAACATGTGAAACAGGCCTATAATTTTGACTTCTGGTACCATTTCAAATATAAACCGTTCTTGTGCCTATCTCTCTGAAACAATCTGCATAGACAGACATTACTTGTTCCTCTAAGATTTTGTAATATTCACCTGTAAAACTGCCTAGTTATTGTTGAAGGAAGAGTCTTGATCACTGGCTCCATTTCTTCAATAGTTATTTAAGATTTTTCTATTTTAGGTATTAGGTTTCAGCTCAGTGGTGGAGCATTTGCCTGGTATGCCCAGGGCCCTAGAGGCTCAACCACCAGTACTACATATAAACAAAGATTTGTTTATTTCAAGAGCAGATATGCTTTAACACCACTGCAATACATTCTATTTCCACATTTACAGTTCAAGGTTTCTCCTTTTTAAAATTCTAGCCTGTACTAACATGGTTTGCTCTCATACATGTCTGTACACTGTGTTACATTCTTTATGTATTTATTAACACAAAAAGACTAGCTTTGGTTTCATTATTGTCTGTTGCTCTATTCTTATTTCAATGAGTTTCTATTTTAATCTTTGTAATTTCTTTCTTTGAAATTCTTAGATTTATTCAATTCACACTCTTCTCGTTTCAATGACTCTTCTCTCTGGAACACATTAGTTAAGATCTGCACACCATTTTAGCTGTATGACAGACTAGCTAGTTGCCATGTATTCATGTTCATTCCACTCTAAATGACTGGTATTCCCACCATGATTTCCTGCGCAGGTCATGAGTGAAATTAGGATGTGTTTTAAAGTGTCTACAAACATGTTTACATGCTTTGTTTTGAACTTTTTGTGTTGACATTTGATTTAATCACACTAGGTCAAAGAACAAGGCTTGCATGAAATGATTGCTTAAAATTTACTGCAACTTTCCATAGATGGTCAACTTTTCAAAAAATGATACAGGTTCAGAGAAGAGTCTAGAGTGTCTGGTGGGTAGGTTTGGGGGTGAATCTCGAATGTGAGTCTGTGAATACTGATACGGATATGCTTGCAATTAGCCTACTATCTCATATATTCTGTATGGTTTCATTTTTCCTTTCACATCATATTTTTTTCTTCTTTTCTATATGACATTGTTTGATTTTTTAAAAAATGTATTCTTGTTATAGATATGTGCTCTTTTAGTGAGTCCAGTCAACTTGTAGCTGCACTTAAAATCTTCAAATGGATTATTAAGTTTACCTTTGCTTACGGTCACAAGTTGTTCCACATTTTATTTTTCCAAACTAGAGCCTTTTCACGTTTGACTCACAGTCCCCAAAGACTCCCAATATGTGAATATGTGGTGTTCACTTTGTTCCCATTTCAGCCATTTGCATGGCGCTGAACTCAACACCATGCTAGTTTCTCTCCATTGCACCATTTCCTGTTTGCCATGTTTTCCTCAGTGCTCATATTCTCCTTTCCTGAAGTACCACTTTTAAATACTAAAAATCAAAACCAGGGTCTGTGCCAGCTAAGTAAGAGCTCTACCACCGAGTTATGATGTTTCTCTAGCTCCAAATATTCTTTGAATGAAGCTGGCCAGTAACTTGTTTTCTGAAGAACCGGTTGAAAATTTCTACTGTGTCTTTACTAGGAAGGCTACATTGGTATAAAACTCTAGATGGACAGTTATCTTTCCCTCAGTGCTTTGAAAGCAAATCATATTATCTGACATTTATTGTGCCCAAGTTGGTTATCAGTGTCATAGTGTGTTAGGACATCTATTTCTTCCCTTCAAAACTTTCTTGGCTTCCATTACTTTGAACTAATCTCTATTTGTCTTTGTTGGTTCTATGGCTGTACTGCCATGTTTTCCTTTGGTTCTTCTTTGTTTTTTTCCTGTGTTACATGCTATGTGAAAGGAAGGACCAATGTCACAGGTGTGTTTAAAGGTAAAAACTCTCTCAGGACAATAAGCTGTCAAATTCAATATAAAAACGTGACTCTTTTCCATTTAAGCTCTTTCAAATGCTGTGACACATCAGAGTCCTAGCTTCCACTGGCTGCTACATAAGAGACATGAAAAGAGCTCTCTTTAGGGAGCCAGCTCTGCCCTATCTATACAGTAGTTGAGAGTAGAATGTAAAGATAATAGATAAAAGGTAAGCTTTTAAGAATTCTTTTAGATTGATTACTAATTCTATGATAAAAGGGTTAAGTACAGACTTCTGTTTGAACATCTCAACTTCAGTGAGCTCATTCATCAGCGGCACGGTGTGCTGAGTCAAACCAGCCCTCACAAACAGGTACTTTTTCATTTACATTATCTCACTGGAAAATTTTCTGAAGTGTGAGCCTGAGTTTGTTTGTCAAAGACAATCCTGGCTCTTTTATGAGCTGCCTAATGCTTGAGAAAACACTTATTTGATTACATGGTACACTTCAGTGTTTACTTTTTGCTAAATGTCATCCTCATTTTCATTAAACAATTTAAAACAATCTGATTACTCCAATTACCAGCTCAAAAACATATGGTTTCTTGACTTGCACTTACTTACCAGGAGCCCAACAATGGCCAGGTGAGTTTCCCCAGTCCCACATCAGGGTCAGTGGCTTCATTCTTCATCAGAATTTCCATTTATTAGATCTAACTTACCAAATTACTTTCATATTCATTTAGAGACATTGCCTTCTTCCCCACAGACACCCTCTCAGAAATTTAACAATATAGAAGGAACAAGAAAAGGGAAAAGAAGAAAAAAAGGAAGAGAGAAGCCGAGAGTACATACATACAAAACTAGTATAACCGAAAATACAAAATTGCCCAAATATAAAGGATTCTGCTGTGGAGTTACTCAACAGAAAATACAGCAGTTCCCAGGGTGAAAGGACCCTCAAAAGGTAAAAGAGAGGCTCCCCCTGTGGAGGGACCCTAACAGGCAATGGCCAGTTGCATTTATGTAGAATTCAGTGCCCTAGCAAAGTCAGAGGTGAATCCCAGCTAATTCACACGATACATAATTTAACCTTTGATTCACTGAAGTTTGCTCATTGAAAGGAAAAATGTAATGATATATATGCTAGATTTTACTGGTCTGAAGAGAAAAAGAAGATGGTAGAATCTTATTTTATTGATGGCAAGAACATTTTAAAGTATACAGTCGGATTTCTGTATCCCTAGGATTCACATTTATATACTGAACTAAGCATAGATCAAAAACACTGGGAAAAAATTTCACCTATATTAAGCAGACACATGTTTTATCCCCCATGTCATTGCGTCCCTAAACAACACAGTGTGACAAGTGTTTCAAAAGTGTCATACTATAGAATAATAAGCATTTTAACAATGATGTACAGTACATGGGAGGATGAGCCAGGCTCTAGGTTTTAGCACTTTTAATTTTTTCTTTTTTCTTTTTTTTTTTGTAACAAGGTTTCTCTGTAGCTTTGGAGCCTGTTCTTCTGGAACTAGCTCTTATAGACCAGGCTGGCCTCGAACTCACAGAGATTCGTCTGCCTCTGCCTCCCAGGCGCTGGGATTAAAGGTGTGTACCACCATTGCCTGGCGGTTTTAGTACACGTGATACTAATGACTCAGTCACTTTCACACTGTCCTATCTACAGGGTACCCTGAAGCCTCATGGGCACCAAGGACCACTATGAAGTTCTCACGGAGCTGCACAGTTACAGTCAGTTCTTACCTGGTTGGCTTCTCGGTTGAGATGAAAACCCAGTCCGGGCTAGGTTTTGTGGTTTAGAAGATGACTGCCCCACTTTGTCCTAAAAAAAAAAAGAAAGACAACAGAGTGAAAGGAGGTGCTGCACCCACCACCAATTTCCCTCTTGTTCAGTTCCTTCTTTCGATTTCTTTCTTTTTTACAGCCTTAAATGACAGGTAGAAATGTGCTGTGGAAGGGAAACCAACCATGGCAAATGGTGATCTGTTGTCAAGGGAGATAGAAGGGGCTCCTTTTGTTTTTTTTGTTGTAGATTTCCCCGAAAAGTAATTTAAAAAGGACAACTGCTGACTGCTCAGCTTGGGCAATGAATGTCAATAATCAACACTCTATCGAGCACATGGCACTTTCTAGAACTGCTGGGTAAGCAGTCTTGGACTTCCTGGGTCAGAACAATCCAGTCAGGGACCATAAGGTGTTCCTTGCTAACAGAGACTGAGGAGCGCAGCGGCAGGTTGAATGAAGACAATGTTTTAGGCAGAAATTAAAACAGCAGATCCAAAATTTTAGAGAAAACATCTTCATAGAAACATCTTAAGCCAATGAAAGGAACATTACAATATGGGTAGGAATATGCCACTTTATATCCACACGCTTACAAAAAAGTGACTAAGTCTTGGTAGTAAGGTGTTAACTACCTCTTACAAATCCGCAAAATCTGTGAACATTTTGAAATCACATATACTACTTCTGTAATTGGGAAGGTTTTGAACTGTGCCAAAAGAACAGTGTGTTCATTTACGTATACGTATTAATAATACATAGTCACAAGCAGAGCACAGATTCCTTTCACTTACAGTGGGGTCATACCCCACAAAATCATCATAAAAACACAATATCTGAGGTGAATAGTGCATTGAGCGCATGCAACTGACTCCACCTTGTGCTTGGGACATGGCGCACTATGGAGTACTTTTTGTTTCTCTGTGACCATGAGGCTCAACACTGCATGAACTATGACACATATTCACTGCCCTGCATAGCAAGACAGCATTATACTACGGTATTAGTCCAGAAAAAGATTCAAGTTTAAAATTCAAAATCCCTGTGCTGAATGCATATTGCTTTTACACAATCATAACGTCAAAAACTTTCTAAGCAAAACAATCATAGATTGGGGAATGATCATCTACAATTGATAAACCTATTGTACAAATTAACAACTGTACCTATTCATTGTTAAGAATCCCAAGCTACTATAGCATGAGAATCTTACTCTGCTAGTGTCAAGGATATTTTAGAATATACAGTTGGCCTTCTGTGCTTTTGCTTATGACTCCATGTACTCAACCAACTAAACTGAAAATGTTAGGAAAACATGCTTTGGTATGTGACTATGAGTAAATACAAAACTTATAATTTCTCCAGTAGGCAGCATCTTGTTTCAAAAGAAAAATAATGGATTACTGCAAGGTCTGTTGGGTTTCTCGGAAACTGACCACAGGTAACAAGTTGCTTATAGGACTGTGGCAACGTCAATAATATGAATAGGAAAGTGATGAAAAATAGAGAAGTTATACTGGTCCAATTTTGTTAAATTTCTTTAAGTTACTCTTTAATTTTTGCTTTATCCTGTGGTATTTCTATGTATTTCTTCATAGAACTAGAGCTGAACTCATGGTTTAAATAAGAGGCTTGCTACTCTATTAAATTCCCTGAGCAAATCTCAGTAGCACATCTCAGATGCAAGCCTGGCAAGCTTGAGCTCTTGCTCTTCTGGGAAGGGTGCAGCTTCACATCAGCATTCCCAGCACACCAGGGCTGTCCATAGAGGAGGACATGGAAAGCTGGCTAGACACCCCTCCCTCAGTCCTTCCTGCCAAATCACCTCACGGCCTAGGAAGAGCACACTGCTTTCGTGAAGGTGCCGGAGCGGTGGGGCATGGGTCTGCGGCCATACTTCATTGTTCGAATGTGTATTGGCAGGCAGCCTTTCTGTCCAGAGACTTTTGAAAAGATCCCTTGTACCATGGAAACCGGTGCTAACTTCTCCTGGGTCACAAACACACCAGTGTGTAAAGTGAAGAGCTAAGGTAAGATCCACACTGGGCTTCAGAACACTGCCGTGTGTGTGTGTGTGTGTGTGTGTGTGTGTGTGTGTGTGTGAGAGAGAGAGAGAGAGAGACAGAGAGAGAGAGAGAGAGAGAGCGCACCCTGAGAAAGAGATCCTAAAGGCCAGCTCACCCGAAGCACTCACAAACATACTTCAAAGGAGCGCAAGTTGCCTCCATACTTTCTTCAAGGAAAACCCACAGAAATCAAAACAAAATCCCAAGGGCTGATGCCTACCTCCTTCCCCTCAAAAGAAATTATTTTAGAATTTGTTAAAATATGAAGAAAAAAGTAAGATAAACCCCACTCTAATCACATACCAAAGTATTCAAAAGAAACATAACATATGTATATAGATAAAATGTCTGCATTATTTGTAGAGAATGTATGTTTTTGGAACCACATGGACAATATGATCCTAGTTGTTAAAGAAGGGACATACAATCATATTTAAGTAATCTCTGACATATTTTGATCAACATATGTAACTACCATTGGATGAATCCCTTCAGAGATCCAGCATTCCTCGCTGCATAGCTATTAATTTATTTGGCCAATGTTCTGCTGATGAATATATAGACTTATATGAATACTTAAATCCAACTTGTATCTAAGATGTCCCACTAAGGCCCATCTGTTAAAAGGGAGGAATCTGGTGATCAGGAGAAAGGGAGGAATCTGGTGATCAGGAGAAAGGGAGAGATTTTACAGGTGCCACCTGACAAAATGGTATTAGCCAGTTTTCTGTTATTATAGCAAACACCTGAGATAACAATCTTAACTTACTATGAGAAAAGTTTTAATCTGACTCAGTTGTCAAGGTTCAGTCGACAACTGGTTGGCTTCAATGTATCTGGGTACCTGGTGGCAACTGCAGGGAGTCCATGGTGATCTGCTTACCTCATGCTCAAGGTTTTTGAGAAAATGGAAAAAGAGAGCGAGAGACATAGAAGCCCTCTTCTTGAGGGCCGGCCCCCAGAGACTTAACCATCCCTCCCCAGGCCTGACCCCTCAAAGGTTCCACTGCCTCCCAACAGTGCCACCCTGGAAAGCAAACCCTTAACATGAGCCTTAGGTCAATAAATAACTTGCAAACGACAGCACTATTTGTTACCCAATCCTTGTTTTGCCTGCTCTAGGTTGCTGTGCGCACACATACACGAATGCACGCACGCATGCACACATACACCTTCTTTTAAGCCCCTACTCATCAGTTCCGCACATCTGTCTGCTCTTGGGCTGACACCCTGCATTTTCCACTTGCACAGCCTGCCAACAGGTTTTATCATCAGCAGAGTATTTCCTTTCTCGCTCCTTTTACATGAACATCTTAGTCATTTTCTTCCAAGCAAACTTCTGAGCCAGGAAAGATTTAATACAGGTTTAGAAAAGTCACTGAACACAAAGCTTCATTCAGTATAGACTGTATGTCTGCTAGAAGCTATACCATACAACCCAGGTACGCAGGGACCTCAGTCAGTTAGCTTTGCATAATCACACTTTAAGATGTTTATACAGTGATAACATTGCCTAAGAATTCATTTCTTAAAACGTATCCATGACATGAGTTTAATTTTTAAACTCTGCTTAAAATATTAAAATGTCTCATGTGAAATATATCTTTGAATGAGTGCTTCTATCACTCATGGAAATACCACTATTGGACCATTAGCCTGGAAGCAGTTCACAAGGATGCTAGGAAACATTCATTAAGATATACAAACCTATCATTTCTAAGAGTGGAAGGGTCTGGGTTCTCGTGTCACAGATCTCGTTGATTAACTATATCGTTCTCAATGGACATGGCCCTACATGATAGCATCTGGCTACATCCTATGAATACTTAAGTCTGAGACTCATTCATACACTCAACACACCATTTTCCCTGAGACGTCTCAGAAATCACAAGTGAACAGGGCTATACAGACATACCTTCTGTATGAAATGAAAAAGATATACCATGTTGTTAAATGTTTCAGACAGAAAATTATTATTTGGTATAAGTATGCAACCAAATATTACATAGGACTTGACCTAAACATTATTTGTAGTTTATCTACAGCTTCACTAGGCAGTGTCTACTTGTATCTGACAACATCCCTGTATGTCTCAAGCACCATTTAAAATGTGATGTAGTCACGAAATCTCACAAAGTGCATGTGTTTGTAAAAATCCCCAGATGACAAAAAATGTCATCCTTTAAAATTAAACAGGTTAGAGCTTCAGACAAGAATTCTGTTACCTTGAGAAGTCAAGAAGACTTGACTCAAAATGAGAGACCCTTAGCTGAAATGCCTGGGACCAACAGTTTTTTTTTTTTTTTTTTTGAGAATGCACGCATGAATACATTGATAGATCTTAGGGATGAAATTCAGGTCTAAACATGAATTCAGTTATGTTTCATACATGCCTTTTCCACACAGCAACCTTAATGCAGTACTTTTATTAATTGTATGCAGGTTCAGGGAATAGATTTGACAATTGTGGCCTTATGGTTTGTTTTCTCCCCTAAAGTTTTTAATTTTAGAAGAGTTCATATTTCAGGATTTTTAATTCGGAACGACCAACCTGTGTATTAAAAATCATGGCATTTGTAAAATGAAATCAACCCACCAAAGGCAGCCGAGTAAAGTTACCTACTGACTGTGGCATTGACACCCAGAAGGTCAAGAGCAAATGTCTGCCCGCCATTCCGAGGCAAACAATGTCATGCTGCCAGGAGCAAGGGAATGAACAGCGAGGCCAGACTAAAGGTTTCCTCTTCAGGTTAGTTTCTGTTTATCTGTGTGTCTGCTTCCTAGCCTCCTGGCCTCCACGAAGATAGAACTGGGCAGGGGAAAGAGAGGGTGGCCTTGTGGTCACTGCCTCCCTCATGAGCAGGAGGCCCGGGTGCTTGAGAGGAAAGCTACGATTATTTTCTGAAGGCCAGGCTAATAGCAAATACTTTTCAGACTATGGTTCTTAATTACTATGCTGTCTGCCTCCAGAAAAAGGTGGGAGGGTTGGGAGTGTGTTCCAAAAGTTCTTTACCTGAAACCATCAAGGGCACTTTCTTAGTTAGTGCTGGACCTTCTCAGATCCATGTGGTTTTGGAAGTACTTGCTCAAGTCCAAGTCTGCCCTGCTAAGCAGATCGAAGTAGAAACACGCCTTTGTGAGAACAGGAAAAGCCCACCCTCTCTTGGGTGGCCCAGTCTGGGACACTGCACTAAATGATGAAATGGGACTCACACAAAACACTGAAATTGGTGAAAAGGGACAGTGACGATGGTCAGCTCCCCTCTGTCTCTGCATTAAGAGAGTAAGATAGTGCCTGGGTTGCACTATCAGATCCCTGGGCCTTTAATTTCACAAAATGGTGGCCAACAGAGCAAGGTAAGCCAGGGAGGGATAAGGGCTGGTAGGGGGCTTTGTTGCCTTGATTGACTATGTTTCATAAGCCATATATCAGCTTGCTGCGTGAAAGCTCCTTGGCGATTCTTGTTGGTCAAACAAAGCCTGGGGCCAACCTGCTCTCCTCTTGACTGTTCTCAGCTTCTGCAGTAACTCTCTCCCTTCTGCTCCAGCACACTCCTGAGATCCTGGCCTCATAAGCAAGCATTTAACTTCTTCCATTCTATTGATCAAGAGCCCAGGTGTTTCAAAGCTTGGGGAAGGAGGACATGTGTCAGGGGTAGGTGTGGAACCCAATTCAGGGGAAAGGCCGGTATCTGCTATGCACTGACCACCTACCTACTTACTGTCATCCCTCCATAATGTCTTGGTTTAAAACCAACCTTTGACCATCTGCCCACTTGGGGACATCTGTTGAGATAGCTGGTACACCATGCTGGAGTCCTCACCAGAATCTTCACAAGGTGATTCTTCTGAAGAGAGTACATGAACTCCCGTAGTGTTGGGTTTTAATTGTGTTAATTCTAAATGCAGTCAAAGTTGTGAGAAGATTTAAACTGAGAGTCGGTGTGTGGGGGGGGAACAAAGGGACTTTATCCAGTTGTGCAGTACATAATCCATGGGTGTGAGCTCATCAGTTCTCAACAGTAGAAGATGTCACTGTACCTATTTTCCCGAAAGTGCCTGAAGTATCACACAACTTGGTGAAAGATGTAATTGGCACTCTTAACTTCTCTTCTAGTAAGATGTACAAAATCAGACCTTCCAATGACTAGAACACTAACTACAAATGAGCTGGAGGTATGCTTTTGCCCCACATGGCCCTGCCTGTTTAAATGCCACACTTTATAACCATGTAAAGGCAAAGGAAGGGAGAGCAAAGACATGTCAATCCACATAAAGCCCAGGCCAGAACAGTTTCCAACAGTCTGAAGGAGAGAAGAAAAGCTCAGCATGCCAGCTGTCTCTATCAAGGAGCGAGGGCAATACTTTTTTATCTGTAATGGTGCCAATTACACTTTTTGTTATGATACTATTTATATAAGCTGCTGAGTCTAACATGAAAATGTTTGGATCATTTCTGGCCAGACTTCAAAAAACTTGTCTCATATATGCATATATATGAATACATATGCGACAGAAAGGTAAGCATGTGTGTGTGCGCACGTACATCCTCACACGTGTGTGTGTGTATATGTGCTCAAGTCTTCACTTTAATCTTCCCACTAACCTAAATATGTTAACGTCTTCAAAGGCACAGAAAAGCCCTAGTATTCCACATTTGGCATTTCTGCAACATAACTACCTCCAAAGGAGGTTATTTTAGACATCAGCAAAAGCAACTTTGAATTGCTTAACTTTAACACCTCTTCTGCTATGTTACTCATACACACATCAGATTGAGTTATTCATGGTAGAGTTTGTCAATGTTTCATATTTTAAACACCTACGCTGAGATGTTACATAGCATACACTTCCTCTGTTGGACGTGTACGATCTAGTGAGTACTGCTATCAAGACAGAGCGTACAACCCTCACCAGGTTCTAATTTTAGAATATTTCCATCACCCTCCAAAGAAACCTCATGTCCGGGGCCTGTCAATCTTGACAAATGGTTTTCCCAAAATAAAATGTCTTTGCCAAGTCAGTTTTATTCCTGGTTTTAGATCCGGTATTCCCATATCAAGGAGGCAGCTTGGCCTTAAGGTGAAGGACACTGGCTCCAGAATTTCTGCAGATGAGCGGTTACGTGACCTTGGGGAAGACTCCATAACCTAAAGGGCTGTTGGGTGATCATGCCCGTAAGAGCTCCTCAAAGCAAATGTCAGCGGCTGTTTTCACTACATCCACTGGTGTGCCATGTCTCTACCTCCTGCTTCTCCAGCACCACTTCTCCTATAATACCGCCGTCACCACTTGAGTTCACTTCTTCCTCCACCTTCTCCACCACCATCACCTCTCCTCCATGACTTCTCCCAAGCCTCCCCCATTTTTCTCCCGATCACCCTCACCTCTTCCACTTCTACTACCTCCAGCATCCGTCCAGCTTCCCGCTACCTCTAGCTCTCCCATCATTTCCACCCCCATATCCGCCTAACTTTTCCCTCTTTCCGTCTCCTCCACCAGTAGCTTCCCAGTTTCTCTCACTGTTCCTCTTTTTTCACCATTTCTATTTCTTCCACCACTCCCTCTACTTGCATCAGTTTCTACCTAGCCTTCCTGTCATCAACTAGCAACTGCTTTCGACCTCCTCAGCTTCCACCATAACTTCCGATGAACTCCATTCCCACCTCTCTCTCCTCTACTAGTTTAAACACTGTCAATCCATGGCTGCCACGGGTTTTCTCTCTACCTACCATCACTGCCTACACATCCTCAACTTTAACAAACCACTTCTCCTATGAAAAGACAACTGAAAGGAAACCAGAACTTCCACCTCAATTACACAAGGCTAGTTTTGTCAGAAGCATCACCAGGGAACACCTTAGTCTTCTGTGAGTTCTATAACTTCAGCAGCAACTGGAAGCTCTACCTGTAGAATCTCTACCCACATCCCATAACCTATCCAATCAGGAAGACTAACAACTACAGCCTTTAAAGGATATAAGACTATTAGTGAAGGCATAAATTGGGGCATGAACATATTGGAAAACAACATACTTCTAAATTGAATAAAAATATTTTGATTCTGACCTCAAGAAATTCTGGCCCCATGACTTAAAAGTTTTGGAAAAGGGAGAAATTCCAGGTTTTACTCTGAATATTTTCCCCTATCACTTTCCTCTCCTCTGTCACAGAAAATTATTACATATAATGAGTTCCAGGGAGCCTCAAAGAACCAGGCTAAAAGGTCACAAAGAGGCTCAGTCCTTTGGAACTCAAGAATCACCCAGCTATACATCCACTCTCAGACCCCCAAATAAAGAGGAGCAGGCACTAGTTAATAAAAATGCAATGTGGCATGTTAGCAAGTACAGAGTTCAAACTTGGAAAAACAACATTGGACATTCTGGTCTGCTAGTTTTAGGGACAATCCCTAAGCACCTCAGAGATTCAGTTGCCTTGTCTTAAATAGGAATCGCCATGGAGGCACTGCCATCAAAATGAACCTAGACTCTTCAGTTCCATGCTTTGTATGTTCTCACTTGATTCCATAACTCCTGTAACATCTATACTAAGGCTAGAGCCTGAAACACACTTTAGAACAATTAACTGGATGGAGTTGCCTTCAGAGTACAGTATCAACCAAGTCCATAGCAGGCATACAATATGCCTATACTCTGCCCCTAGTTTAGCAGAAGGAAGGCATGCACCCCTTCCTTGAACTTGCTCAACAATAATCTCAGAACTTGGAAAGGGCCCTCACTGTCCTGACTGACCGGGAAAAGGCCCCAGGGTTGAGTGTGATGTAATCCTTGGTAGTGGTTCTTCCTCATCTCTAAGTCCCTGTAGAGGGCAGAGGGCCAAGGGTAAATGGCAGCTCATAGCCAAGAACTCAGAGGTAGAATGAGATTGGCCCAGCGCTCCAGCCTAGATCCCCATAGCATATCTGGACTAGGTGTGAAAGCTCCTCAAAGGATAGGTGTGAGATGAAGCATGCTAGAGTTCAAGGGGGTAATGGTTCAAGGTGACACTCTTTAAAATGTATGGTTTGAATATAAACCATCCCACCCTACCCCTAGGCTTATGGCTCTCTTTAGGAAGGTTATGGGACCATTAGGATAATGGGGCCTTGATCGAGGAAGTATGTCACTGGAGGCTGGATTTGAGGTTTAAAAGCCAGTACCACTTCCTATTTTTTCTCTTTCAGCTTCCTAACTGTGGGTGAAATGACCATTCTGCTTCCTGATCACCAGGCAGACTTTGCTCCTGCTGCCCTGCCTTCCCTGCTGTGATGGACTGTACTCCTTTGAACTGTAAACCAAACCTTTCTCTCATCAACTGCTTTTGTCAGGGCATTTTATCAAAGCAACAGAAAGGACCTGATATAAAATCCACTCTGCCTTTGAGTAAAACATGAAGCTAATATGAAAAGGATCATATAGGTTAAATCAGAGCACAACAAAACTCAGTCCTTTCGTCAAAGGGTGCCTTTTTCTGTAAGGCAGCTTGCCCTAATATTATGAAGGATGATTGGGACACAAGAAGTTCACTTCATCCTTATTGTGACAGGAATAAAATATTTATGAACTACTAGTGTGGCAAACTAAATAATGTAAGTTAACACTTCACTGTATGGGCCATTTCCTCTTCTGGAAAACAGGATCAGTAAATTCCCTTTCAGTTCTAAGACTGGACTAGTACATTTTATAAAAATATTCCTGAGAGGCTCTATTAGACCCATGGTGACAAACAGTATTATGAACTGGGTACTGTAGTACACACCTATAATTTCAATACTAGAGACGCTCAGGCAGGATCACAAGTTGATAGCTAGCCTGGTAGCTCCAACATAGTTGGAGCCTGTCTCAAAAGAGTCGTAGGAAGGTAAGAACAATGACCTGAGCTCTATCAGTTATTGCTACATTGCCTGTAGAGATTTTTTCAAGCTTCAGTGGCCATTAGAAGAAAGTTGTGGAGACCAGCCCCAAGCATGAGTCCTACCCTGCCCTCCTGCTATCTGGGAAGATGGAAAGGAGCTCAGCATTGTCTTTACTGTCTTCATCGGCATCCTGGATAGTTGAACTATTAACCCAACCCAGATTGAGTAAGAAGTTGACATTTTCATGTTTCCATCTACTTGTCCTGGCTCAGTAAGTACTGAAAAGCCTAGGAACCCCAGTTTTCATTTGTAGACTAATTCAGATAGTAGCACCTATAATTATGCCTATTCGAAAGGGTTTGTTGGGAAGGCACTCACAAAACACAAGCTAGTTTCTCTAGCTATCCCGGAGGAGATGGCCTCCAACTCTATCATAGCTTAATATGAGCTGGGGGAGAGGTGGTAGTGGGCGAGGGGCCAAAGGGAAAAACATGGAAGCCTTCACTGTTCTGTTTAATAAGCTGTGTACATACTCTTCCATGCCTGAATAGCGGTTATAAATGGCAACAAACTGGCTATTCATAGAGCCACTCTAGCTTCAACAGACAGCAAGGAGGAAGAGCCAGCTGGCCGCCATCGCAGAAGCCCAGCTGCCAGGTTGTGCACTTCTAATACTGTCAACAAAGGGAACGACACTTGCAAGAGAAGACTGAGGACTGTGGGAGTGATTATATGCACACACAGATATGGTGTGTGCACATGTGGTGCACTTAACACTAATTATGGATACAGGTCACCTGTAGCTACCATAGGCCCTTGCCTTTTCCACTATTAAAGTTGTAAAACATTTCTCTACCCAGAGACTTTCCCTCTGAAATATGGACTGATTCCACCCTAGGACATCCATGGCAGTCTTGCTTGCCTGCTTACTTGTTACCAGCTAGTTTCAAAATGTCTTCCTTCTCCATCCATAGTTGTGTGTGTGTGTGTTTTTTTTTTGAATGGGGTTCAAAGGCTAATGGGCCCTTAGCTACGTATCTGTTAACCTTGTTCTGAGACCAGTGTATGGAAGAACCTGGGAGTTCACGGCCATGTTTTTGGTGGACAATATCAAGCTGCTCAATATGGAAGAGTTGAGAACAAAGGTGGTCATATCTGAATTTCCCAGGACACTGCCTCCTCTGTCATTCCTGAGGAGCCCAGTGGAAGGGTAAGGATGAGATCTCTCCTGCTCAAACATTTCCAGCTCAAGACACCAAGTTCTAGGATGCAAGTTGTGGGAATTTCCAAGTTGAAACCCAGTGGTTCAAACACCTAACTTCCCATGGGAGCAAGGAAGAAGACATGATGGCTATGAAAAGGGGTGGGAAGTGGAGCCTCCGTTTTTCAAAGTTGAACACTTTTGTGACCAGGATGAGGGTTAAGTAACACAGGAGGAGATACTGAAAAGAGGCCAGTGTGGGGAGTAAAATGGATGGGATCCACATACTTCTTTTTTTAAAAAAATATCTACTGGCCGGATCCTGGATTCTATCAACACCCTTCCAACGCTCTCCAATCTGAAAACCAGTCACCCTTAGACCCTTTCTTATCTATAGTCTAATCAAGGCTGTCTTCTCATGACCGCTGGGGCTTTCTGTACTTAGCCTGTACTGTCACATTTCAAACACCCCGACTGTAGAACCAAGAAGTGACCATCCTGGGTCCCAGTCCCATGAGAGTCAGTCAGCATTCACCCCAGAGGCGTAGGATGTAATCTCGTTGTAAATAAATCAAAAAGTAGCCATATGGCTTTAGAGTTAGTAGGTGTTTGTGTGCTCCTATGCCACGGTCACATGGGGCTTTTTCACTGCATGTGTGAATCTCTTCATGCTTATTGTATTTTTTTTTTCCCTGAACAAGTAATGCTTTTGCTGTGTTTCCTGTCTGGGATGTGGCCTGTGCACTAACTCTAAAGCCAAACACTTAAATAGGAAATTTAAATAAACTCATGCTGAAATTATTCTGCTTTAGTAAAAGGAGTAATTTAGGGTCCCTCTTAAAATGTATCATTTTAAAATAATCAGTTGCCAACTGCCTAATTTTTTATCAATCAATATATAATTATTGCCTATTTAGAACATATCATTTTTCTTTGTCTGGTTATTCAAAGCATTGACAATAATTATCCAGGCATTCTCTCCACTTCTGTATCTGAGTGAGTGAGGATGGTTTACAGTACCCGAACCCAGGCAGTGAGATTGTCAAAATAAACCAAAATAAACCAAAATAAACACATGCTTCATCCAGGTGCCAGAGAAGAAGGGATGCCCCAATCCACTGAAGTGTCACAAACTGTTAACAAAGATGCCATGTGTATTGCTTGCCATGCTTGAAGAATTATAGTACAGTAAAGGTACCCAACCAGGAATCTATTTTAAACTTTCTCGGAATACAGAAATCACTTCAGGCCTCTGTGCACAGCCGGCTCTGCCCATCACCAAGAGCCAGCCACTGCCCACCTTCCTGAGCAGAGAACAGGCCTGGGTTGGGGCCCCCAGAGTGCAGAGCCCAGGCTGGTTGTACGCAGGACTCAGGGTGTACGTAGGACTCAGGGTGTACGTGCAGAAGGAGGAACTGGCCAGTACTCCTGTCCACGTCCTCAATAGGATATTTTTAATTCCTCTTTACCCATCTGAGGTAAAGACAGATCCCAGAGGATTAAGTTGTTTCTCTAGATTCTCTGACATTCACCATGACACAAGTAAAAGTACACATTCCGACTCTGTGAAGGTGGAAAAATACACATATCTCTGCAAATATCAAGAGCCTAAGATTAATGGAAAGACGACTGGTATGTGATTGGTATGTTGGCAATAAAGGACATTCATACAAAATTTACTTTTCTTCCAGCAAAGTTCTAAAGAGATAAGATAAACGGTAACTGGTAAACACACTGAGTCAGGAAAAACGCCAAACCAACCTCTCTTCTCTGACAAGAGGAAAGCTGTCATGAAGCAACAGAATCTTTGTTAACAATGGCTCCATCAATAGTCAACTTGGGTCTTTTCTCATCATCATGCCCTTGGGAGGACACTGGACCTCGTGTGCCACCTCACTCATCAGGGCTTTCAGGAGTAAGTTTCCCTTGCTCTGTAACTCCTACACTTTCTGAAGTCTTAAGCGATGCAGCAAGCACACTGATATTTCCAGGTTGGGCCACCACTATGAAAAGTTTTTAATCAGTCCTTCACTGCCCAACGCAGAGCAACAACAAATGTTCTGGCCAGGGCTGGAGGTTCACACCTTTAATCTCAGCACTCAGGAGGCAGAGTCAGGAGGATCTCTGGATTCAAGGTCAGCCTGATCTACACAGGTAGTTCCAAGCCAGCCAGGGTTACATAGTAAGGCTGTATGAAGAAGAAGGAGGAGGCCCTTCAGAAACACTAAGAGAGGATACAAGAATGTTCTAGAATCCATGTGGCTAATAAGTAAAATGCATATTGTTATGAATGTCTTGGGCGAGTGCCATAGTCATGACTAAATTATCTTTTGAACAGTGCTGTCTTCTTAAGTTTGGCTTTGAACTTACAGATTTCTCTGAATAACATGTCGATTCTGAATATCATCCCGATTTTACCACATGGTTTCTGTATATTATTTTATCTTTGTGCCTAATCCTGTGACGGGTTCTCTGCACATGTTGTAATATCTATTGTATTCAGAGAGGTGGAGACCTGTGCATGTTGGCAACTTCCCCAAGGCCAGGCAGGCATCTTGTGGCAGAGTGGTGGTCAGACTAGTGGGCTGAGCTCAAAGTCCCTGCCTTAGCTATTCTACTGTTCCATGTTTCACGACTCCAAGGCACTGAGTGGGGAGAGGGCAGATGTGATAAATTTTCTCTCTGATAGGATTTCCTATTACACAGTAGGAACTGACTGACTTGTCACATTTTCCTTTATTTTTACTGAAAGACTGCCCGTCAAAGGGACTTACAACAGTTTAGGAATAAAGAAATCCAACAAGCATGAAGTTAGAGGATGCAGATTAAACGTTTAGTTGCGATGGCTCTGAGAATGGGGCATCCACTGGAAAATCCCAAGTTGGGTGTGATCAACAAAATCTTCTAGAAAACAGCAAAGGAGACTAACTGACCCAGAATCCCTCATGTGGCTCTGTCCCTCCAAAGGACTCATTACAAAAACCAGTATTCTAGAATAGGAGTCAGCAAACCTGTAAAGGATTTGCAACGCAGCCCTAGGGAAGCCATGAACATAAAGGAACGAGCATGACTATGTTTTAATACAACGTTACTCACAAAAGCAGTCAGGGAGTGTGAATTTGGCATGGGTCTACAGGTTACCACCTCCTGTATGAGAGATTTAGGAATGCTGCACTGAAGTGGAACCCAAACAAGCAACTTGAGTAACCTCAATGATGAGCATCAACGCTGCACTCCACATTCATGTCTCTACTAGCAAACTGTAGTTGTGGAGGGCAGAAGTTAGAAAGAGTTTCTATATGGTGCATTTCTAATATCATGTATGGTTTTAATTCAACTTGGGGAAAATTAAAATAAATTACTGCTTTTGAAATTTTGTAATGAAGTGAAATTAGTAATATAAAATTTATATCAGGATGTTTTATTTCTAATGCACCATTCAATATGTACTGTGCATTCTGTTCAGATGGTTGTGGTCAAGTGCATTTTATTTTCCATTTTGAATTTTTCCAATGACTAACATTGTTTTATTTATCAAAACATTTGTCATGGGTATATAATCCTTCAAGATTAGATAGAAGCCAGGTGTGGAGAAAGACTAAGAGGCTTGGAGGGTTTATCAGAAAGATAAGTGATCTCCACAATCAGGATGATGCCATGGAGTCCATGATGAGCCTTGAAAACCCTATCACACAACTAAGGCAATATGGAAGGCAGAGTTCTGAAAGGAGAGCCCGTCTGGACAAGAGAAGTTAAGTTTTCTAGATTCAAAGCCCTTGAGATTTCAAAGTTACTAACAACGAGCTATTGGCTTATATTTACAGAAGTTCCCAGAGATGCTCATTCTGTGTTAAGCAAACTCTACACTGCTCTGACCAAGGGGCCTTCCATACCTGTCTTCTGTGATCTATCACACCACCCTCAAATGCTTGTGGGGGGGTCCCTTCCTGGCTCTTTCATGGTGTAGTGGACATGTCTTCTTCCTCAGGAGGCCTCTCTGACCTCCCTTTCTCAGACACCCCACCCTCTGCCAGATTTTCCTATTCTATTTCTTTCATGATTATTACCATTGTCCATAATTACTTCACTTACCAACCACTCCAAATCCACCTCTCCCACTTACTTGTCTAATGAGGTTCAAGATGGCAACTTGACCCTCAAAATGTTTCTAGTACATAGATGGTACTCAATATCTGAGAGATTAAAATTCAATCTTACAACATTTGACTAGCTTCTTGATGCTGAGTAACTTCCAAGCATTTCCTCTGATTCCTGTGATAACTAGTACTGTTGTCCACCTCAACAGAGGAACAGGGAAGGTGTTTGATCTCACCAAGACAAGAAAACTATGAAGTACCAAATTTAAAGGTAGAGACTCGGCCTTCTATGCGAAACGAGTCATCTTCTGCTTTGGTAGCGCCCTGCCTTACAACTCAATTACTACCTCCACCACTCAAGCAGAAAGATGCATGCAACAATTTTGGAGCTTCTGTATGTATAAAAAATTCACCTATCAGTGACTCACTGACTCAATTATATATCTGATCCAAGCCACAGCTATTAGTGAACACAGCTAGAATTAGAAAATTATTTGTATATTGAAGATTTTAAGAAGATTTTTTTTCTCTATAAAACCCTGGAGATTTATCTAATTGCTGTAATTGCAGATTGCTCAAGACTGGAACCCACTGTAAATCATCCTGTTTTCTGAGAAATTCTGGAACTGTCATCTAATTTTCCAGGAACACTGAATACATACTGCCAAGTCTTGCTGCTGGATTTTTATAAGAGTAGACAGTGCCTTCAAAAGCCACTGAACAGCATTGAGCATGTCCTTAAAGTATGACAGAGGAGAGCGGAGAATGGCCAGCACTGGTGCGTTCCTGGTGTCCTGGCTCCTAGGGAAGCAGCCTTGGGCACAGCAGCATCAAGGACAAACACCCAGCAAAGTCTACAAAGTAAGGCATTGATTGGAGTCTGTGCCGCTGCCATTTCTGTATGTACCAGCAGGAAATGGAAAACGCCAGGGGGAGGTGATTGAAAAGTAAGAGAGTCTTTGTGTTTTTACCCTTCCCTGGGCCATTATTTGGCCCTCAAAGTCTATCCTGTACCCTGCTGACAATGACAGTAGTAAAATAACCGGGAGAGCTTATCCCTTGGGATGTCATACTCTTGAGCTGCCTGCTCTGTTCTTTTTGGAAGAGGGGATGAAGGGCCACACAGCATGTAGAGGGAAGAGCTGCAGTATGAGCCTAAACAAGCCAAAGCTAACTGGCCACATGACAATCAGGCCTGTGACCCATGGATGTAGCACAGAGCTTCAATCAGCCACAGCCTCTTTAAGAACAAGGAAACCAGTATGTACGAGGCAGAGGGAACTGAATTTCTACACAAGAGCTCACCCACTAAAGAGACGCGTAGGTTGCCGCCAACCTTCACAGTTGGCTACAGTTTTCATCTCCTTTCCTGGCATGTAACTGATTTTGGCTTTACATCAGATTCAATGATTAGAATGAATGGTATTCCTAATCTTCAACTGTCTCTATAGATTTGCTCTACTTCGAGAGCAAAAAAGAATGAAAACGACTTCACTCTGCAGCCATGGCACTGTAGGCAATTTCTCATCACTAGCTAAAAAAAACTTCACAGACTAAGGGAGAAGAAACATATTCAAAGAAGTACAAAAATCTGATCAAGGCCAGTACATATGAAAGAACTTCAAAACCAAGGGCTCTACCAAGTAGAGGGATGATGGCCCAAGAGAGATGGTACAAGTACTTGAAGTGATGTGAGTACTGAGAAGCATTAAGTCAAGAGACACTGCTCAAATATAGAGTCAAGGACCAACCCTCAAGACTATGCCCCCAGAGAGCAAAGCAAAAGTTGAAACTAAAAGCTTTCAGAAGTTGAAGGACAGTGAAGGTGAAATCTTTCTAGAAGCTCAGGGCGAGAACCTGGAGAGATGGAAGGCCACCAGGAAAAGAAAGCCAAGCTGTGGAAAGGAACCCAGATGAGACAGGCAGCCAGCAACCTATTGAGAAGTGATGTGTCTGTCCCTTTTCCATTTTCTCCTCCCTTGCCTTGCAGACTCACGTCTCCACGGGAATGCCCTACTAGGTGGTAGGATTCTGGAATGCCACTTGGAGATTTTGAAGAGGGGAGGTAATTTCTAATTACCTAGTTTCTGGAATCATTGCACATATCTGTGCTATGACAAAACTCTCGTTAGAAAAAGATGCTGTGATTCTTTGAAGAGGAAAGTAAGGATGGTCTAAGGCTTTCTGCACTGTAGGGCCTTCTGTTTTCCTCTAGTGCTCCTTTGGTAATCTGTTAGCAAAAGGAATGGCAGATAGTACAGAAAGTAATCTGGGCAGCCAGCTAAAGGAATTGGCTCCCTTTGTCTTCAAATTATATTTACTGCATTGTGGAACCTGGAGCAAAGACTAAACATGAGAAATCACACACCCTCTCCCCAAGTTAGTCATGGCTTACATTTGGTTCTTCTGCAGCACATGTAACTAGTGTCGTCGTGTGCAGGCATGGACACAACATTTGAGGGTGCAGTTGATTTTGAACAAGGGTACCCAATCATAAAAATTAATATGGATGACAGAGCTAACACAGAGATAAAAGTAACTCAGAGAATTCACAGATAAAACAGAAAATCTTCATAACTTGTATGGCAGTGATTACTATGACATAAAAATCAATGGAACAGGTAACAAAAGGGGAAAATCATTACGAAACTTATATGTGTTAAAGGATATCACAAACAGAATGAAAGAACAATCCAGAGTTGGGGAAAAGTATCTGCAAATTCTTTATGTGGCATTAGGACCCAAAGCACATGAAGGGACTCTCCTACACAGCAACAAGGACAATTACAGACTCTCAGACTCAGAAACAGACTTTAAAGAAGACATGCATGAAAATATGTTCAATATTACTAATCTTTAGGGAACTAGAAACCAGAACTATACTGAGATACTAAAGCACACACATACACATGTGCATGAGAGACAGAGGGGGCAGGAAAAGGAGAGAGAGGGAGGGAGAGAGGGGGGAAGAAGCGAAGGAGGAAGGAAGAGAGAGAGAGAGAGAAAGAGAGAGTTAATGAATTAACAAGTGTTGGTGAGGATGTGGACAGATTGGAGACCTTCTGCACTGTGAGCATGAATACAAAATGTGGTTGCTGTTGTCTGTAACCCCATAAAAAGCAAAAGAGTGAATTAATATATAAAATATACCATGCTAATAGACACTGAGGAAGAGTTTTATAGGCCAGCAGATTTACAGAAAGTTTCTTTAATGACACCAGGCTTTCTCATTAACAGCTGTGGAGTGACTATACATGTGTGCCAATAACTGAGGCCCATTTGTCTTCCTTGATTTGAGGGCCTATTGGCCAATTTGTCTTGCTGTCTTGATTTCATGTGTCCACTTAATGTTAAACCCTTCTTTGCAGACTGTCATTATAAATAATGTATGACAGTCTGTTGATCTATGTTGAGTGGTGACCTCATAAGTACTTAAATAATCATCATTATAAAGTTTATTTTTCTTTATTAAACTATAGCTCTGAAATACAGTCAAGACAAAGTCAAGAGTTGGATGATACTAGGGTCAATATTTTTTCTTTGAAAAGTCAATATTTATACTTCTAGATCCCACAAATGAACTTGAATATGCCTTTGTTCTTTTGATATTATGTTTTAATTTTCTATTTTAAGGGTCATTCATACCAATTAAATTATTTTCATAAATTTAATAGCATTGTACCAAGTAACACTTTTTATGAAAAGTATGTTGGGCGCTCCTCACTGGCCTCTGGAGACTGGCACAATGCAGGTGTCATTTAAGCCCTAGCTATGACAGCTAACTGAAAATCCTGTTCATGGTGGACTTGAACCGTGGAGTGTACATACTTCCACCCTATTGTTGGTCAAGCTGACAAACCAAAGCAAGCAGATGACTAAAGGACACTCTGTCACCAAGCCAGATTTACCTCTGTTGTCTTTCAAGATCTTTGGCAGTATGTTCAGTGTATGGTAAAAATCTGTGTGATGTGATGCAAGTTTTCTCTTCTATTTTAGAAGTTTGTCATGACCAAACCTTGATTTTAAAGCATGGTTGAGGGCTTTTGGCCCACAATCTGCAAACAGGGTCCTGGTTTGTGACAGTGATGCTTGTTCCCCCACATCTATAAGTCCAAAGACTGGCCCCTGAATATCCAGGCCGTATCTAGCACACAGGGATGACAGATCTACTGGATTTGCTATTCTTTCTCCTCTCTTGGTCGGTTTGGGCCCTCAGCTTGCTTCATGCTGTTCCCTGTCAACACTGTGGCCATCATGAGGACTTCTTCCTTTCTCTGATCTACTCTTTTATAAAACATGCCACATCTGCTTACGTACAACTAGCAAGGAGAAACTGAGGTTGGAAGGGAATCACATAAATACACACTGTTTGAATATAACATAATAGTATTTTACTATAAACCCTGGCATGCCATGTTTGGTCTGCTTTGTTTTTGTCTTTTTGTTTTAAGATGGTTTCTGGTAGCACAGGGTGCCCTTAAATTTGTGATGGAGCCACATGGTTGTGATAACCTCAACTGTTGATTCTCCTGTCTCTACTCCCAAAGTACTATGGATTACAGGCTTATGCCAGCACGCCCAGCTTTAAATAGCATAATTGCTGAAGGCAGCTTAAGTAATACAGTTTAACTTAAAAATTAAAAAGAAGTTTAAGTCTTAAATTAATACCACAAAAGGTTGTACCTTCCATAAAAGCTGGGAAATTCTATTCTTTATGAAGAGAATTGAGTAATGTTCATGATCTATTAAGATAATCACATTCAGAACAAACAACAGAAATTTGCATTCTCAATCTTAATGAAAGGATAAAATGAAATGAATACTTTAAACATCAAAGGGAAAGCAGAGAACGGACAAATGAAGAAACATTTAAAGCCGAGACAATTTATGATAGAAGATAGATGGCTTGTGGCAATGAATGTCAACTGCCCAATTATCTCCTGTTCAAGACTTTATTCACAAATATTCTAATACTGAAAAAAAATGTTTGAGAAAAGTTTTAAAGAAAAAGAAACAGAACAGAGACTTACAAAAACCAAGTGGGAATGTAGAATTTAGGAAGGCACAGGTAAAGGCCAAGAAAAACTAATTCAAATTTTAAAATGACACACCAATAATAGTTAACACTGTAACTTATAAGAAAAGATACATTACACCTTTATCCTTACAAAGTTCAAAACTCAGTACTGGAGAGATGGCTTAGAGGTTAAGAACACTGACTGGTCTCACAGGACAGTCTTGGTTTCTACCAAGCACCTGGAGGATTCCATCCATATGTAACTTCAGTCCCAGGGCGTTCCAGCTCCCTCTTCTGCCCACGGAAGTGGGCATTGCATAAACATGGTATACATACATACATGCAGACAAACCATTCACAGTGAAGTAAAATATACATACATACATGCAGACAAACCATTCACAGTGAAGTAAAAAAAAATTCTTAAAAAAAATGAGGTTCATGAAGTTTTAAGAATGAGGTGGAGTGTTGTGATGCACGCCTTTATTCCCAGCACTCAGGAAGTAGAGACAGGAGAATCTCTGTGAGTTTGAGGCCAGCCTGGCCTACATAGCAAGTTATAGGCCAATCCTGGCCACTTATAAAGACACTGATCTTAAAAAATAAATAAATAAGAGGAAGAAAAGCAGAATGAGTGTTATACTTCAACGAAAGGTCAATAAATAAATAAAACAAGCAAAAACAAAAAACAAAACAAAACAAAAAACCCAAAACCCTGCCATGGTGACATCCACAAGGAGAAACTGAGAAAAAAAATACCTGTTGGGTACTTAGCTCATCCTGTAGGGGAATGGAAAAAAGTCTCTTCAGCCTGAACTTTTGTTTATGACAATTTTTTTCTTAAAAAACATACACTAAAAATAAAAATAAATTAAAACTCTTAAAATAGGAAATAGTGAAGATGAACTTGAGTATAACCTATCTCCATTTCCATTATACAAAAAGCCATGGAATTGGATATTCTTACTAATTAACTACTGCAGATTTTCAAGAGAGCCCAAGTGGTGTGCATGTGTGTGTGCACTGACTTGTGGATTTCTCTTCTCTGAGCACAGCCTCCATTACCATCTTAACCAAGAAGCTGTGATTACCCAAGAGAGACCCTCAAGATCAAGCCTGTTTATTTTCTTTTTCTTTGGGATAGTAGCCCAAACCCGGGCATGCTTTTCTGACATTCTGGACGTTTCCACTCATTCTCTCAAATTTTCTCTACCACCTTAACCCCTTCCTACCACACAGCTACTTGTTGTCTCCACAGCAGAACATGATGGCCTAACTCAAGTGCTCTAGCTTTCCCTTTTCTTCCTTTCCAGCTCTCACTTTCTGGCTGATTCTGAGCTGTACAGCTTGTCTGTCCTTGAGCCTCCTTCCAAGACCACTTCTAAATTCCTTATTAACATGACTAAGAACTCAAAAGAGGGAACCCCAGTTCTACTGGTAACACCAATACAAAGTATGAAGTTTTTCTTTAATCTCTTAGGAAACCATGTCTTCATTACAACTTTTCTTCCCCAGCTACAGACTTTTTCAGTCTTCTGCCTTACCTTTGTTCCTGATTTTTAATATAAACCTGGCTAAAAGCAGAAAGCAATAACCATGTCATAGCCTGAATGCTGGACTATCTTGAAATTTCCTCTGCTATATTAGTCTCTCACCTTTATTAAGGTCAACTCTCACAAAGATTCAGCGTATGAACAAACTTAACCATGTTCTTTGCCAAACTGTAACATCATTGGCCTCTAGTCCAGTTCGTAGGAGTCCATGTTCCCACATGAAATCTATCCACATGAACATAAGAGTTCCTGGCTATATTACTAATAGTCTTCTAATCTCCCGCCGGAACTGCCCATTAAACTTTGCTTACAACAATCCTGGGCTTATTTAGCTACATTTCCAATCATTTCTAACCTCTCTCAAGTCAGTTCTGAAAGCAAAGATCCCATTTCTCTAGCCCGAGTTTCCTATATTAAAACCTTTTCGTTGCTGTGACCATGATACTGGGAAAAAAAAATCACTTAAAGGAAAATGTACCCGAGCTAGTACCTTGTATCACGGTGGCCAAGAAGTAGATAAGAAGGCCGGCATTATCTGGCTTACTTTTCTTCCTTTTATTGCATTCAAGTACCAAGTTTATGGGATGAAGCTCCCCATATTCATTTTTGTATTATGCATGGCTGTTCTCATGCTACAGTGACCGTCACATAGGCACCGACACTATGGCCTACAAACCAAAAGATTTTTCAACACCCCTCTTAGCAGAACACATGAACTGGCTCCGCTTTGGTTGTTCACTTTACATGTTATGTCTCTAGGTCTAGGAATGGAAGGACTCATTCTTTCTTGCTCTGAACTTCTCTACGTGTGATCACTCGCTCCTCACCGCATCCTTCCCTTGGATCTTGAATAACTGTGTACACTGCCCATATCAGGAAGGATATGTGAAGTCTCCGCTGTCTTCCCAGGGACAAAACTTATTGTAATACACAGAGCTCAGGAGCTCAAATCAACAGTCTCTCAAGACCATAACACCTCCGATGGCGTTCTTTCCCAGCGCTTTGTAACTTGCACGACAGTCTCTACAGCGCTTCCACTACCATGGCCTGGCAGACAATCTCCTAGGTTCATACCTACAAATTTTAAATGTGGTCTTCCTCAAGGTTTCCTGTGTGGGATTCTACACTGGAAAGATGAGAACTGGTATAAACAGGAACTTTGTTTTAAAATAGTTACAATGTGTACTGTAAGTCAGGGAAAGATTCCAAAGCATTTAGAGATTTTAATGGTCTTGTCTCTCTAGGTCACTGGTGGTGGGCGAGGCTGGGGAAGGATGAGGAATCCTCTTCAAGCCAGAAATAGCAGGTACAGAATTCAAACCCCAAAGTTGGCTGGGGCACATGCTCTTGATGGAAAAAAGAGCAGAGCACAGCAGAAGTCTGGAGAAAGTTCCCACATGCCTTCCAAATCCACAAAACAGACAAGGCTTTATAGTAAAATAAGTTTGGGTTTTATACAAAGCCAAAGGCTTGGCTTTCCCTAATATGTCTTCAAGCCTTTAATCTAGTAAGGCAGCTCTCTAAAGCAAGGTGAAAGGAAGCGCTTTTTCCATGATTTAACTTCCCTCCCATGCTTTATGCTTTCTTTCCCTCCTCCTTCAACCCTGGCCCTCTACTCTTTCTCTTCATACCTTCCCCATACAGAAGAGTTGGCTGGGTCAGTGGGGTGGAGAATCTATTGTGAGCATTCTGCCCATTCAGATTCACCACAAATATGTGAGCTGGGAAGTTAGTGGGGCAAGACAGGTCCCCATCTTATAGGGTCATGCTGGTTCCTGTGTAGAGGACATATTGTAGAGGACAGGGATAGGGTCCTCTACATCAGCTGAATCCTTTGCCTAGACCCCAGAGGATGCAGCCTGAGCATAAAGATCTTCTATCAGCTGGAAGATACATGGGAAGAGTCTAATGTTGGATAAGAACACTCAAGAGGGCATTTCTGCTGAGAAGTATAGGGAAAGTTTGGAAAACGGTAGAACGGTGAGTCCTTCTCAGTCTAGGTACCTACCTCACTTAGCAAAACCCCAACTGATGTGATTTTTCTGCTCCCTGCATATTAATTAGTAACATTCTCTTTTCAATGGATGGGGGGGGATAGGTGTGGTTTCTATATCAGACTATGAGGTAAACAACCTGGTCTCATGGAGAGGTTGGCAGTTGTGTATAAAAATCAATCTCTCCAAGGCACATATGCTTGGTGCTCTGTGTGGCAGTAATGGGACGGACATGGTAGAACCTTTACGAGCTAGGCCCAGGGGTAAATATTTAGGTTCTGAAGGTACTGCTTTTCTGGTAAGAGTCTGGAAGATCAGAAAGCCAGGAGAAATACAGATAGATGGCAGATGCCTGGCTCATGAGGTATCAAAGGAAACAAAGACTTTATTGGGAGGTGAGAAAGAGGCCATATTGCTGGTATGGCAAGACAAAACAAAAGAACAAAAAAAGAACTTGGCTATATTCTTCCCCTGTCCTGAGAACTTGCTTCAGGATGAATTTAAAAGCAGTAGATGAATTTCTTTAGCAGAAAAAATTGCAACCTGTGGCATGTTTAGTAGTCACTCTGGGTATTCACACCCAGAGGGAGGGACAGCAACAAGTAGAACAAAAAAGTTAAAAAACATGAAGTTTGGTGAGGAAGGTATGTGAGCAAGCTTAAAGTTTCAAACAAAGAGAGGGCAGATGACAAAGTATCTTCACTGAAACAACAGGAAGTTAAGATCCTGCCCATAAAATCTCTAACTGGAGAAAGCCTAAACCCAGACCTGCCACTGCAAGGGCTTCCTGCTCAATTGTGACTGTTTAGGGAACCTCCAGACCAGCACAGAGTCTGCTGCAACTGTGCCATCCTCATGGCCTTATCTTTTCAGGCATAAAAGTTAAGTTAGAAGAGTTCATTGTTCCAGGATTTTGGAGAGCATTAGATGCCAGGCAATGAGTGTCAGTGTTGCAGTCCCTACAAGGAGGCCCTGAGAAGCCATGATGTGAAGGTAAGCACCCAAGTTTCAGCAAAGACCCCCAAGATACTGGAGATGCTGAGACCATAGGATACCTGCTAAGGAAACTTATAGGAACCAATGAGGTAGAGCCAACTTAAGAGATGTTATTGTAGTACAGGCAGCAGAGCTGGAGTGGTGGAGCTACCTAGTCATTTGGAGTCCAGATGACTCCATCAAGACCCAGATGCTAGACATGGAGCTCAACGATTTGTTGTTTGCCATACTGGTTTTGTTTTGGTTGATCTTTGTTTGCTACCCTCCATTCCTCCCTTTTAAAGTAGAATTGTTTACTTTGTACCATTGTATAATGGAAGTACGTGATTTGTTTCATTTTTGGGGATACACTCAATCAAGACCCAGTACTGAGTCTTAGAAGAGACTGGACTTGTGACTTCTGGATAGTGTTGGCACTATTAGATGCTATAAGGACTATCCAAGTTGGATCAAACTTGCATCTTGAAATTGACACGAACCTACAGGAGGCAGGAGCAAAATATTATTATTTGATTATGAAATGTCCCCAACAGGCTCATGAAGTCACTGTTTGAGAAGATTGTAGAACCTTTAGGGCATGAAGTCTCACTGGGGAAAGGAGGCCACTGGAGGTAAGTCAATTCTACTTCTTCCTGACCATGGATGTGATGTGACCAACTTTCTGTGCCTGTTGTCCCATGCCTCCCCATGATGAAGGAATAAGTCCCTCAGATCCATAAATCATGGTAAATCCTTCCCTTAGATCATTTGCTGTCAAACAACAAAAGTAACTAAAACAATGGGCAAGAACAAATAAGCGTGAAATCCGTTGTTATGTATGCATAAAATAAAGAGCTGGGATCGTGAAAGCTTCTGGCTGTAATTTTTGCCAACTGAGAAATACAAAAGTTTGTCTTATATATGTTTCTGCCTAACGATACTTTAAAACAACAATAATAAAATATCTGATGACAACTAGGCCATAGTACAAACATTGGTTTCCAGTATAGAATCCTTGTCTGACTTCCACAAGGATGCATGTTTCTTATTTCTGCAAGTGTATCTGTGACTGACCACAAAGGTCTACAAAATAATAGATCCAGGAGCTTCAGCAAGTAGTCTAATTTCCAAACACAGAAACCTCAAATATTAAGTATCAAGAGTGTCTAGCTTCTGAATGTCTTGGTGCTGCCATCTCTCCACAGAAGGATATCTATCGACACGTGTCAATCTATGGGTAACCAAACAGACTGCTACCTTGTACATATGAAGTACAGCACGTTTGAACTGGTGTGCTACTGCTAAACTTATTAACCTTATCTGGTCTCTGTACCCATTATAACTGTTACTCTACTCTTCGTCTGACACGTACTCCGTGTTGTTATCTACTTCCCAACACACCACTCCCAACATCTGTACATGTTCCAAGGACCAGACCACACTTTATGACATCAGAAGCTACAGAGATTGTGCCTGAACTGAGACTGCTAGATTTTGATCTCTGTGACTTATCTTAAATGCCACACTAACTGCTTCTTGACTTGAGCTATACTCTGTCCTACTGTAATACTGGCCTTGGCACTGCTTAGAAACAGTAAGATCAAGCCTTACGTCTAAGGCTCCAACACCCTACAGTGCCAGAAATGTACCAATAACCATGAATATTTCAATATGATTTCATTCTCTGGAGAAACTCTTGGTTTATAGACCCACTGGCAGTGAACAAAATTAAAGCACCACGATTTCATGATTAGAAATCAGATCTTTCTTCAGTTTTGACTGGTGTAATAATAGTGAGAATTAACCATTTATTTCTGAACCCAGAGAACAATAGTAAAGATATGGGTCAGCAAATCGAGAAGAAACAGAAGACTGACCAACTACCAGACTTTCAAAGATCACTGAGCTGTGGTCCTTCCATTTCAGGAAAGTGCTGCAGCTTTTTAAATACCCATAGATTTGACTTCTAGAAGGTACTGTGGGAATTCTGACAATTATTTTCAATTTCTGGCTGAACCTCATAAGGGCCCAATAACAAATCCATAAACATGGACCTAAATGCACCAGCTATGTGGGAATGAACATGTTTAAAAAGGAAACTAAAAACCAAAGCAGGACTGGTTATAGCGGTGGTGCGTGCCTGAAATTCCAGCACTAGGGAGGCAAAGTAGGAAGGCCATGAGTTTGAGGCCAATCTGGGCAGCACAGCAAAACCCATTGGAAAAAACAGGAAAAAGCCAAAGTAGAAGTTTCTAATTCTGCCAAGATGGCGCAGTGCCGTTCCTCTTAGGCCCTCCTACTATTACTACCAGCCCTAACTCTAAGCAGCAAGCAAAGACCTAAGGAAGTGGCAGGAAGAGGGCAGGTTTCCTTGGACCTCCGACATAGCAAGCACCTCAGACAAGGTACTGGGCAACACCAAACCAGAACTGCTGGAGGATTTCAGGAAAGAAAGCCTGTTTCACTGACCACAGGAACAGTATGTAAGAGGGTGCCCAACAGAACCAGGTTTTTTTTTTTTTAACAGTACCCGCTAGCCAAGCACTGATAGAAAAAGATGGTCCCCTACCACTAATTTTAGGGAGACATCGGGAGTAGTATTCCACTCACTCCCAGATTCTGACATGGCTTGAACAGTAAAAAAAACCAGGAAAAATGAGACTAAATCCACTAGCAGTTTCAAATGCACTCAAGCATACCTAATCCAATCAGTCTAGTGTCAGGTGAGATCCCCTTAACAAATGAGTTCAGGGATACTGAGGGATTCTGGTGGTATCCCGGTTGGGCTGGTACTGTCTTGGAAAAGATATATATTCCGGAACAGAGAGACTACCATCTTCTCCTATAGCTATTTCCTCATCATACCGTCTTAGCCAGGATTTAGGATGAAATGTAGAACCAGAAGCGTAGGCATACCAACATTAACTGGTTTTCCTAAAGTCTAACATCTCTAACCCTGGACTTAGTCTTAAGGAAACACAATAGTCAGAGCTATCTCAGTGAGTTTAATGTAGATGGAGTGGTGCTTCAGACCACAAGCTCTTGCTCAGTCAGTGAGGCTCACATTTAACATTATGGGAGGTGTGCAAGCTGGGCATAGTAGTACATACCTACAATTCTAGCATCCAAGAAGCAGGAACAGGAAAAAAATCAAGAGAACAAGGGTATCTTTGTCTATATAATAAGTTCAAGGCTAGTTTGAGCTCAATAGATGGTCTCATAAACAACCCCTCTGGAAAAAAAAATCTTACAGCTAAAAAAGCCTAGGAATTACTTCCTTGGGGCAATGTTTGGTGGGCCACACCCTAGTCACTACTCACTGACACCTGTGAGGACTCAAAGTTGTCAATAAGGTTCAGGGTGTGTTACTGGGATAATGCTTGCTTAGTGTATGTGAGATCCACGGTTCAATCCCCAATACCAGAAAAACCAAGTAAAATAAACATGGCAATGGATATCTACAGACCCAGCTCTTGGAACCCAGATGAAAGGTGGGGCCTGCCACAGCACAAGGCCTTTCCTGCCAGGAGGCCCCATTACTTAAGCTGCTATTGATAACCACATTTCAAGTCAGAAAGGCCAACTGTGAAATGAGTCTTCATTTCCATGCCATGTCCACATCAAGCAGTCCTGATCAGGCTATTGGAATGCAGAGGCTTTGAGGAAGAGCTCCATTTGAATGATGTAACCAGAAAAGAAAAACACAGGAGATGCAACTTGGTCAGATGATCCCAGTGGGACCAGGAGTGGTTAGAGATGGCCTTCTGCCTATTTCAGATGTGTCTCTTCAACCCCGCAAAGGCATGCCAGAAACAAAAATAGACCTACACCTCAAGGAACCTCAGTGTTGCTCACAATAAATTCTTGTTGTGGAGAAAGACTCTCTGGTAATATTAACGGGCAGAGAGGTCCAAGGCGGGGGGCTTCTGCTGGATGTCACAACACCAGTTATGGCCACCAACTTAGGATCATCCTCTCTAGGTGTACACCAGCCTGAGACTGCAGGCACTACAAGCACTCTCTATAATGAGCAGTTGAAAGCTAAGACATCACTTTTTCACCGTTCCCCGGGGTCTCACCAAAACCTTAACACCCCTACTCTTCTGTGCCGTGAGGAAGATATGGACCTCTGTCCTGAAAAACCCAGTTTGTCCCACCACACAATCTGTCCACCCGGATAGCAATTCAGAACATTAGTGACTCGTCAGTTTATTCTTGGATTGGCATGGATGGGAGGTGGTGGGGTTCCTTAGATCCTTCCCACCACCCCTGTCCCAGTACCCAAAGATTTATGAAGAACTTTGGACTCTCAAGCCTGAATATTATCTGTCTGGAGAGAAACAAGAAAAGTCTACCCATGCTCTTGCAGGATTTAGAACACTTTATGCAAAATAATTCAACAGGTCCCCATAAGGCTACACATGGAAGGAAGGTATACCATCCCAGAATACTCTATCAAGGGCTGCAGATGCCAGCAAAGGCAACTGATGGATTCCAGTTCACTGGCCCCACATGAGCCCCTCCAACCTGGCTCCTCCCTGTAATGGGCCAACCTGTGTTTCCAAGACATTCATATGTTGAAGTCTTAACCCTAATACTTTAAAGTATAACTGTCTTTGGAGATGGGTCATAGAGGGGTAACTAAGTTAAAATGAGGTCATGAGGGTGGCCCTGGTCCAATATGACTCATGTCACACCCTTAGAAGAGGAGGTTAAAACATAGACATACACAGAGGAACAAGCGTGTGAAAACAGAGAGAAGACTACGCAGACAAGCCAAGAGGAGAGAAAAGCCTTAGGAGACACCAACCCACCAACTCACTCACAACAGACTTCCAGCCTCCAGTACTGTGATACAAAACAAAAATCTTCACTTGGGTCTTCCCATCTGTGGTCCATTTCAGCAGCTGCAGTGAACAATATGACAGCCATCTTCCCCCCAAATAAAGCCGCGTATATGCCTTTTCTTAGGAAGGCTACTTCTGCCTTAGCCCTCCCTCTTCTACCTGCACTCCTTGCATCTCCTGCTTATACCTAAGACTGGCCAAAAGTCTTGCAAGAATCCATTCCAAGGGCCAATCAGCACCAAAGAGAGGTCCATTCACAAAACAAATTGCTTCAGGATGGCATATTAATTAACAGAGGGGGTGCAATACATACCTGAGACCCCACATCATCACCACTTCCATGAATCCCAATTCTTTGTGGTTATCATCAGGATGAACATACACATTATGATGGAAATAAACCGGAGGTCAAGAATTCTCTCATCTTGTGCTAGCCTTACTCTACAAACAACCAAGAAAAACGGCTCCAGTTTATGATGCAAACAGATACCCAGATAACTGAAACAGCAGGATGTGATCCCCACCTTACAGACAGAGAGACATGGATGAGCTGTGGTGCTGAATGGCCGGTTGGTAAAGAATGTGGCCCACAGAGCATCTCTAGTCCCTGCTGCCCACTGCCTACAACAGGAACAAAGCCAAACGGAGTGAGAGAAAGAACAGAAGCGATCAAGTGACACCTTTGGGAACCTTGAAATAAAGGGCCTAGTGCGAGTCTCCACTGGTAATGATACACACCTATGCGTCTTGTCTTGATCATTGAACAGCAAACTCTTCTGCAAAGAAAGGATCCATCTACATACAGGCTAGTATACACAGGACTTTCCTGGCTCTGACTGCCAAGGTGGCCACCCAGACTTTACTGATACTGGCCCTCTGTTGCCCAAAAACATCTCCACCCACTCAGCATCAAAGTCAGCTCCAAAATCAGAAAATACAAGCAGTCATTATCTAACGTGCTATGAACACATATAGATTAGAATGCTCAATCTGAACACACTCAGAACTAAAAACTGCTGAAGATATAAAAAAGAGTATTTCTTCTCCCAAGAAGATTGTTTGACTTTCCAAGAACAAAACATGAAAGTAAATCCAGACAAGAAGTAGGTCTCCACTGTCATGTCTACTAATTTTAGGGATGAGTACCTAAATATACCAGTGGCTTCCAGCTCACTGCCTGGGTGTCTCCCTCATTCGAAAAGCAAGTGATCTTCAAGGATATAGAACATAGAACCCTGCCCCCCAAGAGGCAAAAGTTTACTCAAAATTTAAGTTTTGAGCCTGGTTCAAATTTCATATCACTTTCAGAGTCCCCCTAGGCTACATTCATACCCTTGACCTACTCCAAAGATATGCCTGTTTCTCAGATCAGGTACCAGTTCATGGCCTGGGTAGAGTTCTTGGGGACTCTTGGCTCAAAGAACATGGTCCATGAGCTTTCTTACAGGAGGGATCTAGAACAGGAAGACCTGTAGTCTGATGTCTAGCCCCCAAGATTTGCTCAGATTTACATATTCAAGTCTTGTGTGCCAAATAGCCAAAGGCCTTATTCTGAGCATGAGAAAGTAGGGACAAACTCTTGCCCTGCAGCAGATGAATCATTCATCCTTCTCCTAAACGACGAGTCCTTTGCAGGGCACTGGGTTGATAAAAGCCCATCTAGCTGTGTATCTTAATCAACTGTACTAAGATGCCACTGTATTTCAGTATTTCTACGTGATGCAAACAGTAACTAACTTGGTAGAGTGGTTGTTAGCATGGAGCAAGGGTGTACACAGAGACTCACTCAAGGCTGCTGCATTTCCAGTGGTCTATCTATGATGTGGGTGCTCTGGACAGGTAAGCTCAATGAAGGGCAAATCAACAAACTTTTCCTAATTGTTAAGACCCTTGCTACTTCTTACCTGTCAGTCAATTTTCCTCGGCATGCTGTTAGAAATCCAGGCATGGGACTCATAGAGCCCTAGTTTGTCTCCTGACATTACCCTGACTCAGCAGGCTACATCCGGGCAAATTATTTGCCTCACTGAGCTTCAGTGTCCCTAGTTACAAAACAAATATAAAGTAGAATCTCCCTTATAGGATTTTTGTGAGGATTAATGCACATAAAGACTGAGGACAAGCTCTAATCATAAGTAAACATTAAATAAATACCTGCTGTTACCATCTGTGACATAGAAAATGGTCCCCCATTATCAGATAAAAAGTTGTTAGCTTTGAAATGGCCCTGAAAAACAGATTTAAATCCGCCAGAAGGCAGCTCATGGATCACGTCGAATTCTCATACTTGGAGATTTCCACCCCCATTGGATCTAACCTTTTCCTGGATTCTGGTAGAATGCCCCAGAGTTACTTCCCAATGCCTGTGCCACACATGTGCCTTCAGATTTAGAGACTTGCTGTGGGGGCACAACAAGTTAATCTCAAAGGTAATATTAAAAAATTTAGAGAAGCTCACCACATCAATTATTCTTGTCTAGTTTCAAGAAAATAGATGTTAAACTTTGTATTTGGAAAAACAAACAAAACACTTTAAGTCTTACAAAATGAACTGAGTAATATACAACCCACCACAATGACCTCAGGGTTGATCCATAGTCACAGAGCCTATACAAACACCTCTCCTGAGCACTGCTTACCATGACCCCAGACAGCACCAACGGCAGGCTCTGGTAATGTTCCAAAGCAGACCAACATGTCGTGGTCATGGGCTGACCTTGACCATCCTGTGGGAAACAAGCACCTACTGAGTTCAGATGAAACTCCTTTATCTGTCTTCCTTTTGGTCAAGAAAACATGTTCTCATGCAGCTGTATAGTTAGACAGTGCAAAAATTTAAGATCTTACTAAGGGAGATACTAACCTGGACAAAACAGATGTCTTAGCTTACTCCAAGATTTTCCAGAAACAAGGTACTTCTTGATTCTTGTTTGGTATCTTTGGTATCTTCCAAAAATTCCTGAGCTAACATAAAGTGTTCCCCTGTCTAGCTTTCACACACTAAATATTTAGAGTAATAACAGTGACTATTTAGACACGCAACAAATTCCAACTTTCACAACAAAGATATTCAACCTGGTTGGTCACAGGGAAGCCTAGGCTTTTTGAAAGGGGACAGAATAAATTTTAAAAAGCAAATTCCAAATTGGAAAGATACCAGAGACTACTGTGTTTTCACAAAGTAAGGTACTTAATAGGATAGATTAAGAACTATATGAATAAATGGGAATGGGAGAAAAGGTAAATTTCCAAAAAGCAATCACAACATGTCAGAATGCTATGGACAGAACATATGGGCAGTTTCAAAGTGTATCAACAATTAAATAGAGGAGATACAGTGTAGTTTAGGGGTGGTGCAGTTACCTAGCCTGTATAGGGCCAAGAGAAGTAGTCTGGGCAGAAACTCTATTAGGAAAAGACCTGCTGTGCAAGGAGGAGGGTCTGGATTAGGGCCCCGGAACCCATGTAAAGCGTCAAGAATGGGAACCACAGATTCAGTGAGAGATTTTGTCTCAAAAAATAAAAGGTGAAGTACATGTATGTATGCGTGTGGTATATTAACAAGTATGTGTTCATATGTGTGTATATATGTGTATATGTGGGAAACAGGTCAATGTCAGAAGTCTTTATCAATTGCTCGCTATCTTACTTCTGGAGGAAGGGATTCTCACTGTTGTGGTATGAATGAAAACTGTAACCCATAGGCTCATGTATTTGTACATTTGGTGCTCAACTGGTATCCCCATGTTGGAGGTTATGGATATAGAGATTTGATGGAGTAAGGAAGTCATGAGGGTAGGGGTTTAAGAGTTCATAGCCTTGTTCCACGTCACTCTCCTGGTTTCCTACCTGAGAAAGTGTGATCAGCTAACTTCCTACTTCGGCCATCTGCTTCAATGACTTCCTCACCACCATTATGGACTCTCCCTCTGAAACCATTGGTCAAAACAAACTCTTTTAGAAAAGAACAAAAAAGTAACTAATAACACTCACTGAACTTGGAACTTGCCAGTTCATCTAGATTGGCTGGCCAGCAAGAACCAGGGAGCCTCCTGTCTCCCTAACACTGAGATTACCTATGGGTATGGCCATGACTGTTTTTTATGTAAGTGTTGAAGATCCAACCTATTCTTGAAGAGCAAGCATTTTACTGACTGAATGTCCCTAGCCTCATTATTATTATTTTAAAAGAAAAATACGGTTAAAAGAGAAAGTCGAAAATCCAAAGCACATTGGCAAAAGGGGAAAAAAGTATCCTCTGCTTGCTGGAAGATTTTGGTACTAAAGTATGAAACAATACACACCCTTAACATTACACATGGTATATGCTAGAAACTTCCAGCAGACAAGTAACACACACACACACACACACACACACACACACAGAGGAAAGGGAGAAAAAGGAGCAAAACAAGGCCATTTCTATTATACCAAAGGCAAAAAGCCCACCCATCATGAAACCTAACTATCCCAGGGGCCAAAGATCACATGATGAAATCATAAACAGAAACTCAAAGGGAATACTGAAAAGAGATTTTGAAAAAAAAAATCATTGTTATTTACAGATGAAATGGACGATCAATTAGAACCAAGGTAAACATTCAATAAGATTGCAATCTGGCAGCAGGCTGCAACCACTCTTTTTCTATATCTCACTAGCAACAGGGTAATTAGAAAATCTGATGGTAAAAATTGCATTACAATTAAACATACTCCAGACAGAAACAGACATAAGATTCTTGGAGAAGAATGGAAGGCTTTCATGGAGGAACCCGAAAGAGCAGATGTAGAAACACACTCCCTTGGTTGGAGAAAACTACTTCTATTACCATTCCTATGGGACAGGGCAATGCAGCTCAATTCACACCCAGTCTTCAAAGAGTTAGTTCCCTTGCTGAAGAGACATTCATGTCCACAGAACACATAAAAGCTTTGAACAACCTAAACTGACCTGCTGAAATACTCACCTCTTCAATCCTGTTCACCTACTGGGCACCTACCAAAGTGCACCAAGAGCCCTCCTCCATTCCTACATGCCTTTCACTCAACCCACCAGCCTAACAAAGTTCAGCTATAAAAGCAACTGAGAGCCATCCACTTCTACCCCTACTGCTGCCAGCAGCGGCTGGCTTCTCTCAGACATAGAAACTTATTTCATCCCTCAGCATCCTCATAACCCGCCCATCCCCCAGCACTGCAGAGCCCATGAGTTAAGTACCAGCCAAATGCCATCCTTACCCATCTTCTGCTGAGATATCAAAATATCTGAGCCTAGATAATTTATAAATAGAAGTTTATTTGCTCATGGTTCTAGATGCTGCCAAGTCCAAGTGCATGGCCCTGGCATCTGCTTGGCATCTGGCAAAGGCCTTCTTGGTTCATCAGAACATGGTGGAAGCATCACATGGTGAAACAAAACATACGCTAGCCTGCATCTAACCTCTTCTTCTTTTTCTTCTAAATTCCCTAATACCATCACGGGAATCTTATACCTCACCTAACCCTTCCTACCCACTCAAAGGACTCAGAGCTCTAGAGACTACTGACATATGAACTTGGAAATTTAGTTCAACAAGCATTCAAAGGGCAAATTCAAATCATAATCCTTACTGTACTCTGGCTCATATGGCCACTACACAGAAGAAATAACAGGCAAAAATGGAAATCTTACTTTGCCAACCTGCAGGATGCAAGTTTTAAGATACAGACCAGGGGTGACTTATCTAAGACTTAAAATCCCGCGAAGTACAAGGGATTTTAGTCAAGTTTCAAAGTAGTGGTCTTTACTCTTCTGTCTTGCCAGCCTTCTCTTGTGAAGGGCAGGAAGGGCCCCATCTGCTTCTGCCCTTGAGTGGCTCTCCCTCCCTCCTCACACCTCAACACAATGGGCCTATTAAGTGCTTCAGGCCAAGTCACATGAACACTGACTACACAGACCCTGCTCTGTGTGTTGCTTCCAGAAACCCGGAAGAACTTAGCCCTCAATTTTCTTGTCTTTTTTGTTCATCCTTTTCCTCCTTTTGTCTTTCTTCACTAAAGGGAGATGTATTTTAAAAAGAAAAGCACAGAGAGGCAAAGTGATGAAGGGCGGCGGGATAAGATGGTTCCTCCTTCCATCTGTCTGTCTCCTATTCCTTCTTCTCAGGGGGCATATCTCTGGAAAGATGGGAGTCAGAGCCCTCTGGGTACTTTATCAGCTTACTATCAACGCTGGCCATGTCACCCCACATTCCTCAAAGTCCAGCAACCGTTAGCAGTACTGCTATTTTAAACTTTGTCACATTTTCCCATCCAGCATATTCTACAAGCAACTGGAATGGACAATGACAGATTTTCAGAACCAAGTATACACACGCAAGTGTGAGGAAATCTTGTCTCTCAAGGGATCAAGATTTCAGCAAAGACAATGGGAAAAAAGAACAGCAAGAAAACAATTATTAATGACTCCGAAATGCACTCTATTGGACTGATCAAGGTCTGATAAATCATAAGGAATAGACATAATAACTAAAGTTATTTTCACTTAACAATGTAACCTATTTGTATTATGTTTCTAAAAATTGGCAGCTGTTTAGAAAAAAACTACTAATAATCTTTCAGTTCGTCTTTGCTGCTCAGATGTTGCAGTAGCTTATGGAGTCTCACTGCCTTGAAGACCAGCTATGTGAGGAAGAAAATCTAGAGACAAGAATGCTAAGCTGTGGGCCCTTCTACTTTTTGTCCTACAGTTCCAAAGGTGACACCTAATTCTTAAGGATCCAGGACAGGCAGTGGACAGTGTATGTCACTGACTAAAGGAGGAAACATTTACAATTTTCTACCTCAAAATAGAGACCACTTACACTCTTGCTGTCTCCCCATGTGACATCCTTGGTGGTTTAGAACTCAACAAGAAGGCCTTCCTGAGATGCCTACGCTCTAACATGCTTCCCATCTCAGAAGCTGAGGGAGAGCTGTCCCAGCGTTACAGTTACACTCCACCATGGACTCCCATGCCTGCAGTCTGCTCCCCACCCTAGTATCCAGTACCCCACCCCAACAGCCATGCAGATAGTATGTAGCAGACATGAAGTAGACCTTTGACTCTTTGCTTAAGACTAAATGAAGACACAAACTATCATGCTACAACTTGGAAAAACAACCGTGGGAAGCTGAACACTGGACTCTAAGCTTTACTCTATACCTGACTCTGAAAATTTAGTTAAAAAAGTCAAAAAGCCCATGTTTGTCTCCTTCAATTCCCAAGTGACTCTCAATTTTAGAATTAATTATCCTAAAGGAAAAGTCTTATCACATCTCCTTTTTTCTAGAGTCCTTGGGCTAATGGCCAGCAGTTGTGTGGGTTGCACAATCTTATATAACATTTTGTTACAGCAACAGTAATGGACTGAGATAGCCCATTTTCCTCTTCTAGACTGGATCTAGCAGGGAATGAATAAGCCTATTAGGATGATGGTTGTGATTATATTAGGCTTTGAAATTCACTATTCTCTCATTACTGAATTAATTAATTTTTATTAATTATTGAATTAATACTTTCTGGGTGTTCATGATATTCTCAGGCTTAATAGCCTTGGTTCTGTCTCTAATATGGGTCCTAACTTTGCTTCCATAAGCCTAGGGACACAAACCACAAGCAGTGTCACCAACTCTTATCATTGCTCAAGACCCAAGAATTAAGAGTTCGGAAAGACAAACAGCTTGTGGTGTGCATGGTCAGCCATTACTTTGATCAGTTCTGCAAAAACTGCACATAAGCAAGTGTTTGAACATGTCCTCACTGAGCTTACCCTTAGGGGTATGGAAGGGGACCTTAAGCTGCTGACCTTTGCACTTCAGGCAACAAAGCCCTCTGATGGGATGGACCACAGCTATCTCTGTGGTCCTGAAAGCCGGCAACAGACAAGAGTCATTAAGGAAAATCTGTTTTCTTGGGAACACCCTTCCTTCTAGACCCCTTACAATCTTGCACATACCCCACTACCCCCTAGTCATCCCAGCACTGCCAAGCAGTTCTACTTTGCTCTTAAGTACTAGGTAGGTTCTGGTAAGGGTACTGTAGGGGCCAAGACCCAACTCGGTCTCCAGGTTCCTGCAGCACCCCATACTCCTTAGAGCACATGTGACAGGCCTCATGCACTGCAGCAAGAACCTTCCAGGAGTGAGGAGGCAGAATTACATTTAAGAGACTACAATGAAATCTTCTTGCTTCTCTCTCAGTTTTGCCTACGTGGAATATTCCGGATTCACAGGGCATGTGATTGACAATCCAGCTTCTTTCTTCTACAATAGGCACTAAAAGGACTTGAAAAATGGCCAACAGTGTCTCTCTTCAGATTAAAAGAAATAATAATCCATTTCCATAAGTGACATTATACTTATGTTGTTTTAAAGGGAGGGAAAGCACTAAAATATATTTGCTTTGATGTCTCAAATGTCAAGTACTGGCAGATACAGCTCATTTGGTAGTGTGTCTACCTACCATGGATAGCCCTGAATTTATTACCCAACACTGCTCAAAAAATCTGGATATGGTGTTGCATGTAATACTAGCACTCTGGAGACAGAGGCAGAAAGAACAGAGATTCAGGGGCATTCTTAACTAAATAGCAAGATTTACCTGAAAACAAGGAGCGAGGGATGAATATCAACACATTTATCCATTTACCCACAGTTCTTCAGGCTCCTTAGTCATTTTTAAAGGACCAATGGGTCTAAAATGTCTAAAATATTTTTTTCACATACAATGTCCATTGTCTCCATAGCCCCCAAACCTGAAGTAGCTCCCCTGAAAACCAAGACCTCACCCATCACCCAGAACTTCAATGTATACCTAGGGAAGTCTAAAGAAAGTCAAGCCACCACCAAAAGAGTTCATGGAACAAGACCCCTTTCAAGGCAACTTCTTCAAGCACAGCAGGTTTCAGCCATAAACATGAATGTCCCTGGCCAGACCACTGTAGCACAGCATGCACACAGCCTCGAACCCAGGACAGGACTTCATTCTACTGTCAGGGGCCCCAGAGGTCAGCACCTTGAAAAGTTGCTCAGCTATGCTCCCTGAACCCCAGCGGCATGTTGATTCTGGCAGGATGTACAGCCCCATCATGGAGGACAGTATTTAACTGCCTTCTGGACAAGTCACACACATCGAGAGAAGCAGAAGGAAAATGTCATGCTTCTAGTATTTCCAGTTTCCAAGAAAATTCTAGCCCTGCCTCTAGGTGAAATGCAGCCCAGATAACTGACAGTTTCTTAGGGGTGGCCAACACCCCGAGGTAGCCAGAGCTCATCCATCTTCCCTTTGTCTATGTGAACTCAGAGGCTAAGCTCAAAAACATCCATTGGAATCCCAAATCAGATCTTCCTAGCTACAGAGGAGCAGCACTGCTCAGCGTATACTGACACCAACTATCCGTGTCCATCTGTTCCAAATGTGTGACGTTAAGAGGCCAGAATTTGCTGCCTGGGAGGAATGAACCGTGAGGCTCCAGTGAACAACTGTGCATCCCAGGCCTCCCAATGGGTTGGAACATCCAACCACGTTCTGCCTGTGGTCAGGCCACCACATCCGGGACTGAGCATAGCTCTTCAAGGATCTATTTCTGACCTGGGAACATGAGGCACTTTCCAAATGGGGCAAGGGCCTCATCACACCTCTTCTCCTGAGAATTTGGTATAGTACCGTATAGAATGTTCTCCTCTGAAAAAGCCAGAGTTGGCCCCGAGAGAGGGTTACCAACTCAACCTAATTTTAACGTTGTACGGATCTGCGGGTAGAGGAAGAGAGGTAAAGAGACTTGATGGCGGTGTGCATCTTCAGACGCTCGTACTTGCCACCATCGTTATCTCCACGGCCTCAGAAATGGAAGAAAGAATAGAGTAAGGAACGTTGTGAATCATGGCACACGTGTTCCAAAGTGACACACACCCAACAAAACAGCTTACAGGGACCCACGGGGCTATCAACCCATATGGATTCTTCCTTGAAAACTATCGGGGGGGGGGCGTTGAAGAGCTTCTAGCCAATATTGTGCTGGCATTGTGGAAAGCCCACAAATTATGCCACACTCACTAGTGGAAGAGTGAAAGCACGTCCTCTAAGATGGAGAACAAGACACGTCCTTCCCCTTGGCTACTTTCAGGGCAAGCAAGGGAAAAAGTAACGACAACAATAACAGAGGCACCTAATTGTAAAGACAGAAGTGACGTTATCTCAGTTCAACTCGGAGACAAAAGTACAGGGGTAAAAAATCTTCGTGATGAGATCTGATAATGGTCCACTCAGATATGACACCAGAAGCAGAGCCAGGAAAAGACTGAAACAAATTTAACTTCATCACAAAAGACGGGCTTGGAAATATAGTTCAGTGGTAGAGTACCTGCCTGGCATGTGTGGGGCTCTAAGTTCACCCCCCAGAAAACTACAACAACAAATAAAGGAAAAACAATGTTCTTTATAGACCATTTATCCAGATAAAACCCATAAGAAAGGAAAATACACCCACGGTGACTGATCTTCAGTGTCTATGAGAACCTGAAATTCAACAGCAACTCTAAACATCAGTTTTAAGACACCACTTCATATACTAAGATGAGCACAGTATCAGCAGGGTGAGACTGGAAAAGGAGGGGGGACTCTAGTATATTGCTGGTAACAATGTAAAATGGTTTGGCCACTGACGAAAGTCTGGCAATTCCTAAATGCTAATCACAAAACTACTAAAAGATCAAACACTTCCAAATCTGGATAGAAATGTCACAATCTAGTGGTTGGGAAAAAAATATAGCATCAAGGTACCAGGAATTCTGCTGTCTTCACTGCTCCTGGCTTCCAAGATGGCAGCTCACTGCTCTTCCATCCATAGGGACAAACATCTCTACATGCACTAAGAGCAGGAGAGAGCAGATCTACTCACTCAGTCCTTCTTATTGAAGTACGAATCCCATTCAGAAGGTCTCTGACCTCATCATGTCCCTATCTCCTAAGAGCTGCGACTTTTAGTGCTATTGCATTAGTAAGTAAGTTGCAACCCAAGAATTTTGGAGCATACATTTGGAACACAGTGGTGCGCTAATCCACAAAAATACTAATTGAAATTAAGTTGAATACTTGAATGGGTAAATTTCATGGTGTGTAAATTATACCTCAGTAAGTGTGACTGTGTAAAAATGAAGGGAAGAGAACACTACAAAAGGCTGCTGTCATGAAGTAATAGGCAAAACAGGGAGTTCTGTGTTCCACAACTTCAAGCCAGCGTAACCGCTCCTCCCCTCAGAGTATCACAGTACTTTGTAGCACAGTGAGTTTTCTGGAAAGCACAGCCACAAAGAACCTGCATTACCCTGTTTCTAAGCTTCCTGGGCCATGAACCTTCAGGAAAGCACTAAGTTGCCCAATATCTCAACATGACCAGGATGATTCTCGATAAAAAGGTGACAAGGAATGGAGCCCAAAGTCCAATGGGCTCTATTATTACATCCATTGAGCAACTTGAATAGGCATGAATACAAGAATTCAGTAGGGCTTTTATTATCCAGGGAGGTATTTTGGTGTGAGAATTTTTAAACGTAGCACTAAAAAGGGGTGGAGCGGATCAATAAATACAGAATGTAGGGTCACATGCACAAGTAAGATGAAAGCTAATTTTATGTCATTTTCCCTAAGATGGTTAACAAAGAGACAATTTAGACCTACCTACCTTTCAGGACACAGCAAACCTCATGCTGACAGAAGGCTGGGCAAGAGCGCAGTCTGCAGCTTCACTAGGACATCTTTGTTGTCGTGGTTGACACTGTGAAAGGCCCTTTCTGGTCCTTACCTGGTTCTAAGAGATGAAGGAATGGGCCCCTGGAGAAGCAAGGTGTTAAGCATACAAGTGTCAAGCGAGCTACTCAATGGCCAAGTGCTTGGGTGGCGCGCCCAAGACCTGTGCTCAATCCTCCCAGGCATGGCAAGAAAGACAAAGTACCGACTCAGAGAAAGGCAAGTAGCTTCCTAAGCCATTCAAGATTCAAAAGACTCTAAGAGTTGCACTGTTCCAAATGAAGGAAGAGCTACTTCACAAAACCTACCGGAATGCAAGTGTCCAGTAGGACACTTCAAATATTTATAACTGAAAAACTGATTTATAATTGAGCACATGTAAGAGTATTACTTATGACAATATCGGACTAGTCACAGCAAAACTTTTGGCAAATATTGCCGGGTTAATAGCACTATTAATGATAGTTCTTAATGACTGAAGTACCCTTAACAGAAAATTTCTAGAGAAAAAAAGCACAGGAGGGAACCACACTAAGGCTGTACTGCACAAAGTCTAGTTGGTCATTTTGCAAATACATAGATGTCAAGCAACGCCGTCCAGAAAATCTGACCTGGGTCCCACACCACACCTATTGCAGATTTTAGCAGGGCTCCGAGAGACTTACGCATGCCAACCTTAAGGAGTACTACTTTCAAACAGCGAAACAGTGTTAAATATTAACAGTTAACAGTATTAACATTTAACTCATCAGAACTGAAACCTGCTAGCTCCCTTCAAGACAATAAATAAATAAATATTAATAGTGAGCCTCCTTCCTTTCCCATAGTTTTAATTTCTGTGGTTTCAGTTACCTGTGGTCAACCAACATCTGACATTAAATGTAAAATTCCAGAAATAAGTAAACTGTGCCTAATTTACAAACAAAATTCTACCATAGATATGAAAAGTACTGCCATAGTTTAGTTCTAAATGTCTTTCAAAAAAAAAAAAACCCATACGTTAAAAGAGTTGATCTTTACCTTGGAGCTACAGAAGATGGCTGCATCCTTCAAGACGTGGGGGGGGGGAGGCTATAGGGAGATTTTAGCCTTTGAAGGGAATCTGAAATGTTCACAAGGTGAACACTTTGCTCTGGGACACATTCCCCTCACCACGGTGCACTATGTTGGCACAGGCCCAAAAGAACGGAGACAAGCAACTATGGAAAGAAACCTCTGAATCCATGAGCTAAAATGAGGCTTTGCTTTCTTTTTTTTTTTTTAACTGATTCCCCCAAGTATTGGCAAACTGTGATAGAAAGTGATTAACTCAGCTTCCTCTGGGGACCCTAGGGTGCACTCCTACAGATGAGAGGGACTCCTGGGTTGCTCTGCTTTCCTGGTGAGTCACCCTGACTGTCCCTGGACCCTTTTCTTACTGCTTCACTTTTACTTCATGATCCCATCAGTTTCTTTTCTCTTACATTTGTGATGGCTGCTGTGACAAAATGTCGGCCACAGCAACTCCCGAGAGGAAGGGTTTATTCTTGGCTTATGGCTTGAGAGGGTACCGTCTACCACTGCAGGGAAGGCACAGTGGAAGATCAGCATCGTGCTGCAAGAGCATGAGGCAGCTGCTACATTACAGCAAGAAGTAGAGAAAACTGCAGTGGGAACCAGGTCTACACACTAAGCCATAAGGCCTGCCTGCTACCAGTAACCTACTTCCTCTGTTTCCTGAAGGCTCCACAATCTCCCAGTGCAGTGGCATCAGTGGGGGACCATGTGCTCAAACACAGGAGCCAAACTGTAGCCATTAGTTTCAACCTAGGTTGGGGAGAACAGACTGATTCCTCAAACATCTGTTGAATGTGACAGGAGAGGGTCCTGTCAAAAGCCATCAAGGCACTCCTTGCAATTCTCACCCCACGTACGTGCTAACCCACTGCTTGAGCTTCTGTTAGCCATTATGGCCACGGCTAGCGAACACACACAGCTCCTGGACTAGCACCAGAGTGGAGAGAAATCATGTGTAGGTGACTTAAAGTCCCATTTATACCATCAGGATTTTCTTTCCTCTCTGTTATCAGGTTTCGGCCTGAAGCATCCTGACTTCACCCCTGGTACTTCCTGATACTCGCAGGCAGCTTTTCACAGACTAGGAATATTCCTAAAAAAGTCCCAGCACAAAGAAGGAAGGCAGACCCCCCACAAATGTCAATCAGCCACTTCCCTACGCAAACTCCTCCTTCTTTTACTATTTAACTCCCACCCGCCTCAAGGGGAACAAAGCCTATTTAATTGGAAACAAGGAAGGAGAATATGCTATTGAAAAAAATTCAGACCTCCATAGGAAGGGTTCAGGAACTGATGGCTTCAGGAATAAGGCAAAACATCGGGTCAATGGGTTGATGTCACCTGCATACATAATTCTTAACATATAGCAGCTTGAAAGCTTAAAAATATTGTACTTGAAAAGCACTTAACACACCCACCTACAGAGCATCACTGCAATTCAGTACACTATGGAATGTTAGCTTTATTTTCTCCCGTCTGACTAGGAGCCATGCTTGCTGCCTCAGTCCAGAAGCATGAGAGAATATTACATACAGCACATCACTAACCCAGGAAACAATCAAAATTCAAGGCAGGCTTTCTACTTAATGCATACATTACACCATAAAGTTGAAAACTTTTTAAGTCTGGGTTAGGAATGATAAACACAGAAGTCACTTAGGAAATTCTCAAAAAAAAAAACCCATTTAAATTAAAAAATTGAGCCCAACTCTCATGTCCTGGACCCTCTGTTGTGCATTCTATGGATTACAAACAAACGCAGACTATCAAAACAAATTTGGACGTGATGAGTGACTGCGCCAACTGTCAGATTTGTCTTTCAGTGCCCTGCACTGGTTGAAGCTGGAATCCTGGGGCCTAGGCCAACTCCTTTTTTAAAATATGATGAAATAGAGAACAAGATGGCTCACACAAAGGCCTCTTATGACACACTCTCCCAGACCTCCCAGAGTCCAAAGGGCTCCGACTGCTTCCACACCACCCCTCATTTTGCTGTTGTCCCTCTAGTTAGGCAGTAACTCCATCAGATGAAGGTTGCCAACATTTTGCCCTAGTACCCCAAACCCCACGTGGTTACAAGGCTCAGACACAGCATCTCTTCTCCAGCTTTCATGTTCATTAAGAACTAATCACGGGGGCTGAAGAGATGATTCATCAAATAAAGACACTTGTCATCAAAGCACAGTAACCGGAGTTCAATCCCCAGGTCCTACACAGCAAAAGAAGAGGACTTACATTATCCTGTGACCACCACACATGGTCTGTGCACGAGTGCCCCACCCCCACAAATAAAATGCATAAATTTAAAAACAATTTTGAAAGAATTTCCAATGGGTCTCACAGTGATGGTGGATTCCATTCTCAGATCCAGCAAGAACCAAGTTGTGTCTGAAGATATGCGCTCCGATGCCATACCCTGGGCCTCCCCCTATCCTGTCACCTTGGGCATCATTAGACTTCAGTCTCTCAAGTCTAAGATGGAGTGTGTAACTGTGCTAATCCAAGAAAGCTTCCTAAGACTTTCTTTCTAAGTCACAAGTATGAAACTGTCTGGTTTTTGTGGGACCACAAGGGTTGAAAGTCAGTAAATTCAGACTGTCGCCTAAATGTCACCTAATTCTAAAATTCAAAAGATGCACTGTTCTCTGAAATTTTAGAAGCCCAGTTCTGGGTGGTAATTACATGATGCGAGAAGAGTGGCTGGGGATGGAAATCCTTAAGAGAGGGTTTAGAAGCAAAAATAACTCACATTTTAATTCTACCAATCTGGCACTTCTCCCACCCCTTCAAACTGGTAGTGAAATTGCCATTAACTCCATCTGCCACCTTCTTCTAACCGTTAGTGCACAATTCTCAATACTGCCAGGCAGGAGCTATAATTCCGTTTTCTAGTCCAGATAAAGGGAGGGGCGAGAAGTGTAACAGGAATTCAGCCCTAAGTCCACACACATACCCCACAATTAAGCGCATGGTAGTATGGAACCCGAAATGGGAAGTGTCACTTACCACCTTTCTTCTCGAGGCTGATGGAAAGGAAAAATCCCAATAATCCCACCCCTCCCCAGCCTACCATCACCCCCATCCTCACCCCATTTGCTAAATACAGAGGGTCTGGGATACAAGGGAATGGCATAGGGCCATTACCAAAATCAACCAACCAACCAACCAAACAAAACCCAGCCCAGCCAACACTGCTGAAAGAAAGAAAGAAAGAAAGAAAGAAAGAAAGAAAGAAAGAAAGGAAGGAAGGAAGGAAGAAAAAAAGAAAGAACAAACCAGGAACATGCAAGAAATAAAGGCTGAGTCCGAGCTGGCTACCAACAGGTCAAAATCCCTGCAGTCATTCACTGCGTTCCAGATTCAGACAGAACGAAAATGAAAAACACTCACTTTTTACCCACTGGTCCAGGAATGAAACTATTTGCTAATACAGACAGAAATGTCCCCAGCCAGTAGCTGCCTGAGTGAATGTTCCGTCTAGTCCTCTTATCAATACACTGGCAGCGGCTCCGGCTATCAACAGAAAAATGGCAGCTGATGAGAAGGGCAGTCAAAATGTAAACAGGTGATCTGACTGTCTGAAGATCTACGTCAAGGGGTAACGAAGAGCTGCTACAGTCATGTGGACAATTTGCTGAATTCAATTAAAAACATAAAACCGACGACAAAAATCTCTATCACTCAATTTTAACTAATTGCTATTTTCTTTCAGTGAAATAAGAGGTTTTACGGATAAAGATACACGGTGAGAATGTGTATTTATCCCAAGCTCTTACACTATACTAGACTACTCTCCATCGAGGTTTAAAAGAGGACCAGGCTGATCTTAGATCCTATTTTTAACAGAGAAAAAAGGTCCAGTTACCCCAGATGCCCGTGTCTGCTCACAGACCAAGCTGGTTCGTACAACCACTGCCCACCACTTGGCTGCAAGCAGATGCTACGTCTCCACGTTCCAGTCACAGGTTTACGTGGGTACAGTTACTACTTGTTACATAATACTTTAAAAAAATCGAGATTAAAAATGGTTACATAAGACTATCCTACAGCTATGGTCCACCCAAGCTCGCGCGATCCCGGATCGTAGGCGAGCCGGCAGGCGAGCCGGCAAAGCGAGCCAGCAGCTAGCAGCGCAACAGCGCGCCGAGCCCGCGGCCATTCGTGCTCGCAAGCTCGCCGGAGCTGCTCACCACTCGGACCTTTGCAGATCTCGGGAGTCGAACCCTTTTCAAACGACCACCGTGACTTCAGCAAGTCTCCTCGTACCCCCAGACTCCGGAACGTTGCTGATGACGGAGCCCACCTGCGTACCTGGAGAGCCGGCCGGCTAGCACAGCCTTCACCACACGGGGTCGCTGTGTGCGCGCTACCGGCCGGCGGACAGCTCGCGAACCCGGCAGTGCCCAGCGCGTGGACAGCGCTCCGCATGGACAGCGCTCGGTCGCGCGGCTCGCTCGGGTTCGCCACGGCTCCGCCCCAGCTAAGTGCCTACCTCGTAGGAGGAGGACTCCGGGGCCTGAGAAGCGCAGAGGCCGGCCAGGCACGCGCCAACAAGCGGCAACTCGCGCTTGCCGCGCCGATACGCGGCAACACGCGTGCCGACACACGAGCTACACGCGCCAACACAAGCCGACAGGCGCTAACACAAACCAGCACAGCCGATAAGCTCCTGTGTAAACCAACAGGAAGGGCCGGCAAGCTCAGATAAGAATGACCGCGGCCGGCAGGAAGCCGGCACGCGCCGACACGCGCCGGCACGCGCCGACACGCGCCGGCACGCGCCGGCACGCGCCGACACGAGCCGGCACGCGCCAACACGGCTGACACGCGCCCACACGCACAGACACACACACAGACACGCGCCGACACGGGCCAACACGCTAAGCTAAGCAACGTAACCTCCCAGGAGGCCAACCCGGCAAGGGTGCCATACCTCCCCGCCCCCGAACATGCCCGCCTGGACCCACCCCCATCATTGCACAGGTGCTGGGGAGGCTTATTCAGCCGCGCCGGTCCCTGGTCCTCTACCGCTCTCCTCAGCTTCCAGGGGACTGACTGGGCACCCCTGACGACCGGGAGAATGAGGGACGCGGCTGGTCCTTGCGCACTACGGGAACCCCAGGACCAAACCCATGTGACTCAGCCACGCCCCGAGGCCCAGCGGGGGCCCTCTGCTGCCCAATCCCCGGATCCCTGGTTCTCATGGCAACCCTGAAGAACCTCTTGCTCCCAGCTTCTCATCCTCCCCTCCCCCACATCTTCTCTTCGCTGTGATGGGCAAGAACAGGAACGCCGCCCACAGATCTCATGATGCTAAAAGATCACCATGTCCACCGGTTAAAACACATAAAGAGCTCAGAAATGATGGTGAGCCCACCAGAGGTCAGCAAAACCACCAGCAACACCATTTTCCTGACCTGCAAAGGAGGGGAATTCTGAGTGACTATAGCCAGTAAACCTCAATATACAGAATCATTTTCATCTCAAATCCTTCCCCAAAATGTTAAAGCAAGAATACCAGAAATGGAAAGGGTCCTTCTGGAAACAACAAACACACCATTATTATAGCTCGGTGAGAAAGTGTGTATATAGAGTTAGCTAAGAAAATATTCTATAGCAAGCATCTGCTATGTCCTAATCTCTCTCTCTCTCTCTCAGACACACACACACACACACACACACACACACACGCACAGCCGCAACAAAGGAAGCAACAGTAAGGTTAGGAAATACTTATGGTTTTACATACACGCATGCATACACACAAACACACACACACACACAGCCTCAGGAGGATGGTTCTAGAACCCTATAGGTATCAAAATCCACAGATGCTCAAGTCCCCTCTTAAAATAATTTTTTAGATATAGCCTATGAACATCTTCCCCCATGTACTCTAAATCATCCCTAGATTTATATTGTCTGACACAATATAAATACCTATAAATAGTAGCTATAGTATATTAAATATATAGTATATAGTATATTTAAACACAATGACATGAAAAAAGTCTGAGCATGTTCAACAGACTAGCAATTTTTTCCGAATATTTTTGACTCAGTGTTAACTCAATTTGTGGACACAGAACCCACAAATATAGAGCACCAAATACACAACACACACACACACACACACACACACACACACACTCAGATTCACAATAAGAAAGCAAAAGAGAAGGTTGGGAGAGATTGTGAATCTTATCACAGTAACAGACCTAGGAAGCAGATTTTACATTCCCCTCTAACAGAGAACAGACAGAAATTGTAGATGCCAATAAAAACAATGGCATTCAACAGATTTGGAAACGGAGGTATCTCAAATGGTCTACATCTGCAAAGGGAGCAGGAATCTTTGAAAACTCCATCTAGCCACTTTCTGAGGCAAGACAGAAAAGGTACACCAAGGTAAGCAGCATTGGAGATCAGCTCAGGTCCCTAAGAACCATAGAAAGAGCGCGGGAGGGGGGGGGTGGGAGGGGGGAGACGGCTGGACTGAAGATGCTCTCTAGGGAGCACAGACTTCAAAGACTTCAAGGTAGTCACGCTATAGAATTCTTTTACTGTAAAGTCAATCAAACAAAAGCAGGTTGGAGGCAGTTCTAAGAGTGGCCACCAGCAGTGCTAAGCCCAAATCAAAGACAACAAGCCCTTCAGTCTGGCCAGCTCTAGAAAAAGTGCTATTTCACACTGGCTATGGCCTGAAAATTTAATTTTGACTAGGTACTTCTTTAGTGGAAGTGCTGAGCAAAGCAAACACCATTAGGCACAAGATGACAGAAGTCAACCTTGTGATTGTAGAGATCAGAAAACACACTTCAGCTCATCCCTAGAGAGGGAAAATCTGGGTTTCAGGACTGTGTTCAGTCTGGACAGTCAACTCACATAGGTGGCTTAGGTGTCCCCAAGCCTCACTGCTTGGCTGCTCAAAGCTGGGCGGGGGGGTGGGGGGATACTCCTTTGCTTGAACCATGACACCTACCTTGCAGCCTCCTGGCCTAGAAGAGCAGGTCACATATGACAAAGAATGAGTCTCACTCTCCTCTATCAAGACAAAAAAAGCAAAGGGGAAATGGCCCAATAATGAGTGAGGGGAATCCAGAGAAGCCAGGCTTGTGCCTTCTCACCTACTGGATACCTGTTTATGCTCAGTTAGAGGGAACTGACTTATCAAATGCCTAAGAGCTGAAATCTAACTGGAAAAGAGATGAAATTTGACATACTCAACAAAAGTAAAAAAAAAAAATCTCAGAAGTTAGCACCATTACTTCTGCAGACAGAGGAAGGGCAGATTCCAAAGCAAGAAGCACTGGCCAACTTAAGGAAGTGAGACCTCTCATCCCCCTCCTCAATAGACTACCAGAAGCGGAGGGGGGGGTGCAAATCACTGGAAGGGGTCAGCAGACTTAGGCAAGCCTTTGCTCCCAGACTAGAAACAATGAATGAGCCCAGTGAAAGATCCCAAGAACCATTCCCTAAAGAGCTATGGAGAATTCTGAAGACAAGGGCATCAGGGGTGCCTCTCATACTAGGCTCAGTTAAAGCCACCATTCATACTGGGTTCCACAGGCTTCACAGCCACATGCTTCTCAAGGGGAAGAACAGAAAGGGCCTCAGAGGTCCATACAGTGCCTCTAAAATGGGAAAGGGGATCCTATGGCAGGAACAGAAGGCACTCCAGCTTTCCAGGAGTGAGCTATGGGCCTCAGCCTCCCTGGGACCTGTCCACCATTGTACCTAACCATCACTGCTCCAGAACTCCTTCCTCCACTACCTTGGTACCTGCAGCATGCATGAGAGCCACTGCCCTGTCGACTCAGTCCCTAGAGGCATCAATGGAGCAATAGTCGGCCAACAGCAAGAGGTACCAATGAGAGAAGCAACCTTGGACCCCAGCTTTCCCAGATTCATTGTCAGTCCAAGTCAGCGCCATACTGCTGCTGCTCTCAGCTCCACTCAGGTTCACAGTGGCTCATTAGACCCCCTGCTTCTTACCCATCTCTCCAGGCTCACACTACTTCGCATGAAAAGTCAGATACAAAGTCAAATAAAACAATATAAAGATTTAAATTAGAAGAAACTATGCAGAAGTGAAGTTTTATTTCTAAACGAGATAACAAGATATTGCACAATGGCACTAGAATGCTATGCTATTTTCAAAGGACATTTGCTAGCTCTGGGCACCAAGGTATCAACAGGAACCAGCTAAAACAAATCCATTACTCTGCTGTGGGATGTAGTACCATGGCAGATGCTGGGGAGAGGGGCCAGCATGGTAGATTACGTAGAAAAGCGATATCCCCTGCCTTCAAGTACACGTACACCTGAAACTAAAACCTACTGCAAAAACACAATCAGAGAGGGCTGGGGATATAGCTATTGTTCAGCATATCTAAGTCCTTAATTCGATTCCCAATACAACAAATAAAAGAAAAAAATTAAGAGGTCCTTCAAAGTAAAAAAATGAAAATATAAACAAAAGCTAATAGAAAAGTTAAAGGTAAAATTAAGGATATCATCCCAAACCTAAAGTCACACAACAGACACGGAATTAATAAGAGAGTACTTACCTCTCATGAATGAAACCTTGGGTTCAGTCACTACACATCAAGTCCAGAAGGCTAAGGAAACCAAATAAATACCACTCTTGGAAAATAAAGGTAATTGATACAACTGTCCAATACTTGAAAAAAAAGTTACTTCCAGCTTGAAAGAGTCCTCAACTTACCCTGTTCAATGTATGCAGATTTCACCAGGTTACAAAGAAACCCAGCAAATACAAAGAGAATCCCTTAAAGTTACCAGACACAACAAGAACTTAGCCAAACCATCACCATCCCCCAAAACAATCACTTTGGTATTCTTTCATTTTTAAAAAAAAAAAAAAAGAATCAAATGAGCTTCATTCTTAGCTTCTGGCTGCCCTAAAACAGTAGCTGGGTTCAACTCTTGGAGGGAAAACTAACTGACATTGAGAAATTCATTCAACAAACAGGGCTAGAATAAGGACATTCCACACATACAATGAATCCTGTTTGAGAAACACTGATGTAGAGTGCCTTCCACTAGATTTAATAAACCAAGAAATAGGCACATATGAGACTGCTTGCAAAAAAAAAAAGAAAAGAAAAAGAAAAGAAAAAGGAAAGAAAGAAAAGAAAAGAAAAGAAGAAAAGAGAGCTCACCTACTGCAGCTGAAACCTGCCATGTGTGATGTGTGGGGGAAGTGGAGGTGATAATGACATAAAAATACCTAGGCAAAGTGAAATGCAGCAACAAAGTAAAATGTCCTGTGAAGTTTAGAACAAAGTTTCCACTGTAGACTACATTGGCAGACATGTGAGTGGCACTTGAGGGATTGTCCCCACTCGGCCTACTCTTCATCTGGCCAAAAGAAACAGTGAGGGAAGCAGGTACTCAGGACAGAGCAAGGCAAAATCCTCACCTTCTACAGCAAAGGAAACTGCAAACTTGAGCTATGGGGGCTGGGGGCAAGGTGACAAGGGATTTCTTTGTACTATGTAGCCTGTTTGTGAAGGGAAGCGTGGGGGACTGCAGCTAAGTCTAGCTCTCTGAATAATACTTTAACTCCTTGCTTAAACGACTAGCATCTTATCTATCATTCTGATAAAAAAAAAAAAAAAAAAAAAAAAAACCTCACTGATCTGATAACAAAGGAATGGAGCCTGTGTCCCTCCACACAGTAACCCAGGGCGCCAGGTGACAGAGCCCCAGCCTGTGTCCACCTGTAGCCCCGCAGGCTACAAAGTCTAGAGATGAGTCAGGCACAACCTGCTATCTTGGGCTGATCCAGCAAGGGAGGGAGGCAGTGCTTTAATCACCTCCTCCCCCATCCTGTGCTCAACCACCACAATAAGGGGGTGCACAGCACAGGGCAAGTGTTCCTTCCCGTCTCTCCAGGAACACCCTGGAATGGTTTCTGTAAGGGCCACATAATTTCCATCAAAAGAGAGCAAGCAGCTCCCTAGAACTGGCAACCTGTAGGCTCTCAGGGAAAAGCACACCACAGCTTATGCTGGCCCCTGAGGCGCCAAAGTGGAAAGATGGGCACTACAGGCTTTGGGTGAAGCCAGCCCACAGAGACACTCAAGGCTCCACGTTCACCTGGCTCTACCTCCCACCCAACACCCCCACACAAAGACCTCCTTGGTAGCAGTACTTCTAAGCAGGCCCCAGATTCAGGGCAGGGCATTGTCCTCAGTCATGAGGCTACTGTGCAAACATCTAAATTTAACAGTTGCTCAACTCATTGTAGCTTTTGGTTATTCTAAGTTTCCTGGAGCAGAGAATCCTAAAACTATTGCTACAGGTTTTATATTTGGTACACAAGGGATTATTTATTTGTTGATTTGGCTTTGGATTTTAGAATATTTATGCGCAGATGAGCCATGAGATATCTTAGGGATGAGACACAAGTCTACACATGAAATGATTTTTTTATTATATACTGTATACACATGGCCTGAAGATAATTTTAAACAACACTTTTAATAATGCCATGCCTAAAATAAATTTCATAGGGTAGAAATGAATGCTCCTTTGTTACAGTATTAAGTTGTTGGCCAAAAACTTTCAGATTTGTGATTTCTGATTTTTAGATTATGGGTGGTCCACCAGTATTATATAAAAAAACAACTTTTATATTGAGGAGCACCTTGGTTGGAAACTTGCTCATGAACTTCCAGGGATGATACTTTGGAAATATTAAAGTAAGTTCTAGGGCTCTCGCTCCATGATAGAGCACATGTTTAACACGTACAAGGTCCTGAGTTTGATCCCCAGCACTTGGAGAGAAAAGATTAAAAAAAAAAAAAAAGTCAAAAGTCCCTACAAATCACAAAAGTGAAGGCAGTTTGTGACAAAGTCGCCTCTCAGCCTTCCTGTTCATGTCCCTCATGGGCTCCCAAGGGGCAGGAGGGGAAGAGAGGAAGGGCCTGCAGGTATCCAGCATGATTTTCCTATTGTCAGAGGCTTAGGCAGAGCCAGCAGAGAGGAAAAGAGCATACCTGATCATACTGAACCAGCCAAAGAGCCATTTACTTTGCAGCTTTACCTGCTCTGGAAGAGCAAGCGAGGAATCCCAGGCCTCCAACTGAGCATTAGCAGCGGTGACAATGATGGCAGGGTGATAAGGACCAACAGAGCTCTTTCTGTACCGTGTGCTTTAGGAGCGTCTTGTTAATGGCAGTTACCCAGGCCTAATTACTTGGCTCAAAACCCTGCAAGGAAGTCAGTGAGGGGTGGGGCTGCCCACCAGCACAGCCCTGGAATGGGGCTGCAGCCACTCCCCAGGGGACATGGTCAGCATGTCCAGGATAAGAGTACGTGCTCATTTCAGTCCCAGCTGGGATAAAAAAGCCTCTATGGAGTCCAGACGCAAATCTTTAGACTCTGAAGACAAATGTCGCAGGCTTCCTGTGCCTGCAAACCCGAGACTCCTTTATACACCAACTTTCAGCCATCTGAGCTTGTACCTTGTGAGTTTGAGCTATTCCACAAAGTTCCATCCTGCAAATGATGTTAACTTGCTCAGACTCACAAAGGTAGCAAGTTGTGGAACCAAGAGACACAAAGGAATTGCTGGTCAAGCCAATCATAAAGAAGTGCCACAGCGAGAAAGGCAATTCCACTGAGCGTGTACTTCTATTGCCCTAGTAGACGTGGGCAACAAGAAGTCCTGTTTTGCAGGGCTCGGATCAAATAACCAGCGCCTCTAATTTAGGATCTTAATCAAGGAAAAGTCTTTCCAAAATCTAATGAGAAGTAAATGGCTAAAAATAAAGAATATTCTAACACAGGGAGTAAAAAGGAAACTTCCTAATTGTACACCTCCAAAGGAGAAAACAGAGGCACCCATTTCTACCTCTGAGATACTTTTTGAGAACTCTAGAAAAAGCTTTCTGTGGTTGATATCTCAAAGGACAAGCATGTCATTTTCATTCCATTTTTATAAATGAGCTATCAATCTGCCTTTTCATCAGTGTACAAACCCTGAAGAATACACCCCAAATCACAAAGCACTATTTGCCAAGCTCTACCAGGTAATTTGGCTGCCTCATTTTCCCCCTATAATCTCCCATATTTCTGAACTCGATTTTACAAAAAAAAAAAAATAATGGCTGCAATATCAAACTTTGTGGGATGCAGCCAAAACAGTGCTTACAGGGAGACACCTAGCTTTAAATCCTGTATTAAAAAATGAGGTCTAAAATCTGGGCTCTAGGGTTTTATATAACAAAAATTTCTAAAAAATATGAATTTCTACGGCTTTAGGATGAAACTAAAGGCACAACAGATGTCTTTGTTGAAGCGGAGTTCGGTTTCTGAACACTGTAACGTCTGTGACTTCGACGGAACTTCGAAGCCCAAAAGCCGAAAAAGGGGAGAAAAATAAACTTCTACAGGATGAAAAATAAAACGATGGGTAAAAACCACCACCCCTCAAAAAAAAAGAAAAAAAGACCCCCCCCCCCCCAAAAAAAATCAAGAACAGCTTCACTAACGGAAAAGATTTATTTAAATTTGAACATGTGACCAACTACCTAAATGAAAAGCAAGTCAAGTTTTTCTCCTCCCAAACAGCTCCATACAGCTGTAGGTTTTTGTGAGGGGAATTTCTGCAGGGAGGAGGATTTGGCGCTGGACTTGAAGCCAAGGCCTCATCATGGCTCTCCACTGAGCTGCTTCGCCTGCCCTCCATGTTGTTTTAACGGACTGAGAAACAGACACTGGATTATACAGAGGCTTCCCTCCCATGAAAGTGCCAGGGCTGAAGTCTCCGGCAGTTAGGGCTAAGTCTTTATAGATGGCCCATCTCACCTGCACTCAGACAGGTTGCCATCACACCCGGCTATCCTGTGCTTTCTTACACTTACATGTTGAACAAAATTTTAAGCAAATAGGTTCTCTAAATTATAAAATATTAGTTTTTTTTTTTAAAAAAAAGACAAGCCAATCAAGAATTTGTACAGCTCTAAAATGAGCTAAAGGCACATGGATGTCTTGGTTCAACCAAAGTTTGGCTTCCAAACTCTGCAAAGCCTCTGGCCCAGCGGGTTCAGCAATGTCCTAAGTTTTGAGCTGGATCTTTGGTTCTGACTTTGTTCTTGCTGCCCAGTGGAGGCTGACTGGTCAGGGACAGCTGCTCTGGCTTCCAACCATAGCAGTAACCACCATACAAAGTCCTGGACAATTAGCCACCAAAAATCGGCCCTGCTTTCTGGTTTCCTGGTCCACCAACAAAATCCACTTTGACCAACCCAACACAACCTCAAAAGCAATACAGGCCACAAGTAATGTGCAAGAAGTGAGTTGAGTGGTACACAGGTTTTTTTTTTTAATTTTTTAAATTATAATGAACACAGTTACCATATCAAACTCATGATTTCATGAACATTGAAGTTTCTTCTCAAAATAAATGAGCGTGCAAGTGTAAAAAAATAAACAGTGATAATTGCTTGGCCTACGTGGCATTAATCTTGGAAGGCTGGAAGCAACTGGACTAAGAAACTAGGCCCCGGCCTCCATTTGCTGTGCTGTGTGTCGGGTAGGGTGTCCCTCTTTCCCTCTTCCAGAAGTGAACATGCTTTTGCAGACGGGAAAAGCTCAGGAGGTCTCCAAGAGCTTTGTCCTTTGTTAGCTGGTATGGCCTCAGGCACACCAGTTAACCTCCTGAGCCTTGGTTTCCAGACCTGTAAAATGGGGACCGTGGGGGCTTACCCGACCAAGTGGCTAAAAAGCAACAGGGCTTTTGAAAGTGCCCTGTAAACTGCGAAATGCTACCTAAGTATCAGCGGGCTCCCCGTCTCAGTTACTGCAACGCCTGCTGGGCTGGAACTCTGTCTGTCCTCAAATTCCCTCCCTGTAATGTGCGGACTGGCCCGTGCAGCCCTCCTTCAAATGTTCCCAGTAAAACTCAAAAAAAAAAAAAAAGTTAAGTTTCAGCCATCCTAAAGTTTTGATTTTTAACACACACACAAAAAAATCGGTAGGCGAGAATCATTCCTGGGAGCACGTTGGATCGCAGTGCTCCAGGTTAAAAAAAAAGAAAAAAAGAAAAAGAAAATAAAAAGAAGAAAAAAAAGAAAAAAAAAACCTCTCTGGATTCTCCATCCATCGCCTTACACAATTCCCTCTGCTGCAGAAATCCAGAACTTGAGGTCCACTTCTGTAAAATACGAACCTCACTAAAGTGTAAGCCCCAGCGTGTGCCACTGGGGAGCTAACGACTGGAGCTCTGGTAAAGCAGAGCGAAACGTTAAATTGAGCACCATTTCTGAAACTCAGGGGCTCCAAATGGCTGAATCAGCATTTTCTGAAACAAAGTCTTCTGGGCCTGGCCTTTTAAACAGCCGCAAAGAGAAAGTTGTGCAATAACACATATTTACTCACGAATGCTACTTGTTTGGGACTTTTTCTTTGCATCTCTTGAATGAAAGAGTTACAAGAAAGGAGTTTTTCAAAAACATCCTAAAGAACCAGGGCCTTGTAAAAATCACCTGTGGCTCCCCTACTTTACCCAGTTTTGGTCAAAGCAAACGAAAAGAAGTTCGCGGGGTTTCTCCCAATACCAAGAAAAGGCAAATACAATTTTAAAAAGTAAAGAATACCCTAATTTCCATAACGCACATGCTGCAGGCCCTCGCCAGGCAGGCGTTTGGAGAGGCAATCAGCAAAGGAGGAGAGTTGCATCAGAAATTTCCTTCTGCAAACGGTACCGCTCTTATCACGTTTCCACCGCTGGCGGGCTGCTAGTTCGCGAGCCCTCAAAACTTGGTGTTAGGCCCCAGCGACGGGTAGCAGGGCCACTAAGAGAACCAAAGAAAGAAAGGGGTGGGGGGTGGGGGGGAGGGCAAGATCGTCGGTCCGCGGCTGGGCCGCGCTCGCTTGGGACTTGGGAGTGTCTGGCACCGCTGCCCGGCCCGCCAGGCGCGCGCGGCGAGGCCCGGGGCGCAGCAGGAGCACCCGCCGCTCCAGCGGCGCCTGGGCGCCCACCCTCCAGGGCGGTGGCCCCCGAGAGCGGGCGGCCCCCGAAGCGCGGCCTTGACCGCAGCCCCCGCCCCAGCCCCCGAGCCGCCGCCGTCTGACAAGATGGTTCAAGAATGCGCTGCCCGGGCCCCGCACCTCCCCCCAGGGTCTGGAGCGCAGGGGAGCGCCCCGCGGGGGCGCCCGGACCATGCACCCCGCCGTCCCGTCCAGTCCCGCCACCCCACGCCGCCCGCCGCGCGGGCCTGGGGCGCCGCAGCCCCCAGCCCCGAGGCGACGCCCTTCCGCCCGCTGCGCCTCGCGGGGCCCCGCGTCCCGGGCCGCGGGCGGCCAGAGCGCAGACAATGACGGCGCGGGGACCCGCCCGGCCGCCGGGCCCCGCGAGGCGCGGACCACAAAAGTAACTTGCCGCCGCTCCCCGCCCAACTCCTACCTGCCGCGCTGCTCCTCGCCGCCTCCGCGTGGCCGCCGGCCACACTCCGCACGCTCCTCTACGGGGTACCCGAAGGCAAAGACGGACACTGGACGGTCCCGGTCGCTGTGCGCGTGAGGGTGCGCGGAAAGTTCGTGCTCCTGTGGGTCTCGGAACGCGAATCCCGCCCGCCACTGGCCGCAGCGCCCTTCCCTTCCTGCCGCCTCCCGGCCTCCCCACCCCCTCGAAGGGCTTTAAACTCTCGGGGCCCCGCCCGCCCTCCCCGCCTCCGCCGCCGCCTCCGCCTCCGCCTCCTCCCCCGGCCGCTTTTCCTGCTCCTCCTCCCGCCGCCGCCCGGACCGCTCGGCGGCCGCCAGCGCGGGAGGAGCCGCGGCCTGGGCTCAGGGCGTGGCGCGGGGGGCGCGGGCCCAGAGACCGCGGGGCTGGCGTGGCGCGATGCTCCCGCCCGGGCCAGCGCGCGCCCACCATGTTCCCCGCCCGCGGGACCCCCGGCGCCACGCCACCGCCCGGGTGCGCGGCCGCGCCGGCGGAAGAGCGACCGGACCTGTCCCGAAGGGCCACTCGTAAGCGAATTGTTCGAAACTCAGAAAGTACTCCCCAACCGCACAGTTCCAATTCTTCCCGGGCTGAGGCCGCCCGACACCGTCGTGGGCAGTCCCGGTCCCGGAGATGGAAACTCGGGCTTGCTCACGGCGGGTCGGGTCCGAGCCTCACCTTTCTCAGCCTCAGTTTCGCCAGCTGCGTGTGAGTAGCCGAAGGAGGGAAGCCTGAGAGGCCCTTCATTGTTTTCTTGAGGCAGCCGAGCGAGCCTCGTGTCCTTTACCTCTAAAGTGGGGGCCCTCGTGAAAGTAATGGCTAGACGGGCCGTACCCGGTTTCTAAAGTGACCGCTGAAAAGGCAACGGGATTAATGGAATCAGCCCCGTCGAAAAAATTCTTAATATCTGGGTTATTTCGGTTTCTTAGTACAGATAGGGTACCAATAATTACACCTTTTTCTTGGGTCTTGGCGTTGTAAAAGCAGCTCCAACCGTAAATCACCGTCGTTGAGAAGACACGTGGTGTGAAACATTCATGAGTCCCACTTCTCCCTCACCCTGGCCTCTGAGGTTGTTCCTGGAACAACTGTAGAGAATAAAGAGACTGAATCTCTAAGAAGTAACTTCCAGAAGGTCGAGGCGCTGGGAGTGAGCACAGGGCAAGGATTTGAAAGTTGTGTGTATTGTCCCAACGCTCCTTTTGAGCACCGTTTTGTACCTCTTGCTTCTAACCGTGTTTTTTCCGACCTCAGACTGATATAATCAATGAAAAGTTTTCCCTTTCCTATAACTGAACACTCAGTTTTGTTTCTGGCCATTGGTCCAAATTCAGAAACCCACAACATCCAGAGAAAATGATGTGAATAAATCTTAGATTTCTGGGGAAAGGAACACAAGAACTCTTTTGTAGACAAAGGATTCAAAAGCAAACCGAAGCAGAGGAAACTGGGCTAACTTCTCCCGAGTTGATTTGCTTCAAACTGCAGTTTTCCTGCAGGCTCTCGTACGTGATCCATACTGCCCGAGACACAAAGCCTGGCAGGTCATAGAACTTTTACAGATGTTTGAAAGTTTTTTTTACATGCTTTCGCAATCCTTTTTTTTTTTTTTCCTGAATGGATTTGCTGGTAAGTTCCAAACACCATGGACCCTTCAGCCCTCTGTACATTGACGTAGCCTTCCTAAGAATAGAGATGTTGCCTTATGTAACCATCATACTTTTCTGAGATTCACAGATTTATTTTATAAGAAACATCTAGCTAATTTAGGCGCACATTCTAATTTTGTCAGTTTATCTGATCAGTTGGAGCTTTCTTTTTCCTTACAAGAGCTGTGCAGTGATCTAGGCAAAAAGTTCAATTTCGTTGTTCCTAAACATCTGTGTTTTCAGGCATTACTACTCATTCGAATGGCATGTCAATAAATATCAAGCATTTTCTTGTCGGTGTCAAAGCCTGGACAGGCCCTCATTCCCACATTTCCTGATTCCCTGTAGACCTCAGCAGGCAGGACGCACACAGCACCTTTCTGAACCAAGGTTACGGCCTTACCATTCTTGCTGTGGCACTGGGGCTACAGTTAGCCCCAGAGGGGACGTCCTGGCCAATTCTGTGGGCAGACTTCATTAGTACCTTCCTCATCTCCAGACTCCCAATGTCCCCCGCCCACATTTTTCCTCACAGAACCGTGACAGACACACATGTTATAAGGCTTTGCCGTCTACAAATGAGCCTGGAGAACCCAGCCTCCTGGAGCAAGACAGGCTGACTTTGTGGCTCACAAACTTCCCAGAGGGGTGCTATATAAAGCAGACTTGGGTGTCGAGACAAGAAACAGGATTCTCTAGTAGTGAGGAATTCCATTATCCAAACATGAGCTTCAGGAGGCTCGTTCAGCTGAAAGTAGAGAATCTGATAGACTAATTTTAAATTAGTAATGAATTGATTAACATCTGTCTCCCTTTCTGATTGTAGGTATAGTGTCAGAGGTAACTATGTACCTTTTTGCTTGTGTTCTGCCAGCAAGGGGTGGAGTAGTACCCTGGCCCAAAGAAGGAACTAAGTGAAAGAAATCATTGGAAATATAATAGACAAATGAATGTCTCTGTAGTGTAAAAGAATGGAGTAACGGAGTGATCGCTCAGCCCCAGGCATCGACTCAAATGTTGCCAGTAGCTTTGGCAGAGGGAAAGCGTGGAGGGCAAATGGCATCCCGACAGATGCTAGTCATGCCGCTCCGTCCCTACTGCACATGGTGCATTCTGGCATAGCTTAGAAGGCAGAGCTGGAAACCAGAGACCAGCCAGTCTGAGGACAGTCCAACAGAACACCCTGGTGGGTCAGCGAGTGATCTGCAGTCAGAATGAAATCACAGTGTCTTATGATTTGTATAAGAAATGCCATTTACAGACTTCTCTTTCTTGTAGGCTCCTGTACTGAGCACCGATCTTCAGCAGTGGAGCCCTATTCGGGAGGTGGTGGACACTCAGGAAGTAGAACCTGGATGGATTCAGAAGTACATCTCTTGAAACAGAACTTTAAAGGTAGTACCTGGTTTTCACTTCATCTGCTTTTTTCGTTTCTGATCTCCATATGAGGAGCTTGCATGCCTTCCCTGCTGTAATGGATAGAATTCTTTGAAGCCATGAACCCCAAAACAAAAAAACACAAACTAAATTTAAAAAAAATACTTTTCCTTGATTTTTCTAAAGTGTTTAAAAAACACAGGAACCCAGATTCGGACATAGTGGCTGCCCCAGGACCCCAGGAGAATATTTACACGACTGGTTTCTATATCCATCTAGGTGGCACAGCAATCACCTTCATGGGTTGGTTGTTCCTGTTTCAGGATCCTCCTGCCTCAGTGTCTGTGGCGCTGAGGTTACAGGCATGAGTCTCAAGGCCCAGCTTGATCTGCATTTTTTAACCTACCATGTACACTTGCATATGAGTAGTCCAAATGTGTCAACTCTCTGAACCATTTAAGCCAGAGAGTTAAAGCTTCCCCCAGACTCTACAGAAGAATGATCTGGTGGCATTCAGAGTTTTTTTCTGGCTGCGGCTGTGGCAAATGACCCCATAGAGTCCTAGAATCTCAAACCCGGAAGGTGAGGCAAAGAGGAAACTAAAATGTTCTTTAGGCCCAGGGAGAAGCATGCATCTCAGAACTGTGCCAGGAGAAGTCTTGGCTCCTTTGGGGAGAAGTACCCAGTAGTTACATTTGGTCATAGAATACAGGAGCTGCAGCTGGAGGGTGGGAGGGTGAGGTTGAGTCAGGAGAGTCGAGGCGGGAGGGGTAAGGAGTACCTTACTCATCAGGTTTAGGCATTTGCACGTAACCTAAGGACACTAGAAGATCATGACTTCCCCAGCAATCCTGACTTTTTTGATCTCCAACAGATCAGAACCAAGAAGTCCATTTCCTAGGTAGGTTAGTCAGTGGGCAGAGTGGCGAGCTGAGAAATCAGATGCTACACCTGGGATTGTGAACTTGGTGTATTGGTAGAAGTCAGGACAAAGGACACCAGGTGAGAACCATGGAGTGGGGCTTGGTAGACCCAAACAGAGCCTCCAAGCCTTCAATTCCTATCTTCTCGACCTGGAATAGTATGACATTCTTTGGGCTACCTATTTAATTCTGTTTTTTGACATCTTAATAGAAACTCTCCTTTGTAAAAATAGCTGGAATCAGAAGAACTTTTCAAAGCAAAACAAGGGCTCACTGGAAAATATTCCTTGAATTTCACCTATTGAAATAATTTGCTGACAGGGAACTTCACTCTTTTTAAAGTACGTGTTGTTGAGTTTAGAATGGTACACAGTTGTGTAACCAGTAAAGATACTGGACAGTATTGACCCCGAAAGATTGCTTCATACCCCACCCTTGCAGTCAACACCCACCCTACCCCACCCCCTGGGCTCCACATCAGGCAACCACCCACCTGCTGTGTGACCTTGTGGTTTTGCTGGGGGAGATGCACCGATAGTGTAGAAAGAAACTCAGTACAATGTACTTGATGTTCACCTGTGTTGTTTCCCAAATTTGTATCATGCTCCTTTCAAATGTAGAGTAGGATCCCCCCACATAGGTGTGTGTCAATTTGTTCACCCCTTCACTGGTGAGGAGAAATGTGGGTCAGTCTCAGTTTTAGGCAATTATGAACAAAATTACTAGAATTCTTCATGAGAAGCTTTTTGTGGAAACACAAGTTTTCGTTTCCCTTGGGTAAACAGCGAGGCAAAGCAGAGAGGTCCTGCGGTATGCTTTATCAGAAACTGCCAAATTATTTTCAAAGTAATTATACCACTTGCATTTGCACCAAAAATCACGACTGTCCCAGTTACTCCACCTCCTTCAGATGTGTTCATCAGTCGTCTCGGTTGTAGCCATCCATATTAGCGTGTAGTGGTATGTCTTTCCTGATTTTAATTTGCATTTTCATCATAGTTAGTATGTTAAGCACTTTCATGTGTGCTTACTTGCTTTGTCTGTCCATTGTTTTGTGAGGTGTCTGCTCAAATCATGTTTCTTTTGGGTTGTTTTCATATTATTAAGTTTTAGAGTTTCTTTAATATGGATATTCTTTGCTTATTCTCTCTCTCTCTCTCTCTCTGTCTGTCTGTCTGTCTGTCTGTCTGTCTCTCAATCTTTCTACCCTTCCCACTGTTTCAAGCATCAAAAAGAAGTTTTTGTATTTTGGAGGATAAGTCATCAATTTATTGTTCATGGCTTGTTTTTCGAGTCCTGTTTAAGAAACTCTTGCCTCCCTCAATACAGAAACAGTGTTCTTCTATGTTTCTTTTTAGAAATTCTTTAGTTCTAGCTCTTACATTTACATTATAAGCCAATTTAACTTGTTTTTTGACGGGTGGTTTGAAGGAATGAGATGACGTCAGGTGCTTTTAGAAAACCCCATCAGACTTCTCTACAGATTGTGCTACAAAAGGGATGGATAGCATTCTCACATGGCAACCATGGTCTGAAGCTTGGTGACTGAGGTAACTTCACCCACACATCAATCCACAGAGGAGCATACATGTAAACACCAAGCTGCTTTAAGGAAGAGCTGTAACCTTTCAGCTGGAGGCCAGTGCTTCTGCTGCAGAGGCCAGGTAACAGGACCAAGGTTCAGTCAGCTGTGACCAGGATCTGTGTCTTCGGGGCAAGGCTCCGAGGATGCCTCTGAAGGATCCCATAGGGCTCTGTTTTTGGAGGTTGAGTTTTCCATATAAAAATGGAGATCACAGATATTTGCCCTTTTGATTCTTCAGGTCATGGAAGACATCATAGACACCACAGGGCAGCCTGCACAAGACATGATGCAGGCAGGCGAAGGATGCAAGGAGAGCTCATAGTCCAGGTCACTTAGGAAGGTTCACCATGATAGAGTCTGGGGCAGAGCTGGTGCTCCACAAGACATCTTGATCCAAGTTGGAAAACTGAGCATCCATTTACACGATTTGGACTACAAGGCTCCCCAGCCCAAATCCTAGGCATTTCCACTTTTGCCAGAACAACTTCAGGGTGCTTCATCTTAATACTTGTCCACAGTAATACAGACATGGCTCCAAAACAGTTACACTAGTGACCATGTCCAAGGGACCAAGGGGACATTTCTCCTGTGCACATGCTGGAAGCCTCTAGGAAATTTTATCTTACACCTTGTCTGGAACAAGGTCCCAGCCTTGTAGAAAGGTATGAGAGCATACAGCATTTTAAACTTTGACACATGTTCAGAGAGTACATTGTTGGTAACTAGACAACCAGAAAGACCTAAACAAACATGTTTGGCCCTTACAAACATTAAAATCCAGGGCCCCATTATAGTTAAAGGTAATAGTCTAATGAAATTATACATGGTGTTAGAGTGTGAGGACTAACATGCAATTATAAACTCTGGGGTATGCTTAGTTGTGTCCCTGAAATGTGAGGTCCTTTTTAGCCTTAAAAAATTTAGCCCTTTATTTCAATTATGAGTTAATTAACCACTAATGTCATACAAACTTTGCTTAATGAAATATATTTTCATCCAATGTATTTCATGGTTTTAATAACGTAAGTTTCAGGGCTAATAGAAGGACCCCCAAATAAAAGTAAAATTACTTAAGTAGTAAAAATTACGCAGAGCTAAAAGGAATTGAATATAAGCATACCTTCTGCAGTGTGCCAGGCAGTGAAGAAGAGTGTGTTTGTAAAGTGAGAACTTAGAATCAGTGTCAAAATTCTTAATACAGAAATGCCTGTTAGACAGTATAGACTCAGTGAGAGGATTCATCTCTCTGCAAAACAGAGAGGATAGCTCTGGAAACGTGCTTGATAAAAGGCAGAGTAGTTGGACTTAGACCCATGAGCTGTCCTCCCAGGTGGAGAGCAGTGCTCTGAGGGTCTGTGTCCTTTGAGGACCTTGTGCCCTCTATTGGTCAGGGATCATGTTGGTTGCACAGCAAATTATGCTTTACAGCCATGGGTATGTTCTTGCTCCTTCATTCGTGTATAGGTGTAACCCAGGGTCCTTATGACTGACAGTCGATCTGAATCAAAGATCTATAGACTGTATATAGAAGATTTTTTTTTCCTAGGAAAAGTTGTGTTTTCTCGTTTTCTATGTACTTTTTATTCCATCTTCTTTTCCCTCTTTATTCCCCAAACAAACATCTTTTAAGCATCTGCCTCATCATACACTTGGACATATATTTCTTGCATGTACGCACTGATTCTGTGTGCATGTCTCAGTTAATACTTACTATATACATTACAGTCTTAGTTTATAGCCCAGGAAGCTAGCTCAGAGAAACGAGAGATGTTTCAAGACTACTTAACTACAAGCTTCTGTGACCCGTTTGACTATCTCTGCATCTACCCATCTTTTTTCTCTACTCAGAGCTGTCTCTCTTGTCATTTCCTTGCCATTTTATTATTTTATTTTAAAATCAGATATTTCAACACATTACCTCAAGGGTATCTTTGGTGTGTAATTCTGTGATTAGATTTTAGTATCATTAATATTTCCCTCTACAGGAAAAGTATTCTTGTTTACTTTCGGGTGATGCAGTGTGTCCTGGATCCAAGATAGGGAAAAGGGACAGTCATAGAAAGAAAATATTAAGTTCATTATTGAGCAGGGATTTAACTTGTCTCTCCTGCATCTTTTGATTTCTTGCTTTTGGAGAATTTGAGGACTTGGGTATGAATGCCATATTGGGAATTCTGATCTCTCAGAGCTTAGAGACACCCACAGGGTGGGAACTGTACCCTGTTAGGTAGCTTGAAAAGCCATTCAAAATACTGTAGAAGGAGGGGGGGCAGTGAGTGTGCAGCTAAGCAATGTATTAAAGAATCCAAAAGAGGGACCTGTCCTACAAATGGACCTTGAGACACCAGATGTCATTCAAAACTATAACGTAGGTCAAGTGGATAGAACCAGCTAGTAAGGGGAGCAGTTTATGGACTGACATTTAGATCATGGCTTCAAGCCCTAGACCAAAAGAAGACAGGGCCCTTATCAGAAGGACATGGGGCTAGGAGATCAAGATTCATTTACAGAGAAGATAGGTACCAACCACTGAGACGTGACTGACTTCCAGAACAGAAAGGGTCTCCTTCAGTGTACCCTTAGCTCAAACTGAATCTCTGTATCACTGGGTTGTTGATGAAGGTGAGAGATGGCCAAGTGGGAAGAAAGTGGAACCAATAGGAAAGCCTTCACTACATAGCATCATTGGCCTTGGAACTGACAACTTCAGTTGCCAAGCATGGATGAAATGCTGACATTGGGCAAGCTCTTTGGGTAGGCTGGTAGGATGCAGGTATTTACATTCTTCTCAAGACCTCAGGAATGTTGCGGTAAGATTCTGGGTAGGGGACTGGGATGTCCAGAACAGAGGTGCCCCAGGAGTCCTCTCACAGGGAGAACTGCATGGACACTCTGGACCACCAAGGGACCCCAAGAATTTGAGTAGTCTAGAGTTCAAGGAGACTCTGGGACTCTGTAGATTGTTTGGCACAGACAGCAATTATCAGGTGCTCCCACTAGAGCTGCCATCTTTGTGTGTCCATAAGCTGGAGCTATTGGGAATTTTTGCAACAGGCCCATCACTCTTGAAGAAAACTCACCTGATTACCATGGAGATGCTCCTGTTGGGGCTACATGTTCTATCTTGGCAAAGGCCTTGTGATTTGGTGTTAGATGAAAATAGGTCCAAACTGGCTTTGTATGAATTGAGCTTGAGCAAATTCTCCAGACTTACTGATGAAATTTCCTCAGGATAAGTCTTACCTCACTGGGTTGTTCTGATGGGTTTGTATATTTTTATGCGGTGATGTTCCTAATTATTCAATAACATAATATAGCATAAACCACTCATACTAAATCAAATATAACAGTTGTGTGTCTAGGACTGTGGATTGCAGGACAGAGGAGCAAGCATGACTCCTTACCTCTTACTTAGATTAGTTATTTTTCTTTTCCGTGTGACAAATTCCCGACATAATAGGTTAATGAAGAAAGGGCTTATTTTGACTTGTGGTTTCAGGAGGACATTGTCCTTCATTGAGAAGGACGTATGGGAGAGTGGCTCTGGATGTGAATGAGTGCACCTGTTGCTTTTCCCATCATGGCAGATCAGGATGCAGGGAATTAGAACAGAGGCAGTGTGGGAGAAATTCCATGACCTATCTCCATTCACTAGACCTCACGATCTTCCCAAAATGGCTCTACGGACTGGGAATCATGAGTTTCAAACTGTACCATACCCCACTGTGTGAGTCAGTTAGTGGAAGGGAATACCTGAGTCTGGGTAATTTCATAGAGAAAAGAAGTTTATTCAGCTCAGAGTTCTGTAGGGGAAAGGGTGTAACGTGGCATCAGCACACTCTAGCAAAGACCTCAAGCAGCAGTGTCAGAATAGTAGTTTAAATGAATGTAAGTGGCAGAGCTAGTGTGACCATGTTTCCTGTTTCTGTGAGAGCCCCCTGGTGAGAACTAACAGCATTTCTTGGACCTACCTTAACCCTTTTGGTGCTTCCGGTGACTTCCCATTAGGTTCCACCTCGGAAAGGGACCACCAAATCGAGGAGCAAGCCTTCATTCAGTACATCAGCCCTGGAAGGACAGACCACATTTAAATCACTTCGAGGGGCCATCAAGGTAACTTAGTAGGTAAAGACAGTGTGAAGCGCGATGACCCAAGTTCAAGCCCCTGGCATCTACATGGTAGGAGGAAAGAACTGACATCCCAAGGGTGTCCTCCTCTGACCACTGCACACATGCTGTGGCGTGTCTGGCATGCCCATGAATAAATAAATGTGAAAACATTAAATTGCATTCAAACCATCATACTTGTTCAACCTGAACCCTAAGGGTATGGTCTTAGATACCACGCATTAAGAGTTCTCAGTTGCAGTGTCGGGAGTACTAAGTTAGTAGGACAGGTGACTTTCTAAAGTGCCTCACATGATGCCAGGACTATGGCAGCTACTCATAGGCTATCATCTGGAGGCACACAAGTCAGCCCAATCTTGTATAGCCTCTTGGTGTGTACCAGTTCTGCGTGTTTGTCACCTGTGGCCTGGGGAAAGAGCAATTCCAGCTTCCTAAGGCAGTGTCTTGGGATTCATGAGTACGGGTATCTGTGATTCTCAGTGTGCCTGCCTAGCATCCATCAGGAAATGCTGGGGACTAGTGTGATCTGTTCTCATCAAAAGTCATGTTGAAACTTAATTCTAGATGGAAGAAAAGCCAGAAGACCATCAGTGTCTCCATTATCTACCACATGTCCTGATATGAGTGTCCCTGCTCTGCCACAATGGACTGAACACGCTGATGTCATGAATGAAGTAAGTCTTTTCTCACTTAAATGGCTTCTGTCAGGCATTTCTCAGAGCAATGACCAAAATAAGTGATATAATTAGAGACAGGTTAGTTGAAGAGTTGAAGAATGGTCTACCTGCCTCTCCCCCCCAAAAAAGTAAGCTTCTCCCCTCCGCAGGCTCTCTTATTTCCCTTCTTTCATGTGCTCTCTCTCCCTCTCACCCTTCCCTTCTCACTGTCAGATACCACCTGACGTGTGATGCAACCAGGGGCCCCTAACAAATATTGACCTTCTAGTCATCAGAACCGTGGGGCAGACACTCTTCTCCAGACATTACCCAGTGGAAGAGATTTTTGTTAGAGCACTGGCAAATTTCTTGGGCCATTATTGTCTGTGATTACCCTGCCAGGAAGGGAACCTGACCTGTCAGGCACTTCGTCATTTTCTTGTCAGGGAATAGGAGTCTCAGAGCAACAGGCTGCTCAGTCAGATGACAGTGTCCAAAGAATGCATACCTGAATCTCCTGCATGGTCGGGGACACCCTGTCCCTTGTCCCGCCCTGTTCCAGGGACGGCTGCTTTGAAGGGCTGAGTGGGTGGCTTTCAGGGTGAGCTTTGAGCTGGGCTGCCTGATCCCCCCCTCTTTATCTCAGAAGCACCCTCCAGCCCATCCTGGGTGTGAGCATCCAGCCCTGATGACAAACAGAAAGTTGAGCAGCAAGCGGGGGAACTCCATGTGGTGGCTTTGTTCCAAAGCAAGACAGTAGAAAGCAGTGCCGTGTGGCTCAGAGCATCTCTTTCTATAACCATTCGTGGAAAGATAAATCTCCCTCATATTTGCAAGTTGACAGGAAGAGGTAAAAAATACTTGAAATGTCAACTATTTATATAACCTTTGGCCTTTTCCCAATACTGCGATGTGCATGCTTCCATCTCCACACAAGAGCAGCGAGTTTCCTGTTTTGTTTTGGTTTCAGCAGCCTCCAGGCACCCCTTTCGATGAATTGGCACCCTCCACATGCTTGTCTGTTGGGCATTTGGCCTGTTTCCAGTTTTTGACTGCTATGAATAGCTTTGCAATAAACATCCATGGGCAAGCTGTGTATTTTTTTTTTCTCTTCTGAAAAACATACCCCCCTGGAACACTGATAGTTTGCTGTCCTCCTTCTAGTAGAGTCAGGAAAGGATGATTCTCTCAAGTCACCTCGAAGCCTGACTTTGTGCGTAAGGCTTTGACATAATGGGCTCATCATGAAGCATCTGCCTGTGGCATAAGGCAGAGCTTGGTGTTCCCGGTGGACCATGTACCGCTGGTGACGCTTTGCTTCTCCAACCCCTTCTCCTGTTGGCTAGTCCTGCTCACATGTGTGAGATGTCCTTTATACCTAGCTTTCCCCAGGACGTTACGTCTCCTTGCATACTGACCACTCAATTTCCCCAGAGTTACAGTGTCCGTTTCCAGCAGGCTCCATGTTTACATGCCAGAGTTAATGTCCCTAAACAAGGCCCTCTCCTTAGATGGTTAACCCAGATTTCACACAAGGCTAGGTTGTAAGGTAGAGCCTCCGGTGAGACAGTGGGGCTGTATCCTGAATGGAAGTGAATTTAGTTTACTCTGAGTTCCAAATGGAATCTCACAGACCACTCTCAAGTCCTAGTGACTATTATGGCTTAAATATGAAATGCCCTTCCTGGCTTATGTCTTGGCTGCCTTATAGCTTGCAGTACTATTTTGTAGGCTTTGGGTATTAAGAAGCTCTGGTAGCAGGCAGCTAGGGCTGTGCTTTTGAAGATTATACCTGTCCCTGGTTCTGGTCTCATGAGCTATGTTGTACTTCTTCCTAAGTCCATCATGGTATGAAGAGACTCTACCACACCTGACCTCCCTCTACCATGAACTCTGCTCTGTCTTTCTTGCCATGATGGGCTGTGTCCTCTGAGACCGTGGGTCCTTCCTCTACTAAGTTGTTTCTTTCCAGTATTATGGTCATAGCAACACATATATAACTGACGCAATGACTTAGAGCCAGCATCCTGCTCTCTGCAGGTGCTAACAGATCAGTGATTGCATCAACCTTACCTAGGTTCCTCTGTGCTTGTAGAGCAAGGTGGGCAGGGGACTGTGGACAGGAGAGTCCTTACACCCTACTTTTGCATTATACACGGAATGAGCATGGAAGATCTATCACAAACTCTGTAATTCCACAGTAGCATTCTCTCATGTCATGTATTAGTCACTACAGAGATGAAAGCGGCACAGATTCTTGCCCTGACTCTTCAATCCTTGTATCACAGATGTGACAGACAGTAGGTCAGCTTAAAGCAGAACTTTGTGGGGAGATGGGGAGTGATCAGTTTGAAAGACATCTACCTGAGATACCGATGAAAGGGAAGAAAGAGAGCAGGATTGGATGGCAGAGAAGTTGAAGGGCAAGGAAGCCAAAAAGGAAGCAGTCAATCCCGCAGGGGACTCTTGCCTTAACACCACTCTTCCATTGTCTAGACACTGAATAGTGCTGCTTCCAGCAGGGGACTTGGCATAGGATCAGCCTTGAAGTTCTAGTGGGTGCTGTCTGTCACCTACATATGCAACGGCTGGGGGAACTAGCTCTGCCAGGTTAACAAGAAAGGTGGGGCATGTATCAGGCTCTCTGGCACCTACATGCTGTAACAAAATGCTTGAACCTGGCTACTTTACAAAGAAAGAGTTGACCTTATAGCTTTTGAGCTTTTATAAGCTTTTGAACTTAAAGTTCAGGATTCTACAACCCTATATTTAGTCATTGGTAAGAGCCTACTTTGGGGTGTCACATGATAGCAAATGGCATCTTGCAGGGTAGGGGCTGGTTGATGACACAGTGAGACAGGGAGCCAGACAACAGGGGGAAGAAACCATTTGCATGAGTACTCACCTGTACCATGAGCCCGTGAAGGATAAACAACATTCATTGTTTCTAAGGACAGTACCCCTAGTTACCTAATTACCTCTCACTAGGCCCTGTCCCTTAAAGGGTCTACCCACTTCTTCACATTGCCACATCAGGAACCACATTTCCAACATAAACCTTTGGGGGGGGGACACACTGGAACCATATACAAACCATAGCACACCTTAGTCGGCTGTCACTCAACCTGCACTAGTATATGAACTTGAAAGCATTTACACAACTCCTGGATGCACAGCCAACAAACTCGGCAGTGTCCCCACAAGAAGTATGTCATTGGAAGTCATTCTGAGGTTTGTCTAATCTAATACTACTAACTGATGAGAATTGGTCTAGAGTTCTCTGGGGGACCCTCCTATTTTATATAAATATTGAATTGTTCTGTAGGTGGTAAGCATCTATCTGTAAGTTCCATGCTGTTTCCTCTATCTGCTTCAGTGTCTTTGATAGATGGCCTCCCAGGCACCCCAACCTCAGGGCAGGCTGACCACTTCCACAATTCATAAACCACTTCTCAGTCTAGGACTTCCTGTTATATGTCATTCATGTCAATGATGAAAAGCCTCAAAGTTCAGTCTTGAAATGGGGGTCCACACACAGGTATAGCCGATGAGCCCCTCCCTGCCTCCTGTCTCTCCCCAAGACTCTTAAGCTTAATAAACTCATACTGCCTAATAAAATTGCACAGATTTGGTGACTTACAAAAAGGGCATTTTTCTCACAATGAAGGAGGCTGAACATGTTAGTCAGGGTGCCAGGCGGTACTGGTTCCTCCTTTGATGTTTTCCCTTGACTTGGAAATGGCCATCTACTGAGAGAACTACAGGGTCTTCCTTCCTTATAGGTCATTGTCCGAATCTCTTATTATGACACTAATCTTATTGGACAAGGTCCTGCTACTGGCCCCATCGATCTTCCTCACCTGTTTTGGAGGACCTCTGTCCAAATTTTTCACATTAAGATTAGAGCATTGGCATGGGAATTTGGAGATAGAATTTAGCCATGGGCACCCCCCAGTCTGGTGCTTTCTGCATATCCCCTTCAAATGGTGGGCTTCAGATCTGACCAAAGTTCACGTTTTTCTCTTCCTTTTTACATGGCTCCTTTTTGTTGTTGTTGCTGAGAATTTCATACATCGATATCTCACTCTTTGCCCCTCCAATGATCTCCATATTCCCTCTAAAATTCATGCTCTTCTCTGATTTTTCACGTGCATGTGTGTATATATGGCACTTGATTTTGTACGTGTTGTGTTTAGGGCTGACCCTATGGGACTGGATAATCTCTAACAGGGCTTGTTCCTGGAGAAGACTGGTTCTTCTCTTAGCAAACATTACTTGGCAGCAGCTCTTCATTTTATTTAGGGTTGGAGCCTTGTGAGATTTTCCCCAGCATTCATGATGTCACGTTGACTTATATGGATCTTGTGTAGGCAACCATGCTGTGGGTACAACATTCTTGTCATGTCTAGGATACACTATCTTTTCATAGTCATCTTAGTCTTCTGGCTTTCAGCATCTTTCCTTCCTCTCTCTCATGTCGTTCCCTGGGCCTTACTTAGGTGTTGGAATTATGTTTTAGATGTCCCATATGATGATGGAAACCTCAGGGTCACTTATTCCCTGCATTTTAACTAGTTGTAGATCTCTATAGTAGCCCCTGTATCCTGCAAAAAGAAGTTTCCCTGATGAGGGTTGAGAGCTGCACTTGCCTGTGGTCATAATGTTAGGTACTTTGAGTGTGGTTGGGAATTATATTGGTTTAGGAAAGTTAGGTTCTTCTCAAAGGCCCATGACATCATCAGCCATGGGTATCAGAACTGAATATTGTATTAGAGTTCTCTAGAGAAACATTCAGTATGTTGTATGTATATTCATATATGTATACACATATATGCATACACATATATGCATATGTGTATATATATATGTGTGTGTGTGTGCACGTGTGTGTTTGTGGTTTATGTAATTTTAAGAGAGTTTTTTGGATTGGCTTATATAGATTGGAGATTGGGCCATTCAGCAGTGGTCATCTGCATGTTGGTGAGCAAAAGAACTGATTGCTTCTCAGTCCAAAAAGCTGCAAGCCTCAGAACAAGGGGGAATTAATGATGTCACCCTTCTTAACACAGATGTGCTTATGTGAGTCTCAAGGAAAGGTTTCTTCAGAAGCTGGAGTCTAATGTTCATGGATAACGGCAGCTACAGTAGACATGCTTTCTCAGAATGCATGGAGCCTGTGTAGACTTCTATCTCTTTCTTCTTCCACTTTCAACTCCTATCCCCCAGTCAATTGGGTGGAGCCACCCACATTTAGGGAGGGTCTTTCTCCCTCAGTTGCTCACCCTCATGTCAAACAACTCTGAAATGTCCTCAGAAGCACACCAAGAAATGCTAGGAATCTCTGAATCTAGCCCAATTGACAATTAAGATTAACCATCACAATACAAAGAAGAGACTGTGCAACGATGAGACTTAAAAAAAAAAAAACAACTTTCCCCTTCATCAAAACAAATGCTTGTGGTCCAATAGTATGATCTCTTTCAAAATGCCATACTGATGAAAAGATCTTTGAAATGGCTCACTGGGAGCTGCATCATACAGAGGTGTTCAGTCTCACCACTACCAGCCCCAACTCTTCATAGAGTAAGACTTCCATCCTGCTTCTGCCTGCATCTTTTCTCTCTTACCATTCATCAGGTTCTAAAACTGCCTTCCCTTCCCCTTGCCTCAGCCCAGTTTTCCCTACCAGGGAATAAGACTGACACCTTCTACAGAGGGTTCTGGGACTAGCCAGGAATTCACTCAGCCTGGAGGAGCAATACTTATAGGACCACACTATCCATGAACAAACAAAGGTTGTAAGAACTTGTAAACTCTAAATGCTATACAAAGTCTATGAAACACATGTTGTGAATATTTAGAAAAACAGCACTGTAAATTGCAGAAGACACATTGTAAAATGTGTATCTGTGAGAAAAGGAGGGAAAGAAGAGGAAAGGAAAGAACGTGTGTGTGTGTGTGAGGGGGGGGGAAGGAAGGGGAGGGAGAAAGAGAGTGAGTGTGTGGCAGAGAAAGGGGGTGGTGGTGATGATATCTCATTCTTATCTATCCCATCATTTCCCTGGAGCCACATCACTTCCTCATCCACTGACAACTACCATCAACACATCCTCTGAACTCGAGACTTCCATTCTCAACCTTCAGACAGTGCCGCCAGTCTTCCCTGCACCTATGTCAAGTTCATCATCATGATTGGAGGACCTAACCTACTTCTTTGTTCTTGCTTCTCATGTAGAACCCAGGACAAGACAGAGAAGACAACTTTTCCAAGCCACGGAGTAGAGAAAGGCTTCTCAGTGTGTGCTCCACAGACTGGCAGCATCCACACCTCTTTTTGGTGGTCGAGCATAAATACTCTCTACTACCACAAATTATGCAGCTGACTTTCCTGTATTTGGAGAAATCATGCGTTAGCATACCTGGAGTGCAATGGATGAGCCTCACCTTGGGAAAATCACCCTCATGATCATGAGATCTCCCCTGCCAGGTAAGTATGTATCCACACCTCTAGCAAACTTGCTAGAAATGCGTACTCTCAGGAACCATCCAGGTATATAGAATCAGGCATTCTAGGGCTTGCAGCTGTGATCCACTTGAATGGGTCCTGACATGCTGGCCTGAGAAACACTGGCTGAAAAACAAGACTTGAAATTCAACCTAGACACTACTGGGCTTGCCTGGCCCCATAGTGTCGAGGTTGCCTGTATTTGTGCTATTAACAGTGCAGTGAATCCTGGTTAGAGTCTGTCTTCTCCTCTGAGCTTTGGGGACCTTGATTCAGTCTTATTTACTTTACAAACTAACACGTACACTGTCTGGCATCGAGCGGAGGCTCAAACGCTTTTGAACTGCTATCATGAAGTTGGTTCAAATGATTAACTTAGTGCCAGAGATGTCCCTACTTGTGCAACAAATGAAGCCCCTAACTTGAGCGGACTCCACAGCTGCAAGTGAGGGAAGAAAACAGTAGTTAGCACACTTTGTACCTTTTCCAGAGAACAATTCCGGGGAGAATTATCTCCTCCTGAACAATCCAAGCATAATCCCTGATAGCAGATTTCATTGTCCTTGGTATATTCCTAAGCCAGGATTTTACTCTTGTTTAAACATTAGTATTAGTGCAATCTATCCCCAAGAAGATGGCTTTTTGTGGCAGCAACTCCCACAGAAGGAATGACATTGATCCCTAGTTCTCCGCCCTAGTTGTCCATGTCGGGAAAGTCCCTAGAAGCCTTTGACATAGTGAGATCAAGAAAACATCAGAAAGCAGGTTGCATCACATGATGGCTTAGAGAAAATAGATGTTACTTAGCTAGAACAAGATAACATGTGGAATATTTCCATGTTTTCCATATTTCAAAGTCATAGTAACCTAATGAACAAAGTTATTGTTCACCTACATTGCTATGGTTTATATAAGAGGCTGCACCCCTGTTCCTTTCTGTGGCTGATTGGTTTGTTGGAGTCACCTTTCTCAAGATAGTTATTGTCAGTGCTAGTGGGAGCACAATGAAAGAGACTCAGTGAACAGTTATAAGGCATGAATATTTCTTGCTTAGAACATCCATTGGGAGGCATGGGCTTGGGGATACCAACCTCACTCACAGTGAAGGTGCTAAGAAAATGAAAACCAGGAGCTCACTTGTGAATGAACAGTGGGAACCAGAACAGCAGAGGGAAACGAATGTACTTAGTAGTACAAGATCCACAGAGAAGCATGCCCATAAGAGACAGGAAGGACTGGCTGCTGGAACACCCACGGGCAGCTTTCACAGCTTTCCTTTTGTCAAGGTGCATGTGAGTGGTCACCTATGTCTTGAAGCTTAAGGAAACTGGGATGAGTGTAGTCTGGAAATTTAGGTGTGCTGTCATGATCAAGGCATTATTTGCCATTAGTAGGAGGAGCAACAGCATGGCATCAAGCTAATGATGATCCTAGGAGTCAGACTGCCTGGGCTCAAACATGACTGCTTCTTTCCAGCGGATTCATCCTTCCTAGGTAGGCTAACTTTTCTGAACCAATGTTTGCCTAGTGCCTGGAATAAAAACTGTGCTCAGTAAATATGAGCGACTCAGAATCCACACTCTTTCTACTGTCTCACAGAAGTCTGAATAATAGTCACAGTGTTGTTGAAATCCAGTTCAAACATAAAATGTTTAGTTCCTTGGATTTGGGGAGATGGAGAACATGGAAAGACTTCCTAGGTTGTCAAGGACAGATGGGTCTCTGTGGCTGTTGAGAATATTCTAGACAAACTGAAAGCATTGAGGGTGCAGTGTGTTAATCACGTGCATCTTATTTAGATAACTTTAGAACCCTCAGGTTTGGTATAGTCAGGACATCTCAGGATCTCCTATAGATTCTGAGGGATAGCTGCACTTCTTAAATTAGTTGTTTTCAAAGCGACAGTCTCTCAAACAGCAGGGCCAGCACTATTTGAGAACACCTTAGAGAAACACGTTCCTCAGGTGGCTGGCTCAGCAGCTCGGCAGGCAATTGACCTTAGGCAATTATTATAAACAAAGGATCCACCCCTAACACCACCCCTGCAGCCAGAGGCCCCAAAAGAGCACACAAACAAAGATCCAGCCCCAAAGAGTCAACTTCCAGTAAGTAGCCAAGGCCAAATCACTTGTCTGTATACCATATAGGTCACGGCAATGGGAAGCTCATGGCCTGAGCCCCACATTCCAAGAAATTCTTAACTCTGGACTGTGATCCAGAGTGACATCAGACTAGTGCTTCTCCTCAGCCTACCTAGATACATGTTTTCAGCCTTCACTATGAGGAAGGAACACGTTTTTGGAGCGTCCTACACTGATAAACAAACGGACACACATAAACCTGTCTTAGTTACAGCCTTACTTTACCTCATCACCAAGCTGCAGTACTTTTGGGACTGACTTCAGTATCCCCTGATGAGGGAAGCAGCCGGTACAGCTTGCTCTCAGGAGTTACAGGAAGTCCTCTTACCCCCACTGTAGTCTCCCTCCCAGTGGAAGGTCCTACCTTGGTTTTTTGTTTTTTTTTTTTTTGGTCTTCCCTAAGCCTAGAAGAACTTATACCCACCTGGCCTCGATCACAGCAATTGCAGGCTGAAATGGCTCTCAGTGAAATAACCTGTAGCAGCAGGAGCCAGCTTCTTCTGACTCGAAGGACTGGGGAAGCAAGGAGGTCGCTGCCTGAATTTTATGCAAGAGTTTTAATATCCAAAAGGGACATACACTGGTTGGTATTTATGATGGTTTAGGAAATTGGAGCAAAATAGAAACATTGACCACATTTTGAGTAACAATGTAAAAAAATTTCTTTTCCCTAGTTGCTATGATTTTAATGTGATGACCAAATCAATGATTTAATATTTGTAGGTGAGACCTTTGATAGGTGTATTAGGCAGAGGCAGAATGGAAAAAAAATATATATCTAGAGAGAACTGTACTTCTTAAGTTAGTTGTTTTCAGAGTAATAGTCCCTCAAACAGCAGGGCCAACATTATTTGAGAACACCTAGAGAAACACATTCCTGAGGTGATTGGCTCAGAAAGGCGTATAGATGTGTGGGATCAATATAAATATTTATATGTGTGTGTCCAACAAAAGGGGGCTAGACTGGCTTATGCTAGAGGTCTGGGTGATCCAACAATTGTCGTCTAGATGCTGAGGGACTGGGAATCCAGCAGGCATGCAGCCCAGGAAACTAACTGAATACCTTTGCAGTCCTAACCGGGCACTGAAGTCCTCGAAAACTCCGGAGTTTCGTCTTCTTCAGTCGATTCTGGAAAACCCTGGGATCTGATGTCAGCAGGGAACTCTAGTAACAGCAACACAGAGAGATGCTCTTGCTCAAGAAGAAGTCAGGCAGTGCTGATTACATCTGAGCCACAGGTGAAGGTGTCTTTTATTTTGAAGGAGGGTCTTTCCCCCTCCGTTAATCCTGTCTGGAAGTCTTACTGACATGCCCACAGGTATGTTTCCTGGTTGATTCTGGGGTCACTCAATTTGACAGTCAAGATTAGCCATCACAATCGGTGTGATGATTAGGTTTAATTGTCAGCTTGGTAGGATCTGTAATTATCTGGGAAATGAGCTTCTGGTCGGGCCTATGGGAGATAACTGGGTTATGTTAAGTGATGTGGGAAGACTTATCTGAATTGTTGGCAGGACAGTTCTCTGGGCAGGGAATCCTTGGCTGTGTGAAATGGAGAGAGCAAACTGAACATTAGCTTACCTTTGCCTCCTCTTTTTCCTCCTGGTGGACGTGATGTGACCAGCTGCTTCAAACTTCTGCCTTCATGGCTTCCCTGCGCTGATGGTTTACACCTTAAACCGTGAGTTAAAATAAGCCATTTTCTCCCTTAAGTGGCTTTTCTCAGAGTGTTTTATCACAGCAGCAGAAAGGGAACTGAGGCAGTAGGCAATCAGGATTAGCTGAGTCATAAAAGTGGTGATCTCAGGATGGCATCAGGGACCTCCTAAGAGGCTTCTAAGAGGCCTTAGCTAGCATGTGTGCTCTATCTTGCCACGTGGCACCTTCTGTCCTTTTTTTTCTGCAACCAGAAGGCCCTGTCTAGATTTCCAGCATTCTGCTCTTAGACTTCCTCTCCAGTCTCACGAGTCGGAGAAACTTCTGTTCTTCTTGAGTAGTGAGACGCTAACATTTTGCTATAACACACACACAAAAAAAAACCAGACAAACAAACTCCCAAAAACCTAAGACAGATTTATCCATGAGTAAAGTTTGGTTCAGAGGTGCTAAGCCATATCCCTCACTCTCTCAGGGCAACACAGGGTAACATGGCTTCAGGCTAGCTCCTCTTCCTGGAAGCAGATCTGTGTGATGTGTGAAAATGTAGAGTACTGTCCCACTTCGTGAGGAGAACCAAGGCTTCACAGCCGTGAACTTTCTCCCTCCTGGCCTTTGCTCTGTTGTCACACTCTTCCTTTTAAATACATTTTAACCTGTGTAACATTGTTATTTGTTCAGAAATGGGCAATCAATTAGCTTTCAGTGTATTTTTAGAAAAAAAAGAAAAGAAAAACTCTTAGCATTTATCCCCATCCGTTGTTGGATCCGGAGTTCCTCATCCCTCTGTGCGGATACGGGTTTCCTTTGTGCTGTGGCTGCTGCCTTGACGATTTAATGTAAAAAAAAAAAAAGTTGATTTGGTTAAATTTCCTGAAATTATTTTCCTTAAACATGCAATTCTCTGGAGAGTTTTGCCTTGGTTTCAATGCTTCTGGATTGTGTTTCTGACCCAAAGGTGATGGCAGCAGTTGCTGCCCCTCATTACCAAGCTGTCTACAGTTTCAGTTGCCCAGAACATGGACTAAAGCTGTTGTTTTTACCTTAAAGAGAGACTAACAACCTCTCCTCCATTGTCAGTCATTGATGCTCAAGGTGGCATCTCTCAAGTACTTGCTGGGATATTAGGGCACCAGCTAGGTAGGAGAGATGTGTGAGAGCCCTTTGTTGTTATTCATGGTGGTAGATGCAGGGTGCAGGTCTTGCGTGGAGATTCCCAGCTCTCTTGGCATATTGTTTATCATGGTTAAAATATGAAATACCCTTCAGAAGTCATGTTTGAACTGGTTAGTCCCCCAGCTGGTGACATTGGGAAAGTTATTGAACGATTCATTGCTGGGCTTTGGCATTTTATATCTACATCTACTTTATATTCTCTAATCTCTGCTTCCCATGTGTTGATGAATGGGACCACTCTGCCTCCTGGCTGCCAAGCCAGCCTCATGCTCCTGCTGGCATGCCTTCCCTGCTATGATGGATTGTACCCTCTCTCTAGTCGGCTGCCTTTGTCATGGTATTCTTTCACAGCATCAGAAGAGTAAGTAGCATGCTGCTCCCTCCCCACCTGCTCACTCAGCATACCAGTAGTGGAGGTTTGTATGTGCCAGGGCATCAGTTCTCCATCATGTCCTCCTTTAGCCATCTAGACAGACAGCTAAAAATGCCCAACTTCCTCATCCATGGGAAGCAGACGATCAACATCATGAACACACGAGGCTTAGAAAAGGCAAAGAGCAGTAGAACCCTAGAAAACTGTTCACTCCATGAAAGTAGAAGATACTATTTGACACTTGTCTTATTTGAGCGTGTCTAACAGTGTCAGCTTTGCTTCAGAATGCAGAAACAAATCTCTGAGTTAGAAATAGGTGCTAGAGTGGTGCAGAGTTTCTGCTTATGGACCACCAACCTGTTCGAGGTGTGGCACATCCAACTTCTTATTCAGTTATACCACGTACGCTGTCATACCTCAATAAATGTCTCATCCACCCGATGCAGTACACCAGCTCTCAAAACTAGACCTGGCTAGGCAAGTTAGTCAGGGGACAAACTCTGCTGTCCTTGGAAGGACGCATGGTCTCTGAGTGATTGCTGTTTGATCTGCTCTGTGCTTAGAAATGCCTGTGTAATCTACAGCTGAGCTGTGCTCTTTGAAAACAGGCAGCTCACTGGCCCCCTCTCCTCTGCCCATCGATCTACATAACTTCCAAAGAGAAGGCATGTGACACTGGCCGCACAAACAGAGACTGCTTTGATCAGAGGAGAGCGGCTTTCTGCTCATGTTTTCCTGAAGGAAACTTGTATTTTCATGTTGTTATTTACTCAGCAGCATAGAATTTGATGCCTCCTCTTGTCCAGTAGGTGCCATAAGAAAGTCCTCTCTGGAGTCCTCATCTTCCCTGATCTCTCATGTCCCATGCTAGATCAGCCCCCTGCCCTGTACTCCTGCTGCCCCATCCAATGCTCCTTTAAACTACTTCCCGTTTTTCTGAGACAGGATTTCACTTTGTAGTTCAGATTTAGGCCTGAAATTCACTCTGTAGCCAAGACTTGTCTCTGGACTCTGACTCCTCCCATATCAAGCTTGTTTTGATTTTATGTGCATTTTATATGGTTACTTGATTTTTTTTTGATAAATAGAGATTAGTGACTTCAAGTCTTACACTTCTGTGGTTCTGTTTGTCCATATGATAGCTTCTCTGGCAGTTGCTTTATAAATTTGATGCCATATTATTTGATGCATATGGATCCATCATAGCTAGACCTTATTCCGTATTGCACCCTCTATCACCGGAAAGCAACCTTCATATCATGTGATATGTCTTGGTGGCATTTCTGCATATTTGGAAAACTTCTTTTAGGTTAAAAATAATTGTTGAAAGGAACAAAATAAAAAGAAAAATTGTCGCAATCAGCTGAAAAACAATCAGATTTGATATCAATTGTATTCTTTCAGCTTCTCCGAAGGCCTAGAAAATGTCAAACTGAAAAGCTAGGATGTGTTGGGATAGCAATGTGAAAGCCACTCAGAGTTTATAGTCACATGTGGGTGTAGTTTGTGGGACAGGAAGCGAACAATTTTAGTTGCAAATGACAGATTTAAACCTAGGACCAAGGGCTAGAAAGATGCTTCAGCAGCGAAGAGCACTTGCTGCTCTTGCACTGAATCTCGGCTTGTTTCCCAGGACAGGCATTGGGTGGTCCCAGCCTCCTGTAACTGCAGCTCCAGGGGACTGCGACCCCAGTTCCCTGTGACGAAATCGTAGCAAACCAACTCAAGAGATTGTTGCAAGTCATTGCAGCAACACGTGGAAATGGGAGACATGTAGGGAGTGCTTGGTCCAAGTGTCATTCGCGTCTTAGGATGCTACCATGAAAGTTCAACCGGTATTTTTATACTCAAAGCCAAGTTCTTAGGACTTACTAAGCCATCTCAGGCAAATCACTTGATCTGCTGGGTCTGTTCTTTTTTTTAATTTGTAAAATTATATATGTCTTAGAGTTACTAATATATGTGAAGTGATTAACAGTATAAGTTTAATTTAAAATCTCACTCATTATAGAATACCAGTGTTACGTATTTATCACTTACTGAAAGCTAGATATTATTCTAAGCACTTTTCAAATATCAAATAGATTAATTCTCATAACAGTCTTATGATCTCTACAACTAGAGATCTCAGTTTAACTTCTAAGGAAATATGCATAAGGAGATAATTACTTTGCCCAAAGTGACACAGTTGGTATGTAGGAGAGGTTGGATCCAACTCCAGACAGTCTGGCTCCAAAATCCTTACTTTGATCTGTAACATCATCTCAATATAAATGTTAAAAAGATAGTATTCTATTACTGGGAGGTTACTAATTTGATTGACTGCAATCATTTTGATATAATCTAAAAGTATATATTAGAGTTTTCCAAATATTCCATCTGTTATTTAGCTCTCTAGAAGTTTTATTGAATAAGTACATTGAGTAAATAAACCTAGTCTCAAATAAAACAACACAATCAAATAAATAGCAGCAATAAGACTTACGTGGTAGGTGAAAATCTGCATAAAATGTAGCTAAATATTATCTGCCTAAATTTTAATTGGGTAGAAATTTTCGGGTGGTAAAGACCTTAACAGATTCATCTGTCAGCATGTTGGAATGGGTCTTTGATAGGCAGGGAAGAGACTATTATAGATTCAAACAAAAGAATCCTCTCTATGAATCATCTCCCATGGTCTCAGGTGAAGTGTGTCGGACAGAAAGTAAGCACCACTGTGATGTTCGCTCTCCTCTAAGGAGAAGAGATACCATATACTCAGAAGTGTCGGAGCATACATGCTGATTAACTGTCCATCTATTGATTTGGCTTGATTATGTCCTCCAGTGCAATGTGTTGGAAGCCTAATCTCCAGTTTTATATGTTCATGTGTTTGGAAATGGGGCCTCTGGGAGGCAATGAGCATCAGAAGTCATGAGGGTTCAGTGCCCATGATGTCCTTAGTTGCTTTATAAAAATGAGTAAGAGAGACCCAAGGTAGCATCCTTGCTCTGTCTTTCTTTCCTTGACAAGTCTCCTGTTACATTACAATGTAGCAAGAAAGGCCCTCCCCAGCAATGGAGCAGATCCCAGGGCCGTGCTTTTGTGTTTTCGGTCCTTTAGAACCATGAAACGAAAGCAATGGTTCCTATTCTTTATAAATTACCCAGTATCATATGTGCATATGTGTGTGTGTGTGTGTATATGTGTATGTTCTTTATAAATTAATTACCCAGTGTCATATTATGTATGTATGTGTAAATATATACACACATTTTTTTTTTTACAGATTAGAACACAGATCCCAAAGATTATGAAAGGAGGGGATTGGCTGTAACACTAAATAGGAAGAAGCCTTTGAAGATGCAGAGGATGAGGCATTTGGGGCTACCAGCATCGTGTCACGTCCTATTAGATGGGAAAACCGCTTTGACTGCTCACACATGCACTGCCGTTTTAAAAGGTGACAGACTATTTGACCAACAAACACTAAAAAGAGATTTTGAGCTTCTGCGAAGTTAGTATGAGGTCACTCACTGTTAAAATATAATAGGGCAGCTTAGATAATGCCTTTACTGACAGGCACACAAATGACCAGTATCACATATCACCTTTATTTGCAGACAGGCCTGTCCCTTAGCCTGTTCTGGCCAATGTCTGATGTTAGCATTGGGATCAGCTTTAGAAAGACCTGGACTGAGGAGAAGATTCATTGGTTGAAGTATTGAAAGGAAGACAAAAAGATCCAGAGTCTGTAATTTTCCCACCCACATTAAGTTATTTGGATAAAACTCAGCTGTCATAATGGGACTGAACTCACTAAAAATAAAATATGTCTGAGAATACTTTCTCAGGTTTGACTGCTCTCTCTGTGAGAAAGAACAGAGAAGTTTGGGGGCCTCTGCAAAATACAGCCCTGTATCAGAAAGTGTTGGCTTTTGTTGAAATTTATTGCTGGAGATTTATCGACTTGCGAGATAAATATTGACCAAGTCAAAGTCAAGGTTATTACTTATCTTCAGGAATAATAAATCTTAGTGTTTTCAGTGACACAAAGTCAATATGTACTTTGCTGCATAAAGTCCAAATGAAGAGTTTCATCGAAACATCTGTAAATCTCTCCATCATGACCACAATGGTAGCTTTAAAATTTTTATTTTTAAAGAAAGAATGGTAGAGAGACCTGGTGGGAAGATCTGTGCACTGCTAGGGAGGTAGCCAGGTAGCCCCATTTCTAGTGTGAAGGAACAGTGGTTGGCTCCGTGGTTGTTCATTGGTTATCTCTGATTCCAAGTCAGAAGAATCAAAATTTTCTCACCCTCTGTAGGAGGTAGAGTGATCTGTAGATTCCTGACCACTGGTACATTTCAGGATGAACTATTGTAACTTTTTAATACATGCAATGAATGGATTCCAGCAAACTTGTTGGAACAAATTAATGAAAACAGTCTTGACTCATTGGCGACGTCTGTTTCTAGCATATATTCACCTTCTCAGTTCACTCCATCCACGTTACTCAGCAGTCATAGGGTAGTTGGTGCTCCACAAGTCCATCTATAAAAATAGTTGTGGATGCAGAAAAGTTGAAAATCACTAATTCTTTCCTTGGGAAGTTCTTCTCCATGGAGCTACATATTAGGTGACTAACTGAAGGATGCCTGTTAAGTCAGGAACTACAATTTACAATAGGCTGTCTTTGCCTGAGTCCTCCAGGTACATAGGTGGGTCCAACTGGGTAGCTCTTTCTTATATCATGCTTGGCTGCCCCTGAAGGTACTCAGCCTAAAAATGGGAGTCCAGCTTTGTGCTGCTGCTTACTGCCATCCCTCTTCTATATTCTCCCTAATGGGCTGGGCTGTTCTTTAGTTCCTATTATTTGTTTATTTTCAGGGATGGTGATCAAGCCCATTGCCCTTGTGAATATGAGGCAGAGATCTCACTTCTAGCCCTTGCAGTCGACTTTCAACCTAGTAGCCATAGCTTCTTCCACAGTTTCAGCCAGACACTCTTCTGTTTCAACTCTTGAGGATGACTTATGTGTTAGTTCCATGCCTACAGATTCAACTACTGTGGCTTAGAAATATTTTGAAATTTTAGAAATTCTCTTTTATTGATTGAGTTAGTGTGTGTGTGTGTGTGTGTGTGTGTTCCTTTAGGTTCAGATGACAAGGAACAACCCTCACACAAGCTGGGGTGTTCTTAAAACAATAATAATATTTTTTGAGGTATCAGGGGTGTGAGTCTCAAATCAAGAAATCTTCATGGCCATGCTCCTGTGCGGCTCTTTCCATGTCTTGTCCAGGTTCTAGTGGTTGTGCAAACACTTGGCATTCTATGGTGTGTGGCTGCATCGCTCTTATCTTGGCTTCTGTTGTTTCATAGCGCTTGTCCCCGTGAGAATCTGTTGTGTACTCTTCTTCTTTCAAGGACACCAGCGATTGGATTAGGGCCCATGATATTGCAATAGGCCTTCATCTTAGCTTAATGATACTCTTAAAAAAACCCCCCCCCCCCGACCCTCACTGCCTGATTTGGTGGCACACATCTTTAACCCCAGCAATCCAGAGATAGGCGGATCTCTGTGAGTTCGAGGCCAGCCTGCACTGCAAAGCAACAAGTTCCAGTACAGCCAGGACTACACACAGAGAAATCATCTCTAACCACCCTCCAAGAAAGAGAGAAAGAGATAGATAGATAGAGACAGAGACAGAGAGAGACACAGAAAGAGACAGAGACAGAGAGAGACAGAGAGACAGAGGGAGGGAAGGAGAGGAAGGGAGATGCCTCCACCTCTATAAGCTCCCACTCAAGAGTACCAAATGTTAGGCCTCAGTCTATCTTTTGGGAGATACCGTTCCACCTACCACCTCTACCCAAGAATGAAATTAGATCAATGGCCTTTGGACCACAAAGGTCTCACCTCCTCCGGTTCCTTCCTTCTGCCCTACACCGGCTCTAGCACTCCCTCATTTCTTCTGTTCCTCAGACACGCCTGAATCTGTACTAAGTCTTTCCCCTGCTTGGAATCTGTTCCTTTGAGGTCGACTTGCTTTCCTTCAAAGCGCCATTCCGAGAGCCTTCTTTGGTCACTCAGTGCAAGTCTATTTTAACCTTTGCCATGGTTTGTGTTGGCCTTAGACTCATCACCAGCTGTGTTGGATTGTCTACTTAGGGCTTCTCTCCTGCATGATGATGTCTGTTGCTGAAGAGCAGCACCTTGCCTGTCTTGTATGTGCCTTGTGAGGACTTGCTGGGACAGAGTGGACCCTCACCTGAGATTAGCTGATGAATAAATAGTAAGTTTCATCTGGCACAGCCCTGCAGAAAGTCAATCATGTGTTACCTGGAGATTCGTCCCTAACTCTTGGTGACATTCCCATGGTTTTTTAAAACCTGCTACACACCTAGCCTGTGACTACACACCAGATAGGTTCAGCCTCTCTGGATTGTTACTACTTGCAGGCTTTCAGGAAACTGGGAAGAACTTTACACACATGTATCTTGACGTTAAATTTGTGTTTTTATAATGAAAGGAAAATGTGGCTTTAACTTGCTTTTTACTTATGACAGTTTAAGAGATTATTTCACTTAATGCTTCTATGAGCCCTATGCCTTCCTGGAGTTTTCATGCTTCCAATTATACCATAAAAACACCCAGGGTCTGCAGTAACTCAGTGAAGCAAAAAAGGCTTTCCTGGATCTCATTTCTTTGGGACACATTGCATTTACTAGAGGGGTGGACTTAGCAGAGCAATTGGGCTTTGAAGGATACACCTTTAGAAGAACAGAAGCAATTATGTGCTCACTGTCAATCAACAGCAGCACAGACCAGAATGACATTGAAGCCAATGACATCCAACTGCTTCTTCTTCCCAGAAGCAGGAGTGTGGACACTCTAGGAGCAGCTTGGTTAACACTCTCTTTTGGGTTGTTACAAGTAAGTGAAATTTTCAGTCCCTCTGGCCCTTGTGATCTTTGTTCATACCTGTGGTGCTATAATTGGGGGTATGTTCGGTCTCCTCTGAGACTATTGTTAGGATTTGATTGAATTCTCCTTTAGGGGATGATTAGCTCATTAGGAGGGATCAATGCTTTCTCACTGGGTGTGATTTTGTGACAATGGATTGCTATCAAGCAAGGCTGCTCCTTGCCTTATTGCAGCCTGCACCTGTTTGCTCTTTTAACATCTACACACTGTGAAGCGGCAGAAAACCAGCACCAGATATGGGTCTTGGTCTTTGAATTCCAAGCCTTCAGAACTGTGATTCCAAAGAGACTTCCTTCCCTCCTTTATAAATCACTGACTTGGGTACCCTTCTGTAGTGATGGGGGGAGGCCTATGTAAAAAACGAGGTAGTGTGTTTTTGGTTTTCCATGCTATACAGACACAGTCATCAGAGTGAAACAAACTGGAGATCACATGCAAGTGAATGGGCAGAGCCATCTTCCAATAAAACTTTATGGATACCAAAATTAGAATTAGGCCTAATTTTCATATGTCACTCAATATTCTTTTTTATATTCTATACCATGTAAGTATATAATGATAGTTCTTAGCACACGTGCCATACGAAAGCAGGTGTTAGGTAAGTATGGCCTGTGAGCTTGCTCTGTGGGAGATATAGAGGCACAAGTCCCAGAGTCATTGTGGGAATTGGCGGGCATATGCTGTAGCTAGTGCACCGGGCTTAACCCCATGGTGCTTATTCAACAGTGGTATTCATGCATCCCTATGCCAAAGGGAAACAGACTCATCTATCACATAAAGCAGAAACTGGAGGCTGAGTGACCACTTAGTTATAACTGGAGATCTGCTGCTTTTGTCCCGCCCCCCCCCCCAAACCAGGGCTGATGGCAGTTTTCTCTCAACCACTGATGGAATACGCCCATGGCAAGGCATCTACAGTCATTTTATCTCCTCTCCAGCCCAGTTTTGTTTCTTGTTCTTTTCTCCCTCCTCCAGTTCTCCCTTTTCCAGGACACCTGCATTTCTTCTCTGTAAACTGGAAGGATTTCGAGAGGCTAGGTTACCAGGGAATAAGATGAACTGGTAGGAAAGCCCTACTCTCAGAATGACTTCTGCAGGGGGAAGTGTGGAAGAGAAGCAGTCTAAGAGACCAGGACAAGATACTCTCTTGAGTACATGGGGGAGGGGAATGACATGGTCATATTCCCTCCACGGAAGTCCACCATGTAGAGTTCAAGACATAGACACAGGCTCTGGAATCTGTTCTAAGAATACCAGAGTGATAGGACCACCTCTTGCACCTGGTAGTCATGGTACATGGCTCTTAATTGTGTGGACATCACAGTGTTATTGAAGTTTCTTAAGTACTGCATGCACAGCTCTTGGCTACATACCTAGTCTGAAATATTTGACAAATGTTAGCTTCTGTCTCTAATCCCATGACAGAGCTAGAACCCAGGACCTACAACATAGAGGCAAACATTCTAAAACTGAGCCACACCCATATCCACAAATGACATAACTTAATTCTTTATGACTGCAAAAGAGTCCATTGTGTATATACATTGCAATCTCTATGTCCACTTCTCTGATTGTGAACACATAGGTTCTACAATATCACCTTTGTAAATAGTGCTGCACTGAACAATTATATGCGAATATCTGTGATATGTCGAGTTAGTGTCCTCAGGGGTGTTATTGCTGGATCTGAGAGGTCTATTTGTAGGTTTTGGTTGTTAGCTTTTAGAAACATCTATACTGATTCCTACCAGCAATGTTAAGCTCATCAAGTACTTGGCTTGTGTGAAAAGCCCAGAAAGAGAACCAAACCCTTTGCTAATCTCTCCCTTCATAGAATTTGCACTTCACCTACTTATTAATACTAAATCCCAGTTCTCACACCTGCCTACGTATGAGCATAAATATTCTACAGAACATTGAGTACAAGTTTTAGTGCACTTCAAGGTCTGCTTTCCAAAATCTAGTATTCACCTTTTATTTGTGCAAATATTTTTGGTTTATAAGTTCTGTTTAAAAGGATGTTTTCAAATGACTTGTTGCACTAAAATAAGGACCACTATATTCCTTTAATCCAATACTCGTGAACATGTGATAGGGTATGTACATTGACATACTACTGGTAACAGTGAAAGTTATCAGATCAACATCCATAAAAGTGATGGATGATTTAGTCCATTAATATCAATTGGGAATATAACATGAGAAACTAATTCAAAACAGATAAAATCGCCGGGCGGTGGTGGCGCACGCCTTTAATCCCAGCACTCGGGAGGCAGAGGCAGGTGGATCTCTGTGAGTTCGAGGCCAGCCTGGTCTACAAGAGCTAGTTCCAGGACAGGCTCTTAAAAAGCTACAGAGAAACCCTGTCTCGAAAAACCAAAAAAAAAAAAAAACCAGATAAAATCATAAGCATAGAAAAGATCACTGGAGAGATGATTAACATTTCATTATAGAGACTTGGAAAAATAATTAAAATTTAATTCTGAAACATTATGTGAAAATTTTGAAATTATGCATACAAAGAAAAATAAAAATGTTTATAATGGAGGCTTCCCTAATCAGGGGAGATTAATAATTAAGCCTTAGAAACAAGGAGCAGACACCAGAAGTCAGTGACCACGCAAGAGGGGCAAGGGGGATACCAGAAGAGCTCCGATCCCCAGAAACGTATCGTTTCTCTTCAGTTCCAGCTTCCACAAATGGGAGAGCATAAATTTCAGTTGTCTAAGGCATATAATCCATGACACTTTGTTATGGAAGCCTGAGCAGACTAATTCAGGGGCAGAGAGAAATAAGCTCAGCGTGTGTTTTGAAATAGAGAATTGACAAACAGCAGTGATATCTGCTTACAGAGAATGAAATGAAACCCCGAAAGAAACAGAGTAGCAAGCAGGATGTCTGCCAGGTATACTGAGCATCATTTTCACTTCTCTCTTTCTAACTTTAATGCTATCCCTAAAAATTGTTTTATATAATATATTGAACTATAATTAATGTCCTGTGTTAGTAACTCATTATTACCATCACAAAATACCTGACAAAATAAAATTAAGAAAAGGAAGGGCTTACTTTGTCTCCTATTTCCTGGGCACATAGTCCATCATGGCATGGAAGGTATGGCAACAGGAGCATGAGGCTGCTTGTCACAGTATGTCACGCTGTGGTCAGTCAGATGACTGCTTGCAACCAACTTGACTTCTCTTTTTTATTCAGTTTGGGTACCCATAGAATGGTACTGCTCATGTAAAGGGTGGATCTTCCCTCATCAATCATCAGCCTAACCTAGATGACCCAGCATGTCCAGAAATCTATTCCATAGTGATTCTAAATGTCATCAAGATTAGCTATCATCTCTATCCCTTGTCAACCTGACACCCAAATGCATCACCTTGAATCCATATATTTCTATCTCTTGCCCCCACAGGCTCATGACAATCTCAAATGCATTCAATCAGACTTCAAAAAACCCCACAGTCTTTTAAAAAAAAATTTAAACATTATTTCAAAGTCCAAAATCTAAGTCTTACCTGAAACTCTAGGCAGTCTCTTACCTATGTGCTCCTATAAAATAAAAAAACAAGTTGCATATCTTCAACATACGATGACTCAGAGTAAATATTGTCATTCTAAAGAGTAAAGAGGTTATTCTAAGACCAAACTCCAGCAGGGAAACACCAAGCCCTACAATTCCATGTCCATTTTGGGGACCTGCGATGAAATCACTGGGCTCTAAAGGGCTTAGGTGTGCCTACTCTCCAGTCCTGCTACCTGAAGCACAGACAGCCACTCTCTTGGCTAGTACACTTCCGTGTCAGCAGTTCCCATGTCCCATGGTCCTGGCATCTCCTAAATCCAGCATCTCCCTTGCAGCTTAGGCTTTTCTTTCAAAGCTTTATACAGTGGTCTCAAAGGTCTTCTTGGCAGGAACACCAAGCGTGCCATACATTGCCTGGCTTCAGTCTTCTTTGGAAAAATGGTGTAAGACTTCATGACTCCAAAACCAATACTATGTGGTCAGGGCTACAGTGTTCTGCTATCAGCTCAAGATGAAGCCTACCTCCTTGGGCCATAGTTGCATTGGCCCTTGTATGCTGACCCTGGGGAAACACTTTACTAGAAAGTTGGAGAGAGAGAGAGAGAGAGAGAGAGAGAGAGAGAGAGAGAGAGAGAGAGAGAGAGAGAGAACACGTTCACTTGCTTTTCACTACATGTGTGTAGGTCAGAGGACAATTAGTGTGAAATAGTTCTCTCCTTCAACCATGTGGGTTCTGGGGTTGAACTCAAGACACGAGGCTTAAGGTCAAGTATCCTTATCCACTAAGCTGTTGGGCCTTAGGTGTTCTCCTTTTACACGAATTTGTATTTTCATAAGGTGGAATTTGACAGGTATGACCTCCTTTCCTATTATCACAGTTTTAACAATTACAGACACATTGTTGTTTACATTCTCTTTGGCCCAAACTTGTAATTTAATCTTGTGACTTTCCTTACTGCAAACTTCACATTTTTCTTTCTTTCTTTCTGGTCTCCATTTTGATCTTCATCCCTGTAGACCTAAAAGCAAGCAGTAGTACCCACAACACAATCTGAAAGCTAACTTGTCTTGAAAATTTCTTCACCAAATAAGTTTGTTTTAAGTTTAACTTCTCTCAAGTTCTCTGGACGTGGCGGAATGTAGCCAGATCCTTTAACAGAAACAGGCCTGGTTTATAAACTTGTTTGCCTCTGAAACCTCATGAGCTTTGACTGTACTGTTTGAGTTTATCTCAGAATTCTCGACTTCCAGATCTCTGCTAGAATGACCCCTTAAGCTCTATTTACAAAATTCAAGGGCTTTTCTAGTCGAAGCTTACAAACTTTTCCACATCCCTCCCATAAATCAGTTCTAATGGCATAAAAACTACATGGTCAGGTTTGACAAAACAATGGACCATACTTTTTTTTTTTTTAACAAATACTTCTCCATAGTAATCTTTTAGTTTTTTTTTAAATTTTTTCTTCATACAGAAGTAACTAAAAATGAGGTTTTTTAATCTCCCAAATTTCCAGGTGGATGTAGGCTGTGACAGGGAAGGCCTGATAGCCGGAGGAAGAGGGAGCAAATGATTACATTGGATCCGTGCTCAGAAAATACAGAGCAATGACTCTTTGTGGTCAGGTCCATTTCTCCTTTATATTTGGGTTGGAACTCCCCACCCCACCCATATGAAATGGTACCACTCACCTTAGGTCTTTCTACCTTTATTACCTAATTAAGAGACAATCCCTTGAACACATACCCAGAAATTTGTTTCCATGTCGACTCTAAATGCCATCAAATTGATTGACCATAACACATACTTTAAGACTAATGCCCCACAGTCTTTTAGCATATTTACAAAGCAGGTCAACCTTTGTCATAGTTGGTTTTTACAGCATGGTTCATCGCTTTCAAAGAAACCTGTATTGGCAGGTGTTATCTTTTCTTTCAGCCCATGGACACTTCTCATGTACTTTTGCCCTCTTTGGCTTTGACCACACTGGATATTTCATATAAATGGAAGTATACAACTCTCTATCCTTGTTGAAGTGTGAGTGGCTAGTGGCTGAGGTTCTTTCTCATCACCAGCTCCTGGAGGCTCTGTTAAGGCAGGGGGCAATTTTAGGGCTCACCTGGGTTGTTTCTTGACTTTTGGTGACCACTGACTTCCATTGAGTGGTATCCAATATCTTTAAAACGTAACTGCTTTAAATTTGGTTAACATTGCCTTTTAGTCTCTCTCTCTCTACTCTGTGTGTACAGGTGTGTGTGCATGCATGTGTGTGCACGCACATGTGTGTGTTTGTGTATGTGTGTGCGTGTGTGTGTGGTGTTTCACGTGACAGTTTGAATAACATGCTCTGTAGATGAAAGAAAGGTTGTTCAGTGATGAATGGGAGGGAACAAGGGGAGCAAAGACCTATATTTCATTGATTAAAGTCTATGCTGGAAAGCAAAGGTGAGGCTTCTCAGAACACCAATCCCTCTTCAAACTCTTTTACTTTAGAAACACTTCCTGTGTGGACTCTTCCTCAAAACGCCTCTTAGGCTTTCTTCAACCTTTATACCACCATTTCATTCTACCTTGATACATGATGGTCATTTATTGTCACTTGCATTGTAATCATTTTTATCCTCATCATTCTCTTTTATTTTTGCTTTTTTAAATTATTATTATTATTACTACAGATTTTCACCTCCTCCTCTCCTCCCATTTCCCTTCCCCTCCCCCATTCCCCCTCTTTCTCCCTCTCCAGTCCAAAGAACAGTCAGGGTTCCCTGCCCTGTGGGAAGTCCAAGGTCCTCCCCCCTCCATCCCGGTCTAAGAAGTTGAGGATGCAAACAGATTAGGTTCCCACACAGCCAGTATATGGAGAATCATAGCCCAGTGCCTTTGTCCTTGGCTTCTCAGTCGGCCCTCCATGTCAGCCACATTCAGAGAGTCCGGTTTGATCACATGCTCCATCAGTCCCAGTCCAGCTGGCCTTGGTGAGTTCCCATTAGATCAGCCCCACTGTCACAGTGGATGGGCTCACCCCTTGTGGCCATGACTTCCTTGCTCATGTTCTCCCTCCTTCTGCTCCTCATTTGGACCTTGGGAGCTCAGTCCAGTGCTCCAATGTGGGTCTCTGTCTCTATCTCCATCCATTGCCAGACGAAGGTTCTATGATGATAGGCAAGATATTCATCAGAGTGGCTATAGTATAGGGCCAGTTCAGGCACCCTCTCCTCACCTGTTCAAGGGACAGGCTGGGGGCATCTCCTTGGACACCTGGGAACCCCTCCAGGGTCCAGTCTCTTGCCAACCTTCAAATGACTCCCTTAATTAAGATATATACTTCCCTGCTCCCATATTCACTCCTCCTCCATCCCAACTGTCCCATTCCCCCATGCTCTTCCCATCCTCCCCTTCTCACTTCTCTCTCCCCATCTCCCCCCATCCTACCCTCACCCCCAAGCTCTCAATTTATTCCTGGAAATCTTGTATACTTCCAATATCCAGGAGGATAACTATATGTTTTTTTGGAGGTACACCTTCCTATTTAGCTTCTCTAGGATCATGAATTATAGGCTCAATGTCCTTTATTTATGGCATTCTCTTATGAAAACTCAGAGACCAGAAGAATTTGTTATGGCCTCGTTCTGTAGATTTACCATAATACCTAACTCCTAAGTGTTTTAAAAATATTTGTTGCAATAAATAGATTTTTATAAACATCTTAATTTATAAAGTCCACAATATTATAAACTATTTTTCTTTTTCAGTAGAGAGGAAAAAGAAAGCTACAGTATATCAGATCTTTTGCCAGAGGTGTGTGGTGAAGGCATCTGAAGCAGGCACTGGGACCCAGACGCTTTGGGCTTTGCCTCTGTTAGGCTTCTTGGTTTGCTTCTCTTAAATAGCACGGAGCCATAGATCCTTCTGTGTTGATGGAAACGTTTCCTATAGGGGCTGTTCAGTGTGGTTGCTTCTAGTCATAGGTGGACAATGAGCACTTGACCATGAGACTGGGATGTCTAATATTTGATAGAAACCATTTTGTATGTAAAGGCAAATTGATACCAGTAACCATCGGCTCCCAGATTGGATGTCACAGCTCTTGGTCATTAAAGAGAGAGTTCTTCTCTTTTTCAGCCTCTGAATTGTACATGCTCAGTAGAGTGTGGAGAGGGGTTTTGTGGTTGTCTTCTGAAGAATGAAGGAATTATGAAAAACCTTTCAGTCAGTGAATGCTCTTGCCAAAAAAGAAAAAGGAAACCATCTAAAATAAAAGTACAAGTCTGAAAAGAAGGGGAAAAGTAAAGCAACAATATCATATCCCAATAACATGGCTGCCTAAACAAGACCTTAACAATGACAACACAGTATACATAGAAACATGGAAGGGAAAATCTCTTGAGGCCCCACCCCAAAACAAAGATAATAGGTAACTAATGACTGCTCAGTGAGGAAGAATTAGTCTTTCTCAAGGATGATTCCCCTTCTTGATTGTCCAAAATAAAGTGATCTGCCCCCCAAATCATATATATATATATATATATATATATATATATATATATATATATATATGAACAACACTAAACAGACTCGGCAGGTTGTATGTATGTATGTATATATGTATGTATGTATGTGTGCATATGTATGTATGTAAAAATAATAATCAAAGACAAAGAGATCATTAATTTAAGAAGGAGTGAAGTGGGGTCATGGAAAGGGTTGGAGGGAGGAAAGGAAAGCAGGGGAAATATTACAATTATATATTAATTAAGATAAAATCTAGTTGTAAAAAAAGAGCAGCAATAAAAATGGTCTAATGAAAATTATTGCTTCAGAAGGAGAGGGTTTCTCAAAAAGCAATCACTTGTACTTAATGAGAAACAGTTCGACCAAGGGTCTGTATTTCTTTCTGTCTTGCTAAGTGTATGTAAACAGTTATTCTCACTCTCTCTTATGTGTGTGTTTATGTAAATAGAACATATCTATACATAACTGTGTTATTCAGACTTTTAAAAACTCAACTTTATTCTGCAAGGAGGAACATCTCACAGTTCAGCAACCATCCATGTTGTTGGTGAATTTGAATTCTGTGACAATGACCCTGTCATTCTAACCTCTCTTGGTGTGAGGGTCACTTGAAAGAGCTCCCTTAACCTGCCCACCTTGTCTCGCCATTTTTTTTTTTTTTTTTTAGTAAAGGCAAGTGTGTTAATTCCTTGGGTTTGCTGTCAATAGCCACCAGGGGCTGGGCAACTCAAGCAACAGGGACAGTAACTCTAAAGTCAGGGGGTCAGGAGTAATAGTTCCTTCTGGAGGCTGTGGAGGAGCCTAGTGGGTACAGCTGTTTGTGACGTTCCTTGGGTGATATCTGACTTCATAGTTATATGGCGTAAGAAAGGAGACAAGGGTGTGGCAGTCCCTATGCATTGAGGATGTCCAAGTGATCCGCACTCTTCCCCATGCAAAGATGGGCTCTGTGTATATGACACCTGTCCTCTGTGCCAGTCTGATTCCTTGGAGATTGAGGCATGTGCATTTAGAAAAGATAGATATGCTGGCTAGTTTTTCATCAACAACTAGCAACACATGCTAGTGTCGTTTGGGAAAAGGGACCCTCAGCTGAGAAAATTCCTGGGCATGTGGTGCTGGGTTATAGAAGAAGGCAGACAGAGTAAGCCAGTAGGCTCCACAGTCTGTTTCAGATCTTGCCTCCAGGTTCCTACTTTGAGTATTTGCCTTGACTTCCCCCCAGTGATGGCATGTGATCCAGAGTTGTACAAGGAAATAAACCCTTTCATTCCCATATGGCTTTGTCCATGTTGTTTATCACAGCAATAGAAAGCAAACTAATAAAATAGAATAGGGTGTTCTTTATCTGTGAACTAGATGGTGAGGCAGAGTTACCAGGTATGGTTTTACTTGGGTGCTGAGTGACAGGAGTCTCACTTATTCATCCTGCTCTCCATCTCCCAGGTCAACTTCTACCTGAAGTTTACCCTGTGTCTTTCCTTGAGGATGCTGTGGGAACTCAATGCCATTTTTTTTCTTGACAGAAGTCATATAAGGAGAATTAATGTCTCACAACTGAAGTCTTAACTAGAACTCAGAAGATGAATAGGATTAAAGGGAAAGATGGATTGTGGGTGAGGTACAGCTTGTATAGTGAGCACCTGCTCAGAGCTTGGGGTCACACCAAAGCTGTGAGAAGAGCCCTTTATACTGTGGCCCCCTAAAAGCAGAAAGTACCGCCCAAAGAACAGGTATTGCTACACAACTCCCACAGCCCAGCTCCAATGAGTAAGACAGGCTTTGTTTATCACCGCCTCCCCACCCAAACCACACTCAAATAAGCAGCAAAAACCTCCAGACCTTAGTCATCAGGCGAGGAAAATTACAAACTTCTAAGAGTGTGGCTTCTCTGAGATACCACATTTTCCTCGTATAATGAGCCTGCAGTTTGTGGCAAAGAATGACTTAAGAACAAGTGAACTCACTGTCTAAAAAGAGAGTTTTTATCACTATCAATTGCTCCCTGACTGACAGGACTGTTATTTCTTTCAGTAGGAGAAAGGGCTAAAATACAGAGAGAAAACCTAGAAATAAACACAGCCTGCATAATGGCAAGGTTTTGTGTTGCCAACGTCAAAAGAGCAAGTTCCTGGGCAAGAGACCTCGCTTTACTCCTATTAAAGTGACTTTGTAGCATCTGAGTCCTTTAAAGCAGCTGCCACGGCCAGTTTGCAATCAGAAAGCGGTGTCCCTGTAAACCTGGAGCTCAGTTGAGCAAGAAGAAGCTGGTGCACGAAGCAGTAGGAATCCACATGCAGAGACTTGAGGTGGAAATACTGTGGCAGCGTACACGGAAGGCTCCAGTTGATTCATCCTTGGGGGGAGTGTCCCTCAAGGTTTCCCACAAATGACACTGAGGTAGATATGGCAAGGTGTGTAGGAATAACCACAGAGAGGGGAGGAAAGTTGGTCTTTTCAGCAGTAACATAGAGGTAAGTTCATCCTGTGACCGAGAATTTGACTTGACTGGAATGTAGAGCCCCTCAGGGAGGCAAGAGTAAGGATAAGACAGGCTCAGGGAGCGTGCTGATGCGCGACAGCTAGAGAGGAAATGCCTTGCAGGGTTGTTACCTAGAGCCAGATCTAGGATGTAGTTAATCACTGGCAGGATGTCAAAGGTGTGTGAGGTACACAGGATACCACGTCATCCAGTAGCAAGTTATTCTGGGAATCTAGGTGAAGTATCTTGACGTGACATTGAGGCATGGTCTGAGTTTCAGGAGCGTCAGTAACTTTCCTTTTTTATAATGTTTGCCCAACTGTTAATTTTGTATTGTTACTAGAAAATTTCTTAGAGGCAGCAGCAGAAGGCACATTGCAGATGGCAGAAATATTTTTCACAGCTTTTATGGTGGATAACAATATACTTGACATTTTTCTCATTAAATGTGAGCTTTGCTGTATGATTAAACTCGCTAGGCATCTGTGATCTAAAATTACAAATGTGAAAAGCAACAGCTCAAATGTTTCAGTCAATAAATACACAGGAGACAGTCAACATGTAACAACTCCATCATATGCTCTCTTCAAGGAGCTGCTCCACTGACACTGACAATGTTTTTGGCAATGGCCTCACCTTCACACCAACAGGAATAAGGAAACCAAAGTCCCAGACTGCTAATTACAGCCTGGGAGTCCAATAGGAGTGAGTGGTTTCCATTAGGAAATCTCAAGGCTGAAGGCAGACAGAGCTGGGAGAAAAGAGAGGCTTTATTGAGGCAATTAGGGAATTACCAAGAGGGTCCCCGGGGCAATAGAACTACACTGAGCAATTCACCATAAAGTAAAAGCATGGGAGATCAGTGAACAAGTCCAGTGAACAGCAGACTGTATACATGTGTATCTGCTGAGGTAAATCTCTCTCTCTGTCTGTCTCTCTCTCTGTCTCTCTCTCTCTGTGTGTGTGTCTCTCTCTCTCTCTCTCTCTGTGTGTGTGTCTGGTTCACACTTTGCTAAAGGAAAGGTGTCTCTGGAAATTATTCTTGTATACAAATTAGCTACTGAGCCAGGGCCCCCGGATCCCCAGTGACATTTGCCACATGTGGAGAATCACAAGTAGAGTGTGACTGCTGTCATGACCATGACACAGAAAGCAAACTGGCACATGCAAGTCCTAACAGGCTAAAGGGAATGCACACCTGGGAGTGACAGTTGAGGGGATGACCCAGCTAAAACAAGGCTTGAGGAAGAAGGATGTTTTCTACTGGGCACATCTGTGTGTTCTGGGGACAAGGCATGACATGTACAACGTGTAAAATGAGGGGACCAGATGTGCTACGGAGAGTCAGGATGAAGGAGACAGAGGAATGTGACAAGGTGGTAGAGAGGGGCAGCTGGACCAGTGGAAAAGGTCAGCAAGAATATTGGCTACCAGAACACAATTAGATAAAGGAATTTACAACCTGTCCACAGTACAGCCCCTTTCCTGAGTGATGTTGATAGCAGTTTGTCTATTTGGAGCGTTAGAGCTAGGCTGTTGCTTAGAAGCCCAGCCTCACCAGTGCCATTGTTAAGGTACCTATATGTGGTGCTCAGGTTTCCATTAGCAAAACCCTTCACCTGAGCAACTAGCATACAGGCATTGATTTTCTCATGGACATAGAGGCTGTACTTATAAGATCTGGGTACAGGCGGGGTAGATTTTTCCTTAAATCTGTCTCCACTCTGTGTTCTCACCTGTTCTCTCCATTGGCTATATTCTAGACAATTCTTAAAGATATCAGATATTGGGAAAAGATCTTCACCAACCCCACATCAGACAGAGGGATGATCTACAAAATATACAAAGAACTCAAGAAACTGGTCATTTTAAGAACAAATAATCCAATAAAAATGGGATACAGACCTAAATAGAGACCTCTCAACAGATGATCCCAAAATGACTGAAAGACACTTAAGGAAATGCTCAACATCCTTAGCCATCAGAGAAATGCAAATCAAAACAACCCAGAGATTCCATCTTACACCTATAAGAATGGCCAAGATCAAAAACACTGATGACAGCTTATGCTGGAGAGGATGTGGGGTAAAGGGAACACTCCTGCATTGCTCGTGGGAATGCAATCTGGTACAGCCACTTTGGAAATCAGTATTGTAATTCCTCAGAAAATTAGGAAACAACCTACCTCATGACGCAGAAATACCACTTTTGGGTATATACCCAAATGATGCTCAACCATACCACAAGGACACGTGCTCAACTATGTTCATAACAGCATTTTTTGCCATAGCCAGAACCTGGAAATACTCTAAATGCCCCTTGACCAAAGAATGGATAAAGAAGGTGTGGTACATTTACATAATGGAGTACTACACAGCAGAAAAAATAATGACATCTTGAAATTTGTAGGCAAAAGGATAAATCTAGAAAACATCGTATTGAGTGAGGTAACCCAGACTTAGAAAGACAATTTTTTATGTACTCACTCATAAGTGACTTTTAGACATAAAATGAAACAAGCCTACAATTTACAATCCCAGAGAATCTAGACAACAAAGAGGACTCTAAGAGATACATACATGGATCTACATGATCATATATGGTCCACGTGGGAAGTAGAAAAAGACAAGATCTCCTGAGTAAATCGGGAGTGTGGGGATTATGGGAGAGGGTAGAAGGGGAGAGGGAGGGAAGGAAGTGGAGAAAAATATATAGCTCAATAAAAGCAATAAAAAGATGTCAACTATATTAGAGTCCACCCCCCCACCACAGTTTAATTTAACAACCTCTTAAATGACCTTGTTGCCAAATGCAGTTCTGAAATACCAGGAGTTAAAATTTTAACACACAAATCAATGGAGCATAATTTAGGTCTTAATCAGTGACACAATGGCACATACCTGTAATCTCATCACTAAGGCACTAAGGCAGAATCATGGATTTAAAGATGTTCTGGACTATATAATGAGAGTTAAGAGATGGGGGAGGGGTGGAGAAGGAGGAAAAGAGAGAAATTGGGGTTGAAAGTTTTTGGTTGGGGATGTAGATCGGTGAGAGTGTTTGCCTGCATGTATAGGCCCTAGGTTTGGATCTTGGTACCATACTGAAAATAAGACCCTAGTGACCCCAGCTTCCACACTCTGTGGTTCATTCAAGATGTCCCAGTCATCATTTCTTTAGTTATTCTTTAATCTCTAAGAGATCAGAACTTAAATCCAAGAGTTCTGAAAATCTCTCCATTTCTTCAAGGGCTGTCAGGATGTGGTTGACTCTCAAGACTTTGGGAAATCAGCAAGTAGGAGAGAAATATGTTGTCTAGACCTATAGTTAAAGCTATCAGGGGAAAGAGGGTGGGAATGGTCCAAGGATCCTTTTTTTCCTTGTAATATATATGGAATGTTAAAAAGGAGTGGACTCTTCTAGATATGCTAGGAGTTAAGTAACAAAGATATATTCCTCCCACCAGACCTCACCCATGCTACCTACCCTCAAGTAATCCATCAAAGGCAAAGTCTGGCTCCTCTTTCTGCATTTTCTCATGCCGCCTGAGTAGGAAAAGAGTAACGACGAGACACGCACATCCTTTCAGGCATGTTTTCATCGGGTTAACGTTTCTTATGAGCAGCCCCACCTTTATCTTGTGGTTAGCTCGCTGAGGTAGGGTTTAATTTAGCTTGTGACCGAATGAGTAATCGTGGGTTTTTCAGCTCCTGAAGACTTGGGTTGCAGGCTCAGCTGGGAAGCACCGTTATGCCCTCTAGGCGGGTGTTCAAGGGAGCCCAGTTTTTCCCTATTGGAGGGAATACTTTGTGGCGTGTCCCAGGATGGGAAAATTTGTCAGGGATGGAATGTGGAGGTCAACATCTGTCGCTGGCTTTCCGGTCCTTCTGTTGGGAACCTTTCCTGTGTTACTGCGACAAGACAAATCAGGTTAGCGTGTCAAGTGCTATGAGCTTACCTCTTAACAGAAAGCAGGTGCCAACTGTTCTTTCCTTTCCTATCCACAGGCAGTTCACTTCAGTGGGCCTTTCTCACTGCTTTCTTTGGAAGAGAGATTTCCAGTAGCAGCAAGTTCAAGCTCAAAGAAAAGCAAAGGACTTGGCCACGCTTTAGGCATCTGCGATAGAAGACCAGGTAAAAGGACATGGGGATTGAATTGAAGAGGCAGGCTGGTCCCTCACAGTCTTGTCCATGTTCGTTCTACTCACATTCAGAATGGGATGTTAAGATACTAAGTTTAGCGTGGTTTTATCCATTGAAACTTCTCTGAAGACCTCTGTTTAAACTGGATGGATACCAAGAGGTCTCTCGCTCTAACATGTCCTTGACCTCTAACTCTGCCTTCTTCTTCTCTTCATATTTCCCTGGGTGTACCAGGCGAACTCCCATAGCTTCCCTGGGTATGCCTGCATGCTCCCATAGTCTGCCCTCAACATTGGCTTCTTCCTCAACTCCAGAGATGATGGCTGCTAAGTCCCTTATTACCTGGGGGTCTGCACTCAGGTGCTACCTCCTCAGTAGCTCTTCCCATCTCCCTTTCTTATTTTACATATTTATTATCGACTACTGTTTTCTACAGTTCTCATATAATTTGCTTATTCTGTGTTTTGTAATTTCTTGTCTTTCTTCTTCCCCGTTCATGATCTTCTTTCTAGTTTAAAGACACGTATGCAAATATGCATATCATATCCATATATAAATACACATATATAATTTAAAATTTCATTTCTGCATACAAGAGAAAACATGATTTATTTATCTTTCTTGAGTCTGCCTGATTTCACTTCCAGTTCATTTTTTGCATGTTTTAGTAACTTCTTTATGGCTTGAAAATAAACTTCATGATGGTAAGGATTTTTGACATTTTTGAATATCTTTTTTACTTATTCCCTGGTATTTCTGTTATTTAAGTAGCAACCACGGATAGAGTGAGTTGCATTTCTGAATGTTCTCAGATGGAAGAGGCCATCAATCCTGATCTGCCCTTGCTGGTCCAACTATAGACAGTAAACACGGTTTAACTGCAGACATATCTAAGACTATTCTCTCACCCCCATACCTCTGTGAAATTGCCTCAATTACAGGAAAAAGGACTGTGGGCAAAATAAGAAGAGCTGCTTCCTGAGAATAGTAGTGGACATCGTTGTACTGTAAAGGTTTTAGGAGCTATTTGATGTGCTCTCGTGGACATGCGTTGGGAACAAGCGAAAGGAATAATAGGTCCAGTTGAAGATTGCTGAGCATGTGTTTAAGGCAAAGAAATTGGTGAAATTAGAAAATGGCAACACAGAAACAAGATTCTATCTAAAACACAAAACTTTAACTTTCTGTGGGACAAGAGAACCTGGGTCATCAAGAACAAAGAAAATGGAGCTTGTTAGTAGAGATCCGGTGGAGTGAGATGTAAAGCATTCTGCTCTTTTCTTCACATCTGGTGCCAGGGCTAGTTCCTCAGAATGGCACGTCTAACCCATATGAGTGTGTGTGAGAGGAAATTGGGCAGCGACTTAACCAGTGCATAGGAAAGATGGCTCCATTAAGGCAATCACCAAATCTGTCCTTGACGACTATATTCCCTTTGCTGGCTCAAAGCCTAGAATGTCATAGGTGTTTAATCATTGCTTCCAGAATGAGTTCATGCTGCAAAATCAGACTCCAATGCCAGTTTTTTCTTTGCTAGGCTTTTTTTTTCCTCAAAAACTCTAATGTAGAGGCTTGAGGCTTGAGCTGGATATTAGGTGACAATCTAAAATACATGCGTGTGAACACAGGTAAGAGTCTGCAGGGGGCTGTGGCTCATTTTTTAAGTATCTGTGTTTCTGGTTTGCTTGGTGGCGTTTTGCCTACATAACTACTTCCTTTTGTCAGTAAGAAAGGAATAGTCTTTGTGCCTTTGGAAATAAGCTGCACAGGTTCAGATTTGAGCTAAATCTTCCTACCATGTCATCTCAAGGAAATTACTACACATTGCCCTGCGCCTCAGTTTCCCCATTTGTAAAGGAGTACTTTCTGGTTTCACTATCATTGAGTTTAGAATTGAGAGAGACAATCCAGGAAAAGTCCATTGTGCTGTGCTGCCTGGGGGAGGTGCTTAGTGAGGAGTTGCTAGGGTTAAAGGTGTGTAGAATGAACTCTTTACCTCCTCCATGGGGGCAGGAAAGAAAAAACCAGGTCTTGTCTTTCTAGGTTGGAGCTGGAATTGGTCAGCCTTGGTCTTATCTGGGAGCAGGAAGATGGTATGAAGTTATTCCTGAGGATTTTAAGTGCTGAAGAAATGAGCTGAGAGAATCTACAACATCCCAGTTCCAAATATGAAAGGTATGTTCCAAAGACCCAGATGTACCTCCTAAGAGCTAGGTGATGAGCTCCAAGTCTAGGAGCAAATAGAAGCAAGGAAAAGACTAGGACCAAAAAGGTAGTAGAAGGAAAGACTGGCCCTGCGATACTGCCTAGAATGTTGTCACCTACAGGCTCCTTGCTGGCTTGCCTTGAGTCAGAATTACTTAAAAGGTCAGAGTCAGGGCATACAATGAGAGAAATCAGCAAGGCTGTACCCAGGAACTCTCTGGTGAGCTCAGATTTAAATGGCACATGAATAAAACATAGAAAAATGGCATGGCATAATATTCTATGGGGAGTATGAGGGAAGTGTGAGTTTGCAACATAGCTTTCGGAATACTAAAGACTGATATGCCCTAAGGACAAAGACTTTCTAAAAGCTACAAAAGAGGCTCAGACAAGAAGCAAAATGTGGTGATGGGTGCCGGCTTGATCCTTGCACAGTGATAACTGATGGCAGAAATGACAGATAAAGCCAAATATTAGGAGCGGCAGCAGCAGCAACAACAACAATAACAACAAAAATCTCTTAGGCCCTAAGTGAAGAAGCCAGTAGTAGTATACTAACATGGGCAAAAATGAAGCAACATTTTTTGTTTTAGGGGGAGGATCATAGAGAAAGTTCCAATCCATGTCATTGGTGGATGGAACCTCAAATTTAATGTATAACCTCCAAATTTAGAAATATACATATTTCTTTCTAAAACCCTTCTATTTTCTTACACTATTAAATGGTTTGATATTGTTGGACGCTTAGCACTGGGTCATGAAATCTGAGGTGCTGCTGACTTTGGTCAGGAATCTCTAGTTTCCCAGAGTCTCCTTCCCTCCCCTGTCCACTACTTGGCTCCTATAGACATTTGAGTTTGTGACCCCTTACGTAAGTGCTGGAAGTCTATCCAAGTCCCTGGCTGAGATCCCAGGGGCCTGTGAGACCTTATAAACACTGAACCTCTGTGGGTGATCTTAAAGGAATCCTAGAAAACTGAATTGATGTTATGAAATGAAAATGGGTGGCATCACTGCAATGTTCAAAAAAATAGAGTAGAAAATATCTCTGGGTAAATAGGGAGATGCACTGAGCACAAAATCAATTTTTCATAAGCACCAGAGAATATCTAGAATACATCAGAAACCCCATCTTGCCACTTGTGCAGTGATTTGGATGACAATTAGGGACAGCTTTCAAATCATGCATATAACACAAAGCTAGGAAGGATATTCAAGCCACTCCTAGTGAAACCCCATTGCAGCACTGTAGACTCAATCCCACTGACTTTGCAGAGCAGCAATGATGGAGGAGAGTCATCTGTCTATGTGTTACTTTCATTGGTTAATAAAGAAACTGCCTTGGCCCTTTAATAGGACAGAAAAATAGGTAGGCGGAGTAGACAGAACAGAATTCTGGGAGAGAGAAGGCAGACGCTTCAGGCAGTCACCATGCTTCTCCTCTCCAAGACAGAAGCAGGTTAAGATCTCTCCTGGTAAGCGACCACCTCGTGGTGCTACACAGATTACTAAATATGGGTTAAAGCAAGATGTGAGAAGTTAGCCAATAAGAGGCTGAAACTAATGGGCCAGGCAGTGTTTAAATGAATACAGTTTCCGTGTAATTATTTCAGGTGTAAAGCTAGCCGGGTGGCGGGACACAGCCCCGCCTTTCCAACTACACAGCATAGCGAGAGGAATGTAAGGTTGAGTTTTGATCAGAGTAGGTCAATAGGATTTAAGAATTGACTGCCAAAGATGCCAATCTAATCTCTAACTTCTAGACTAAAATTGAAATATCTAGAACCAGGAGAAAAAGTTCCGGTCTACTGCAGATGTCTTCCAAATGTGGCATACATTCAGACATTTCTAAGAACTAAAGACATCACTGTGTTCTAGAGCATTTACCTAGTGTGTGCAAGACCCTGGGTTCCATCCCCAGCCTTCCAAATACTAGAACAGGTTGATGAAGGTGATGTGGAAATAAAAGTAAAGCAGAGAGGCATCTCCAGAAGCAGAATATATATATATTAAATTATATATATATAATTTAAAATAAGAACAACTGAAGGACCACAGTCTCTCTGTGGGAGAGAGAGCATGGCGTGAGGGCCTTGGGATTTTAGAGGACAGAAAATGGGCAGTTTGGTGTTGTAGCATGTTACTTTAACTAGGGAAAGATGTGTTACATTTGTTTATGCTGCATTTTTTAATTATGTAAGTATATGTTGCATTTGTTTCACTTTGCCTGTCTAAGGCATCTGATTGGTCTAGTAAAAACCTGAATAGCCAATAGCTAGGCAAGAGAGCATAGGCAGGGCTGGCAGGCAGAGAAAATAAGTAGGAGGAGAAATTGAGGCTCAAGAGAGAAGAATGAGAGAAGAGAATGAAGGAGAAAGAGAGGGACACACCTGGGGTCTGCCAGGCAGTCACCTGCTAGCTAGATGGAGTAGGACATACAGAAAGAAAGAAAGGTAAAAAGCCCCAAGACAAAACATGGATGAAGAGAAACAGGATACTTTAAATAATAAGAGTTAGCAAAAAATAACGTAAGTTTAGGTCAAGCATATAATAAGTCTCTATGTCTTGATTAGGGAGCTGGTTGGTGCCCCCCCCCCCAAAAAAAAAGCCTGGTACAGTTTGGGAAGTGGAATAGGTTATCTGCAGGTCAGCTTCCCTGAAGTCTAGAAGTGGAAGATCCCAACAGGTTTGGTATGTGGCTCTCCTTACCAGATGTTTCCATAGGAATTATTCAACAAGTCAATGTCCAGAGCATCAGGTGGCTTAACCCTTCACCATCAAAGAGGCATTTCTATACTGTTTTGTGTCCCAGTATTTTATTATGAAAAATATGGGTGGAGGGAAGGGGAGGGAAGGGGGAGAAGGAGGGGCGGGAAGGGGGAGGAGGAGCGGAGGGAGGGGGAGGAGGAGGGAAGGAGATGGAAATTTTTAAATATAAAAAAAAAAATAAACCATGAGAAAGAAAAAAAAAAGAAAAATAGCAAGCTTATAGAAAAGTTGGAACTGTACTATAATGAAAGGTTGCAGTCCATCATTTGCTTATTTTAACAAGTTGCCACATGGATTTATCCATTCATGTACTTGTATATGATTATGCATATCTACATACATGCCTGTATCTAGACATTTGTATGTATATCGTGTTTGTGTCTCTACATGTTGTTCCTAGATATTTGAAAAGAGTTCACAGGCATCAGAGCACTCATCTCTGCATTTTCTAAAAAGGATGACGTCTAAATAACCACTGTTCTGCCAATACATGGGAGAAGGTAGACAATGCTTCTTGAGCACAAAATATATCTAGCCCATATATTATAGGTAGGTAAGAAAGCATACTCCTGCCTCCTTCCATTTCTTATTGCTTTTAGGGAAAAATATTTTCTAATCTCTCTCTCTCTCTCTCTCTCTCTCTCTCTCTCTCTCTCTCTCTCTCTCTCTCTCTCTCTCTCTCCCGAACTCTCTTTTAAAAATTAGATCTTTGACTTCTGAGTAAATTGGGAGTGTGGGTGTCATGGGAAAGGGTAGAAGGGGAGTGGGGAGGAAAGGAGGGGAGTTGAGAAAAATGTATAGCTCAATAAAAACAATACGTATATCAACAAACCAAAAAAAATAGATCTTTGAGAGTTTTAGACAGTGAATTTTGATCATGTTTATTCTTTTCCAGGCTTCTCCCAAATCCACCCCTTTTCTTTGCTCACCCAAATTTGTAACCTGGGAGTTTCATCCTATGATCTAGCTCTCATAGTGTCTGAAGGTGCTATGCATGCTGTCAAAGGAGAAACATCATCATCAGTCTTACCTTGCTGGAGTCCTGAGCTACAATAATGAGTGGCCTAGCAAGACATCTCCAATGCTGCAATGTTGGTTTGAACATCAGGTTTGAACCACTTTCTGATTGGATTTCAATATCACTCCATAAAATGAAGCCCATACCTGGTGCCATTTTTTGCACCAACAAAACAAAAAACCCAATATGTAGGCAGATCATATACTCTAGGGTCAGAACCTACTATGCTTACTTTGCTAAATGGACATACCATTAAACTGACTCTTAATGAGTTAATGTTACACCCATAATGCATCTCTCACCTGTCATCAGAGAAGCTTCTATTTTTAGTAGATAATGGTCAACACAGGGACCTAAAACTGGTCAAGATGCAGAGAACTGGGACTGGAATGGTCAGCCTTAAATAGAGCATTTATACTTCCCTATTTCTTGTAAAGGCTCAGGGATCGTTGTGGAAGAGCAGATGGAAAGAGTCTAGGAACCAGAGGTGGTGGCTTACTACAGGGAAATAGTGCATTCTAGACACAGCAGGAAAGCTACACATATGAAGTCACAGTGGTTGTGACAGCATGCATAATTCCCGTGAACCTCAAGCCAGACCGAATCCCAGCATGGGAAAGGAAGGTGTAAATGAAGCCCCACCTTTAGCTGAGGAGGTATAAGCAATCAGTACCTGCTGGGAGAGGAAGCACCTGTTTCTTTGGAGTGTTGCCATTGGCAGGTTGACACGTTCTAGTAGAAGACACACATGAACATGTGGGCAGCACAAATTGCTTTGATGTGTGAAAAGAAGACTATATAATAGTTTATATTCAAAAGGTTATACTCCTGTCTTGTGTTTTATGTTTTTTCCAATATTTTCATAGTTTGAGGTTTATATCTTTGATTCATACTGAGTTGACTACATACATATGCATTCATATGTATAGATAATCCAATTTTGTCAATGCCATTTGTTGGCAAGGCTATAATTTCTCCAGTGCAGGTTTTGGCTTTCTTTTCTTCACTCTAGATGTGTGAATTTATTTATTTATTTATTTCTATTGGTCTCAGTACCTAGTTTCATGCTATAGTCATGTCATGCTGTTTTGCTCACTATAGCTTTGCTGTATGTTTTGAGATAAAATATTGTGATACTCTAGCTTTGTTCATTTGCGTGAGGTTGCTTTAGCTATTTTGTCTATTTGTATATTCTTGTTTTTTTACTATAGTCCTCATGAGTTTTAGGATTGTTCTTTTCTGTTTCTATGAAGAATGCCATTGGTCTTTTGATAGGAATTATAGTGAATCCTTAAATCACGCTGTGTAGAACAAGCATTTTAATAATATAAATCTTTCCAATTAGTGATCATAGGTTGTTCTTTTATTTTTTAACGTACTCTTCTATTTCTTTAATTAATCCCATTCCATTTTTTTTCTTGTGAAAATAAGCAACTTCCTTGGTTCAATTTACTCTTAAATTTATGTATGTGCATGCATGCATGTCTGTTATTAATGGAAACTTTAAAAACTTATTCTATAGTAAGTTTTTAAAGGGATTTAAAAATAGTTATCATTACATGTTGGATGCGCATTCTGTAACTTTACTGTGTTTGTTTATCACTTCTAGCAGTTTTTTTAAATGATATACTTAGGTTTGACTCTATATAAAATCATTCTGTCTGTACATCCACAGTTTGTCTCCTTTCTCTTTTCTATGAGGAACAAGATGAAGGATGTTGATAGGTATCCTTGTCTTGATCCTAATTTTTACAGGAAATTTTCAGTGTTTCCCAAAGACATCAGCTGTGATTCTGACAGACAGTCCATACTGTTTTGGAGTACTTAACTTCAATGTTAAATTTTATCCAATGGTTTTTCTGTATTTGTTGAGATGATCCCAGTTTTTGTACATCTGTTGATCTCATGTATTTGTTTCCAATCATGTGCATTCTTGGCATGAAGTCTATCTGATCATAGGGTATAACTTTTTAATGGGCTGTTAGGTTTTGTTCACTAGTATTTTGTGGAGAGGTTTTGCATCTGTATTCATTAGGGATGCTGTAGTTTGATTTGTTTCGTTGCCATCACCTTCTCTGATTTTGATGTATCAGTGGTACTAAACTAGAAGGGCGCCTCCTTCTTCAGTCTTCAGCAGTAGACTGAGAATAAGTGGGATAGGTTTTCTTTCCAAATTTGGTCAAGTGCAGCAGTTAGGCCATCTTGTCCTAGTCTGTGGTAGTTTGAATGTAATTGGCCCCCATAATCTCATAGGTAGTGACAGTAATCGGAGGGGTGGTTTTGTTGGAGTGGGTATGGTCTTGTTGAAGGAAGTGTTTGACTGTGGGGATGGACTTTGAGGTTTCCTATGGTCAGGAAACGCCCAGTATCTCAGGTGACTTCCTGTTGTCTCCAAGAAGTTGAACTCTCAGAGATTCCTCCAGCACCATGGCTGCCTGCATGCTGTCATGCTTCCTGCCATGATGATAATGGACTGAACCTCTGAAACTATAAGTGAGCCTCGTCAATTAATTGTTTTTCTTATAAGAGTCCTGGTAGCCATAGTGTCTCTTCACAGCAATAGAAACCCTAATGAAGGCATAGGCTTTCCTTTGTTAGGAGATTTGGGTTATGCTACTGATTCCATTTTACTATTTATTGATTAGCTGAGATTTTCCATGTCCTCATGGTTATTTTTTGTTGACTGTATTTAGAAAATTGTACATTTATTTTAGGTTTTCTAATTTGTTGGCATATATGTTTATATTAGTCCTTGATGATCATTTGTAGTTCAATGATATTGGCCATAATATCTCTTTTTTCAGTTGGGGTATAATATATTTGAATATTTTCCTTTTATTTGTTAAACTACTAAATGGCTTGCTGATTTTCTTTATCCTTTCAAGAAATATTTGTATCACTGTTATTTTGTAACTTTCTAATATCTCAGTTTTTTTCTGTTCTACTCTTTGCTATTTTTGACCTTCTACTAATTTTGAGTTTTATTTGTTCTTGCTTTTTTTAGTTGTTTAAATTGTATCCTTAGTTGCTCATTTGAAGCACCCCTACTCCCTAGTTGTTGTTGTTTTTTGGTTTTTCGAGACAGGGTTTCTCTGTGGCTTTGGAGCCTGTCCTGGAACTAGCTCTTGTAGACCAGGCTGGTCTCGAACTCACAGAGATCCGCCTGCCTCTGCCTCCCGAGTGCTGGGGTTAAAGGCATGCGCCACCACCGCCCGGCTGCCCTAGTTGTTATTATAAACTTGTTCTTCAATGCTGCTTTTACTGTAGCCTGTAGGTTTTAGTACATTGTGTTTCAATTTTTATTTGTTTCTATAAATTTTAAATTTCTCCTTTGATTTCTCATTGATCAATCAAGACAATGTTGTTTAACATCCATGTATTTGTATTTTTAAAGTTTGTTGGTTATAGTTTAAACTGATTTTTGTAGAAGACATACTAAATTGTATTTTTGAAAAAGTCTTTATAGGCATTTTGTACTCTAAAATATCTATCTTGGAAAATGTTTTCATTCAGTGATGAGAGGAATGTGGATTCTGCTGCAGCGGGACCAAGTGTTCTGTAAGTGCCTGGTTGATCTATTTGGTATACAGCATTGTTTAGCTCTGAATTTTTTCATCTGGCTGATCTGTGTTTTGATGGAAGGGTGTGCTGAAGTCCCCTGAAAGCATAGATTATTAATATTTATACCAGCAAGTATAATGAGACTTTGTGCAATAAGTGAGTATGAATCAAATGAATGAGAAGAGGTTACAGAGTGATAAATCCACTGAGAATTTAATTTAAGGGACTCCTCATGTTAATGGATCTTGTTTCTCAAAAAATGCTTTTGTTTTGTTTTTATTGAGACAGGGTCTTGCTATGTTGCTCAGGCTGGCTTCAAACTTATGACTTAAAGTGATACTCCTTTTCTAGATCTCTCAAGTAGCTGGAACTGCAGGCATGCACCACCAAGGCAGCTTCTCCAATAGTATTTTGATAAAAGCATATTTTGGTGTACATGCAAAGCAACTGAACTTTTTATGTCTTAACTCAGCTAAAAAATAAATCATGAAAGAAAAAGGGAAAACAGAAGCACCCAACACTTACAGTTCTTCCCAATAATCACAGACCTTATTTCTTGGCCATCTTGCTTCATAGTTGTCTTTGTGGTTAATAAACGTCGCTTAAGACCTAAAATACCACAGAACCAAAGAAAATGGCTCACAATCCTTTGTCCTTAAAAACAATTTTAAAATTACTTTCTTTGTTTTATTAAGCATGTTAAGTCTAATTTTATAAGAATGCACAGCTCACTTCTGGGTGTTTATAAGAAAGCACAGCTCACATGCAGGGTTTTTTATTTTATTTTTTTCTTTTTGCCTATAATTGTGAAGAAAGAACAGAAAAGGGCGAAATAGCAAAGCTGTGTTTTCTCAAACTGACCCAAGAAGAGTTTAATCTCTGTGGTCTTCAATGCGTCAAGCGTGGGCTTTTATAATAATGTTAATATAAAAATCCAACTTATGCCGTAGTTGCTAAGATTCCCAAGGTTTTGCCAACTGGAAGCTTTAAAAAAAATGCATTCCCTTTTCTATTTTGTTTGAACTGGAAGTTACTTGTAAAACCTGGTTTTGATCCTTGAGAACTTTCTCCTAGACATTCTGGTCAACAAAGGGGACACTTTCCTTGAGAAACTAGGAAATTCCATGAGGTGTTTTCCTGCCACCTCCTTCATGTCCTCCAGTGAGTGGAAGCTGTCTGGTAAGCAAACACAGACAGCCCTCATGTAAATCAGTCAGAGGTTTCCCTTTGCAGTGGAGGATGGGAAACATTGCAGAAGGAGATTTTAATCATGGGGTTGACTCTTTCTGGTCTGAGTATGTGGCTCGTTCTGCAACCACCCAATCTTGACCCAGGGAGTAGGTGGAGTGGAAAGTCTGATTACAGCTTCCGGTCCCTGGTCATCACTCCCATTGCTTCTTCCAAGGTGTCAGTTTCGCCAACTCCAATTAATTGGACAACACTAAATCTAAGCCATTAAAGAGTGCACAACTTATAAGACGTGACCTGGAAAATACCCATTCGTCTGTATTTATTGGAAAGCATTACTATCTCTTCCCTGTGTGCAGTTGTGTGAAGACGCGTGCAGTGGACTCGTTCTGAGGGTGATGGAGGCTAGGTGAGACTGTCGCTGCGAAGAAGAAGCATTATGTCACTGGGGTGTAGTAGGATGGTGATCTCTGTAGAGTGCATTAGTGAAGCAAAGAAAACACCGAGCACTTTAGTAGCTGTGGTCAGGGAAAGCTGCAGGGAGGAGGTGATATATAAGCTGGGATAGACACTTTATAAGTAACACATGGGGAAAAGAATCTTGAGGCAAGTTTCCTCAAGTTTCTGAGGGCAGCAGAACAAAATAAAAGTAAAAAACCAAAATAAAAAAAACCAGATATTCTGTGTTGGGATAGTGAACTATAGCCTCCCATGAAAAAGGGGAAGAAGAACTGTATAGGCTTGTGTGACCCACACTGGCATGTGTCAGTGTATGTGCAGGAGTGTGTGTGTGTGTGTGTGTGTGTGTGTGTGTGTGTGTGCATGTGTGTGTGTGTCTGGAGTATGGTATACTTAACGTCCCCCTTATCTGTTGGAAATTCCCAAAAGGAAATTGATTATCATCAGGGCGACAGAGAGATCATTGTTTGTCTCTCCAAATGCAGTTTTGCTGATACTTGGACCCCTCTACCCAACTGTGTTGGATTGTTCCATGTATATGGGGTGAAGCTGAGAATTTTCCAGAATGTCTTTCCTTGAGTAGTTCTGGGCTAGGTGTGGTCAAAGGACAGGTTGGCAGAGATCTGAAAGTGGGAGTGGAGGGGTGCCGTGGCACTGAGGCTGCCGTGCTCCGTTAGGACAGAAGCCTGAGTGTCCCGCGCCTCCTCACCCTGTGCTGCACCCACCTTTCCATTTTGGCAACAGCAGTTGTTGGCCAGCAGTGGTCTGAACCTCATTAACAGAGACCTGTGCGGATCAGGGCAGTAGCGAGCAAAGGCACCAACCTCTCAGAGACCTGCATGAGCCCCCTTTGTGATCCCGATTATTGCCTGGACATGGTAGATTTTCAATTTTCCTACAAGTTCCCACATGCTAATCCCTTTATTCTTAGGAAATGAAAGCCTGTCCAACCATCACTTCCAGCTTCTTGCATACTGGGCGAGTCTTAAATCCAGTATCATGTTAATGACTGCTTCCTCCCACTCCCCCACCCTGGATTGTAAGTGGAAGGCTTACGCTTCTGTGTTAGAGAATCATGCCTGTCTCCATCCACTGGTCTGGGTTTAATAACAATCTCTGATCTAGACTTTCTATCCTATGGTAAAATCTTCTGGCTTGGCCCAGCTGCCACATCCTCCTAAATTTCTCTCAAGATCCTGATGCAGAGGGTTTTCTGGAGGGACATGGAATCTGAATTTTATAACCAGCTAATTTGGCTAATCCTGGTTGTCAACTTGGCTACATCTGAAATTACCTGAAACACAAGCTGCTGGGTGTTCCTGAGTGATTGTCTTGATAGATTACTTGAAGCAGGAAGTTTTACTCTAAGTGTCGGCTGTACCTTCTGCGGGCACCCCTGATAAAGACATAGATGAAGGCACTGACTTCACTTTTACCTGCTTGCCGCCACTCTTGCTGGCAAATCTATCTGCCGTTCTGCGGTGGCTCTCCTTTGCTGATAGTAGTAGCAACGACTTCTTTGGGCTTCCCATTTAGAGTGACAACTCGAGCCTTCCCAGGAATCCTTCAGCACCAGACTGGGACAGCTGAGGAATTCTGCTGCATGTACTGAACAGCCACCAGGTTCTCTGCCTCTCCTTTATGAGACAGCCATTGACAAAGTATCCAGACCACACCATGTAAGCCAACCTAAACTCTCAGCCTCTCTCTCCCTTCTTCTCTTTCTCTCCTTCTCCTCTCTCTGCCCTATTCCTTTGGAGAGCCCTCGTACATCAGGCTCTCCATCTTTCCCCACCAGATGATTCTGCCACAATATGCTGGCATGTTCTAAATTGCTCTGAGGCCCTTGTTTTTATTTTCTTCATTGCAGACAAGGGTACTATGCATTATCCTCTCGTTCTCGTGTCTGTATTGAGCTGTGTTCACATCTTGTCAGTCCTTTTTCATGAGAAACCTATTTTGTCATTGCTGCTTTTGCTGGTGTTTAGGTGTTTTGACTCATGCGCTTACTGAGCAGGCTTGACGATCTGGAGCTTGATTCTGCTTGCCTTTGTGGTTTAATAAAGGCGTTTCACCTTTATAACCGTAGAACGTTGTTGTTGGCATCTTGGAGTTGCTACATGATCAAGACGAGAAAGACCTTGAAGAAGGAAAGAACGACAGTTATAGGGTAGGTGTCACCTTAGGGTGGACCCGCGAGGAGAAGGAGGGAGGGAAAGAGGACAACCTTGGGGCTGGACCACTTACCTGAGGTCAGCATCAGCTGCAGAAGAACTCAGCTGCCTTCTCCATCTGCAATGCAGGAAGTATGCCTTCATCTGTGTAGGAAGCAAGAATTTTCAGTTACTTCTGCCCCTTACCAATCCCAGGAGCTGGAGCCCTCTGGGTATCCAAAAGGGACTGGGGTAGCCTACATCAGGGCAGCCTGCCCTAGGACAGTCACAGGCTCTGGAGCAAGACAAGTAGTAAAGCTGATATTATCGTAATACCTATATGACAAGGGAGGGTTTGAAGAGGGTGACAGGGCCAAGCACAATGCCTGGTACATGTCAGGTCATTCACATTCAGCACATCTGTCCATAACCCCTCTAGTTCTGGCCAGGAATATATCTTGAGCTGCTCGACTGCACACATTTGAAACCTATTTCATGCGCACCTTGGTCTCTCAGCTAGCTTCTTGCTTGGGTCTGACTGCTCTTCCTGTCTTTCACATGGGGTGCTGGTAGATAGTGGACTGTGGCTTGAAATAGTTTCCATGTAGGGAAAAAATCAGGGTAGTGGTATCAGGGAGATCTGTGTGGATGTGTGGTGCTCGCACTGATCAGACCTTCCTGGGAGTGACTTAGACGTCATTGCTATTATTTGAGTGTGAGCATTCTTCTCTGAAGATTGTGGACTTGTAAAGAATCTCAGTGATAGAGCATTTGCCTGGTTTGTGCAAGGCCCTGGGTTTGATCCCAAGTCTTCAAAACCAAAACCCAAACCCCCACATGAACAATCATCACAGGGCTTTCAGACTGACATTGTCCCCTCTAAGCAGACACTCCTTCTCTCCACAGACTCCTGCTGATAGTGAAATAAGGTTGGCACCTTCCAGAAAGACACAGCAGCCCACATATAAGTTTCTGAGGATTCTTCCTATCTGGGCACCTGAGGGAAAGAGCCATGATCACAAGAATCATAATCCCCTTCAAGCTCCATAAGACAGCGGGTATGTGACAAGGGCCAGGTGGCCTCTAGGAGTGGACAGCTAGCAGAAACAGTGATTGCTACAGCCCATAGCTGTCCCCAGGGCTTTGTTGTCTTTTCTTTCATCTCCACTTTCAGTCCCTGAGATGTTTTCCAGCTTCAGTCTGCAGAAGTCCCATCCCTCTGCATTAGAGAGCATGCAGCCCTGCACAGCGATGAACTTGCTCTGGTAGGCTCTGAGGACCGACCCAAGCCTCCTCAGTGCTCAGCTGAGTCCTTTCTCAGGAAGAGAGATTCTCATTTGCCTACTCACAACTGTGAAGACCCGTCACCCTGCATCTCCAGCTGTTTCTTCCAGGGGATGAGTTGGGCTATGAGAACCCATCAGGACAGCAAGTACTGGCAGTGGCCATGCCATTATTGTGGACTGAGGCTCCCATGTAGCAGACAGGTACTGTTCAGGTGAGCTTTTGTGTACATTTTCCCTTGGAGGTGAGATCTAGGGCAATGAGGCTTTGAAAATCTTGGGCATCTGTTTATATTGAAGCATCCGTGGACATGCCAAGTTGTATCATAGCATCATGTGTTAACTGTACAGCTACAAGAGCGGCTGCCTGTAGACCTGAATACCAACCTGACATGTACTGAGGTCCAGTCTTATTCCACAGATGCAGCTGTGACCACAATCAGGTTTGTTGCGGTCATGAATATATAAATAAGCCTTAACCCAAGAACTCTGCCACTTCCCAGAAACGAGGTAGGTCTTTTTTGACATACAACCTTGCATTGTTTGGGATATAGTGTTCACCTCTATTTCCAAATGAATTCTGGTTGTAGAAGTTGAGATGGAGTCAGCACTAGGTAGCTTTGGAGAACTGCACACCCCAGATATTCCTGGGCAAATCAGGGCCTATGTCTTCCTATCTTTGTTTGTGCTCCCAGCGGATGCTGACTAAGCTGGTTGCACTGTGAGGGGTTTCTACAGACTCCTGCAATCTTCAAGGTCATCCAGTCGGAATCTTCCAAACAGCAATGGTTCATGTGAGTAAGAGATAGGACTGTCATCCTTCCTGGTTCCTCAGCACTCCAGAGCTCCTGTCTCTTCTGAAAACCACAAGAGTGATGATGTTGCCTTCTCATGCTCAGCAGCCATGATGTATGTCTTGAATGCAGGGTGAGTTCCCAAATCAGGCACCTCCTATCCCACATTCACTGTGGCCACATACAAATACCCAGAGCTTGCAGAAGCAACCAGAGAGAGTCCTTTTAAAGGCAACCTAAGTTGTTGTCATGAAGCAGATAAGAGATCTCAGATCCATTTGCTCTTGCTTTTTAGTGAACCACCAGAAACTTGATGGTATAATCTAGTTACTTCATTGTGCTTATGAATTCAGGTATCAGGAATAAGACAGGGCCCAGACCAGGCTCTTTGCTCTTTATGGTGGCAGATCTCTGCTAGGAAGTCAGGAATGACATGACTGGAACATCCCTTCTTATGACTTCCTCCTGTACTGTCTGCTAACTGGGCCAGGATGGCTAACGTGAGGCTCACCCAGGATCAGAGCACTCATGTAGGGTTATGATTTGAATCGGAAATGTCTCCCACAGGCTCACATTTTATCTGTTACTATTTTGGGATACTATGGGCCCTTTAGGGGGAGCAGAATAGCTGGTAGAAGTGGGTCACTGGGAATAGGTGTTTGAAGGTTAAAAGCCTGTTTCCTGTTCCCTGGTCTGCCACAAGTGAACAGTCATGACCATATGCTTTAACTGTTGTCTGTGTATTCCTCACAATGAGGGATTGAGACACCCTGAAATCATGAGCCCAAAGAAGCCTTCATTTTCTTGTTTCTTCCAGGTATTGTGGTCACAACAGTACAAAATTAACCAATATGTGCGGCTCCTGCGTGTAGCTCAGGCTTCTCAGAACATGTCAGCTTGGCCATGAGTAAGAATGTCCAGAGAGGGCATTGTAGGAACATTCAGTATAAGGGAGATGCACGGACTTTTCTGCCATAGCAAGAAACATCTTTAGAAGCAAAGGAAAGGACACAGACCTAACTGAGATGCTCAAGTTTATAGGAAAGCATTGGTGTGACAAATATTTTCATGCCTTCTTTGGAAAACTAACCCCCATGTATCTAGCAATTCTTTCTGATCTCTAGACTACAGGGTTCAACCCAACCTAAGAGGGTATAAGGAGTAGCTGTTGTATAGCGTAGATATGCTCTCTTATTCAGTACAAAGGATGGGCCTAGATGCTTTCTTGTTTTCCATTCTATGGCAATTTCAATGAGATGTCCTTCATAGTCTTGAGTACTTAAAAATTTGGTCCCCAGTTAGTGGCACTGTTTTGGTGAGTTTCTGAGGTGTGGCCTTGCTGGAAGAAGTATGTCACTGGGGAGTGGAATTTGAAGTTTCAAAGCCCCACACCCTTTGAGTTCACTCCGTGCTTTGTGTTTTAGGATCACAACGTGAGCTCCCAGCTTGTGTTCCTGCCACCGTATTTTCAAGCCACCATCATGGACTCTAATCCTCCAGAACTGTGAGTCCAAATAAACTCTTTCTTCTGTAAATTGCCTTGGTCATGATGTTTTGTCACAGCAATAGAAAAAAAGTAACTAATATATATTTCAGTCTCTCTTTCACAGATAAAAGGTTTATAGCCTCCCCTCCCCCACCTCATGTCACTTTTGTGTGTCCAAAGACTGACAAGAGCTAAGAGTTTTAAAGACTAGTGTGATAGTTAATGTTGATTATCAACTTTACAAGATTGAGATTCTCCTTCAACATGGGTCTCTTGGGTTATCTAGATTAATGCTAATCTCTGGGCATGACTGTGAGGGATTAATTTAATGAGGTAAATTAAGGTGGAAAAGTATACCTTCAGTGGATGGCACCATTTCCTGGGGCTGACTTTTTGACTTCTGGACTGCATACAAGAAAGACAGCTGGCATCATATTTTTCCACTTCTTAACTGACCAGCTTTTGCCACCAAAACTGCCCCATCATGACAGACTGCCCTTCTGAAGTCTGAACCAAAACAAACCCTTGCATGTTGAGATTTGCTGAGTGAGGGTCATGGAGAAATGGAAGCTCAGCCTCAAGGCATTATTGCAGAGCTGTGCCTTACTAAATAGCTTGCAGCCATCTCTGTCAGAACTGGAGTACACCAGAATTCCAATTAGAAGTTTTAGGGCATTATTAGTTGACAAACAGAGCCTGGAAGTAGTTGGGAACTTTGGCTTCTGGGAAGAGACAAGGAGGCATTGTGTGTAAAGCCAAAGTGGTTGTCTTAAAGAGATGTCATTCTCAAGGATGTCATAAGCATCTAATTCTCTAGATCTACCCAACTCTCTTCTACCCCTGTGTTTGAGTTAGCAATCTGCGTTTCCTCTGGGATCATAGTTTGTCTGACATCTGTAGAAAACAAGGGAGGAAAGAGAGAAAAACCCGACACTTCTTTCTTAGTAGCCCCCTTGATATAATCCTCATTCCCACATTTGTGTGTATGTACTCATTTGGGTATACACAAGTGTGGAAGCTGGATATCAATACCAGGTATCTCCAGTTACTCCTCTTCACTGTTATTTTTGAGACAAGGTCTCTCTGAACTTGGAACTCACCATTTCAGTTAAATTGGCTAGACAGGGAACCCACAGTTTCCTCAAAACTTGGGGTTGCAGGTGTTTGCTGCCACTCCTGGCTTTTATGTGGGTAATAGAGATCCAAAAGGTCCTCATAATTATGTAACAGGCACTTTAAATCTCCTAGGTCCCAAGTTTACCTTTTTTTCTATAAGAATTGGCACTATATCGTTTGTTATGTAAAACCCTAATGCTGTTCATTAGGAAAGAAGAAAGAAAACATAAACCTGCCAGTTCCTGTTGCTCATTAGTCAAGGGTTGTATCATGTATCATGTGAAATTTGGGAGATTCATAAAAGAAAAGAATTTTTATTAATTATTTGAGAATTCCATACAATATATTTGTTTTTTGTTCACCCACACATACTCCTTCACCTATCTAGATCCACCTCACCTCCTTATTCCCTAACAAGTTCATGTACTCTTGTTTTGGTTTTTTTGTTTGTTTGTTTAGATAGCTCACAAAGTCCACTTAGCACTACTTGTAACATTTGTGCCACTACTGAGCCCATGGACATCATCTAGCCCTACTGGTCATTGAAGTTCATGGGGCTCAGATGAGATGGTTGATGATCTTTTCTCCCCAGAAGCCTGCCTAGTGCTTTCTGGTACCGTGAAAGCTAGCCAGTATGGAGAAAACTTCTTGATATGAACCAGCTTGATCTCTCCACATCCTGTGAGCAAAGTGTGTGGTGTCTTCAGCAATAGGGTCTCACTAAGAAGTTCTGGCAGGCAACCAAGAACAATAGAAACAACATATATTCTTCTGAGAGGTCTCTAGGGAGAGGTACCCCGCATCTGGCATTGGACCTTTTATTTGGCAATGTATGTTTTCTGGGGAGAACATTATCCCTGTGAAGGTTAACTCCAATTAAACTTTTTATGTGAATATATAGATTTTAAGGAAGCGTCTAACATAGTAATTTTGCACATGGCTTTTTCAGCTATCATTGGTATTAATTATCCCCCCCCACATCTTTGTAGCCCTATTCTCTCATCCTTCTTCCAACTTAAACCTCCATTCTCATTATTCTCCCTTTCTCCTTCATATCACCTTCTCTAGGGGATATTTTTCAAATACTGTTTCCATTCCATCGATTGTTACAGATTCTTAAAATTATGTACCTCATCTTGTTTAACTGTAGTAGGTCATTTACACTTAGGAATGTATCCATTCTTTTATATTTTCCAGTTGCATAAAATATAAATAGTTAAAGTATGTCTTATGATTCTCAAAATTTTCTCAGTGTTGGTTATAATTTTGAAAAAGATTTCTACCTTTAACCTCTAGTTTGTTAATTTAAATTCTCTTTCTTTTAAGTTCACTAAAGTTTTGTCAAACTTGTTAATCTTTTCATAGAATCAAGTCATCAATTAATAAATGTTTCCATTCCTTTTCTGTTTATTTGTTTCTATTTCACTCAGTCTTGATTTTCATTATCTCTTCCTGGCTACTGTTTTGGATATTGTTTTTTTTTTTAACAAGGCTTTCTGGTGTAATACTAGGTTTTTGTCATAGTATATGATCTTTTTCAAAATTGTTTTTTTAAATTTTTAGATTATAATATAATTACATCATTTCTTCCTTCCAGTTTCTTCCTCTAAACCCAGTCATATGACCAACTTTGCTCACTTTCAAATTTATAGCCTCTTTTTCATTAATTATATATATATTCTTAAATACATAAATACAGCATACTCAGTCTGAATAATTTAAATCATACATGTATGTTTTCAGGACTAACCATTTGGTATATTCTTCCCTAAGGAAGACTATTTATCCCAGTCTCAGTATTTCTTAATTGTCTGTGGTTCTTTGTATAGGGTGGAGGCTTTCTGATATTGTCCTCATTCCTATGAACATATGTGTTAGAGTGATCCTTGCCCAGATCATTATGACATTTTTAACTTGATATCTTTGATATTTTTGATGCAGGCACTTAGTGCTATAAATTTTCTTCTTAGGAAGAGTTAAAACATCCTTATTTGCAGATGATTGACTCTATATATGAGACCCCAAAACCTCTATCAGGAAACTCTTACAGCTGACAGACACATTCAGAGAAGTAGCAAGACACAAAATTAACACACAATATCCAGCATCCTTCTTACATACCAGCAACAAACATACTGAAAAAGAATTCAGGAAAATGATCTCATTTATTATAGCCTCTAAAATATCTCAGAATAATCTACCAAAAAAGTAAAAGGCTTATATAATGCAAAGTTTAATACACTGAAGAATGAAGTAAAATACCAGAAGATGTAAAGATCTCCTACACTCATTGGTTGGTAGGGTTAATACTGTGAAAATGGCCATCATACCCAACACAATCTACTGAGTCAATACTTTTCACATCAAAATTCTAACACTATTATTCACAGAAGCTGAAAATACAATCTCAAAATTTATATGAAAGTACAAAAATATCCCATAGCCTAAAAACCTCAACATTTGAAACAAAAAACTCAGGAAATTAAAGAAAAGCTCATAAGAAAGACTTACTGACAAAGTAGGTCAAATAATAGAGAGAGACTATTAGGTCTCAAATAGAAGGTAGAGAAATTGGATCACACAACCAAAGAAAATATTAGTGTCAACATCAATAGACCAAAACACAGAACTGTCAGGAATTCTGGAATTGTATAAAAAGACAAAAACCCCAAATCATAGGTGTAGAAGAAAAATAAGAAATCCAGGTCGAAGGAAGAGAAAATATTTTTAACAAAGATCATAGAAGAAAAATTTCCAAAGCTAAAGAGATTTCTACTGAGGTATAAGAGGAACAATAAATAGACAGAAACAGAAAAGAAATTACCCATATCACATAATAATTAAACCCCTACATTTACAGAAATAAAAAGAATATCAAAAGTTGTAAGAAAGACAAAGTCAACTATAATGGCAGATCCATCAGAATATAACTTTTCAAAAACAAACTTAGGTAAGCAGAGTGATTTGGACAGATGTTCTACAGGTTCTGACATAACACAGATGATAACCTAGATTCCCCAACATGGCAACTATTATACTCCACAAAACTATCAGTCATAATTAAAGGAAAAAATCCACAAGAACAATAGGCTAAAGATATTTATGACCATTAAAACAGCTCTTCAGAGACTGCTATGAGGTATAATTCAACTTGAAAAGAATATCAAACACACCCAAGAGGGCAAAAGTAATAAATAAGCAATTCCAGCACAGTTGATCAATGGAGGAATAAGAAAATACCACCATTGGAGTCAGTGATTTCCACAGAAGCCTGCCTGAGCCAGAGACTTATGCCAAGCAGCTACCTCCACAGGAGCAGGTACAAGGGGGAGACTGCTGAGGGAGCAGGCCTGAGTCAGAGACCTTGGTGGGACCAGTCTCAAGCCAGCGACCTCTGCCAGAGGTACAAGGGAGCAACCTCCATGAAAGCAGGACTGAATGACCCCCAGAATTGCAGAGTGACCCCTGGGAGCACTAAGTGACCTCCGGGATGACTAGAAATGTGACTCTGACTGTACCATGAGGAAGAAGCATCTGAGCCTTGGATCCACTGGCACCTGGAAGATTGATCACCAGAGACACAGCCCTAACTACACCAATCAGAGGAAAAGATGAGTAGACAAGGTAAGAACACACTTAACACCACAAAGAGCAACACGACACCAATAAAAACTAGTGAGCCTACAACAGCAAAACTTGAACACCCAAATATAGATGAAGCAGAAGAAAATGACCTAAAAATAACTTTAGGGGAATATTTGAGGCCCTTCAAAAGGAAATGAAAAATTCCTTAAAAAGAAATGGAGGAAAAGACAAACAAAATATTGGAAGAAATCAACAAATCCCTTAAAGAACACCAGAAAAGAGCAATCAAACATATGTAAGAAACTATTTAAGACTTGAAAATTGAAATATAGACAATAAAGAAAACACAAACCAAGGGAATTATAGAAACAATAATTATGAGAAAATGATCAGGAACCACAAGTGCAAGCATAAAGAGCAGAATACAAGAGATGGAAGAGAGACTCTCAAGCACTAAAGATACAATAGAGGAAACAGACTCATTGGTTGAAGAAAACATTACATCTAACAAAAGCTACACAAAATATTCAGGAAATATGGGACACCATGAAAAGACCAAATCTAAGACTAATAGGGATAGAAGAAAAAGTCCAACTTAAAAGCACAGAAAATTTATTCAACAAAATCAGAAGAAAACTTTCCCAACCTAAAGAAAGATATGCCTATGAAGATACAAGAAGCTTATAGAATACCAGATAGACTGGATAAAAAAGAAAAGTCCCCTCACCACAGAATAATCAAAACACTAAACATACAGAGTAAAGAAATAATGTTAAGAGCTGCAAAGGAAAAAGGCAAAGTAACATATAAAGGTAGACCTATCTGAATTGCACCTGACTTCTCAATGGAAACAATGAAAGCCAGAAGGTCATGGTCAAGCGTTATGCAGACATTAAGAGACCTTAGATACCAGCCAAGACTACTATATCCAGCAAAATTTTCAATCGCCATAGATAGACAAAACAAGATATTCCATGACAGAACCAGATTTAGCCAATACCTAGCCACAAGCCCAGCCCTACCCAGAAAACTCCAACCCAAAGAAGTTGGCTACATCCATAAAAACACAGACAATAGATGATCTCACAGCAGCAAATCCCAAAGAAGAAACACACACAACAACAACAACAACAACATCACCAACAACAAAAACTAAAATAACAAGAACTAGTAATCACTGATCATTAAAATCCCTTAATATAAATGGACATCTCACCTCTAAAAAGACACAGGATAACAGACTGGACACGAAAACAGAATCCATCCTTCTGTCACATACAAGAAACACACCTCAACTTCAAAGACAGACTTTGCCTCAAAGTAAAGGTTTGGAAAAAAGTTTTCCAATCAAATGTACCTAAGAAACAAGCTGGTGTAGCTATCCTAATATCTAACAAAATAGACTTCAAACCTAAATCAAAAGAGACAAAGAAGGACATTTCATATAAGTCACAGGAAAAAAATTCCTCAAGAGGAAATCTCAATACTGAACATCTATGCCCCAAATACAAGAGTACCCTCATATGTAAAAGAAACACTACTAAAGTTTAAATCACACATTAAACCCCACACACTAATAGTGGGAGACTTCAACACTCCTCTCTCACCCCTAGACAGGTCAGTCAGACAAAAAATGAACAGAGAAATAAGGGAACTAACAGATGTTATGACTCAAATGGACTTAATAGACATCTATAGAATATTACATACAAACAGAAAAGAATATACCTTCTTCTCAGCACCTCATGAAACCTCAAAAAAATTGACCACATACTAGGTAACAAAGCAAACCTCAATAGATACAAAAAAGTTGAAAAAAACCCCATGTATCTTATCAGATCACCATGGCTTAAAATTAGAATTCAACAGCAACACTAATTCTAGAAAGCCCACAAACACATGGAAATTAAACAATGCTAACCTGAATCACTAATGGGTCAAGGAAGAAATTAAAGACTTCCTAATATTCAGGAAAATGGCCACATAATATACCCAAATATGGGACACAAGGAAAGCAGTGTTAAGAGGAAAGTTCATATCACTAAATGCCTACATAAAGAAGCTGAAAAACATCCCAAACTAGTGAGTTAACAGAACACCTGAAAACTCTAGAATTAAATGAAGTAAACTCACCCAGGAGGACTAGATAGCAGAAAATAATCAAATTGAGAGCTGAAATCAACAAAGTAGAAGCAAAGAAAACAATAATCAATGAGACAAAAAGTTGGTTCTTTGAGAAAATCAACCAAATAGACAAACCTTTATCCAAACTAACCAAAAGGCAGAGACAAAATATCCTAATTAACAAAATCAGAAATGAAACGAGGGACATAACAACAGACATGGAAGAAATACAGAGAATCATTAGGTCATTTTCAAAAACTTGTACTCCACATAATTGAAAAACTTAAAGGAAATTGACAACTTTCTGGATAAATATCACTTACTAAAATTAAATCAAGACCAGATAAAGAAATTACATAGACCTATAACTGCTAAAGAAATAGAAACAGTCATCAAAAGTCTTCCAACCTAAAAAAGCCCTGGACCAGATGGTTTCAGCACAAAGTTTTACAAGATTTTCAAAGACGAACTAATACCAATACTCCTCAAATTGTCCCACACAATAGGAACAGAAGAAACATTACCAAATTTATTTTAGGAATCTACAAGTACCCTGATACTTAAACCACGCAAAGACATTACTAAGAAAGAGAATTACAGACTAATATCACTCATGAACATGGATACAAAAATACTCAATAAAATACTGGCAAACCGAATCCAGGAACACATCAGAAAAGTCATCTATCATGATCAAGTCGGCTTCATCCCAGAGATGCAGGAATGGTTCAACATACAAAAATATGTCAGTGTAATCCACCATATAAACAAACTGAAAAATAAAAATCACATGACCATCTCTACTGGAAAAGCCTTTGGCAAAATACAACATCCCTTCATGTTAAAGGTCTTGGGGAGAGCAGAGATACAAGAACATACCTAAACATAATAAAGGCAATATATAGCAAGCCAACAGCCAACCTCAAGCTAAATGGAGAGAAACTCAAAGCGATCCCACTGATATCAGGAATAAGATAAGGTTTTCCACTTTTACCATATCAATTCAGCACAGTACTTGAGGTCCTAGCTAGAGCAATAAGACAATGAAAGGAGATCAAAGGGATACAAATTGGAAAAGAAGAAGTCAAATTTTCACTATTTGCTGATGATATTATAGTTTACATAAGCGACCCAAAAAAATTCTACCAAGGAACTTCTACAACTCATCAGCATCTCCAGTAATACAGCAGGATACAAGATTAACTCGAAAAAATCAGTAGCCCTTCTTTACGTAGATAATAAATGGGCCAAGAAAGAAATCATAAAAGCATCACCCCTCACAATAGCCACAAATATCATGAAATATCTTGGAGTAAATCTAACCAAAGAAGTGGAATACTTGTATGAAAAGAACTTTAAATCTTTAAAGAAAGAAATTGAAGAAGACACCAGAAAGTGGAAAGATCTCCCATGCTTTTGGATAGGTAGAATTAGCATAGTGCAAATGGCAATCTTACCAAAAGCAATCTACAGGTTCAATGCAATGTCCAGCAAAATTCTTCACAGACTCGAAAGAACAATACTGAGCTTCATAGGGAAAAACAAAAAACCCAGGATAGCTAAAACAATCCTGTACAATGAAGAACTTCTTGAGGCATCACAATCCCTGACTTCAAACTCTACTACAGAGCTGCAGTACTGAAAACAGCCTGGTATTGGCATAAAAATAGACAAGAGGACCAGTGGAACTGAATTGAAGATACAGATACCAATCCACACACCCACGAACACCTGATTTTTGGCAAAGAAGCAAAAAATACAAAATGGAAAAAAGAAAGCATATTCAACAAATGGTGCTGTTATAACTGGATATAAGCATGTAGAAGAATGAAAACAGATCCATATCTGTCGCCATGCACAAAACTCAAGTCCAAATAAATCAAAGACCTCAACATAAAACCAAGCACACTGAACCTTATAAAAGAGAAAGTGAGAAGTACACTTGAATGCATTGGCACAGGGGACCACTTCCTAAATATAACCCTATAGCACAGACACTGAGAGAAACAATTAATAAATGGGACCTCCTGAAACTGAAAAGCTTCTGTAAAGCAAAGGACATGGTCAACAAGACAAAGCGGCAGCCTACAGAATGGGAAAAGATCCAACTCCACATCGGACAGAAGGCTGATGTCCAAAATATACAAAGAATTCAATAAATTAGTTATCAAAAGAACAAAGAATCCAATAAAAAATGGAGTACAGACCTAAATAGAGAACTCTCATCAGATGAATCTAAAATGGCTGAAAGACACTTAAGGAAATGCTCAACATCCTTAGTCATCAGAGAAATGAAAATCCAAACAGCTTGGTCGATCACCTTCCTGGACCTGGGGGGAGTTGGGAGGACCTTGGTCTTAGCATAGAGTGGGGAACCCTGATGGCTCCTTGGCCTTGAGAGGGAGGGAGGGGAGGTATGGGTGGAGGGGAGGGGAGGGAAGGGGGAGAAGGAGGGGAGAGAAAGGGGAGAAGGAGGGGGAGGGAGGGGGGAGGAGGAGGGAAGGAGATGGAAATTTTTAAATATAAAAAAAAAATAAACCATGAGAAAAAAAAAATAAAATAAAATTAAAAAAAAAAAAATAAAATTGCACTATTTGTAAAAAAAAAAAAAAAAAAAAAAAAAAAAAAAGAAAATCCAAACAGCTCTGAGATTCCATCTTACACCTGTAAGAATGGCCAAGATCAAAAACACTGATGACAGCTTATGCTGGAGAGGATGTGGGATAAAGGAACCACTCCTCCATTGCTGGTGGGAGTGCAAACTGGTACAGCTTCTTTGGATTTCCGTCGGTATGGAGTTTTCTTATAAAATTAGGAAACCACCTATCTCATGATCCAGCAATACAACTTTTGGGTATATACCCGAATGATGCTCAATCATACCTCAAGGACATGTGCTCAACTATGTTCATAGAAGCATTCTTTGTCATAACCAGAACCTGGAAACAACCTAAATGCCCCTCAACCGAAGAATGGATAAGGAAAATAAGGTACATTTACTCAATGGAGTACTACACATCAGAAAAAATAAGGACATCTCGAAATTTCTGGGCAAATGGATAGATCTAGAAAACATCATATTGAGTCAGGTAACCCAGAGAGACAAATATCATATGTACTCAGACCTAGACCCATACCCAGAAAGACAAATATCATATATAAGTGACTTTATACATAAAGCAAAGAAAAACCAGCCTACAATTCCAGAAAACCCAGACAACAAAAAGGACCCTAAGAGAGACATACATGGATCTAATCTACATAGGAAGTAGTAAAATACAAAATCTTCTGAGTAAATTGGGAGCATGGGGACTATGGAGGAGGAAAGAAGAAGGGAGGGAAGTAGAGAAAAATACATAGCTCAAGAAAAACAATTAAAAATGAAGGGGAAAAAAGAAAAAATTCCATCACAAAGATAATAGGAATTAAAATATTGCTCAACAATACTTTCAATATTAACAGTTTGAATTAGCAGATTGGATTAGGAATGGGATTTATCATTTTGTTGCTACTAAGAAACATACTTCATCATCAACAATAGACAGTACTTTAGAGTAAAAGAATGGAAAAATAAATGGAACTAAGAAACAAGCAAGTGTAAATATTTAACTGTCTGAAAAAAAAATAGACTCCAAAGTAAAACTACTCAGAAAATAATTGGGAAGGACATTTCCTACTCATTAAAGGAAATGCCATGAAGTGGGTATTATAATTTCAAACATTCACACACCGAACATGGAGGTATCCAATATAGTAGTAGAAATAATATTAGACCTAAAACCAGAGACTGATCCCCAAACAATGATAGTAATTTTGATACCTCACTCTCACTAATAGACATGTCATCCAGTCAAAAATTAACAGAAAAAAACCTGCAGTTAATGATATCAAATTCCTAACAAATACCTACCGGACATTCTACCCATATACCAGAGATACATATTATATTCATCAGCCCATGAAACATTCCTCCAAATTAGCTATATATTAGGACACAAAGCAAGTCTCAGGAAATTTGGTAGAATTGAAATAGTATCCTTCCTTCTTTATGATCATCAGTGAATGAAGATGGATATCAGCAGTAATAGTTCAGATAGTGCACAGCCTGTATAAGTAAAACAGCACACTTGTCCTAGTTGGCTTCACTATTGTGGTAAAATACTGACCGAAACTAACTTGGAGCTGAAGGTTGATTTGGATTACACAGTTTGATCAGTAGTCCATCACTGAGGGATGTCAGGGTAGGAACCATGAAGGAAATTTCCTTACTGACTTACTTTCCATGATTTGCTTAGCTTGCTTCCCTGTATAAGCAAGGACCACTTGTCCAGGAGTGGCACTTACCACAGTGGGATGGGCTCTCCCGCATCAACCATTAATTAAGAAAATGACCCACAGACATTCCTTATGGCCAGCATATGGAGGCACTTCCTAAACTGAGGTTCCCTCTTTTCTGGTGACTAAGTTTGTCTTAAGTTGATGAAAGCTAACCAACACAATACTACTGAATAAAAATTGTGTCGAGTGAGGAAAAAGGAATGCAATTAAAAAATTCCTAAAAATGAGTGAAAATGGAACACAACATACCAAAGCTAGGGAATAGAACGAATAATGTCCTAAGAAGAACTTTTATTAAATTAAGTTTTTGAGAGAAACTTTTACGTGTAACAGCGGCTGGCCTATGTAAGAGCAGGCTGGCCTCAACCTTCACCTGTTAGGATTAAATATGTGCCCTGCCTTAACCACCTTCGAAGAGGAAAGTTTATAACACTAAGTTCTTACATTAAGAACTCAAGTGATCCCATCTTAATAACTTGGTAATAAACTCAGTGGCCTTGAACAAGCAGCAATAACACCCCCAAACCATAGACAGACAAAGATCATCAAATCACACCTAAAATTAATGAAATAGAAATAAAAATAGTATAATAAATCAGTGAAATGAGTTGAGTATTTAAAAAGATTATGAGGACTGACAAACCTTTTGCAAAGTTAACTGCGTGAAAGAGGACCTTTTACCTGTTATTCTGCTAAATGGATATAGTAATATATAACTCCTATATTCTTATTTTTATAAATATGAATTGATTATCTATAATCCAGCATCATATGAGCTTTATTTTTTTATATAGTAGCTGATGATTAACACAGAGACCTATAACTGGTCAAAGTCCAGAGAATAAGAGACTGAAACTCAACTCTAAATGGAACATCTCTATCACACCCTTTCTTCCTAAGGTGTAGGGATCATTGAGGCAGAGGAGGTAGGAAGCCCATATGAGACAGAGTGAATGTCTGATCTGAAACAGTATTTACCAGACATTTCAGCACATGAATTCACAGTGACTGTGACTGTATGCATATGATCTGCACAAGATCAAGCCATCCAGAAATCCCAGTAGCAATCGGTAAGAGGCTAATGAAGTTTTCTACCCCTGTCTGAAGAGCCATCAATACTTGATAGCTGCTGGGGGAGAGAGAATCAGTTTTCTTCATAGATGGGAGCCCCGAGGCATGACCCATGCTCTAGTAGAAGGTCCACATACAAAGCACTAAGTTGACTCACTAGGTTAAAAAAAGAGCACATGAAGATGAGAGGGAAAAGTTGTGGTTGGGAGGAACTAGAGGAGAAGAAAGTGAGTTGTATTTGATTAAAATGTATTACAGACAAGTATGAAATTCTCAAACCAAAAAGATTGGAGAGTAACCAAAGAAGACATCTGACAGCAATCTCTGGCTTCCACATGCATGAGCACACACGTCAGCATACACCCTTCTTCCCATAAATGCACAGACCCACTTGAACATACGAGAGAGAGAGAGAGAGAGAGAGAGAGAGAGAGAGAGAGAGAGAGAGAGAGAGGTGGGGAGAGCACTGATTCCACAGCTCTAGAGTAGTGCCAACTTCAAATTCTGATGAAACATGTCACCAGGATTTTAGATTGGTTTATCTATCTGGTTGGACTGTGTGGTGACCGAAAAAAAATGTATTTGATCATTGTGTCAGCTTCCTGTCACATAAATATTAAAATATTTTGGTCTTCTTAAGTAATAGAGTATTTTGTTATTCATCATGGGCCCCTTTGAGGTATGAGAAGTTGCTCTTGTGATGACTTGGTTGTGATCCTTAGATAACTTTTAGATAGCACCAGTACCAGGGAACCCGTGTGTTTGGAGAAAGAGAACACTGTGGTTTCTAGACTCAATTCCATTCTTTAGGAAAGAGGTAGGTGGACTCTTTGGAAGCCTTTCTACAAGAATGTCTAGCGATCGTCTAGGTTGATGAACATAACCACGCACTGGGAGGATGGCGTACAGCAAACCCATTGAGACTGAATGCCTTTGCTTAGAACTTTCCTGACCTAACTATGTGACTTTCTGCATCGGGCTATTCATCTGTGTCTCTTTACATCAAGCCAGTGACATATCCCGGAAAAGCTACTGAATGTGAGAAGGGCAGTCATTGAAAACCCAAACGGTCCTGGTTGGTTAGAAGTACAGCTTTCCACTCCAGAATGGCAATTGCTACTTATGTGGGCACAATTTAGTGTGTGAGTCTTGAATTCAGGGACCTTGATCCTGTCTCAGCTAGAAGGTGTCAGAGTTGTCAATTGGAGGATTACTTAGTGTGTATATGGGATAGAACCCATGGCTTTGCTAAAAAAAAAATCTATGCTATTAGAGTACAGGAAAACACAATATGCCTTCCTGAAAGACTGACATTGCAGATACCAGGTAGCTTAGACAATTATTTTCTCCTCATTCTGGATTCTTGGAGAAGTATTATTGAGGATGGAAGATACTGCCTGAATTGGCAGCACAATTTCATGGATTGGGGTCCGAGACTGAATAAAAAAGAGAAAGCAATAAGTACTAGCAGTGTGTGACAAGCTGTCCCACTCTCCTCCTGTCATGCTTTCCCCACCATAATGGACAGACATTCAAACTATGAGCCAGAATAGATGTTTTCTTCCGTTAGCTGTGTTTGTTAAATACTTTGTCATACCAACAAGAAAAGTATCTAATGCAAGTCCCTATTTCCAAACACAATCCCAACAGATGCTAGAGATGCCTCTTATCAATGGACATAAAACAATGCATAAAAATAAGCTTGAGAATGTTTCAGTTCCCAAATTATAACACACCAGGTGTGTGTGTGTGTGTGTGTGTGTGTGTGTGTGTGTGTGTGTGTGTATGTGTGGTTGTACTCATTTATTAGGGATATAGATAGTAGTTTATATCAAAGTTTGTAGATGACTTACAGCCTGCATGGATTTCATTTTATCTTTTGCAAGATGTCCTATCATTTAACTGTATCCTACTTACTCTCTTGAATAAGGACTCCCTCCTCTCCCATTGTTTATAGCTTCATACTGCCCAGAGAAGTGAGTTTTGAAAAAAACATATCATATGTGTCAGAATGAATAGAAGCCTAAGAATTGTTGATTTAGGGTACCATGAGTGCTGAATGGGGTTGGAAGCAGGTGGTAATCCAGGATAGCACAGAGGCACATGAACAAGTGTCTGGTTTTGCCTAAGTTGAGTAAGCCACTTGGAAGCTGTTGGGTTTGGGCAGCGCATTTCTCACAGAATGCTAGCTGCCATTATTATTTTTGTCAGTGTTTTGTTGGTTAAGGAAATAACAAGGAAGAAAATGCTGAAATTGGACACAGGATTGGTCAGTGTACTGTGCGTATTGGCAGGTGCACGGCTGAGACTTTCCAAGGGCTCTTTTCCATAGGCTCACTTGCCAACAAAACCTCTGCATAGGATGTGTCCTGAGGGAATGTTTCCAGATCCTCAGAGAGCAGTCCTGGTAGATCTAGCGCATGAGAACCTGATTCCACCCTTTAAGACAGTTGTTTTGAATTAGACCTGAGCTAACATGCCAACAAGATACTAATAACCATGATTTCTCTGTATTTCTGTTGCTATTTTATTTCCAGAAACCAAATCCAAATCTTTTTAGTTGTTTAGTTTTCCACTGCAATTTACTGATGTTGTCTGCTGGCCAAATTGCTTTTTGGTTAGGTTACAGTGACTAACTTCCTAGCTCTCAAGAGCACTGCTCTTATTGCAGAAACCTATAGAATGAAGGGCTTAGGTTCCTGTTGGGAAATGGAAGGCAGGAAACTTGAGCTTTCCTGGCGACACTGGTTTCATGAGTGTCAGGCACTTTTGTGCTCACTGAGGTCATGGATGTGTTTATTAACTCAGGAGTAGTCATTGCCTGGCTTTACAACCAACCCTTTGTCATCCTTTGTCTTTGCCACCCCTCATTTCTGTAAGTGGCATAAGCCATAGTGATTTTTAAATTCTTTGTAGCGGAAGATATGTTTTATTGTTATTTTTGACCAGTTTCTGAATAATATTCTCATAAACTATCATATAAATGAATTGCCAAAGAAATGGAGTAAGGCATAAAAATGATGTACTCCAACTTTTCATTATTAGATTCAACAGACATAAAATTACATTTAAATATGTATAATAAGAACAAATACAACATGATTGCATTGAAAGTTTCTGAACACTCTCAGTATTCATCTTAATTGTAGCTTGGAAGCAGCCAGTTCCTGGATCATGGTGTGCATAGATCATGGCTGAGATCTTTCTATGGACTTCCCATTCTAGGAAAAAGTATTTGTGATACAACCAAGATTCATATTGCCAGGTTAGGCAAATTTGGTTTTTTTTCTAGGTTGTCTTTGGTTGGAATTAGGAAACAAGTTAGGAAGCTGTTCAGTTGTTAATCATGTCCTGGCTATTTGGTGCTGTTTGTTACATTGACTGTGCTTGGATTCTATGACTGATTGCTAGCAAGAGTAGATTGGCCTCCAGCTCTGTTTTCTGCAACACAATATTATGGTATGTATGCTCTGTCCATTTTTTCATATTTAGCATCTCAGCAGGAATTAGAATGGGGACCAATAAAAGCCATAGATTCAAGCTGCAGTAGTCTCAAAAGTAAACAAAATAAAATCCCATATAGAGGTTGTATAAATGAACAAATGAGGTCATATGCAGAAGGAGTCTAGGAGCAGCTGCCATAACACTGTTGGCAAGAAGAGTCTGTGGAGATGAATGACTCTAAGAAGCATCTTTTTCTAAAAACACGATCTAGACAGAGAGTCCAGATCTGTAAGTGGATGGCAGTGGGGTTGGGGCAGTGATCATCAGGTCCTGGCCTGTGTTATGATAGGGAACTGGGGCAGAAGGTGCAGGGAAGGCAGCCAGGCTTGAGTGATGAACAGTATGGAAGTGCATCTTTTTGGGCAAGACTTGTCTTTGATGCTGGTACTTCTCTTATAAGACAAAGGGTTTCATGATGTGACTCAAAGTTCTGTCTTTCCTTCCCTATGGGGAAAAGTGCTCATTGTCTATTGGGTTATAATACAAAAACTGGAATTATTGCAGGATGGACTCTGTAAGCCCTCACAGACACTTTCTTGGGACGGTGAAAACATTACCAGGTCCCTGCATGGGAGAGGACTACATCTAATCTGGCTTACAATGCTGTGAGTCAAGGAGGGAGCAAGACGCCAAGGAGAGTGATGGGAATGTGCTACTTCCATAAAGAAGTAGAGGGGGCCAACAAAGATTTCAAGATATCTCAGATTAACCCTTTTCATAAAAAGAATCAGAGATTATTACTATACCTACACAGTCAACATAGACCTAGAACAGAATTTGCAACCTGCTAGAGAAACAAAACTTCTTGTAAAGACGCCAAACACAGCACAATCATGAAAATTAAATTTTATCTCTCTAAAAAAGCTTTACAAATAACCAAGCTTAGTACTTTAATAAAGAATAACAATGCTACACAAAGGGAAATACAGCATTTTAAAAATTATTTTTATACTTTATGTACATTAGCCTTAGCTTTAATTTGGTATTGCTTAATTAGAATCAACACTAAAGAACAGAGGTTGAATACTCCCATTTACCTGGATGTCAAAGCAGCCAGCCTCAGGAAAACTCCAGTGTCCCTTCCTGATAATGAGAGGAATAATAGGACTCGGTGCTTAGGGCTCTTGTGAGGTCACATGAGGTAATGTGCATTGTGTACCTTACATGCCCAGCACATTTTAGCTTTTATCATTATAGAAGATAAACCACAAAGCGAAGTTTATACCCTGTAGGACATTTGATGGCTTTTGAGGACCAAGTCTTGGTCTTGCTAATATCTCTTTGACCACTTATAAAAGAGGTGTGTCTAAATCTGAGTATCATCATTATGAAAACATGGCTCACAGTGGATCATGTGAGTGGTAGCCAGACACTGCATCTTTGTTTGGTCATTTAGTGATGTAACCCTTGAAAAATCCTCTCTCAGATAATTCTGTTGGGAGCAGTTTCCAAGCCATTAAAATGTTATTCTTGCAAGTCCTCCTGCGTGGGCAACAGGAGTAGAGACAAAATGTGATGTCATTTGGGCTTTGCCTAAAATTAATTGAACCCTCTCTAGTGTGTGAAATTGATAATAAATTTTCTGAAATCAGAGCTATGGCTGACTGATGTTAATGTCAAGGGTGCAGGTAGAGGAAAAGCTCATTAGCACAATCTTCATGAATTTGGAAGTACAAATAACTTCAACAGCAGTCTGGAAGGATTACTGATTCAGGAACCAGTACTGGAGGAGGAGTTCCCTAAGAAATTGGTACCTATTGATAGAGATATTTCATAAGATACATTTACCTTGGAGCATAAAGCATTTGCAGGATATCCATTTACATGGAGGTAGCTGCTAATTAGTTACAAATAATCCTTATCTGTTTTTCAAAGCCATTTCTCTGGGGAGAAATCCTGAATGGATTGTAAAAGGTTATTCTATGCATAAGATGAAGTTTTCCAGCCAGAAGAATAAATTAAACCAACTTTCTAATTCTTTATGCAGTAGGAGTCAGGGAAGTGGGGACTAGCCTGCCAGCATTGCTGCAGTGCTGACAGACAGAAGCCTGAAGCAGGAAGGGAATAGAGGCTTCTCTTTTGACCCTGATAAATGTATTGGAAGAGGGTTCACAGATGACTGTGAACAAAGGACCCTGACATCATCCAGGAGCATGAGGGTCCTGGTCCCTGCAGCACTAATTACCACTAGCCCCATGTTAAACTTACTTCTAATTTTAACTCCTGGACGATCATACTAATGAGCTATTTCTCTATCTGCATGCATCCCACTAAGAGAGGGCATTTATGAACCACTGTCTAAGTGACCAGTTTGGCACACTGTGTTTATTTTGGCTCATGACTTTGGGGATAGATATAATCATCATAGAGAGGCATCTGAAGACGTTCTGTCAAAAAGTTCAGCTCCACGTTTGTTTTATACCAACTCCATTACTGATGTGTCGCAGCTACAGATTCACAGTCGAGTAGAATTATATTTTCTCAGAGCTTCAATTTTATTGGTAGTAGATAATTTATAAGACCCACTTTCTATTAATAGAAATGAAATCTTGGGTTTGATCCCCAGTACTACATAGACTGAGGTGGTACATGCCTGTCCTCCCAGTACTTAGGGACTAGAGGTGGGAGGATCAGAATTTCAAGATCGTCTTCAGCTACGTAATGAGTTCAAGGCCAGTATAGGATACAAGAGACAAAACAACAACAACAAAATAAGAATAAACACAGAGACACATGCACAGTGTTTGTAGAATAGTGTTACTAGTGCATAGAATCCTAGTTTGACTTGTAGGGATGAATATCATTCGACTACTTATATTATTCTGCACTGGCTTTAAAGTGTATCAGCCAGTCTATAATAGCCAGGATATGAAAGCAGAAGAATAAGAGACTCAGTTGAGCACTATTATTTAGAGTGCTCGTCTCCCTCCAGGGATTTGGTTATGTGAATTCACACCTTCAAAAGGAATATTCTGCCGGGCGGTGGTGGCGCACACCTTTAATCCCAGCACTTGGGAGGCAGAGGCAGGCGGATCTCTGAGTTTGAGGCCAGCCTGGTCTACAAGAGCTAGATCCAGGACAGGCTCTAGAAACTACAGGGAAACCCTGTCTCGAAAAACAACAACAACAAAAAGGAATATTCTGTATGTTGATCCAAAGCTCCAACATTTAATATTGACACTGAAAACAGCAGAAAAGGATGAAAGAAGGCTCTGTCCACTGCTAACTATAAAAATGATTGCATAAAATCATCTAAATCCTCCATTTTTCTCTAAGCAAGAATGCCCGGAGTATACAGTGGCAGTCAAGAATAGACTGAAAACCCTTTGAGACCTACTTGGGTGGATCTTAGAACTCACAATGGAAAGAAAGGAATACCTGCTTAATTTTATTGAAATGATACCTTTTCCTAACCAGAAGTGTGAGTGATTTTGCTCAGCTCAGAGCTGTCTTACTAGCACCAGTGACAGAACTGAGTGTGGGGGTGACTGAGTTACTTAACCTCATTGCTACAACAAAAAACTTTCCACAAAAACATCTTAAGAAGGAATGGCTGATTTAGCTTCACAGTCCCACAGTCTAGTTCAGTATGGCAGGGGAGTCATGGGAGCAGGAATTGGACAGTCATATTGCGTCTACAGTTAAGCACAGAGAGATGAACGGGAATGTCCAGCCACCTTTTTCCTTTTTATGAAGCCGAGGCCAGCAGTCCAGGGAATGGTGCTGCCCACATTTAGGGTGGGCCTTCCCATCTCATTTAACCTACTCTAGATAATCTCTCATAGGCATTTCCAGAGGCTTATCTTTTGGGTTATTCCAGGTCTTGTCAATTTGATAATCAATTTTAAGTATCACATGGATTTTTACAAAAACCACAGGATGAAAGGTGTTGTTGAAATTGAAGTGAAGATGGTAAACTGTCTTCTTCCATGTTCTTGGGAAATGTGGAGATCCTTAAACATTGAGATATAGTTCAGACAGCTTATTGGTCCTCAAAAAATTAAATTGATTCCTTATCTGGCTTCAAGAGGACTCCACATGGGAATAATAATAATAATCTCAGAGGGAGTCTTACTGCTTTAGGTTATCACAGGAAGATTTTGTGCTGCTTTTTTTTAATGTTAACTAGACAAGATGTAGAATCACCTTGGAGACAAATCTTGGGACATCTCTGAAGGATTTTTACAAATTAAGCTAATTGCTGAGCTCAAAAAATGAAAGAGCAGGCTGAGCAGTCATTGCTCTTTGCTTCTTGACTTTTTGTGGACAAAATGTGATCAGGTTCCTCAAGCTTCTGCTAATGTGACATCTTCCACAGTGATAAATTGCACCCTTGAACTATGAGCCCAAATCAACCCCTTCTTCTGTAATTGTTTTTGTCACAGCAATGAGAGAGGTAACAAATATAGAGAATTGATAGCTAGGAGTGTGATTGTTGCTGACTATGGGGTTCCTAGCCTTCAGAATTGTTTTGTAGGAAGAAGGTAGAAGAGTTTACAACTGGGGTACAAAAGCCCTAGAATGCTACATGTAGAGTTAATGGGTCTCTCTTGTTGGCGTGTGGAAGAATAACAGTGCTGAGATCGATATGCAGGCAGTGGAGATCTGGCTCCTGATGTTTTAGCCAGGGAAGGACTCTATTAGAAATTGGGGTAAGGTCTAAGTATGTAACACCCTGGCAGAAAATCTGGGTACATTAGGCATATGTTCTGAGAGTTTGAATAAGGTTAAATTTAAGGCTTAATCTTGTGAAAATGAAATTCATTTGGGAGGAAAGTCTAAACTGAAAGCACCACAGAAAGGGTTCCCTTGACTCTCAGAAGTAATTTCACAAGGGAGTATTAACCCAGGCTCTAACTGTGCCCCAAAGATTCCAAGTTTTATCTAGAGCTAGCAGCAGAATTTGGTAGCATTGACCATGTGGTACTGGTCTTGCAGGCTTGAAGTTGTTTTGGGTTAGGACTGTCCTAAATACCCCAAACTTCCAGTCTCATCCCTTGACTATGAGAGGTACGAGACTTTCTCCACACCATGACTATAAGAAGAAGCTTAAAAGAAGAATTAGAAAGTTTGACTAATATGGGCTAGGATACATCTCACTTGGTAAAGTGCTTTCCTAGCACTCACATAACCCAGGTCCCCAGGACTTCATAAACCAGGTATGGAGCTGCACACCTCTAATCTCAGTACTCAGGAGATGGCAGCACAAGGCTCAGGATATCACTGTCATCTTTGGCCAAGTAGTAAGATAGAAACCATGGGATGCAGAAGATCCTGACTGGGTACAAGCTAAACAAAATGCAGAATTATTAAGCTGGTGAATACAAACTCCTTTCCTAGCATCTAATCCCAAAAGAAAAGAGATGCTTCAGTACTACACACCAAATATTTTCTTCATTTTTGTCTTTTTTGCTTTTTTGAGACAGGGTTTTTTTGTAGCCCTAGTTGTCCTAGAACTTGATCTGTAGACCAGGCAGGCCTTGAACTCACAGAGATCCACCTGCCTCTGCCTCCCTAAGTGCTGTGATTAAACTCATTTGCCGCCACCACCTTACTCTAAATGGCTCCAAATTATTCAAAAAAAAAATAAGACTTGATGTATATTTCCTTGCTCAACCCAGACTCTTCCCGACCCCCTTAGGGATTCTGACTGACACAGACTGAGGTCAGTGATCTTCAGCCTAGTTCTGATATCTGTTCAACCATCTCCAGGATACTGCTGGGCCTGAGGGACACTGACTGATCAATGTGAGATCAGAAACCTGTAAACAGTAACCCTGTGTCCAACTACATAATCCTGCTGAAACCCAAAGGGACTCTGATGGCCAGTGGGAGTTCAGGAACCCATGAACTGTGTGACCTTCCCCTCACACATCTCCGTATGCCTGCTGGACTCACAAGGACTCTGATCGACCCTGTGTGAGATCGGATGAGGTCAGTGATTTACACCTCTATCCCCTCTCCCAGCTCTAGGCTCATGCCAGGACCTCCAGGTACTCTGCATAGTCTTATGTGAGGTCACATATACCTAACCTCAGACACTGTGAACCCTGTCCCTAGAGATCAGTAACTTTGCCATCTGATTCCAACGTTGGCATATCCTGTGGACCCCTTTTGAGAGATCAGAGAATGTGGGGATGGCCTCAGTTACTCATCTATGAATCAGCACTGAGTATTTCCACAACTGAAATCCAAGCATCTTCCAGCCTAATCAAGACCAAGTAAACTGAGGAAATATAAGATACCAATCCAATTGGTGTACTAGAAAAGCTCAGCCAGTGAACTAACTCCTGATGTACAAACCCCAGCACAAAGATACTTGATGATGCCCCTTAAGTCCTTAAAAAGAAAAAAAAAAACAAAGCCATTGCCATAAAGAACATTCAAGATCAGGGCATGAATCAGTGACATAAAAAGAAAGAAAATAATAAACACAATCAATGAAATGAAGAGTTGGCTCTTTGAAAAGATAAACAGGACTGATATGTGCTTAGCCAAATTAACAAGAGATAAGAGGCCCAAATCAGTGAGATCAGAGATGACAAGAGAAACAACACAACACCAATGAAATTCACAAAATCATAAAGACATACCTTAAAAACTATATTCTACCAAATTGCAAAATTTGAGAGAAATGAATTTCTAAAGGCATACAACATGTCAAAGTTAAGACAAGATAACACAATTTTTAAACAACAAAACATAAGAAAGTAAAATAAAATAAAACAAAAGCCATCATATCAGAGTTGGACCAAGACAAACCAACAAAAGGAAAAGAGTCCATGGGAAAGTATAAGAACCTGAGACCCATTCATTTGCATTCACACACACAGGAATCCCATAAAAATACTAAACTGAAAGCTAAAATAGATACACAGAGGACCTGGCATAGGCTCATGTAGGTCCTGTGTTTACTACTTCAGACTGTCATACTCTCTGTGTTCATGTGAACTTTGCTTAGTTGATTTAGAAGGCCTTGGTCTCCTGGTGTCCTCTATCCCTTCTGGCTTTCACACTTTCCACCTTCTCTGAGCTCTGAGACAGATTTGATATAGACATTGCATTTAAAGCTGTGTGTTCCAAGGTTTTTCTGTCTGTCTCTGTCTCTCTCTGTCTCTCTCTCTCTCTCTCTCTCTCTCTCTCTCTCTGTAATATCTAACTGTGGTTCTCCATGTTTGTTCCCACGTGTTGAGGAATCATCTCTGATGATGACTGAATAAATTACTAATCTAGAAGTATAGCACACAATCATTAGGAGTCATTTTATCACTGCTTTTTTTAAAAAAAAATAGTAGTATTTGGTTTTACCCTAGGACTCTGGGCTATCCAGTCTCTGGTTCTTGGTCACCTGAGCAGTGTTGGGCATGGGTTCCATTTTGTAGAGTGGACCTTAAGTCAAATCAGACATTGGTTGGCACTCCCACAAGTTAGTGCCACCATGGCCCTAGCATATTTTGCCATCAGGACAACACTGTAGATCAAAGGTTTTGTGGCTGGATTGGTGTTTATATTTCTATTTTGGTAGCCTTCAAAGTACCTGTCTGTACCAAAGATACTAGAACATAGGAGTAGTGTCTCTATGTAGGCACCAGCTCAATCTCTCCATGTTCAAAGAATTGTGTGGGTGCTGTCTTCAGCAATGGATCCTTGCTATCAGTTTGAAGAGAGCAACTCATTGTCTTGGCAACAGCCTGAGTTGTTTGGGGGAATTTCCATGGAATACTTTTGGCAAACAGCTCAATTGAATGTAATCTTGTCACAGTACTGGAGGCCTTCTTTGGTGACAAGAGATGGCTAGTTGGGACTCTATCTCTCTTGTTATTTGGAGACTTCATTAGGGTCATGTTAACATATTATAGGGAGTTTCCCCAGCACCATGTTTCCATACCACCCCTCAATTTCCCCTCAGTTCTAGCTATCTCTTCCTGCATTCCCTCCCTCAACCCCATTTTCACTTCCCCTTCTTACCTATCCTCATGTTCCTGGCTACCACACCTATAAAATAATTTAAACATACATACAACAAACAGTGACTTAAAGCATTGTAATTACAACAAAAATAAACCCTTATGACTAAAAGGACCTCGGGCCTAAATGGATTTGCTACAGAATTCTAACAAGCCCTTAAAGAACTAGAAACAATGATTTCCAAAAGGTATAAAAGTAAAGAACACTTCCAAGATCTTTTATGAGGTCAGCATTATACTGATATCAAGACCAGATAAACAACATACCATAGGTAAAGTCTCTCATGAATAAAGATGCAAATATTCTTTATAAAATGCTTGAAAACCAAACTCAAGAACACATCAAAAAGATCACCCATCATATTCAACTTGATTTCATTCCAGAGATGTGGGGATAATTTAAAATATGTAAATCAATAGCTGTCTTTTTTACATAAATGCCCTCAAGGGTAGATATTATATAATCTTATCAATAGATTCAGAAAAGCATTTGACAAAATCCAACAGCTCTTCATGATAAAACTATAACAGTTAGGATGAGCTATCTCTCAGTACAATTAAGGCTACATATTATAAACCTATAGCATCATGCTAAATGGAAAAAAATCAAGAACTTCTCATAAAATCAGGAACGAGACAAGAGAATCCATGTTCTCCATCATTCTTTAATGTAGTCTTTGATATAGGGAGAAGAGCTTCCATATGTCATCTTCTAAGCTTGACACTGCTATGACAATCATGAATGAAAATGTTAAGCCTCCTGGCACTGGGCCTATATAATCTGGACCCTCCCAAGTCAGCTATGGGTGGGAAGGGCTCACAGGATCTGACCATTTATTGATTCCTGGCGAGGGACTGTCATTGTATCCAGTTGTGTATCTACTGACTAGGTACTAGGCTCTAATGAATATTTCCAAACCTCGTGGTGAGTATGATCCCTACATCTAAACTTTAATGAGCATTGATTGTGCACAAGCACACACACACACACACACACACACACACACACACTCACATGCGCATAAACACTCAGAGAGACAGACGAAGACACAAAGAGAGACAGAGAACAGAGAGAAGACAGACAGGCAGACATAGGGTAGGAACAGTGCCAGTTTGGAAGAAGGGAGTCAGCCACATTGGGAAGGAGCAGGAGAGGATAATGCAGGTTGACTATGATCATGATTATATATATATATATATATATATATATATATATATATATGTAATTTTTAAAAATGAAATAATTTTAAAAAGAGAGGATAAAGATACATGGCAGCAAAAGACATGATAATTCCAAGTTGAATCTTTAGCCCAATAAATGTTATTTTTATTATTGGAAACATGATCATGATAACTGGTGAAATCTGAATAATAGCTGTAGACATAAACAATAAAATATTTTTTCTTCTTATATGACATTTTAATATTAGGATCAAAAAGAAAACCATAAGCCAACGAGGAAGAAACAAATTGAAAGAGCTTACAAAATGATGCACATTCATCCTTTTCATGAAGGCCGAAGGTGGACCAGATAGCGTGTCCTCAAGGCTGTAGCATCCTTCTTCATTCCAGCTTGCACTTCGGATCCTACAACTCACAGTTCTGATAGTTTTCCTCATTTCTTTCTTCTTCCTCACATGTACCTTTTCCTACTCCTTCCCCCTCCTTCTCTTTTTCCTTCTCCTCCCCTCCTCTCTCCTTTCTACTTCTCCCCTCCTACCTTTCCCTCCTCTCCTCCTCCTTCCTCTCTCTCCTTCTTTTTTATCTTTTGTAACTTCTTCCGTAAAGTTTAACAGAGATTTTAAAATTATACACTCACATAAAATGAGAGCGTTTCAAGGTCTTCCACTCCAAGCGTTTCTTCAGGCACAGCATGTAGCTCTCTTGTTCTTAGGAATTTTAGGACCGGAAAACAAAACAAAACGAAAGTCACAAAGGAAAAGGAGTCAGGATTATTTGGTTCCGACACCATTGTGTATGTCTTTGTTAACTCTTCATTTGTGAAATATTTAATGTGCTCAACGTGAAGCTCAAATTAAGCCCAGGTTAAGAACTTCAATGTCTACCAGATGCTTCAGAATAAGTTTATCATATTCTGGGACCTTGTCACTGCACAAGTTGCCATTCTTAAAAACAACCAAAAAATTCACAAATTCCTTTAGTATCTTTTTTTTTCCATCCAAGTTCTCATCTTCAGCCTTGATATTTATGCAGTTCCCCCAGAATTTCTTTTTTCCCCCTTCAGTTTTTATTAGTTACTCAAGAGTTCCATACAATATATTTTGGTCATATTCATCCCCTTCCACAACTCGCAGATCCACCCCTCCTTCCAAAACCACCGAACTGTGTCCTCATTTAATTTCAAACCCATCAAATTCAATTTGTGCTGCTCATATACTCTTGGATGTGTGACTTTCACTGAAGCATGATCAGCCCACCAGGGGCTCCACCCTTAAAGAAAGCTGACTGTCCCGCTGCCAGATGCTATTAATTCCCACTAGCTCCTTAGCTGCGGATGGGACTTCTTTCCCACCTCCCCTCCTCCATGCTGGGAATTTGTCTGGATGCAGCTTGTGGAGCTTTGTGTACACTGTCACAACGACTGTGAGTTCATCATATGTGCAAGTACCTGGCCATGTCCAGAAAACACTGCTCTGATACCTCTGAGTCATACAATCTTTTTGTCCCCTCTTCTGTGATGATTTCTTGGGAGGAGGGAAGCTGATATAGATGTGTTGTTTACTGATGAGCATTCTGCCATCTCTTATTTTCTCTGCACCTTGACCAATTGTTGGTTTCTATGTTAATTACCACCTACAACAACATAACAAAATCCTCTTTGATAAGGGTTGAGAAGTGTATCAATCTATGGGTATAATGTTAAATTCTTATGAGTCATTTTAACAGTATGCCCATTTAGCAGAATAATAGTGGACTTCTCCTTTCGGGTCCATAATCCATCTAGTCACAGGTTCTTGGACCCTGTAACAGTGCCAAATATAGGATTCAACTTGTGGAGTGGGCCTTAAATCTAATCAGAAAGTAGTTTGTTACTCCCGTGAAATTTGTTCCACTATTTTACTAGTGGCTAAGTCTTAATTGACCATTTTGTAGATCACATAATTTTCATTTGGATAAGATTGCTGAATCCTTTTTTCCTTTGATAGCACACACAGCACTTTCCAGAACTTTCGAAACTATCCAATAGGAATGAAAGCTAGCCAGTGAGGACCAGCTTGATGCCCCATATTCTGTGGCACAAGCCTGTGGTGTTTTCAGCAATAGCATCGTACCATTCAGTTCTGGATGGTGACCAATATCATTGGTAATAGCTTGTAATATTGGAGGAGGGGTATCTATGGAACCCAACTGACTGGCCATAAACTCCAAAAGCTTGCCTAAAACTCAGAAATTCATTTTCTTCTTGTTTCTATTCATATTCTTCTATTGGTTAATATATTGCATTAATGATCTCAAATGACTTGTCCAATGAAGGCATATATAATGTATATCCTCTCAAGACTATGGACTTCCCCATAGAATCTGGCTTCTGTCTGTGCCCATTTAATTTGAATATGTATGAAGGATCTTAACTACCTGATACAAGAATTTTATGAATCCTGTTGGTGTTTCTATCAGACCATCAAACCTTTCTTGAAGGGCTTGGAGAACCTGATGGTTTTGCAGTGTCTAAATGGTCAACTGGTATACTGTGATTTTTCCTCATTATTTTAAATGCTTTTTAAAAAACCATACAAAATCTTGATAAACTTCAAACTGTTCTTCATTGTCAACATCCACCATCTTGTAAGAACTTTCTGTAGCTAGTACAGGATCCAGGAATCTAGAATTGCACAAGTCACAGGGGCCATGGGAATATGTTATGCCAACATGAGCAGTAGACACTAAGAAAGACCCGAGAGCCTACCCTGATGCTTGTATATAAAATTTTCAATTTTCCAGCTATATTGCAGGTACCTAGATTGTCCGTCTGTTGCAGTGGTTTAATGAAACATACATCATAGCATTTAAAGAAAGCAAATGTGCTTTCTCAAATGGTTCAAAAATAGAAAGCAATACATCAATATAATAAAATATTAACAACAGGGTAACCTAGATAAAGGCTGTTGTGATTTGAATGTGGAATGTCCCCATAGTCTTGGCTACTTATTCGTGCAGTTGTTCCCCAGTTGGTGGCGCTGTCTGGGGAGGTTTTAGAGATATAGCCTTGCTGGAAAAAGCGTGTTAATGGGGGCTGGAATTTATAGTCTTGCTTCCACCCATGTTCCTTTTCTCTGCTCTGGCATGTGTTTGAGATGTGATCTCTCAGCTTCCTACTATGGGTCTCTACTGTCACACCTCCTCCACCAGTATGGACTTTTCCTCTAGAAATGGAAGCCAAACTAAATTCTTTACTCAGCAAGTTGCTTTTGGACATTGTGCTTTATCACAGCAATAGAAAAGGAACTAATACAGCTGCTGTGAGAGTTCTTTCTGCTGTTGTGAACTTGCTGTAAATTTAAAATGATTTCTAATGGAGACTTTTTTTAAACGTCTGAAAGTAAAAGATACCATTAAGATAGCATCCCGTAGAAGATGATTTTTGCAGTGTGGAAAGTTGACAAAGATCCCATAGCTACAAAGTCTAAGGAACACTTGTGCATTAACACCAAGACAGGGCAGGGATTACAGCTCGGTGCTTTAGTACCTGCATTGAATGTCTAACTTCCTAAATTCAATTATTGCACATATGTTCATTATTGCACATGCACACACACGTACACACACATGCAAACCCTCCACAGTATTAAAGAAATGGACAAGAATACAAGAAAATTTGAGGTACTTCATAAATGTGGATGTTCAAGCAGCTAGTAAATAAATGGGGAAAAAAAACCCTCCATCTCACTAACAATGTAAGAAATGAAAATCAAGATCATTTGAGATGACACTGTTTACCCACAAAATGACCCCCATTTTAAGTTCTGGAAAACAGTATTGGTAAAAATGAAGAGCAATGAGAATTTACAGATATTGTTAGTGGCAGTGAATGTTACCATAGTGGTCTTTATAATAAAACTGACAATGTCTATGAAAACTCAACAAACTATATATTATACTATATTATAAAACTATATTTATTCCTCTAAATAATTTACTTGGGTTTACCCTACACGAGGGATACTGTTCCTCTTAGATATCGTAGGTTACCCAATAAAAAGCCTTATGCCAGCTGTGGAATACATCACTGCAAGTTATTGGTAAAGGGTGTCCCAGAGGCCCTCTAAACAGTACAGGATACTGCCATTGCTCTTGATTGGCTACTGGATCTGATGGTGAGAACTCGTGGTTGTCAATATCATGCACTTTTGTCATAGGACTTGGAAAAATCAAGTTGGTGCTGCCAGGAAACTTCCTCCCTGATAGCTACTTCATAGTACCAGAAAGTGCTATGTCAGTTGTTTTGAGGAAAAGTCCTCAACAGTCTTGTCTGTGAACCCTGTAGACTAGAGCAATGATCGATGTGGCAAATTGTGCCCATGGGTTCAAAGTTCAAGAATGACAATCATTTGAGATTTTGGGAATGATTTATAATGCTGATTGGAAGATTAACACCACTATGCTCTTCTTTTTTGGTCATCTATACTCTTCATGGGTTAATTGAATACAATGTTCTTAATGTTTTGATATTTCATAAACATGTATGGGTTGTTTTGTTTTCATTAACTAATAAAGCCAAGAGTCATTTTTTGAGTGGTCAGATTATTTCTACAAATTTCGAAGTTCTCTGCTACTATTTTATGAAATATGTTTCCTGTTACATTACCATTTTAATGATATTCCTGACAATATATTATAGTCTCTAAATCTATCCTGCATGTCTTTTTTTAAAAAAATATTTATGTGTATATATGTGTGTGTGCCTGCCTGAGTTGGTGTATACCTCCAGCATGCAAGTGCCCATAGAGGCCAGACAGCACTGAAATATATGGAGTTGGCATTATAGGTGGCTGTGAGCCACCTGATGTGGGTGCTGGAAAGCAGAGTCCTTTGCAAGAGCAGCAAGTGTTCTCGGCCACTGAGCAGTCTCTCCAGCTCTGACTTCTTTATTTTTTCTGTATCTTTTTACTTGAGTTCTAGATACATCATTCATTACTAACTTCCAGCTCTCAAGTCTCTTTTGGCAAACACTTTAGAATTTATTCAACAAAAGTTCGTTTGAATTTTAAATGTGTATACTTTTTTACTTCTAAGATGTTTTGCTTGTTTTTATATGTACCATTAGTTTTCCCCCTAGTTTTTCTTTAGTTTACTGCAGTATAGTTTATGTAAGTCATTTCAGTCTATGGTTTGATACGCTTTTGGCAATTGTTGAGTCTTCTGACCACCACCACCACCAAAATACCCCTTTGCAGTCACTCCATTTCTCAGACTCAGCCTACAGAATAACAGCTGTGATTTCCATTACTGAAGTTTTTCCCATTTAGGGACTGAAGATAGAAGAAATCATATAGTATAGATCATCTTTTGCTTTTAATTTCTTTTCCTTTGAAAAATACTCTCATTATTTATTATTTTTTGCATGTACCTTTTTTTATAATTTAAATTGAAATGTTTTTGATAGTCTCACAGACAAGGACTGTATTTACACCATCTTCACTCTTCTCTCTCACCATCCAGCTCCTTCCCCACTCACTCTAAAATTCATATACTCATCTTTAATTACCAATGCTACAAATATATGTGTGGCGTGTGTACAACCTACTGAGTCCATTTAGTGTACATACACACACACGTATGCATCTATTATACGTTCATAAGCTACTGAGTTCGTTTTGTGTTATCATGCTTGCATGTGTTTAGGGCTGTCTATTTGGGACTGGATAGTCTTTTAGGGAGTTCATCCCTGGAGGAAACTGAAACCTCCCTCTCTCAAAAGTCACTGATCTTTCACCTAAGGGTGGGACTTCTGAAATTCCCCTCATCCATGTAGGCATGTCAACTGTTGTCGTCAACATGCAGGCTGGTTTTAGGCAACTGACTTGTTGAGATTTCCTGGGTATAGCTTCTCTCTCATATCTAGACATCATGCATTTATGTTTATCAGGGATATTGATCTGTAGTTTTCTTTGTTGTTTTAACTGGCTTGGGTATGAGAGTGGTACTGGCTTTATAGAAGGACTTTCAGAGTGCTTCTTCTGTTTCTTTGTTTTTCATCTTTGAATAATTTAAGAAGTACTGATTGTAGATACCCATTGAAAGCCTAGTAGAATTTTGCTGAGAATCACCTGGGCTCGTGGTTATTGGAAGGCTTTTCATTTCTGTTTGATCTTATTCATTATGTATCTTTTAAAATTGTTGATCTTTTCTTGGTTTGACTTTGGTAGTTTAGATTTTGTCCACTTCTTTAAAATTTTCTAATTTAATGTAGGATAGGCTTTTAAATTATTCCCTTATAACATTCTGATTTTTGGTATTCATTGTAATGTTGCCTCTTTCATTTCTGGTTTTGTTAATTTGGGTCATTCTTTTCATTAATTGGGATGATATGCTGTTTATTTCAAAATTTTGCTTCAAATGTTGAGATTTATAATATAATTCCATCATTTTTCTCTTCCTTTTCCTCTCTCTAAACCCTCCATACACTGCTCTTTTTCAAATTGATGTCTTAGAAAAACGACTTCTTAGATTCATTGATCCTTTTTATGGTTTCATTTGTTTCTGTTTCATTAGTTTTAATGCTTAATTTTTTAAAAAATATTTTTAAATCTATTTTTAAAATATTTAAAAATATTTTCTTTCTGTCTACTGGATTTGGGTTTTATCTGTTCTTGTTTTTCCAAATTCTTGAGCGTGTGATTAAGTCATTTACTTGTGCTCTTTCTAATTTTTTAGTGTAGGTGCTTAGAGCTATCTATTTTCCTCTTAGTGTGGCTTTTAGTGTGTTCCAGAGGTTTTGTTGTGCAGTGTTTTAATTTTCATTTAAAATGAGGAATTTTAATTTTAATATTGATTTCCCTTTTAACTCATTCATCATTTAGTATTGTGTTGTTTAATCTCCATAACTTTGGTAATTATTGGAGATTTGTTTGTTGTTGATTTAAGGCTTTGCTGCATTGTGGTCAGATAGGACACACAGATTTATTTCAATTTCCAGAATTGGTTAATATTTGCTTTGTGTCACAGGTTGCGGTCTGCTGAGTAGATTGAATGGTCTTTGGTGTTTTGGTGGCATATTTACTGAATCTCTTAGGTCCACTTGATGAGTGACATCACTTCACTCTCGTGCTTCTCCGTTCAGGTTTTGTTCAGATGACCTGTCTGTTGGAGAAAATGAAACCCTGAAATCACCTAGTATGGCTGGGTTGGAGTTTATCTGTATCTTTAAGTCCATTGTATGCTTTTCATAGAATTGTAGATGCCAGAGTTTGGTGCATGTATATTTAGGGTTAGGTGTCTTCTTGGTTACTTCCTTCCTTGACTGGATCTTTATCTTCGTCTCCTCTGGCTTGTTTCCGTTTGAAGTCTATTTTGTGAGAAGTAAGAGAGTGACACTTGCCTCCTGGTCCCATTTACTTGGAATATCTTTTTCCATCTTCCATCCTTTCACCCTAAGGTGGCTTGTGGCTTTGAAGGGATGATGACTTCTTTTTTGGTTTCTTAATCCATTTAACGAACTTGTGACTTTTGATTAGGGAGTTGGGGTCATTAATACTTAAAGTTATCATTGAAAAGTATGTACTGATTATTGTCTCTTTTTTTTGCTATTTTGTGCTTCAATGAAATATAGCTGTATTTGTATTCTTTCTATAATCTCTAAGCTATGCTTATTCCTTTCTTCAGTCTGAAGTATTGCTTCCATTATTCCCAATAGTGCTGACTTAGTGGACATAAATCCTTTTTAGTCTGTTTATATCCTGGAAAGTTTTTCTTTTTCTCTCAAGTGCTGCAGATTATTTTCCTGGATACAATAGTCTAGGCTGCCATTAAAGGGAAACAGAATTATATACCACTAATCCCTTGTATTCTATGTGATCACAACGGAATAAAAGAGTTCTTAAAAGATGGAATGCAAATGGCTGAGAAACACTTGTTAAATTGTTCAACATCCTTTGTGATTAGGGAAATGTAAATTTAAAGTACTTTGAGATTTCAGCTGACCCCAATCAGAATGGTTAAGATAAAAACAAACCAAAAGATATCAACTAATAGAGTAGATGTTGAGAAAGGGGAACACTTAATCACTGCTAGTGGGAGTACAAGCTGGTACAGCCAATCTTTATGGCAATCAGTATGGAGGTTTCATAAAAATTTGGAAATAGATCTACCTCATGATCAAGCTATAGTGTAGTGTGGAGCTGTGGGCAGGCCTGCTTTTCATCCCGCCCAGCTCCCAGCCACCGGCTAGCTTATGCCCCGAAATAACAACACACAAACTGTATTCATTTAAACACTGCCTGGCTCATTAGTTTCAGCCTCTTACTCACATCTTGACTAACCCATATCTAATAATCTTTGTAACACCACAAGTGGTGTCTTACCAGGAAAGATTCAGCATGTCTGATCTGGCGGCTGGCTTCATCACATCTGTCTCACTGAGGAGAGGCATGGCATCTGTCCCAGAGAGAAGAGGTGAGACAATTGTCTGAGCCATCTATCTCACTTCCTTCTTCCTGTTCTGTCTACTTCACCCACCTAAGGGCTGGCCTATTTAATGGGCCAAGGCAGTTTCTTTATTAACCAATGAAATCAACACAAACAGAAGACCCTCCCACATCACTATAGCGCTCACAGGTCAAAGGGTTCTACATCCTACCACAGAGATACTTGCTCATCCATGTTTACTGTTTTCTATTCACAACAGCCAGAAAACAAAACAGCCTAGATATCATCAAGTACTGAATGAAAAATGAAAATATGATATATTTATAGACAACAGAATATTACTCACTTATTAAGAAAAATGGAATTACAGATGAAAGTATGGAGCTGTAAATTATCATTCTGAATAAGGTAAACAAAGGAAAACACTTTTTTCATTTGTAGACATTAGCCTTGAATTTTTGAATATATTTGTTTCATTTGGAATATCTACAGAAATCAGGACATTACTAAGAGCTCTTGGAGAGGAGTTTTCAGGGGAGGGAGAAAGAAAACTCTGGTATATATGGTTTAAAGGTAATTATGCACAGGAAGGCTGAAATTGGGTTGGGTAGGGTAAAGCAGAGTATGATAAGGGAAACTTGGAGGGATAGATAATACTAGTGACTTTTCAAAAAGTTCCTATGTAAGCCTACTACAGTAGAAGCTTCTACATCTACACACACACACACACACACACACACACACACACACACACACATATAAAAAAGAGTTAAAATGGATTCTCTTTTAACAAGGAAGCATTGTCTCTAATAAATTCCAGAGGCTAATCAATAAAACGCCCAGGTCCAGGAATGGTTACTTATTTTGGAGTTTTGGCCAGAAGGGTCCCAAAGGCTCTCAGACACAGGCTATTAAAAGCCTCCTGATTATCCCCCAGAACTGGAGAGTAGGGCCATATTGCTGAAGGCATCACATACATGAGTCATAGGACATAGAAAAATATAGCTGGTATAGAGCTGGAAACTTCATACATACTGGCTTCCTTTCATAGTGCTGGAAGTTGCTATTTATGCTACCAGAGGAGAAAGGTAAGCATCAGTCATACTCAGATGCAATCTTTGCAGGCCATAATAATGACTGGCTTACAAGACATGTCCACTTCTGAAGTGGTGGCATAAGTATTTTGGGAGTAAGCAATACTTAATGATTGCATTTAGGATCCATTCCCCAAGATGAAAGCTGCACCTGGCATCGTTATTGGACTGAGAACCTATGGCTAGTTGGGTCACAGACCCTAGGAGAGAATCTATTGCTATTATTCTGATAAATGGATATAATGCTTTACCAGTATATCTATAAATTAAGGCACCCCTCAACCATTATCAGAGAAGCTTCTGTTTGTAGTGGATGATGATCAACACAGAGACCCACAATTGACCAAGGTGCGGAGAATAAACCAATAGAGAATGTTCACCATAAAGGGAACATATGTGCCAACCATGGTTCTCCAAATGCTCGGGAAACTTTAAGGAAGAGGAGGTTGACAGGGTCTAAGAGCCAGAGGTGGTGATGACCACAGGGAAGTGTCTTCTTGACACAGTAGGGCGGCTGCACTTGTGAACTCCTAGTGATTGTGACAGGATGCACAAGCCCTGTGCCACCTAGCCCAGACTGGATTTCAGAATAGAGAGAAGGGTGAGGCCTGAAGTTCCACACCCAATGACGGAGATACTGGTAATTTTTAGCTTTTGTGAAAGGAGGGGTGTTGGAGGGAGATTGCTTGTTGGTTCCTGACTGCTCGGCTAGCATAGACCCAAAATAATCACACAGAAACTGTACTAATTAAAACACTGCTTGGCCCATTAGCTCTAGCTTCTTATTGACTAATTCTTACATCTTAATTTAACCCATTTCTAGTAATCTGTGTATCATTACATAGCTGTGGCTCTATGTGATGGGTAAAGCTCCCAGTGTCTCTCTCCAGTGGGCTACATGGTGTCTTCTCTCTGACTTCACTTTTCTTTCTCTCAGCATTCAGCCTGGCTTTCCCTACCTATGTAAGTTCTGCCTTGCTAGAGGTCCAAAGCAGTTTCTTTATTCATCAGTGGTAATCACAGCACACAGAAGGGACTCCAACATCAGAGTGGCTTTTTGTTTTGTTTGGTTTTTAGAATGTAGCCTCTGTTATTTCAACCTCACTCCAGTAGAAGACCATGCATCTGGTGTATAGGCAGTACAATCTTGATCTTGATGGGGGAAAATATACAAAGTTGGGTGGGAAGAGAAGGGGATGGGTCTTAAAGAGTTTGTGGAAGGAGTGTAGACATGATCAGAACTCATTATATATAAAATACTTAACTAATAAAATAATAAGTAAGTTCATAAGACTGCAAATCAACCTGAAGAGAAACCTTAATGCAGTTACAATTACACAATGATTAAACAACACACTACTGATGATTTGTCTGAACAAAATCAACCCATAAATGAATTCACACCTAAACTTGAATGAAAATGGAAACACAACATACAAAACTTATGGAATAAAACTTATGAGAGCAGTCCTAAGATGGATGCCCATAGTTCTTAATGCCTACATAAGAAAACAGAGATCTCAAGTAAATAACTTCTTGACACTGACCAAAGCTCCGGAGAAAGAAGAACAAGCCAAACCACAAGTCGGTTCATGGGAAGAAATCATCAAGATCGCGATAGAAAGTAATAAAATTGAAACAGACATGAAAGACAGTACAAAGAATAAAAGAGTTGGTTATCTGAAAAAATAAAAAGAATGACAAAACATTTAGCCCAAGTACCCAAAAGAGAGATATGACCCAAACTGGTAAAAATTAGACATGAAAAGAGAACCATAACAACAGCTGCCAGTGGAATTTTAAAAATCATCAGTTCTTATCTTGAAAGCATATTTCACTAAGTGGGAAAAGCTAAAAAAAAATAAAGAAATTGTACATGCTTATTACTTACCAAAATTAAGCCACAATGAGCTAAGCAATTTAAATAGATATATAATGAAAAATAAAACTGAAACTAATTAAATACCTCCCAACTAACAAAAGTCTAGGTTGAATTTTGCCAGACTTACAGGAAGAACAAATGCTAGTGCTTCTTAGATCACTCTGTAAAATAAAGAAGTAAAGGGAAGGGAGAAATGATGTAATTATATTATAACCTCAAAAATAAAAGAAAAAACAAAAATAATGCTGCCAACCTCTTTTTATGGAACTAGTATTATCCTCATACCAAAAGTACATAACACAACAAAAAGCAAAATAATAGCTTCCATGATGAACTTAGGCCCAAAATGTCTCAGTGAAATACTTGCAAACTGCATCGAAGAATGCAACAAAATATCACTCATCATGATCAAGTTGAATTTATTCTGGAAATTCAAGGATGGTCCAACATACATAAATCAATAAAGGATACAAATTACATGAATGAACTCATGGACAGAAATCACATGGTTGTCTCAATAGGCACAGAACTATTTCTGACAAAATCCATTATCTTTTTATATTAAAAGGTCTTAAGAAATTCAGAATATATCTCAACATAATAAAGGTTATATATGACAATTTACCACCAACATCATATTAATTGGGGAAAATTTAAGAATATCTCCACTAAAATCAGTAACAAGGCAAGGGTGTTCACTATCTTCACCTTCATTTAATATAGTTCTGGAAGTCTTAGCTCAAGCAACAAGACAAGAGAAAAGAGATCATGTGGATACAAATAGGAAAGGAAGAGATCGATCTACCTCTATTTGCAGATGGTATGATTCTATATATATGTAAGACTCTAAAGAATATAATGAAAATTTAGAACCCTGAAGAAAGATACCGAGTATGATACTAGAAGCTAGAAAGACTTCCCATGCTCATGGGTTAGAAGGATCAGTATTGTAAAATGGCTTTTTAAGTAGCTTAGAAGATTTACTTGTTTTTATTATATATATATATGTGTGTGTGTGTGTGTGTGTGTGTGTGTGTGTGTGTGTGTGTGTGTGTTTTGCCTGCATGTCTGCATGTGTGTCTGTGCTCCACATGTATATCGTGTCTCTGGACCCCAGTAGATCTGCTGGAGCTGGGATTACAGATAGTTGTGAGCTACTCTGGGTTCTGTGAACTGAATCTTTACAAGAGAGTAAAGTACTATTAACCATTGAGCCATGTGTCCAGCTAGAAAATGACTACTGAAGAACAAGCTACATTTTCATGCAATCCTAATCTAAACACCAGGTCTATCTACACAATATCGATATGGAAACACGAAGGAGTTGAGATAGCCAAAGTAAGCCTGAGGAAGAGGGGGAAATCTGGAGGTATCACCACACTTAATTTCAACTTATACTACAGAGACACAGTAATTAAAGCAGAATAGCACTAGTACAAAATAGCCCATGTCAGTGGAATAGGATAGAGGACCCAGTAACAAAACCATACAGATACAGTCACTTCGATTTTGATCCAGATGTTAAAAACATACACTGGAGAGAATAATCTTTTACAAATGCAACTGGTAAAACTGGATATTTATATCAGAATGAAACCTATTCCATATCTCTCAACCTACACAAAAATTAACTCCAAATGAAGTAAGGACTTCAGCATAAGACCTGAAACTTAGTAAAAACAAATAAGAGTATGCTTCAAGATATAGTTGAATTCTGAATAAGTCTCTGACTGCTTATGATATAAGGCCAATAATCAATAAATGACATCTCATGAAATGAAAAATCATCAGTTTACTGAAGGAAACTGTCAAGATACAGCTACATATCTGACAGTCTGACAGCTGATTAGGGTCAAACATATCCAAAGACCCCAAGGAATTAAACATCAGAACCCCCAAGTACCCTAACTTAAAAAACGAGCCATGAATCTGAACAGAGAGCCTGCAGAAAGGACGATGGGTACTGTGGTGGCTGGAATGAGAAATGTTCCCCATAGGTTCTCATATTCAAACACTTGGTTCCCGGTTGGTGGTGCTGTTTGGCAAGGTACAAGGTGGTGTGGCCTTGTAGGAGAAAAATTGCCACTGGGGAATGGGATTTGGGATTATGTAGGCACACCTTCCTGTTCACTCTTTCTTCTTGCTGCCTGTCACTAAAGATGTGTTCCTTTAGCTTCCTGCTCCTGTTGTCACGCCTGTTTGTTGACATGCCTCCTACCATGATGGACTCTTATCCCTATGGATCTATGAGCCCAGATAAACTCTTTCTTCTCCATTCCCTGCCTTCCTTACTATCAACTCAGTTCATCAGAGCGGTTACTTGTAATAAAAGATAAGCTGCCTTGATACTTCATTCTCAACCAAGATCAGATATAACCCTTGGTACTGTGTATTTGGTTAGTTTGGATACTTTTTTAATGGGATGTGGACATCATGATCATACAGGCTAGTTAACACCTCTAGGGAGTCATTGCGTTCTGCTTACTCTTTTGTCTGGCTCCATGATTTTGCCAGAATGTCATTTGGTTAGAATCACATAGTTGGTTGTCTTTTTCAGATTGGCTTCTTTCATTCAGTAATAAACATAATCGTTTTCTCCTTCTCTTTTCACAGCTTGGTAGCTCAGTTCTTTTCAGCGGTAAGTGATGTTCCATTTTCCAGCTTTGCCAGGTTGTCCATCTATTATTAAAAGCAATCTTTGTGTCTTTTAAATTTTGACAGTTACAAATAAAGCTGCTCTAACGATCATATGCAGGTTTGTGGGTGGATGTAAAATTTCAATTCATCTGCTTAATTACCAGAGACCGTAAATGCTGAATCAAATGGTCAGAGTATGTGTTCTATAAGAAATGAACAGACTGTCTTCCAAAGTGACCACTCTTGCTTTCTCACCAAAATCGAAGCTAGTGCTTCGCATTGTCAGTATTCTATGCTGTCAGTCTCGGGTTGTAACATTCTGACAGAGGTGTAGTAGTGTGGGCTTCTGTTTAATTGCAATCTCCCAATAATAGTGATGTTCAGAATCCCTTCATGTGCTTACTAATTTTTAAAGTTGGGATACTTGCTCTCCCTAATTTTTTTGTATGTATACACACCCATTTATATTTGTGGCTGTGCAGGTGTGCCTACATATCTTTGTACATGCATGTGGAGGTTAAAGGTCAAACTTGGGTTTTTATTTGTCAGGCCCCATCCACTTAATTTTTTTCTATACTCTGCGTGCTACTCCAGTATTATTCTAGTTTGTTCTTATGCAGGGTTCACATTATCTTTTAAAATTTTATTCTTTGACAGTTTTACATATGTGAACAATACATCTTAACCGTACCCATCTCCAACTCCACTGTCCCAATTCTCCAAATCAACCCTAATATGTCAGCTCTCCTGTTTCATGGCCTCTTCTTTTATTCTATAATCTTCTGGGTCCAGTTATTGCTTTCTGTTGGAACATTTACTGATCTTGTTGGCTTGGTCTTATGAAGGTCTTGTCTAGGTAATCATAGCTGCAGTTAGTTTTTGGGTTTGCTAGCCATGTCCACGCCATTTAACGGAACTCTCCCTAATCTCTGTCTCTTAAATTCTATTTGCCCCTTATTTCACTATGTTCCTTGAGCCTTGGGAAGGAGGAATGTTGGTGTATACGCCTCATTTAGGGCTGAGCACTCAGTAGACACTTATTCTCACACCTTGTATCAGTTATGAGTCTCTGCATTGACTGCTGACCACTGCAGAAGACTTGCTTCTTTGGCCGAGTTTGCTATCACTGACCCTTGGGATACAAACATAAATTTGATAAGGTAGGTTAACAGCATGTCCATTTTTTAAGATAACATTTATAGGCTCCACATTAAGAATTATGACCTCCTGAGCTATGGGCTTTGACCAAATTTATACTATTGGGGTTAAATATTCTTAGTGAGCAAGCCTCAAAAGCAAACCAAAAGTGGTTGGTTACCCATATAACCTTTGTGCCACTTTAGCACTAGTGGGCACATCTTGTTTGGCAGGTTGGTATTATAGTATGCATTGTTCGCTGCTTGGCAATACCTTTGATGTCTTCCCACCCTAGTAGCCTCCCTAACACCATCCAGTGTCTTGAAATCTAGCCCACAGGGAGGAGGTTTCCCAGTTTGTTTGAGATTGATTTCCTTGTGTTCTGCAACCAAAATGTGTAATTTGTCAGCAACATGTTATTACAATGTTACTGTAGTGTCCAACCAAGAGAAACATCAATAGCTTGGGTAGAACACCTTTTGTTATCAGTTGATAGCACACTCAAGCTCAGATCAGAAACTTACCTATCCCCTTCATTTTTTGTGTTGTTTCACTTTCAATTTTATTATTCTCTTATCTATTTAATTCTTGAGCGTGCATGAATGTAGGTGCACATGCCACAGAATACTGGTAAGCTCAAAGGACCACCTGCAGGAGTTGGTGCTCTTCCTTTAACCTTTAGGTTCAAGGGATCAGTCTTAGGTTATCAGACTTGGCAGCAAGTGCCTTCATCTGCTGAGCCATCTCACCAGCCACATTTACTTATTTTAAACCTAACTGATTCCCCAGATCAACTATTCTAAATACATTTCTGACAATCAGTTTTGGCATTGGTATTTTTTTGACATATTTTTCCATGTCTTTTTCCTTTAGAGGAAGAAGCACGCTGCTATGGCTCCGTGGATTCCATTCTTGGTTTCACTTCTTATTTGCTACATGGATTTGTAAAAATGTTCAGTGTTTTTGACCCCCAGGTTCCTTTCCTGCAATGTGGCTATCAGAATAATAGTTGACTGCCTGCTTCTGCTAGATCAAGTGTAAAAGCTAGGGATCACAAATGTTGAATAACCTTTGAAAATGGTGAGGCTGTACAAAATATCACATGTCACGTAGCAAAGTCCTATTATTTAAGCTTTATAATTTAGAAATTGATATTCAGAGAGGCCTATCTCATAGGTAAATGAGTTTGAGACTAATTAAAAGGCAGTGTTCCATTCTCTGAACTTCTCTGCCACTCCGATCAGAAAGGCAGATTTCTCCATTGGCATTCTTGGCTCAGCTCTGAGAACTGTGTTTATGCTGCGTGCCACTCGGGACAGTCTCAAAGACACAGTATCATGGGAACTGAACGGAATCACTGGAAAATGTGATGGTAGGAAAATAGACAAGCCCAATTTTTCCAGTTTTATTTGCCCCTCTTTTGCCCCTTAGATTGAGTCAGAAATTAGTGAATGTGAAGTTCATGTTTGGACCACGTGATTTATTTTGAAATAGCATTATCTCAGGTAACATCACACATCTCCTATGTATAACATTTAAAAGCATCACTTTTGTCTCTTCTGAGGTGAAGGCCAAGGAAGTGTTGCCACATCGGTAGGCGTGGTGTTTCCAGATAAGAGCTGGCCACATCTCCAAGCTTCTCTTCAATGAGACTGAAAAACGACAAAGTCAGTGTTTCTATATTTTTTTCTCTCATTTTCTTGGCACTTGACGTTTCAAGCTGTTTAAGACAGTATCTTCGGTTTGTTGCACTTCATTTCTTTGGTGACTGGCACTCTTAGCAAAACACATGGCCCAACTCCTCTTCAGGTTTAGTCTAGGTGGTAATTCTTACCTATGCCATCCTGCCAACATTTCTGGAGACATGGCCTCTGTTTATCATGCTTTCCTTATGTGTACAATACTCCATCGCTAAAGCAAGAATGAATGGAAACCTGAAGGGGAAAGGATTTGCAACCGCTGTACTGAAGCCTCAGAGAAAATAGTGGGAGAGTTCTCATAAATATTCATTATGCTCACTGAGAAGGCAGAATGCTGAATAGGATGACAAATGAGACTTCCCATCTTAAATGGATAATAAGCAGTTCTACAAAATGACTTTCAACCAGTCCTTACTTGGTAGAAATGCTGAACACTGTCCCAGGAATTCTAATGAGATGTGTGTCCATATTTTTGCTCAAAAACAGGTTATGTGCCGCATAAAAGACATTCTTACCTGCGTGTATGGTTCTCCTTCAGAATGTTCACAGGTTTTCTTATGCTAAGAATCAGAATTTTTGGATCCAGATTCATGGCTCTCATCTGAGACTTGGACATTTGATATGGGAGTACTGGAAGTCCAGAGCCTCAGGGTGATTTTTGGTGATGGTGTTCTTGCTGGTGGACTCCTAAGGCTGAGTGAGGAATGCCAAGTATGCAGGTTACGTCCTTTCCTTATGAAGCAAAGAGAATTCAGTCACAGAGGCCATACTCTAATAACCTGATGTAATTTTCATTGCTTCCCAGAAGTCCAACTCTAAGCACATGGCCAGATCAAGTGTCCATGCTCTTAATGCCTTACCCTGAGGATTAAATGTCAACATGAGTTTTCAGAGGGGAAACACCATATGTAAGACATAGTGCCCACCAAGCCATACTTCTCAGATTCCACCTCTCGCAGGGGACAGCACGGTGTTCAGGTGCAGCGCACGTGGGTTCTAGTGTGTCAGCTCCTGGGCATCATTCTTGGAGTCACACATACTTCCAAGGTGATCTGTATTAATTCTTGTTCTTGTTCATAAGGACTGGATGAGATGCTGGCTGTGCAGTGCTATCAATTCTGTTAATAGTCTCCTGACAAGAGCATCTTCTTTGAGCATTTTGTGCTTTCATCTCTAGTGTTATTGCATACAGGAATTGCGGTCCCTTGCCCCCATTTTCCCTGATCTTTTCTATCTTCCTATCTAAAGTCACTTGCATCACTTCCAACTTGTTACCTGTTTCCATTTCTAGTCCCCCAAAGCAGTGAATAACTCTGTATGTACTCTTGTGCTTAGGATAAGTGATATAGACACATGCTCCTCTCTATATGGGCATTTCTTAGACAGAAAATTATTTATTTATTTTTGTTCCAAATCAGGTAGATCCCTTCTGAAGTCATTCTTCACCTACTTTTATGAATCTCTCACTGAACCTGGAATCACTTATTTAGCAAGGTTGACTAATCAGGAAGCATAAGGGATCTGTCTTTCTCTTCCTCTCCAATACTAGGACACTGCCACACCTGGGTTTTCACATGAACAATGAGGGTTGGATCTGAGGTCTTCAAACTTGTATGACAAGCACTCTTCCAGCTGAGCCATATCCCTAGCCCTGGAAGAACTTTGTATGAAGTCACATAACATTTTAGATTGAGCAAGTGGTCTTCTTTATCCAATTTGTACAAACTAGAAGCAGTTACATGAGGGACTCTCCTTGTCCTTCTTGTTTTAGTTCCGTAATCTTCCCTGATCTGAAGGTTCAGTTTCTGTGATTTCAGCTACCGCACTCAACCATAGTGTAAAAATAACTAACTGGGAAATTAAAAAAAAAGAAAGAAAAACACTCAAACAATTACTAGGTTTTAAGTTTCACATGGTTCTAAGTATCAGATGAAATCACACAGCATCCTGCTGCCTCTAGTATGGGATACGATCATTCACTTGGGATATCCACACTGTATATGCTATGGGTTCATTTGCCACTTAGTAGCTTACATGACTGTGTAACAGACTGGTGTGATACCACAGCCCTTTCATTCAAGCAACCCCAATTTTACTTAATAATAACCCCCAAATGAAAGAATGAAAAATGCTTGTAGTTTAGATATGCCCAAGAAAAGTCACTAACACTTCTTTCAATAAACATGTGAAAAAGAAAAAAAGACAGCATGTAAAGTAATTTATGTAAGATTCCCCTCTGTATGCTATGAATATGTTTTATTACCATTGGTTGATAAAGGAGCTGCTTTGTCCTATGTCAGGGCAGAATAAAACCAGGCAGGAAATCTGAACAAAGATAAAGAAAGAGAGTAGGCAGAGTCAAGGAGATGCCATGTAGCTGTGGAAGGAGAATGACACCAAACAGAACCTTACCTGGTAAGCCACAGCCTTGTGTCAATACACAAATTGATAGAAATGGGTTAGTTTAAGAAAAGAGTTAGCTAGTAATATGCTTAATTCACTGGCCAAACTGTTGTAATTAATATAGTTTCTGTGTGATTATCAGGGTTTGGGCCTCTGCCTACAAGTGGCATCAATGTGGACCAACTAAAACCGGAGAAAGCTTGGGAAGGAATTCTAGACTCAAAAGAACAGAGTTAAGCACAGCTTCTTGGTAACAGTATTTTCTTGGGTGGGCTCTGCTTACTAGTGGCAAGCAGAGGCACTATTCCTTTAAGAGAATGTGGTAACAGCAAAAGCTGTGTAGCTCCTTTAAGAAAGCTTCCTAGTTCGTGCTAGTTGCATGAATGTCTCTGGTTCTTTTGGGAGGTCCAGCTCTTAAATGGGGTTTGTGAGCAACATGCTACTTGTTGCTTAATGGCAACATAGACCTGCTGCGACCCTGGAACTGGGGCAGTGAGCATGGCTTGCAGAGCTGGCAGTGAATATACCTCTGCCATGTTGGACGAGGTAGAATCATTTAGTCCTAGCCATGCTGCTTCGCATCTTAAGAATTAAGAAGTGCTTCTGGTCAGAAAATGATTACAGATACACAATAAAGACAGCTTCAGACAGAAATAAACTTCTGAATGGGTCATCGTGTGTTTAAAAATGTATATAGAATGGAGAGAGAGAAGAAAAAGAGTATAGACAGTTAAAAAAGAAATAAATAGTTTTAAAAGTAAAACAAAGTCTTGAAAGAGACAGTAAAATAATTTAAAAGAGTAAGACAGTCATAGATTAAAGGAGTAAAGAAAAATAAGCCATATAAAGATGGAATATATACAGAGAGTCTGCATTATTTATACTATTGTGTTTTCTTTGAACTTTTTGGCTGCAGAGAGACATTTGTTTCTGAGGGCTGCTAGCTAAACCAACATGTATATTTTAAAGGTATCTTGACTTCGGAATTTGAGTTTAAGGATATGTTACTTTGGAAAACAGGTTCTGCTTTTGTTCCCACAGAGGATGAAAACCTGTGGATTCCTTCCAGGCTAATGTGGTTAGATGGAACAAGACCCTCCTGAAAGGTCTTTGTGAACCCTAAAAATACTTCACCCAGAAATAAGCAGATTGGAGAAAACTATGCCCAAATTCCCAAAATGATTGTTTATAAATGTTTGTTTTCATTTAAATGGGAATATAATATAGAAATAAATACTTTGCATTGGTGTAGATCTTGGTCTATTGTTACAGATTCAAGGACAATTTTGTTATACGATATATATATATATATATATATGTTTCTACTCTTATTTAAAGTATTATATTTATACAGCTCATTGAAAAATGTAATGTGTAATTAAAAATTATGGATTAATAATAGTCATCTATAATAGTCAAACTGCAGTCATGTAAGTTAGATAGTTAGGTTTTCTAGATGTACAGAGATATGTTTCAGATGGATAGGTTTTCTTCAAACTTTTCAAAGACCTACAGAATATGGCATTTAAAATGTTTTAAGAACTTAGATTTTTCCCAATAGTGAGACATAACCAATTACTTTAGAGAGGTTGATGGTAATTGAAAAAACTTGTTATGGAATTTGCCTTCAATGTGACAAGGCTGGCCATTTGGGCAAAAAACTGCTCTTTCATGGAATGGTTGATGGTATGCCGTATGAACTGGACATGCAGGACCCACAGAAAAGAGCATTCCAAAAAACATGATGGTCCTTCAGGGTGCCTGCTTCACAGAAGAAACCTCCAGACATTCTTTAGGATACAGAAGAAAGTTACTGACAAACTGCCAAGATAGGTAAAACAACCTTTCAAATTTCCTGCTTCTTGGAAAAGTTTGCCAGATACCATGGACCTGTAGGTTGCAGATGGATGTCCCAATGTTACAGAAGGACTTTGGGTGACAGTCCAGGCAGCAAGCTATCTCTGTCAATTCTAAAGTTTTGGAAGTTGCTTACAATGTACTTCCTGTTTACTTAGGTAATATTATATCCTCGGGTCTTTGAAGACCCGAGTTATAGTTATAGTTTTCCTTAGTTATGATATAAGATAAATTAGATATGAAACTTTAGAATCCCAAAGAAATATTATAACTGTAATTCTTGCTTAATACCTATTTTGTCATATGTAATTTTACTATGTTAAAGTTCAAAACCTTTCTTTTCACTTAGACAGGAAAGGGGAGATGATGTAGGATTTCTTTCCATATGTTATGAATGTGTTTTATTACTATTGGTTAATAAGGATGCTGCTTTGGCCTATTTCAGGGCAGAATAAAGCCAGGAGCTAAATCCAGACAGAGATATATAAAGAGAGTAGGCAGACTCACAGAAATGCCGTGTAGTTGCAGAAGGAGAAACACACCAAAACAGAACCTTACCTGGTAAGCCACAGCTTCCTGGTTATACACAGGTCAATAGAAATGGGTAAATATAAGAAAAGAGCTATCTAGGAATATGCCTAAGTCACTGGCTAAACAGTGTTGTAATTAATATAGTGTCTGTGTGATTTTCATGTCTATATATTCGGGAAGCAAAGAGCAGTCTCTCTTTACAAATTGGCTGCTAGAGAAGGTCATATACATCTGTGAGAGGTCTTAGAATGGCTGCCCATACAGGCGGTAGTGATGGGGCTAATGTAATTTAGTGCTATTATTTAAAAGAAGCCTTTAAGATGTGACTGAGGAGCCGGATGCCTGGAGGTGTTCCATGGTATTTGGATCTACTCATCTAGGAATGTATGATACCATAAACAACCAGAACACTAGGGCCACCAGCTACCAGAGGAAGTCTTTCTACAGGCAACCCCCCTAAATGTGATCCACATACTGTACAAGGTATTGGCCCTGTCTAGAATTTGCCTTTTGGACAGGCTGCAAGTAATATCACATTTACAAGGGTGGCACTGTCTGAACCTTAATCTACACTGACATGTCCCAGACTCTTTTAAATCTCCGAGACTCTGTGAGTCAGAGGTGATATAAAAATTAACTACAGGTACTGATTTCTGAGCACCTGCCTTGGCTTGATGTGGCCTTTGGGTACTTTGCACAGTCGTGTTTTTACTTCTGCAATCACATCATTGATGGCTATTCTGCTTTGTGATGGAGAAAATTGAGACTGCAGATGCTCAGTAAATGACCCCAGGCACCACAGTGGTCAGCAACTCTCAGCTCTGCCTTGGCAGCTCTTGACCTCCTGTGCATTCACACTGTTTGGGCAGATGCTTTATAGAACTCTGCCTTGATACTTGCAGCCTTGATCTCAGTATGTGGGGGTGAGGCAGAGATAGGAAACTGGTGTTTGATCTGGATTGAGAGGTGCTGGCTTGGTGTGCCCTTCTCTGCTCACCATGGCTGCTATTGCATTTTGCTTAGCACCTAGCTCCAGCTACATCTAACACAGCCCCAGGAGACGATAAGCCCTCTTTTTGCTGCCTGTCATCAGAGCCAATCTTAGCTCAGCCAGGGACAGCCCCTTAGCAGGAAATGGGGTGCCTTCTGGAAAGAAAGCCACCCCCTGATTTTCTAAGACACCTTTATCTCATTTGCAAGTGCTCTTACATTTTTTCCAGATTTTTTTCTTTTCTGTATTTTACAAGATAATTGACCCTTCTCTAACCCATCTGCGGTTCACCCTCCATTATACATTCAAGCTTTATCTTTTCAGAACTTTGCTTACTATTTCATGAAACAACACAAGCCTCATTTTCATTAAATATTAATATCCGTGTAATAAAACTGAACCATCAGAGTTTTTAATCATCCCACTTTCAATCATTAAATCTCATTTGAGTTATTGATGATGTCAGTACAATGACATGTGTAATGTATGTTGCTGGAGTTTTAGCATCACAAAAAATTACATTCTGCTATGATTCCATCTTGTGAGTTCTACATGTTTATATATGACACAAAATAACAAAATATAGATTTTTATACAAAATTCTATTGTGAGAATGTGCATAAATCTACATTTGCAAGCCAGTACCAGTTAGTTATAAGATACAGTATGTATGTGTCTGGTGGAAGCAAGTGTTCACTCATTTTTCGGTGTTAGCTTTCCATTGCTATGACCAAGCATCCAGAATAAACATGTTATGAGGAAGAAAGATGTGTTTGGGCTTGTGGTTTCAGGGGTTTTGGTTCACAGTCACTTTGCCCTGTCACATTTGGGTTTTTGATGAGGGCAGAACAAAGTTGCTCACCTCATGGTGCCTAGGAAGTAAAGAGAGGAAGGAATTTACATCCAAAACCCACTGCAAGGGCATGCTCCAGTGACCTAGCTCCCTTCCACTAAGCCATATACCCCAAAGGGTCCAACCCTTCATGGTTCCGTAGCCTAGAAGCAAACCATTAATAACTGGGATAGTCCAAGATCTATATATAGCACTCGTTTTCCATTACGGCTGGTGCCTGAATTGGGAACTCCCGAGGCCTTCACACTAGGAGATGTATGAGAAAGAACAAAAGTAAAGAGGAGAGGAAAGAAAAATGTCGGGGTTAAAGTAAAAACACAGACCATACACCTCAGTGCTGGGGAAGCTTGTTGGAGTTTCAACAGCAATCAATGCTTGCAGCTTAAATGTTTTTTGGCAGTAGTGTTCCCCTGTCATTGATGGATCTATTTAGGTCCTGTTCATACTATAAAAGTACCTGTGTGTTTCCACGGTACACACCAAGATGGCTGGAGTTCTACAGAAAGCTCAGGCAGTAAATCATAGCCCAAAACTCTGACCAACAAATGACTTTAAACCCCAACTGCCATATGGGCAACACTAATGGGGCACAGTGGGTTTCATGTTTTTTTAAGAAGAAGGAAGGAAGAAGAGAGAAGAAGGGGAGGAGGAAGACTCAGAACTGAGAGGGGGCCATGTTGGGGGATTCCAGGAAGGGTTGAAGGGAGAAAATGGGGAATGAATATAATCATAACACATTGTGTGCGTGTATGAAATTTCCAGAGAATAAGTATAAAGTATTTTTTAAGATGACAAAAATCCCAAACAAACCCAAACCTCCAGCTGCCTGGCCACCGGGCTGCCTGGCTGTGAGGTGAGATAGGGAGCTGCAGTTTATACACTGCGGAGTGTGAGGATTTGAAGGGATAAAAATGTTTAAATACCTTAACTGATGAGATGCAAATACCAGGTGCCCTGGCTGGGCTGTTTCCAGAAATTTTCTATGGATAATTCAAGCCTTCAAATGCCTTCAAAGCCAAAGTGCTTCTCTGGGGATTAGAAAAGAAGTAAAGCAAAGTAAATCCAGGATGGCAATCTCATGACAAATTGATGCCAGCTTTGAAACTTGATAAAGATCCACCTGCCAAAGGATAAGAAAAATGAATTTGTTATTTACTCTGTAAATAAATGTTACTTTTAAACTTTATCACTGCTGGAAATGTTCATTGAGTGCCAACCGCATTCTGGATACTAAGGGCGCTAAGTAACACACAAAAGTTAACATGCTGAATTAGATAAAGACGGTGTCTGCTTCTTGTCACTGATACTGGGCAGACAGACATCAATCGAAACTAAGAATTTAGGATACCTGAGTTATATTTTTGATAATTACTTAGGACTAACTTGGTTTCTTGACAAAGTTAGGCTTAGACATAGAAGTACTCTTGTGGAGAGTCATTGTTTGCCCAAACGCAAAGAAAGTGATTAGTGCTAGGGGCTGGCATAGCTGTTTGTTGGTGGAACAAGACCGGCTGGGATTTTCCCATAGGATTTTCTCCTATGGATTAAGTACAGTGGTATGTGGAGGAGCAGAAGGGAATGCCAGACAGTCAATGATTGTAGAGGACAATTGTACTAATGGTGAGAGGACAGACGTTCTGCAGTGGCGTGCTTTCGTACATGAACCTGCATGCTTGGTAGTTCTTTTACATGTGTCTCTGTGCCTGACAGAAAATTTTAAAAGTTATAAACAGCCAGTGTGGAGGCTGGAATTAGCTTTGGGCTAATTGGCTCTGGGACCCAACTTTTAATTACACACATAAAAGAAGGCTAGTCCATTCTTGGGAGAGAACCCACCACAGTCAAGTCACATGAACGACAGCCTCTTGATGGCCAACTGTGGGATTTAAAGACAAGCTTTGGGCATTTAAAGAGTTTTTAGTAATTGCTTTTAGTTGTACAAATTTATGGGGTATGTGGTGATGCTGACTAATGTCTCAGTGTGCAGTGATAAATGAGAGCAGCCGATGTTGCCATCCTCTTAGGCAATTTGAGAAATTTTTGTCACATAATTCCTCATTTATAAAGCTGAATGTGATATTTTAATGCACTCACACTATGTGCTGATCAAATCATGGTAATTAGCATTTACATACTCTTACCACTTTTTTGAGCTCCTCTCCTCTCATTATTCATAAAATGTATGATAGGTTATTATGATTTCTAGCTCTCCCATTTTGTAGAATACTAGAACCTAGCACTTTATTCTACACTTATTTTTAGTTTTGTGGGCTTTTTAAGTTATTTCCTTGGGATTATTTGTATGAAAACACTACTTTGCAAAGTGAAATGCTGGTTTAACTAAGTGTACAGTGAGTAAGAAGGAGAAAGTTTGCTATCTGTTAATGGCTATACTCAGCCCTTCACATCTGGGGCTTGGAATCCTCTGGTCCAACCAACCTCAAGTTGAAAGCATACAGGAAAACAAGTATGCTTTTTCCTTGTCATTTTGTCCTAAAGAGATAAGATTATTCTTGCAGAATTTATGTTTTACTAGATGAATGATCAAGACAGTACTGAAAGCATATGAGAGATATTGTGCACCTCTTGTTATTCATAAATATTAGGTCACTTCACATATGGAATTTGTGTAGCCAAAGATTTTAGTATCCAGAAAGATCCTGGTTGCAATTTCATGCAAAAACTGAAAGAAGATTGAGCATAAGTTGGGACTCAGGGCTGTATGATTCCTCAGCCTCAATCACAGCAAGGGGACACGTGGTATGGTGTGTGTGTGTGTGTGTGTGTAAAATACAGTCATTTCCCTTGGGTTCCCTTGTGATTTGATACTTAGAATACAGGTGGAGTGTATTTAGATGATGGTGAGAAACCTGGCTCCCATATCCCACTGTCTGCTATTGCTAAATCCTAGAATACACAGAAATAATTCAGAACTGCTGACCCACAATAAACTTCCTACCTAGAGTTCAATATTTATTTACACTTCTTTCTTTAGCCTGGTCTCAGGACACCTTTTCCAACTGTACCCAGACTGCAGAAGCTCATGACTCTTACATGAATGGTGCAGTATTTGCATGGCCCCTGTGTATGGCTTATATATTCTGAGTCACTCCTAAGGAAATGCTTTTTAAAATTGTTACTATTCTTTTCATAGCGGACCTACATTTATAAGTAATAATTGTATGTTTCCAGCTTGGGATATTATCTATCAACTATAATTTATTAATGCCCTACTACATGAGATGTTACAACACCTAAAACATCATAGGTATCATGCAAGCAGCTGTGCTGCATTATTTAGGAAATATGACAAAAAAGTCTGTTCAATCTAGACACAGTTTTTGAAACTAAAAAAATTTGAAATTAAAATATAATCACACTGTTTTCCCTTTTCTTATGCTATCCTTCTCATGCATCCCTTAGTCTCTCTTAAATTCATGGCCTCTATTTCTTTAATTGATGATAAATAGATATAGATGATATGTAGTTATATATGTGTGTGTTTACATAAATATATTTCCTAGATATGTAAATACAGCCGTCTCAGTCTGTATAATGTTTTTTGCATGTGTATGATTTCAAGGTTGACCACATGGTATTGTACAATCAATTTGGGGGTTCATCCTTAGGGAAGATTATTTTCTCCCTTTGATCTCAGTATTCCTTAGTTGTCTTTAATCCTTTACCTAGAGCGGAGACCCCAGGAGATTTCCCCCTTCCATTTAGCATGTCTATTGGTGCCATCATTGTTCAGGCCTTTCTTGGCCATTTAATGAGGCTTCATGTGTATAGCTCTCTAACACGGGTAAGAGACAGAATCTCACAGCAACCCCCCTGTCCTGCTGTTCCTCATAGTCTTCCTGCCCCCTCTTCATCTGTGATCCCTGAGCTCTAGATTCAGGAATTGGGTTGTAGGTGTATCAGTTGGGGCTGGACACCACATGGCCTCTGTTCTCGGCATTTGATGAGTTGTGGCTTTCTGTAATGATCTCCGAGGGTGAGACCTACACTTATTTGTTGGTGTACAGATAAATATTTAGAATGTAGTTAGGAATTATGCTAGTTTAGTAAAGTGGTGGTTGTAGGTTCTCCTTCAAGATATATGACTTCACTAGTCTTGGGTAGTTGGTCAGGCTTTCAGTACCAGGCATGATTTCCATTTTGTTGAGTGGGTCTTCAGTACAATTAGAGACCGCTTGGTTACCACTAAGGTATGTGTGCCACTAATGCATCCTTAGAGTTATCGAGCCATGATGGTCATTGTTCTGGTCCATAGGCATCAATGCTGGGTGGGACTATTGGTTGCTTCCCTCCAATTTGGAATCTTGCTTGGCATTTCTGGTACTCTGACAGCTAGTCCTCAGAGTGGAGGCATTCAAGTTAGTTCCAGCTCAGGGTCCTCTGTATCTGAAGTGCATCTTCAGCCATAGGGGCTTACCTTCCACATTTGGAGTCAACCATGGACAAAAGGCTGCATGTCTAGGGAGTCCCTTTGACAGCCCTGAACAACAGCTCAAAAGAGGGTTTCTCAGGTCTGATATTGGGGTTTTGTTAGGTGATATTTGGCTCTTGGAGGGAGCATTGTCAGTCCAAATGGGAAAAAAATCATTAAAACTATAAATGTGTATTTATACATGGTATTATATATATTATATTTTTTAAAATAGTTAATAGTATAATTTCTTATGACTTTTTTCAGACATCATTATTGTTACCTCTTCCCCCTTCTATATTTACCTCCCACTTTCATAAAGAGCCCTCATTTTCCCATTTCTTGACACTTGTAGTATTTTTCTTGTTCTTCATGTTTCATGTGTTGACTGCAATATGGTGTATGAAGCTTCTGTTCTTGTTTTATTTGCCTAGTGTTCTAAATGTATTCTGAACCTTGAAAGGGAACACAACAATTGAAGGGGAACACAAAGTAACCCCATACTCACTCTGAATAGGGTATAATACAGGGTTCTTTATTTAAAAGGGAACTCACAGATCACAATGGGGAACAGGAATGGAATCTAGCATCTAGGTTTGAGAGTAGAGGGAGGGAAGAAGGGAGAGAGAGAGAGAGAGAGAGAGAGAGAGAGAGAGAGAGAGAGAGAGAGAGAGAGAGAGAGAGAGAGAGAGAGCATGTACCTTTTGATACCCAAAGTAATGCCCAACCTGGTCCAGCCTCTCAAAAGCCATTGGCTGAAGGAAGTTCCCCATCAGAATTTGGGTGGTCATCTCTTTTCTTAGATCTGGGAAATGTTTTTATGCTTTTAGCTTAAAGTTTTTCTTCTGTTGGCTTAATTTCTAAGTTGATCATTTAATATTGTCTCATAGATCTTGTATGTTATATTCGCAGCTTCTTATCTTGTCTTTGTAGATGTCTGAATGTTATAATTATTCTGTCTTGTTTTTGATCTCTTTCTGAGGCTTTCTGCTGTGCTTTTTACATGGATTGATTTCTAAAGTTTCTATTTTATATTTCTCTAGTATTTTTATCTCTTTCTTAAATTTCTCTCTGATATTTGATCCTCTTATTACATTCAGCTGTTTATGTGTGCTTTCTTTTCATTCATTTGGGAGTGTATTTGCATTTTCTTTGATTTAGTTGAGCAATCATAAGTATTCTTTTGAACTCTTTGGACTTTTATCTAATTCATTCACATTGTAATTCATTGCTGTGGAATTTTTTTATTTGGAGGGGTCATAAAACCTTTGTTTTTCTTCTTTCTTATATTCCTGCATTGCAACTTACACACTTGGCATTCTTCTAATGGTATTAAAATAAGTTATAATCTTCCAGTTCAGGCACTTGCAATATCTAGGTGGGAATGGTTTGTAGTAAGATGAACACTATAGTCTAGTAGCTAAATTCTTACTCCACATGCTCAAGGTTCAGGGTCTTATTTGTTCCACAGTTTTAAGAATATATTATATATAATATTAATTACATATGTAATTAATATATAGTATTAATTACAGAAGCAACCACAGCCACTGGATAGGCCCACTGTGCAAAAGTATAGCTGGTTAAAACAGTCACCCTTATAACCTTATTACTATTGAGATAAGGGAGGGTAATATGATCTAGACTCAGATATTAGTAACTAAGTCAGGAATGGAAGGGAAGTAGCTTGACGAGGGTTAGAGGTTAGTGTTAGATCATCTGAGAAAGAGCCAGGTGATGGTGGCACATGCTTTTAATCCAGGAACTTGGAGGTAGAGTCAGGTAGAGCCAGCCTGCTCTACAGAGAGAGTTCCAGGACAGCCAGGGCTATTACACAGAGAAACCCTGTCTTGAAACAAACAAACAAACAAACAGCCCCCCCAAAAGCCAAAAAACAACCCCCCCCAAAAAAAAACAAGCTAGAAAAATAGTACCGAGAGAAAAGCAGATAGAAATGGGAATTTGGGATAGTGTTTGGATAAACAAATTTAAAATGTAATCAAAACTCTGGAAGGTTATAGTCAAGAAATCAAAAAGGTGAATGAGGTGGGAATAAATGAAAAAGAACATGTTATGCGCAGGAAAAATAAGGTATAAACAATAGAGTGAGTGCAGAAATATGAAGAACATACACTGAACAGTAGGAAAAGTAGAACCAGATCATTTGTTAAGAGCTGTTTCTGGTCCCCGTGTTCACTGGGAAATTACAGCGAAGCCAGCTTTGTTTCTATGAAAGGCACAGTCTCACTATAAAGCGTTATGACACCAAAGCATTTTCAAATGAAAAAGAGTATGTTAGCAGAAGAATAAATTATATATTTAGAAAATATTAAGACTAATGTTTTCTTATTTGCACATAGATTTGAAATATGAATAAAGATGTGATGTGTGATAACAACACACACACACACACACACACACACACACACACACACACACAAAGGAACATAGTTGGTTTAAAGAATGTGAAACACCGGGGTGTTCATGTAGATTCACAGATTATAACATGTAGTTCATTGTTGGGAAGAAATATGAGGACAGTAATAGCTGAAAGTGCAAGGGGCCGGGGATTATATGTGTCTCCTCAAAAGACACTGAGTTTTTGATTGAATTTAAACTTATTTTAAATGTATTTGAAAGTTCAAAGGGAATTAAAAGAAAGTAAGTTTATTCACCAATACCATAACATGTTGCACAGTTTCTGGAATGCTAGAATGAGATAAACATAGGGAACCTCAGGTATGCACTAGGAAGTATCCATCAAGATGACAGAATATCAGGGTTGAGCCATACAAGATTTCCTATTAAGAAGGCCTACTCAGACCTCCCTTGGACTATTTTAAGGAAGAGGTATCACGTTTTAGGGTGAAATGCTATTCAGAATGAAAATATCAGTGACACTCCCAGAGCTACTTTGTGTGAAAGTACAATGCCATGGACATAATTCTACAAAGCACAAATGTGATATGTTCTGCTCGTGCATACATTCAATGAACTGAACATTTCATAATAAAAACTATAGATTCTACAAGGGTGTCGTTAACACAATTCCATAAATGCACCTTATAGAAACTATAAAATTGTTTTAAAAACACAACACAAAATGCATGGGAGTAGGGCATCAACGTGACCTTTTGCTAAAGGCAGAAACATTAAAAAAATTAACGTTATGGTAGAAGATAATGTGACTAGCATGTCATATGCAAAATATGCTCCAAGCCTACACAACAAAAAAAAAAAGAGCTGTTTATGAAGGAGCGATTAAAGAAAAAACACAGTAATGGAAAGCAATAACATGAAAAATACAACGTACAAATGAGATGCCCCTGCTCTGAATTTTTTGGTCAGTATATAGGAGAGATGTTGATTTTTAGTTTATTTTATATCCTGCTATATTGCTGAAATTGTTTACTAATGCTCAGAACTTTCTGTTGGGCTATTTATGGTCTTTTAAATTCAAAATCATGTGTTTTACAAATAGTAAAATCTTACAAACTTTAAAAAGAATTTTTAAACCAAGTTTACTTTTTTTTAAAGGATTTATTTTACGTAGGGGCACACTTTATGCATGTAGACCTGCAGACACCATAAGTGGTGTTAGATACCCCAGAAATGGAGTGACCAGAGTTATAACCCTCTTGATGTGGGTGCTGGAACTCACTGAGTCCTCTGCAAGAGCATCAAATGCCCCTTAACTATCTCACTAGCCCCAACATCTTTCTCTCTTATTTGTAGCCCTTAATTTCTTTCTTTTGCCTTATTACTTCATCTAAGACTTCAAGTACTGTGCTGAGTAGTAGAGGCAATACTGTCAGGGTTTCTTCATTTGCTGTAACATTTTCTATGAATTTTCTGTATAGACATTTTTATTATGTTGAGGTGTGGTTTCCATTTTCATAGTTTATTCAAGGCTTTCACCTTCAATGGGTGTTCAAAGGTCTTTCCTGTATCTATTGAGATGAACATGTGAGTTCTGTTCTTAAGTCCATTAATTGACTGTATTGCATTTGTTGATTTGGATATGTTGAACTATCTTTTCATTGTTGGAATAAAATCACCTTTTAATGGTTTAAGGTAGAATCTTTGTCTTAATACATTATTGAAATATTTATCAATAACCTTTACTTGTATTTTTACTTATCAGTGTTGCCACATGATTATCAGTTACATTTGTTCTTTTAAATTATTTATTTTCTCTGTACCCACTCTTAGCCATGTTGGAGCCTAGAATTTTCTTTGAATTCTCTGTGTTCCTATTTATCTCAAGGCAGACATTAGACCAGTGGTTTTCAATATGGCTTCTTAGCATCTTTCTTTGTTTGTGTGTTCTAGGACTACCAATATGCCATTAAAAACCAACAAAGGTGGTGCAATGTAGGAAATATACAAACGTGTCTTGTAAACTTTCCTCTCTTCACTTGTCCTTAGTTAACCTCCAAGCACGTTGCTGGTAGAAATGCCCAGGCTCTATCCTCAGTGAGGTGCAAAACTAGCTGGTTTAGCAGCAGCAATATCCTACATGTTGCAAAACATCATTTGAACTATGCTTTCTCATTTTCTCTTTGACCTCTTTTTAAGCAGTGCATTAAAAAGAGGAGTACTGCATCACCAAAGGTATTTGGGTACTCCTGGTTATTGTGCTATTTTCAATTTTTTCTACCTTTTTTAAAAAGTGGTCAGAGAAACAGTTCCAGAGGTATCTCAGACTTTCTAATTATACTATTACTCTGCCTTTTTTTGTTTTATATAGCTTAGGTCCTATTAGATTTTATTGTCTTAAATGTTCTTTTTAAATTCTTTGTTAAAATTAGTTTTTATTTTTAGTTATGTGTATTTGTGTGGATATGTGCATGTAAATGCTGTTGCCTGTGGAGACCTTGGATCCCCTGGAGCTGTATTTACAGACTGTTGTGAGTCACCTGACCCCAGTCCTCTGCAGGAACATGTGAACTAACCACCAGACCATCTCTCCAGCCCCCTCTTTGACTGTTAAGCATAGATGGATTTGGAGTCTGCATAGTATGGACTTAGTGTTGCCACACCACCTTGTTTGGCTTGTGTTTGTTCAATTTACCCTGTTATCATTTTACTTTGAACTTTTGGTATCTTTATAAATGAGAAGTCTCAAAATTCTGTAGGTGTTGAAAATTCAGTTTGATAACTTATTATTTAACTTGGTAACACTTGTTATGCTTATATTTCCTGTAATTAATGATACATTAGTATCAGCAACCAGTAATTTAGCTGCAGCTTAATACTTAGTATTTCTTTTCTGTCTCACCCCTACTTCCATATTTCACTCTCTTTCTTTCTTTTGGATTAATTGTGTTATTTGCTAGGTATCTTGAATATCACAATAAATATCACAATAAATCCAATCCTGTTCCTCTTCTTTTGTAGTTTTCATGGCTCTTAGATGCAGGTGATTTTTTAAAATATCATAATGTGTATATTGGTTCGTGCTTTAAGAATTGAAATCTTATTCAAATACATACATCTATACTAGGAGAAGTGATGTCCATCTGTGGCCCCAGCACTTGGGAGGTAGAGGCAAGAGGATCAGGAATTCAAGTCCAACCCTGACACACAAGCCCGAAGCCAACTTAGGCTGTATAAGACCATGTGTTAAGAACAAACAAAATAAGGAAACCTGAGAAAATTACTTAAAACCATCTATTCTTTTATCCATATTTGATGTTGATATTTCAGTGTTAAATGTTCCTTGGATTACTGAATAATTCCATATTCATTCTACTTGCTAGATTGTAACCCACTCTACAGTGGTGTTTTCTTCCTGTATTCCCATGCTGCCATGGAGATCAGTTTCTGTCTGGGTTTCTGTGTTTCCTGAAGAACACATTGTCTCAGGTTGGATCATTGGTAGGAAATTTTTTCCAGTGTTTTTTTTTTTTTAAAACAACTTCCTTATCTCTTGGTTTCCATAGTTTTTCCTCTGGCTGCTTAGATGGTTTGTTCTGTCACCTTAGCAGTGGTTTCGTCTTTGTAAGGTTTTCTCTTTAACTATGATGCATGTGTGTGCATGTTCATGAATGTGTGCATGCATGTGTGCATCTTGGTGTTTATGGTGGTTGGAATTTTGCAAATTTTTTAATCCTGCAGCTTGGTTTTCTCGGCAAGTTTTTGAAAATTGTTTTTGGTAGTTCTTTAAGTTTTCCTACCCTATATTTCTTTTGTTTCTTTACAGGATATCAGGTATGCATGCATTAAATGTATTTCTTATGTGCCTTACATCGTGAATGTGTTTTCAACTCATTGTTTTTTCCATTGTTCAACTTGAAGCTGTCTACTGACCTGCCTTGAGTTCCAAGAATGTTTCCATCTTGTGTTTATTTGATATCTAACTCTACTGAAATAAAAAGAACTTCCATTTTATTGATCTTCATAGTTTTTCTAGGAAGAGCTTCCGTTTTATCTAAACTTGCAATTACATTTGTTGTTATTTTAAATTCTATGGCTCATCTCATAACTGTTGCTTGCAATTGTCATCAAATATTAGACGTTATTTACAAAGGGTTGTTGCAGAGCCAGATGTGGTGATGCACACCTGTAATCCCAGATTTGAGAGGCTGAGACAGGAGGATTGTACATTTACATCCAGTCTGGGTTACATAATGAGACCCTGTCTAATAATAATAATACTTCAAATAGGAACAACAATAATAAAGACAGAGAGTTACTGAGGCTCTGGAAATAGTAGCTTCAGGAAAGGAAGGCATACTGTCTTCTACTTCACAGATAATGAGCAGGACCACTTTGAAACTGTATGCCTTTCTCTGTTCTGATCTGAACCCAGTATGTTAACTGCCCTTGGGTTTTATGGAAATACTAGAAATATAAGAGCAGTGTTCCTTCTCCTTGCTGGGCCTTGGAATCTGATTTTTCTCCTTTGCACCCCAGGACCTGCAAATTTCTTGCATAGGACTAGTAGCATGGCCTGGTATCATCTCAGAGTTCATAGCCTAGAAGCTATGACCATACCTTTGATGGAAATTACATACAGAATGTCAGCTTCAGTTTTAAAAATAAAGGGATGTAGCCATAACATGACTCCCAACGACATTCTGCTATGCTCATAGATCAGTGTTTTGCTCAGCCATTACCAGAGAAGTTTCCTGCTGCGGCAGATGGGAACAAATAGAGAGACCCACAGATGGGCAGTGTGCAGAGAGTACAAGAGTCTGGAAACTCCATCATAAATGGGATGTCCCCATCACACCTCTCTCCTCAGAGCTCAGGGACTCTGCAGAAGAGGAGACACAGGTTGTTAGAGCCAGTGGGGACAGAAGACACCAAGGAAGCAAGGCCTCCTAGGCAAACAGGACTGCTACACATATGAACTCACAAACTGTGGCACCATGTACAGGGCCTACACAGGTCTAACTCAGATGGGGTTCCAAAGTAGACTCAGCCCCCATCTGTGAAAACTTCTCACAAAAGAAAAATTAGTTTTCTAGAAGGAAGTCTCACTGGGCATACAAACCACACTTAAGGGCAGGGATCATGCCCAGTAGAAGATGACCAATACAAAACAAACTCAGTGGTAGTTTTGGAAGATTTTTATTTCATAATGCTTTGAGTGGGCATTGTTTTTTTTTTATTTTTTAACCTTTAAAGTCTTTTGCTTATATATTATGATTTCCAATTTTGTGTTCTTATGTGATATCTGTGTCTGTTTCTGTCTCTCTCTATCTCTCTCATTCTCTCTCTCTCTCTCTCTCTCTCTGTGTGTGTGTGTGTGTGTGTGTGTGTGTGTGTTTGTGAATGAGAAAGAAACAGACAGACAGAGAATATGTGTGTCTTTGTGTCTGTTGGGCAGCTGAGGAGAGGGTGCCAGAAATGTCCAGATCCTATTGCCATACTCAAGAATATCTTGCATATCACCATAGAACCTTCACCTGACGTTGGATGGAGAAAAAGACTGAGCCCTACATAGGAGCACCGCACTGAGCTCCCAAGGTCCTGATGAGGAGCAAAAGGAGGGAGATCATGAGCAAGGAAGTCAGGACTGTATGTGTTTCTTGTGCTTTTTCTTTGGCTTTTTTTCTGTGTGTTTTTCCCTATTTTGTTTTGTTTTTATTTTATCCTCCTCTTCTTCCTCCTCCTCCTCATTATAATCATCATCATCATCATTATCATCGTCTGATTGCTTGTTTTCTGATGAGAGAAAGGGTGTGGATTGGGGTGGGTGGGGAGGTAGGGAAAATCTGAGAGGAGCTGGGAGAAGGGAAAGTGTAATCAACATATGTTATATGAAAATAATCTTTCAGTAAAAAAAAAAATCCCCCTAGTCTATCAACTTGCCCCCTGAAGTTGAATGGGCATGAAGCAAGCTCCAAGACACATTTTTTTTTTGTTTGTGCTTTTGCTTGCTTGAAACAGGCTCTTACTTTATAGCCTAGGCAGGCCTTTAACTCATGATTCTCCTGCCCCAGCTTTTCAAATGAGTGCTGGGCTCTCAGAGGTATACCATCATGATTGGTTTAAGACCCCATTATTTTTAATGTGTCTTGAAAATTAATTTATCTATTGACAATTTTGTAAATGTGTATAATAATTCTGTTCACCTTCATCCCTCCACCTACATTTACCCTTCTCCCATTCCCACCAAATCCCCATTCTAATTTCATGTCTTTTTGTTTTTGTTTTGTAGACCATAGGGATTAATCAGGGTTACCCCTGTGGGCAGGAGCATGACTAACTCACCAGTGGCCACATCACTGAAGACAATGACTTCCTCTCTCCCGCAGCCTTCCCCTGCCATTAGCTCCAGTGGGTAGAGAGGGACCCCATGAATCCATCTCCATCTATGCAGGTAGCCCAGCTGTTGTCAGTTCATGAGTACTATGGCCATGTGAGATACTGGGTTGGATTTTTTTTAATTATTTTATTTTGTTTTTTGCTAAGACCCTTCCCTGAACTGAGTGGGAACTGCTTTGTCAAATGAGGCTCACATCGATACTTTTTCTTGTTATAAAGATCCTGCTTTTCCAGATCTCCTTTGTTTCCCCCCAGAACCATCGCTGTTCTCTGATAGCAGTGTATATGGGTGGGTAGTGGGCTTTGCTCCAGTGGGCAGATACAGGTGTGTGCCAAATGAATTTCCCATAGTGAGTCTCTGCTGCTGCTGGTAAGAAGTCAATGTCCTTTTGTTTCTTTTTAAATGAACACAGTTTTAATTTAGAGCGTTTCCAAGTTGTTTTTTTTTCTGTTTAATAATATAATGGTTCTAACTGTTTTGGGGGAGAAAATGATAAAATATCCAACTATGATTGTGGATGTGTCTATTTGATTGCTTCGGTGGTACCATGAATTAAAAAACATTAGGTGCATATATGACTAAGATGCCTTTTTCTTTGTGATGAATTGATCCCTTATCATCATGCCTCTGCTTGCCTCATCCTAATACCTAGTTTTAAAATTCACAGTATAGATATAGTTACTCCCAGGTCTCATGACTAACCTGTGTGGCATAAACTTCTCCATCCTTTTAACTTTTAACAAACCTGATTTCAATCATCAAAATATATTTCATAAAGTTAGTATTTATCTATTTCTTTTCTCCTTGACTTCATGAAAATGTATAATTGACAAAGCTGCAATGTGAGGATATATATATATATATATATATATATATATATATATATATATATATGAGTGCATAGTAAGGTGACTAGCTGAAGTAATATAACTTCAGGATTTTTTATTTTTGTTTTTGTATCCAAACCAAAGTGTCTCCCCCCCTCCCTTCTTCCCAATTCCTCTCCCCCGACTTTCCCTCTACCCCACCTCTCCTTCTGCACTGTTTCACTTCAGATACAGTTGAGCCTTCCATGCTTATAGCCAGTCATGGTATATCAAGTCACAGACTAGACACCTCCTCTTCTATTAAAGCAATCCAGTAGGAGGAATGGGTCCCCAAAGCAGGCAACACAGTCAGAGACAGCCCCTGCTCCCACTGTTAGCAATCTCATAAGAAGACCACATTATGAAACTATAACATATGCAGAGGGCCTATTCAGGCTCCCTGGTTGTCACTTCAGTCTCTCTGAGCCCCTATGAGCCCAGGTTAACAACATCAGGATTTTTTTTTCTCATGGTTTATTTTTTTTATATTTAAAAATTTCCATCTCCTTCCCTCCTCCTCCCCCCTCCCTCCCCTCCTTCTCCCCCTTCCCTCCCCTCCTTCTCCCCCTTCCCTCCCCTCCCCTCCACCCATACCTCCCCTCCCTCCCCCGATGAGGAGCAGAAGGAGCGAGAACATGAGGGAGAAAGTCAGGAACGAGAGGGGTGCGTTCACTCATGGAAACGGGGGGACAGAACTAATGGGAGATCACCAACTCCAGTTGGAATGGGACTGATGGATCATGCGACCAAACCCGTCTCTCTGAGTGTGGCCAACAGCGGGGGCTGACTGAGAAGCAAAGGACAATGGCTCTGGGCTCTGATTGTTCTTCATGGACGGGCTCTGTGGGAGCCTTCTCAGCTTGGTCGATCACCTTCCTGGACCTGGGGGGAGTTGGGAGGACCTTGGTCTTAGCATAGAGTGGGGAACCCTGATGGCTCCTTGGCCTTGAGAGGATTTTTAATCTCATGGACAACTTCTGACTTTGTAGAAACAGAAATTCTTGGGTCATACTCTGGAACTGTTGAACTGGGATATTATAGCAATTTTAGTTTATGCTACAGTTTGAGAAAAACTGCTTCTAAGACAATCACAGATGTACTTGTGATGTTATAGTCTACTTTCAAGTATGCTACTTGTTATTTCATTTATGATGAGACTTGCCACACTGGAATCTATTGCTTTCTTTCTGTTCTTTATGCTGTGCCTTTGCTTCCATATGTTCTAAAGCTCAGAAGATATTCCCACACTTTGCTTTAAGTGGTCTATTGACTATTAAATGGTGTGTGTGTGTCAGTGTGTATGTTTGAGTATATGTACGTATTTACGCGTGTGTATCTGTATGTGTTTCAGCTGGGTATCAAATTCAGGGATTTGCACAGTTTTGCATTCCATTTCTCCACATTAAAGAATTTTTCTTCTGAGATAAAGTCTATCTAGTAGCCAGATCCTGGCTTCATACCCACAGCGCTCCTGCCTCAGGCCCTTAAGTGGTAGGATTAAAAAAAGAAGAAAAAAGCCCTGAAAAGATCAAGTGCCTAGAATAAATATTTAAGATAGACCTGTCTTTCTAGCTTCTATCATTTTCATTCTGTCTGAAGAATTTCCCTTCAAAGCAGTGTTAATCTCTAAGGGAGCAGAATCCAGTTTTGTTTACCATCTTTATTTTACCGTTACATTTTGAACATATTTCCATTAAATGTTGTATCGTATGTTGATAGCTCTTTCTCTTTAAATATTTAAAGTGGACAACAGTTCATCTTCTGACCTACTTTGCTACCACCTTACCTGCTGCTGCCGTAAAATACCCTGACAGATGCAGTTTTAAGAGAGAAATAGTTCATTAAGCTCACTGTTCTAGGGGATAGTCCATTACTGGGGGACACAAGGCAGGAACTTGAAACCACAGGTCACATCTACCACCAAGGACAGAGAGTGAAGGTTCCCTCATGACTCAGCTCAGCTTCCCTATGTTTTTACAGTCTGGGACCCAAAGCCAGGGAACGGAGCTGCTGCTGGGTCCCCTACATTGGTTAGGATCATCAGGATGGTCCCCACAGACCACCTTATCCAGGCAGCCTCCCAGGTGTGTCCAGTTAACACTTTACATCCTCACAGCTGCCGAGGAGACCTGTAATCCTGTATATCATCTCTGTATATGTGCTTCTGTCTTTCTCATTAGTGCTAAGTTTTCAGTTTTGTTTTGCTTTGCTAGATTACATTACTGAAATGACTTGGTGTCCCTGATCTGAAGGTCCTAAGACCTCGAGGCTGGAACTCCTAGGCAAGAGCTGATCATATTCATAGGGGACCTTCTTCTATAGGAAGCCTCTGTTCTGCTCTTAGTGCCTTCGATAGACTTGATCAGACCCACTCAGCCTGCCCAGGGCAATTCTTTACTAATTATTAACTGCAGTACTGAGGGGTTTATACCAATGACTTCAAGAGGTGTGTGTTCATCTAGCTTTTTAGTTTGTTTACTTGGACCCACAGCAGCTATATCATTAAACTGAGAAAATTAGAACCATAATTTTTTTTCAAAATTTTTGTGTATTCCTTCCTTCCTTTCTCCCCACTACTTCCACATCTTTTTTAAATTCCAGAAAGATACAGCCATGAATAGACTCTTTGATGTTGTTCCACTGGTCACTGAAGCTTTTCTCTCCTTCCTTTCTCTTTCTCTCATTGCTTTTAGTTGGTTTGTTTTGTTTTTGATGTTGTTTTTGGAGACAAGGTTTCTCTGTGCAGTAGCCTTAGCTGTCCTGGAACTCACTTTGTAGACCAGGCTGGCCTCTAACTCACTGAGAACCACCTGCCTCTGCCTTCCAAGCACTGGGATTAAAGGCGTGCACCACCACCACCCGGCTGTTTTTTTACTCTTTGCTTTAGCTTAGGTCATTTCTGTTATTATGCCTTAAGGGTCACACATCTATGTTTATTAAGTTTGACTTTAATCTCATTTAGTGATTTTTCTACTATGTATTTTACAAAATTTGCTTCTTTATCTTATATATTTTGAAATTATTTGCAAGTATTTTGAGCTTTTGAGCATATATGTAAAAACTTATAATAGTTGTGTAAGGATTCTTATCTCTTAATTCCTATGTGTGGACTTGAGGGTATATATATATATATATATGTACCTGGATATACATATGCATATGTGTGTGCCTGTGTGTATATGTGCTGTGTGTATTTGTATGTGTATATGTGTATGAATGTGCATGCATATGTGTTTATGTATATTGTGTACAGTGTATATGTGTTGTGTAAGTGTGTAGGTGTGTATATGTGTATGTGTGTGTACTGTATAAATTTAAGTCTGTGTATATCTATGTGTGTGTGTATGGCTGTATGTGTGGATATGAGTGCATATGTATGTGTGTATTTTTGTGCACATGTGTATATGTGTGCAAATGTGTGTAAATGTATGGATGTGTTCATATATGCATGTGTATTCATGTGCATATGGATATATGAATGTATGTGCATATATGTGTGTATATGATATGCTTATGTGTCTTCCCATGAGTGCATATGTGTATGTGCATATGTGTGCTTGTGTTTATATGTCTGTCTGTATATGTGTGCATGTGTATGTGTATATGAGTGCATAAACATGTATGTGTATGATATATATATATGTGTGTGCATGTGTATTTGAGTGCATATGTGTGTATATGTATATGTGTATGTAGGTGTGTACATATGTGCATGTCTGTGTGTATGTGTGTGTGTATGTGGTTTCTTGTCTACTGACTAGGTTTGTGCATGTTTGCTTTACTGCTTCATCTGTCTACTAATTTTGTTTTGACTCTAGATAAAGGAATTTCAGCATGACATTGAAGTATGAACTTTTAAGGGCCACTTCTCAATGTCTATGAATACAACCGGCCATCATTCTGTTGACAGAACTGGAGCGAAGTGTGGGCTCTGAGAGCTGTTTGACTGGCTGCTTCCTAGTCCTTCCATGTGATTATTCTGTACTGGCATCCTGGTGTGTCACCTGGGTGCATCTGGATAGTATCTGCATTCAGGGGTGCACACCTGCACAGGGCTTTGCTACTTCTGTGTCTAGCTTTCCTCTTTCTGACCCTGCCCTGCAAATTCTAGCAGAGTTGACTGAGCTTAGTTCTTTCTTTTGCCCAGCAAGACAACTGGGTTCTTTTAATAATAATATTGGAGTCTAAGAATTCCCTTCCCATAGGAAAGCAGAGTTATTACGGATTTACCTTCTTTCTACCCCTCTTTCCAGGCATCGTGGTTCTACGCGGCTCAGGTCTGACTCCCTGGAAAATGTTTCATCTGTTTTTTTCACTCATCCATTTATACTGGGAGGGTGATCAGGCAGTCTTATTTGTGATGATGGAAATCATACTGCGCTTTTGTTGACATTAGCGTGTTAACTTGTGTCAGAATCTGTAAAAAGCAAAAAGTCTGCCATTGCTATATTTTCAGCCAGTTTTGGAGGGAGATCTGTACAAGGCTTGTATACTTCCAGATTTAAATTCCTTCATAGTCATTGACCCAGTCTTTCTAAGACACTGTCCTAGGCGTTACTCTGACTGCGGACTCGGGGCACACATTTCTACATTTTATTAATAATAGTTACTGTCAACTGACAGGAAAAGCTTACGAGACAAAAGAACTCTTTTGGATCCATTTTAGAGAATGGTCCATTCTCAGTCCATTTTGGAATGGAAGGCACACCGTTGGCAGTGAGAGTATAAGGCAGAGACTCTCCCTGTGGTGGTTAAGAAGCAGAGAAGGTACCAGAATTAGGGATCAGACAGTAACCTTCAGAAGCAGTACCTAGTGACCTACTTCTACCAGCTAGGCACCACCACAGGCTCAAGGTTCTTGCTTCCCCAAACAGGGTAGCTGGCTGGGGATCAAGTGTTCAAAGCATGAGCCCGTAGGGAACACTTCTGTTAGACCATAACACCGTCAAAGTTGCTAGTGCCTGTGGGATTGTCTTGCTCTGATAGGCCCAAGGCTGGCCAAGCTCTCCTCCCCACATCCATCATAGAGGGCATGGAGTGAAAGCAGAATGAGAGGGACTCAAGAGAAAAACAAACATAATGTTATTTGAAGAGGAGGACAGGTGGGGAACAAAACCGCACACATCCCAGCCTGTGTGAGGGGAGCCCAGACAGTCCTTGCCTCCTTGTTTGCAAAATATTTTAAACAATATGGTGCTTTCTGGAGTCTCTGTCTCTTGAGTTTTCATCTTAGGGTTTTCTCTCGGACCCGTTTATGGCTATCTTTTGTGTTCTTGCGATTAACACCCAATCTGTAAGCTCTTCTATGTGCCTTAGAGAAAATGGTCATTCTCACCATCCTGCATTTCCTTCCCCTTGTGTCCCTAAGCACTGCCCTTAGATCCTTGTTGGGGGCCTTCTGAGGCATAGTGGTTTCCCATGTAGGGCCTTGCATTCACTCCTGCACCCAGACCACCTCTCCTTCCCTTCTGTCTGCCCAACAAGGGGCAGCTGCATGTTAAATGTCATCTTCATGAGAAGCTTGACTGACAGACCAGGTGGCCGAGACAAAACCCTCTAAGGAATTTTAAAGCTTCACAAGGGAAGAAATTCTTGGGCGTGATTCACAAATGTAACTGGGACCTGTCAGTGTTCTTTGCACACACAGCCTGGGTGCTTGGAGAATAGCCAACCTCTGATCCTATTGCCACACTAGACAAATTCCAGTACAGTTCAAAAGCTAAGTACACAGACTACATGCTCTTCAGCAGAGCTATTCCAGAGCTGCACAACATGGCCGGACTATCCAAGCCTTTTATGCCTCAGTCTCCCCTTTGAAAAGCAGAGAGGTACTGCATGTCATGAAGCATCTAAGGGCTGAGCATAGCACCTGCTTCTCATGTCCTTTGTCAACAGGCTGTGGCCATCATGGTTAGTTGTACACAATAGACAGTGAGAGCTGGCAGGAGCCTGTGGCATCTCATGTCACATGCTTCTTGTTGTCTTCTGTGTCATGCACACGCTGTGCTTTGGTGGGGACACATGAAGAGCATGTGCCTAACAGTGGGTTGGCCTGGTGTGTCATGAAATTCTACCTCCTGTTCATCGCTCTACTTCTCACGTGTGTGATTTTAACTGGGACAACAGATGGTGTGAACATGGCCTTTGCCTCAGGTACAGTTGGCAAAATGGACAGGCCCTGGAATCTACATCTTCAGGTTAGGGCTCCTGGGGCCCTAAGTGCTTACTCACCTCCAGTTCTGGAAAACAAAACCTCACAGTTCTTTTTCAAATATTATAATTAATTGAAGTTAGAACCTTTTCTCTAACTAATTAATTTTGATATTTTTAGCCTTTTCTCAAAAGGCTAAATAACAAGAGTACAATTAGATATTACCCAGCTGTGTGCACTTTTGAAATCGTGATGCTTGATCCTCTTGGCCACACATAGTTACCTAAAACCTATCTCCTGTCCCTTTCTTAACCATTAGAGAACAATCTCACCATCAAGACTTCACATATCTGTCTTGTCTCTAAACTAGAAACTTCCCAAAGCTCCTAGTTTTGATTTAACCATGTCCTTTAAGGGCAGTTTTGATAACTGCCCTTCTCTTGCATTGGTTATCAGATTTACAGAACAGCTTGGCCCTTGGTCTGGGAGTGATAGCTAATAGACACTTGCTTTGCAGATACATGAGAGGATAAATTAGATTGTTAGGGACTAATCTGATTTTAAACTCATTCTTATACTAGTATAAATAATGAAGGATGCTAAGATGCTTCCATATATTGGGTTGGATATAATTAAAATCCCAAAGGTTGTGGTTTTTAAAAGCTGCATTTGCCTGTTGCCTGCTGGGAGTTGGAGGACCTGGAAAATGAGGGGCTTCTGTCTTATTCTTTCCTCTGCCTCCCCTGCTCTGCTCTCCTTCTCTCATTTGGTGCTCTGGCCTTCCATCCTCCAATTAAATGTGCAGTCCATAACCTCGAGTGTTGAGAAGGGTGATGGGGGTGACTCCTGCTCCCAAGGAGCTGAGTTAAGGAGCAGTCAGATGAGAGAACTGACTGAATAGAACATGGTAAGTGACAGATGAGGCAAGATGTCACAGTCTCTGTCAGGGCACTTAACCCTGCTAGGTAGGATCAGGGGTCAGAAAGGCATTCTGGGAGAGGATCCAGCTCAGTTCATGGGAGGTCAAGCAAGCCTTTTGGGAATTTTCTTCAAAGATAATCTCTCTCTCTCTCTCTCTCTCTCTCTCTCTCTCTCTCTCTCTCTCTCTCTCTCTCTCTCTCTCTCCCTCCCTCCCTCCCTCCCTCCCTCCGTCCCTTCCTCCCTTCTTCCTTTCCTCCCTCCCTCCCTCTGTCCCTCCCTCCCTCCTTCCCTCCCTCCCTCCCTCCCTCCCTTCCTCCTTCCCTCCCTCCCTCCCTCCCTCCCTCCCTCCCTTCCTCCTTCCCTCCCTCCCTCCCTTTCTCTCTCCCTCCAAAGTTTATCTTGTAAACAGCAATGCCATTTCTCTGTTCCTTTTCATACTAAATTCTGTCTCTCTGTAATCCCAAATATCCATTTACTCTTCCTCTAGATTTCCACCAACACTGAGAACGAGGAACAGCTCATACTCACATGTAAACGATGCTAAAATTTAGTTTTTCTTTGTTGTACTTTTACAGGTGAGAAGGACACCTAAGTTATAAGAAAGTATCTTTTATTACAAGAAGGCTGTCTCAAAAGCCAGGGCATATTCCTACAACTGAAGAGAAAGGGATACCAGGAGAGCTATGTCTACCATCATCATAAACTGGTAGGGCCCTGGCATCTCTGCATAGGTATCAGAATTCTGTAATTAAAAAGTGATTTGAGGAAAGCTCAAATCAAGAACATCAAAGCAACTGAGGCAAGCTTATAGTTCAAAGTTGAGGTCTCTTTGAACCTAGGGAGGGTCTAGTATGAAAAGGGATGATTTCATCAGAAGTATCTCATGTCAGCCATGCCTGAAAAAGGCAGGCTAACTATATGTAGTTTGAAACCGTGTTTATTTCAAATGTTCTTTACCTTAACATATCTTTGCATTTTTTCCAGCTAGCTAATGCAAGTACACATCTGACTTTATCAAGCTCCAGTAACCTGACTAGCATTTTGGCCTTTTTTTTTAAAAAACTGTTGGGCAAATAATATGATTTACAAGCAAAACCCAATAGAAACATTCCCCTAGGAATGAGCCCTCAGAAGCTCGATTTTCTTCTAAATGTTGGGGTTTCAGTCTTCTTCAAGTTCTCTGATCTTGGGAGTTTTTTTTTTCCTTCTAATTTTAAAAGAAATGATCACCCACTCCATTTCAGAAGGCAAGCCATCAATCCTTTGTTTATAAATTCTGAAAAGAGAACGGCAAGTCTGAGGATGGAAAGCAACAGGGCCATCCTCTTGGTGACACCTCCAAGCATCTGGAAAGATGGAGTTTCCCACAGGGAACCCATGTGAAGTGTGGAATAAAACATAATACTGTTGCTTTGTATGATAACCTCTCTAAAACAAAATACAAACACCACTTTGAGCTTCAGGAGTTGTGAAGACAAGTCGCTCACTTCTCTCCCCTCCCATGGGGACAGCCCCTCTCGTTAAAACTTGCTCCTCAGTGTCAGTCCGTGGCCACCATATCAGTGTCCCTGCCTCACTGAGAGTATCAGGTACAGTCCTCAGAGTTGGGGGAAGGGCTGAATCTCTTCCGTTGGAATACCCACATCCAAGTTAGAAAAACCAGGTGCTTCACAGTGTCAGCGTTTATGTGCATTTGAAAATAGTCTCGTAGTCTCGCCAGCCACCATGTATCCTGCAGACTTGCTGTCCCCTCCCCCCCGACACACATACACACAGAATTGAAATATGGTTCTGAGTAGGAATGTGTCATTTGGCTGCTAACAGCTTTTGACTATCACTAAGCCATGTCTTGACTCTTTTTTGTTTTTTTTTTTTCTTCAAGACATGGTTTCTCTGTGTAGCCCTGGCTATCCTGGAACTTTCTCTGTAGACCAGGCTGGCCTTGAACTCAGAGATCGTTCTTCCTCTGTCTCCTGAGTGCTGGGGTTAAAGCCATATGCCACCACAGCTGGCTTATGTCTTGACTATTAGTGTGGGCAAAGCCAATGGCAGGCTTTGTTTAAAAGTCTGGGAGGAAGATGGCCAGCCCAAGAACCTGCATGGGAAAGTCTGCTCTCAACCTCTGCTCCATGATAGAGATCCTGAGTGAACAGAGGGTGCAGACTCTCAGCACCCAGACATGCTCTCCATTTCAAATGTGTAGAAGGTGAGCTGTGGGCAGGCCTGCTTTTTATCTCGCCCGGCTCCCGCTTAGCTAGCTTAGCCCCAAAATAATTACATGGAAACTGTATTCATTTAAACACTGCTTGGCCCATTAGTTTCAGCCTCTTATTGGCTAATTCTCACATCTTGACTAACCCATATTTAGTAATCTGTGTAGCACTATGAGGTGGTGGCTTACCAGGAGAGATCTTAACCTGTGTCCAACTCAGGGAGGAGAGGCATGGCGACTGCCTGAAGCGTCTGCCTGACTCTGCTTTATTTCTCCCACTATCCTGTTCTGTCTACTCCACCTACCTATGTTCTGACCTATCAGGCCAAGTAGTTTTCTTTATTAATTAACCAATGAAACAACAGATATACAGATGACCCTCCTCCATCACAAATGTGTTACCCATGCATGCGGGGTTTCACCACGATCGTCTGTCACAACCACAACAAAGTAGTCAGCACTTCCATCACGTCACACGTTATCATTTCTACATCCTGGGGGCCTTCAGACGTCTCTAGTGATGTGCAGTATGCACAATAGCCACAGATGACTGGAGACTGTGTTCACGTGCGCTGCAGAACTTTAGAACTAACTCTTCTTGCCTGTAGCAGTCTGGTCTGAATTTGCCTGTTGATCTAGAACTGATGCAGTAAGAACCTAGTGGAAATTAAAGTTCCAGACTCCCCTGTGCTCCGGGTGGTGTGCTGTGTGTGTTTCTGCGCATTACATTTGCCAAGACAGCAATGGCTTTTTTAGGCTCTGACCCATCTCCCACACCTAGCCCGCAGTTTGCTGATGATGAGGGTGCACACAGGAGGCACATTAGCACAGGTGTGGTGAGGCGTAAGTGCAGTTTCCCATGGCTCAGTGGTGTGCTAGCTATTGTGCAGGCGTAGAAGACACTTCCAACTCTTCTGGCTTCAGCTGGGTTCTCTGCTGAGGAATCCAGGAGTCCTGCCCACTTTCTTCCATGATTCTTTGGCTTGTTTTCCTTTGTTTTAGGGACAGCATGCCTCTAGACCAGTGACAATTTCAGAGAGTCCAGCTCCCTCTCCTGACAAAGAGAAGCCTTCCAGGCTTTTGCACACTGTAGCAAAGCAGGTGGTGGAGAGCCCACAATGGTTGTTTTATCTTTGGATTTAGGAGTGTGACCACATGTTCAGTAGCTCTGGAGATGCAAGGGGACGGAAGAGCCTTGTTTTACCAGAATTCCATCTTTCTGTCTTCAAGTACAGGCCATTGGAGAAGGAAGAATCTGGCAGGGCCATCTGGCTCCCTTGGGGCAAACCACGGTTCTGAAAAGTACACAAGCTCTTTGCTCCAGGTGTGGTCATATGCTTCTGTATCCTCATTTCTGGATTTATAAGGTCAAACCCATTTCAGACCATAGAGGATGAGTTGGGTATGAAGCTTGCAACACTCACTGGTGGAACTTTTTCTCCCTCTACACATGGTTCCCAGCCCTGTTACTCTTGTTCAGGGAGGAAAACAGATGATTGATTAAATTTTCACAGTGGACAGCACACTGCTGCCCATTGGTGCCTGAGCCATGGAGATGATGGGAGCAGCTGAGGCTGCAGTAGCAACTCTACCTTCTGTGAGTGCTTTGTGATGCCATGGTAGATAGTACACGTGTGAAGACACTTGGCTCTGTCAGCTGGCAGGTGTAAGTGCCAATCGCTATTGGCTCCTATCCGCTCCTCTACTCACTGGATGTTACTAAATGCTTAGTCTTAGTCAGGCACCAGGAATATTGCAATGGACAAGACAAAGTCTTAGCTCTACAGAAGAAATTGGAAACTAAACAACAGACCAGAGAAGCAGTTCAGGTAATAGCGATAGCTGTAATAACCATAGCACAGAATGATGGATGGCCATCACTGTACTGGGGAGCCAGAACACTAGGAGATTTCAGGAGAGACCATGGAAGGGGTATTTGAGAAGGGCCCCACTTAGCTCAATGGAAGAAGAATGATGACTTTATGGGCAGCCCTTCAGACCAAGGAGATAGGGATCACCAAACCCAAGTAACTGAACTCCTGTTGATACCAACATGATACCAACAACTTCCATTCCTTCCAGGGCCTGCGGTCCTACTTCTCCCTCCTGCCTGCCCTTTACTCAGCCCTTGATTGTTGCAATTCACATCAATTCTCTGTGGGGATTCTATAGCTAGTTACAATTTAATTAACCAATGAGGCTTAAAAAAAGAATTTCAATTGCTGGTCTCTTCTGACTCCTGTGTAAGAGACTAGAGTGGAGTGGTAAGGCCACAGGATGGCCCAGGGTAGCTTTGAACTCGCAACCCTCCCACCTTGGCTTTCTAAGTGTGGTTATAGATAAGTGCACAAGACCTGACCTATGAGAGAAAACGTTGAGCCTGTAACACAGGGAACAAATATTGTTAAATTTTACAGTGTTAATCACATTATGGCTATGTGGCCAGAGATCAGCCATTGGTTTCTGTTTATAGGAATTTCAAAGTTAAAGAAGAGATGCAAAGACCAAGGGTGAAATAGGAAATTATGTTGAAAGGGATAAGAATACTGAGCCATACCCTTCAGGCTCCTCAAATGTTTAATAAAATTAAATTCACAGCTTTATCCCAAGGTAGCCAGATTGGGAGCTCACTTGTTTTCTCTCTGTCTCTTTTTCTCTCTCCTCCCTTTGGTGTAGGAGGTTCTTCTGTCTATGTGTTGCTTTCATTGGTTGAATAAAGAAACTGCCTTGGCCTTTTGATAGGCCAGTCCTTAGGGAGACAGAACTGAATGCTGTTAAGAAGATCAGAGAGAGAGCCGCCATGGAGATGCCAGGTCAGACATGCTGAATCTTTCCTGGTAAGCCACGACCTCATGGTGAGCACAGGTTAATAGAAATGGGTTAGATCAAAATGTGAGTTAGCCAATAGGAGGCCAAAGCTAATGGCCAAGCAGTGTTTTAATTAATACAGTTTCTGTGTGATTATTTCAGGTGTAAGATAGCGGGACGGCTGTGTCGAAAAGCAGGCCCTCTCTCCTTACAACATCCCTCTCTCTCCTCTCTCTCTCTCTCTCTCTCTCTCTCTCTCTCTCATTTGTAATCTTGCTTAATATTGATGACTAAAGAGTTATAAGACATTATTCTTAGGAAGGAAAAAGCCATAACAAAAAGTATGGTGACTAATACCTTAATTAACAAAATGATACTGGAGCTAACCTGGTAGGGAAAGGAGGAAACTAAATTCCAAAATAATAATCTTGGTTATTTATCAGTGTTGAACAAAGAATTTTGTCTTAAGGGTTGTTAAAATATAACACATAAGCAAAGAACCAGAGTCAAGATTCACAAATTTGGTTGAAAATGATCTAATGACATTTCTTCTATAAAACAGAAACCTAAATTAAATATCAAAAAAGTTAAAAATGAAAATGAAAAAAACACTTTTTAAAATGAAATTTAGTTACATGGCTAAAAAAAAAGTCCTTTTTAAAGTATCATAGGGCTGTACAGATGGCTAGCAATTGAGGGCCTGGTTACAATTCCCGAGGATTTGGGTTGTAGTTCAGCATCCACAACTGCAACTCTCGTTCCGAGGAACCGAGGAATCCAATTCCTCTCCTATCCTCTGCAGACCCTGTGTGAACAGGGTACACAGACCATACAGGCAAAGCACCCATACACACATAATAAAAATAAAGGTTAAAAAAAAGAGTATCACATAGATCAAAGTATCTCCTATTGATAAAAAATGACATCCCATCAAATACAGACCAATATAACCATCTAACAAGAAACATTGACATTAACATTACTCAAAATAGACAAAATATGGTTCTATAAAATTTGACATATCATACTCTGGTGTAGGAAGTCCTTCTGTATATATGTTGCTTTTATTGGTTAATGAATAAAGACTCTGGCTTGTCTGGGTCTTCACAAACATCCCCCTGGGCATCCCTCTGCCCGTGCTGCGTTCTGATCGGGAGCCTGGGATTCTCTTTTCAGCTCATGTAATTGTGAGTAAAACCCAAGTCCAGCCTTCTGCACCTGTGTGACTAAGTCCCTGTCTTCCTGCTGGCTCTAAGCCAGAAGCTGCTGACAGTTCTCAGAGGCTATGTATGTGTCCATGCTTGCTTGCTGTGTGGCTGCTTGCTTCCTCAAGCTGTGAATCAAATTTTAGACATGATTCCAGTCTCTAGTTTTCTTTTGAATGGGGAGGAGTGCTCTCTAGGAGTGCACGCGCACTCCGCTTTGTTCCTGTGCCAGGGTATTTTATTGCCGAGGATGCGGTCTAGAACACCGTTCCTCTAAGGGATGACTCACCTGTGAGTCTGCTCTCATTTTCATTTCTCCACCTCTAGGCTGTCATGATGTGGTTTCCCGACTACTCCAGTAGGTTCACTATATCTCTTCCTCATCCGACACAAACAGAGGTTTTCTGCTGTTACCTTGTCAATTATAATTATTCTGTTTCCTTTCATTATGTTTCTTCTTTTTCCTTTCCCTTTGTATCTTATGCACACACAGTTTATATGTTCTCTAATTCTCAGACATTTTGATTTTTTCCATTCTCATGCTTCTTTCCTTCAGGACTCCAGTTGCACGTATGCCCTAATATTTAGTACTGTTCTAGAAATCCTGGAAGTTGTAGTCAGTTTTTCAATCAGATTTAAAGTGATCTATTAAAAAGTCACATGAATCCTTTTGCTATAATCATTATTTGACTATAAATTTTATCCCATGATGTTTTTATTTCAAATGTAGTGTAGGACCTTGGACTTCCCACATGGCAGGGAACCCTGACTGCTCTTTGGACTGGAGAGGGAAGGGAAAGGAGAATGGGGGGAGGAGGGAGGGAAATGGGAGGAGGTGAAAATTTGTAATAATAATAATAGTAATAATTAAAATAAAATAAAATAAAATAATTTAAAATGTACCGTATTAACCAATAATTTTCCTGTCTTTGCTGTGATCTGCTTGTTCATAAATTACAACCATATTTTCATTGGGCTACTGGGAATCAGATGTTGTATCTACTTTGATGTCCTCATCCACTTAATCAACATCTGGATCATTATGAACTGAATTCTGTTAGCTGTATTTTATAATTCTTTGTATATTGAATAATTTTGTATTATAGTCAGATATTATGAATTTTATGATATGAAGACCTGGAATTTCATTATATCCTTCCAAAGAAGATTAGCTTTGTTTAGAATGCAAATAACTTGGCTAGACCCATGTTGCCAACTACCTCTTGAGAGGGAACTTAAATCTCAGATCCGTTTTTTAGGACTTCATGGGGTTCAGGACACAGCCAGAGCTGCTGTCCAGGATTTGGATTCCTTTGTCTGGCTCTGTCCTTCTTAGAATAGCCTCTCATTTTGCAAAGACGGAGATAATCCTAAATTATACACTTTAATCCACCCAAAAGCTGTCATGGAGGTTTTCTGTTAGAGGTTCAGCCATCCTGTAACATGGAGGTAGATGCCACCTGCATGCCAAAATCCTGTAGCTGAGAAACACACCCAGGGCCGATCCATTGTTCTCCCTGTCAAATTCCTTCCAAAACCTGCCACTGTTTATTCTCCACAACTTCAATAGCTGCTTAGTAGATTCAGCCAGACATGAAATTATTATTATCCACAAGGTGAGTCTGACAGCCACTTAGCTACCCCAAAGAACATTCTTTCTTACTTCCTGGAAATTTAAAGATTTAAACATTTGTTGTTAGTAGGTATAAGTACATAATTATTTCATTATATATTAAAATTTTATATATTTTATTATAAATTCATTATATTTAACTATTTTATGTAATTTTTATTGTAAATAAAATGTGATTTAACCTGTATATTTATTACAAAGTTGGTTTTATTTCTTCACAACATAGCTACTTCATCATACATTTTTTTCTTTTTTTATTATTTTTTTATTGAAAATTTCCACCTCCTCCCCGCCTCCCATTTCCCTCCCCCTCCCCCCACTCCCCTCCCATTCCCTCTCCAGTCCAAAGAGCAGTCAGGGTTCCCTGCCCTGTGGGAAGTCCAAGGTCCTCCCCCCTTCACTCCAGGTCTAGGAAGGTGAGCATCCAAACAGGGTAGGCCCCCCAAAGCCAGTATGTGTAGTAGGATCAAAACCCAGTGCCATTGTCCTTGGCTTCTCAGCAGCCCTCATTGTCCGCCATGTTCAGGGAGTCCGGTTTTATCCCATGCTTTTTCAGTCCCAGTCCAGCTGGCCTTGGTGAGCTCCCACTAGATCAGCCCCACCATCTCAGTGGGTGGGTACACCCCTCGCGGTCCTGACTTCCTTGTTCATGTTCTCCCTCCTTCTGTTCTGGGGCTGGAGAGATGGCTCAGCGGTTAAGACCACTGACTGCTCTTCCAAAGGACCCGGGTTCAGTTCCTAGCACCCACATGGCAGCTCACATCATACATCTTTAAAGAAGTTACATTAGTAGATTACATTGTTAGAAATCATAATTTGCACAGTAGAAATAGCAGGATGAATATATAAAATCCTTTAATTCTTTTTACATTTAATGGTGTATGCGTATCCCCCGTCCATGCATGTTTGGGGTTCAAACTCAGATTATCAGGCCTGGCAGCAAGTGCCTTTACCCACTAAGTCATCTCATTAGCCCCTAAAATAGTTACTTTAGAAAGGATTATGGGTAACTATGCTAGAGTTGAGCAGCTCACCAAGAGACTGTGCTAATAACCAAGAGACTATGACCTGACTTCCAAACACAGGTTGAGCCACTGGGGAGAGGTGTGATGGCGGACCAGTGCAGAGCAGTGACACACGGGAAGAGCTTTAGACAGGAAGAGGCTAAAAGAGATTGAAAGAGAGAGAGAGAGAGAGAGAGAGAGAGAGAGAGAGAGAGAGAGAGAGAGAGAGAGAGAGAGGAGAGGCAGGATGAGGGATGGGGGAGGGGGGAGGCGTGTATAGAGAGGAGGGAGGGACGTAGGGAGAGAGTGCTTTCTTTCTCTTTTTCGATTTTCTCTCCTCTCTTCTTCTCCTATCTCGCGCTCTTCTCTCTCCTCTAGAGAGAGAGAGAGAGAGAGAGAGAGAGAGAGAGAGAGACCTCCCCAATTCAAAACATACTGAAATTCAATCCAGGAGCTTCTGTAAGACTCTGAGGCCTGTAGGTCCTTTTTCCCAGATCTCCATGGCCAAACTAGACTAGACAGAGTAACAATAATACAACAGCAGAATAGCCTGGCAAACACACTGGCATGGGGTTTTAGAACTGGTTAGAGTTATGAATGCAATCTATAACTATGCTCAAGTAGGAACCATACAAACCATAGTGCTGGCAAAAGTCAGAGAGCTCGCAAGTGGACAACAGGTTCCTGAAACTTTCGCGTTGACAAGAGATTTGCGAGTCATACATTTGCTGAACTCTCTCCACAGCTCCTCCACCTCTGACCAAAGGGGGCCCCTGGCAGACAAGCAGAAACAGCAAGGAAGAGCATTCCCTCCAAAGACCCTTCTGATTCATCTCTTTCTAGGAAGATCTCCAGAATAAGGAGTCTATGAAACTGTAGCTATCACTAATTTCTTCCTTGGTGTGAGTAGCTAGGCTGCATACCACAGCAAACCATTATCCCCATCAGAGAATTTGTTCTAACGGCCAATTGTCCTTTTCTGAGACTCTTGTGCAGGAGTGGGACCGTGGTGGAGTGTGTTTTGTGTGGGTTTGGCTCACATGGGCTTGCTCCCAACTTTCCTGCTGTGCATGCACCTCTGTGGGCATGATGCCTGCATTAAGTGTTTCCTCGTGTCCTGGATCGGGGCAGACCGTGTGCACTTGTCTCGCAGAGACACTGTGGATGGATAGATGAGGAGTGTGAAAAGCCTTCCTTTGCCAAGGCCACGCAGCTCCCTCTCACTATGGCATCGAGCTGGGATGCCTTGGACATCGCCACCTGCGTAAGCCTTTTTAATAGAACAGTTGAGCCAGCGTTGTTCATTCCTTTGCTTGGCTGCTTAATCCATTCTTGCCAAGGACTCCCCCAGGTAGACAGAGCCAATGAGCCTGAGACGATGCCAGCTGGAAAAAGACATCCCTTCTCCCCACCCCCACTCTCTCCAGTTTGTTGTTATTTGTGTTTTGATAATTCCACGTGTTCGCTACCGGTTTCCACTGCATTAAAAACTGTTCTACTGAGCAAAGCAGTCATGCGCAGTTGGATGACTGAGTTTTGAAAGCTAGAGTTGCTGCCGGTTGACCCAGACACGAGTACCTGCTCAGTCAGTGGCAGCCAAAGCAGGCCTGGCGCCTGCTCCTGATTGTAAACCTATGCGAATCGGTAGGAAACATTTGAGGCGCTCTCGTGATAGGAGCCGCCACGTTTTAATTACCAGTAAGCTGCCTCGGCAACACATCCTTTCTTGGCAGCCTGTGAAAAACATACTTTTACAAACTGGAATGCCGACTGCTGGTTTAACATTTCTTTGAAAAGAAGCTCTATGGTGCCCAGAGGGAAACACCGCTTTAAGCTTCCCACAACGTACTACGTTGCATAGCCGGGCATTCCTGCAGGCTCTGTAGCTCGCAGGCACTGAGACGTTCAAAACACAGGGTGAAAAGTCCAAGACTTCTCAAAATCTTTCAGGAAGAAAGTGTTTGAACTGACATCTTGGGGCAAGGAGGAGAATTTTAAGAATCCCTTGGACTCCCTTTCCCAGTTCGTGTGCTGGGATACAGGCAGGGTTTCTTTCGCTGCTTCCGGCTGTCTTCATCAAGAACTTTATTGGCAGGATTGTCTCTTCACTCCACCTGGGACTGCCAGGACACCCCCAGTCAGTGAGAGCTTTGACACTTGCCTTGCACAGACAACATAAATAAAAACTTTTCCAAAGCAGACACTTGGGTGATTCTTTGGAAACATTCCATCCAGAGTGTTCCAGTGAACTGTTGCGTTTGGGGGAAGAATGCTGCAGGCAACAGAAAACATCCAAGTATTCAGGAGTGAGTCGAGGCAGATTAATCCATGGCGTCACCGTGATGACCAGTGGAGGCCCACAGAGCATCAACCCAGGGAAGCTCTATGGAGAGGGAAAAAGGCATTCAACAGGAGCAGGTGTCTCTCACCTACTGTGCGTGCTCAGCAGATGTGACTAGAGACTGGAAACATCTGCTAGAGTTGACAGGATATTTGGAATGATTTGGAGACCAATATAAAAATAAAAACAAGGCAGACACCAACCTGAAGCATAATTAATAAAAACTCAGAGAGAGAAACTGGGCTTCAACCTGAAGACCCAAAAAGCAAAGCAGTCAGCTACTGGGTATTACCTCCACCTCAGTCCGAAATGGCAATCCTGCCTCCAGGAATCTCAGAATGAGAGCTGTTTCCTTCCACCGTATAATCCTCTCTAGGGCTGGAATAAAGGCATGCACTGCCCAATTTCAATGGCAACTAGTGTGGCTACTAGGATTAAAGGTGTGTGTTACTACTGCCTGACTGTAAGACTGACCAGTGTGGCTGTTTTACTCTCCTGATCCCTAGGCAAGCTTTTATTTAAAAATACAATTGAAATGCCACTACACCAACCCTCCCATAAGGATTAGATTATGTGTGTATACATGTATGCTTATGACTGTATGTGTGTGTGTAGGTATGTTCCCTGTGCACGTACAAGTAGACACTCGATGTTGCTCTCTGGTAACTCTGTTGACCACTTGCCACTTTATTATTATTATTGTTATTATTTAGATAAGGTCTCTCACTGAACCTGGAATTCATCGTTCCAGCTAGGCTGGATGACATGCTAAGAAGTTAAATGAAAATGACACCCTGAAGGAGATTGGGGTGACCCAGGGGTCCAGGAAGCTTGTGAGGGGTAGTCTCTAGGTCATCTTTTAATGTGTGACCAAGCCACACTTCATATTAAAGTTGTCATAGCTCATTGGAACCCTTCTCCTTCTCCAAAACTGGCTCTGGTTATGAACCTAAGACCAGTCCCTTCTTTGCCTTCTCCTGTGCCAGTTGAGACAGCTCACCCTGATACTTTTCAGTTAATTTTACAGTGGGTTTAACGGAGGATATTAATTATTCTCTTTGAAGAACACCTTCCTGATTTTATTCTCACATCAGCTAGAAAACATCGATCCCTCGCTTTCCTTGATAGAAAGAACATTTCAAACCTCGAAACCTCTGTGGACCTTCTGTGAGTAATGAAGGTTGTGGTATCATCTGGGGACAAACAGGCACCTTAATGAGGTGGGCGCCCTGGTAGAGCAGAAAGCACACAGACTGGGCATCAGATGCTCGCAGCTCTTTGCTCACTGGCTAAAGGATGCTCTCAGTCTCCCTTCCCTCATTCATAAAACATGAGTTGCAACAATAGTACTGTTTTCAGGTCATTAGCAGAAGAACTGACAGTGGTGGAGCTTGCTACAGTTCCTGGACCTTATTGATGTAGCTCTGTTAACAGCACTGGTGACAATATAATATTATATTAATATTCTCATTAATAAAAATATTAATATTCTCATGGACAGAGACATTCAGTCATAATAAATACCCGAATCTGAGAATTCCAGAAGCAAATTCTGAGAATTGGAATGGCCAGGAGTCAAGGAGCCTGCCGATAAGAACAGGAAGGTGAAGGTCTGGCCTAGGCAAGACAGAGAGGCAACAAGGGAAACAGATACTTCCATTGTGATCCACAGCCAGCCACAAGGAAGCTGCAGTCACTGGGAACTTCAGTTATACCCTTGTCGTGAGTGTCTGTGTGCCCCAGTGAGAAGGGTAGGCAGAAAGGGCAGAAGGTTTGGGGTCCTTCTACGTTAACCTAACGAATAGACTTCTGCTTGGAGTCTAGAAGGAGAAATCCCAAAGTATTCAGGTCCTCGGACAGCGGAGCCAACCCTAGCAGAGAGGGAGGTGGAGCTGCCCACAGCAAAGGGAGAACTTTAGTGTGGAAAGAACTAACGAATGGCACACATCAATGGCATTAGCTAACCTGGTTACAACTCATATGTGAGACAAGGAAAGACTGTGTGACGTGTGACTTCTAAAGGGTAAGAGAATCAGTGAGCCTAACCTGAGCATAATGGGGAAATTCAATGAAATATTGGTGGAAGATGCACTGCTCCTCATTGTGCAACAAGAACAGTCAACAGCAGAGGGAGGAAACGTCAGCATCCACTGAGGATGACTACAGACATGTGGGGGTAGGGAAATTAGCAGAAGCAATGGCAGCTTCTTCTGCACTAGACAACCTCCTTGAGCATGATGGGGCTGGGAGTGTGTCTGTCTCGGTCGTGTGTCTGCATCCTGGTTCCAGAAGTGGAGAAGGCCATTCCTGTCTTGGTGCTCATAGTACAGGGACTTGGTATGTTCAGTACCAGAGAAACTGGGGAACTTCCACAGCAAAGAAGATCAGAAGGGACTGAGTCTCAGAGCACAGAGTAGTCAGGAACCAGCATGTGTAGTCACCGAGTCTAGAACAGAGAGAAGCCTGTGTTCCCCGGGTGCATTCTTGTCACACCAGGGCATTGGTATGCCTGATGAGTCTGTCCTTTCTCATCTTTTCAATCTTGAGTGCTCAGGTTTCAGCCTTTCCCCCCAAGTGAGGGGAAACAGGATAGACCTGTCCTTGCCTGCACAGTTCTCAGAGTTGGGCAATACTTCCCTGGAGGTGATAGACTTTTTGCTTTAGGTAAATGTAATAATAATTTTGCTCAACTTCATTTTAAATTTATTATTATTATTATTATTATTATTATTATTGGTGTGTGTGTGTGTGTATGTGTGTGTGTGTGTGTGTGTATTTGCAGAGGCCAGAAGATGTTGGCATTCACTCCTCTCTATCTACCAAAAGTTCTTAAGATCAAACTCAGGTCCCGGGCTTCTGTGGCAAACGCTTTTCCCACTGAGCCATCTTGCTGGTTCTCAGTCTTTTTCTCCTTAAAATGAGGAGATGAACATTGCCCATTTGTCAAAGGAGTCGTGGGGTCACATTGTGCCAGGTCCTGGCGGTGCAGGTCATGGGGTCACATTGTGCCAGGTCCTGGTGGTGCAGTTTCAGGGAGGGTTTGTTTTGTTTTCACCTCAGAAAGTGAGACGTTTGGGCTGGGAGTGGGTGGAATTCTTGCCTAGCATTCATCAAATCCTAGGTTTAATTCTCAACACCCCATGTTCTAGGTACGATAGCACCTGCCAGCAGTCCTAGTACTTGAGAGGCCAAGACAGGAGTCTCAAAAGTTCAAGGTCATTCTCAGCTATAAGTCGGAGCCCAGACGGGCAGCTGGATGTTTCCACTCCGCTATAACTTGTTTTCAAATCTTTACGCTTCACTTGGCGACTTCGGTGTTTGCTCCCTGACACAGCTCTCTACATACTTTCCTTTTGTTTTCTTCAGTTTCATGATTTCCTGAAATGGACACTGTTTTTAATGGTGTGTGTGTGTGTGTGTATATATATATATGTACGTATATATATGTATATATGTACGTATATATATATATATGTATGTACATATATATGTATATATGTACGTATATATACATATATACGTATATATATATATAAAATTATAAAAAATATTGTTTTTCCGCTGGAGGTTTGCAAGGATTCTGAAATGGGGAAATGGATCTCTATACTAAATAGGACAGTCTTGCTTCCACAAAACTCCACATTCACCTGGAGACTCATGACAATGACTTGATTTGTAAACTAATCCCTCTGCCAATTTGGTTGATTGACAGAAAATAATTTTGCAGTGAGCTCGCTAGCAATATTTTGGGAAAACTAAAATGTGTTAGCTATGCTTTGGAAATTGACCTGAGTTTATTTCCAAGAAAAGCAGCAGAAGCATGGGAGGTTGTCTCCTTGTTGCCCAGTAGAGAGAGTAGAAGAATAAAGGAGGAAACTCAAGGAAGAATCGGCTAACCAAAAAAGAAACATCAAGCTGTCTCAGTACCAGCAGGCATTAGGAGTTGGCAAAATGGACTTCTTTCCTCAAGATTTCCAAGAGCTAGATCCCTGCAGATGCACTGACTTCGGATCTCCAGCATCCAAATATGTGACCATGTTGTTTGAAGTAAAAAAAAAAATTATGATAATTTATTACGAAAACCAATACATTGTATCAGAAAGCATACCATCCTTTATCTCTTAAAAAGGGGGTCCCGTTTCCCTTCCTCTCTACTGTTGGGATGTTAGTCGGGCTGAGCTGCCCCTCATCATATCAGAGTTTGAGTTTCCTCTGCTCACAGGTTTACAACATGAATGAGTTCTTCCTCCTCAGGTTACAGAGTCTGTCCATGATGAATCTTACACACTCTTAAACCTACTGAACGTTTTTTGCTTTGTTTATTCTAAGTTGTGTTGAGAACCTATTTGTTTTGGTTTTGGTTTTGGTTTAATCCCAAGTCTGTTCTGGCATCATACTGCCCCACTTTCCATGTACAGATGCCAAGTCCATCCACTAAAGCTTTAAGCATAATTGGTGGTAGGTTTTAGCATGTGGCAATTTCTTCTGCAGGTTGACTGTAGTTGGGATCTGGGGTGTTTTACCTAGACCCTGTGTTGAAGGCTTGGCCTCCAGCCTGACACTGTTAGGATGCAATAAAAAAAGAAAATCCTTAACACGTGGAGCCAGGGGGAGTTAAAGGCTGTTGCATAATGAGCCATTGGAGGAAGCTACCCAACACTGGTTCCCCTTCTTTACCCTTTCTCCTCCCAGGTGTCCTGAAGTGAGCAGCCTGCTCCTTCGTGTCCTCCCCATCATGATGTGCTTTTGTCTCATCACAGGCCTGAAGCAACGGGGCTGATCCATCATGGACTGAAACCAGGAGCCCAAACAAGCCATCCTTTTTTAAGCATCTCAACTGTGTTGTCATGGAAAGCTGACTGGCAGTCTTTGATGTTTTCTCTAGATCGTTTTCTCCTGTTGTCTCATGCAATCCAGTCTTACATATATGGCTGGTTATCTTTCCACGTTTATAAGTGTATTTTCAAAATAATTAATAGAAGGTATAGCATGAAAGCAGCTCTCTCAGAAAATATCCCCATGCAAGGGGACTTGGGGACATTGCTAACCAAAGACCGCCATTTATCAGAGGGAAAGCTTTGAATGACTAGATTCACCAAATGATTGAAAGCTGTTTTATACTTTCCACCCGGTCCTCTGATGGCATACACCACTCTCAGGGTGACCCTTAGGGGCTCCACTCAATCCAGACATCTCCTGTTAGACTCCCCACCTAGTGTGCACACACGTCTGACTTGTAGTCCTGTGTTCCATAAGAACCTTGACAGCTAAATTATTGTTTGAGGAAATGGATCCAGGACCAGAGGAGTTTCCCTGAAGGGACAGTGCTTCCTCGCTACCTCCAGGTCTTACTTGTTTCTTGTTGCTTCCTTGTTTCTTGGTGTGAGAGGTAATTCTGTCTATGTGTTGCTTTTATTGTTTAATGAATAAAGAATTGCTTTGGACCTCTAGCAAGGCAGAACTTAGGCAGGGAAGATGGAACTGAATGCTGGGAGGAAGAAGGCAGAGTTAGAGAGACACCATGGAGCCGTCAGTGTCAGACATGCCAAATCTTTGCCGGTAAGCCACTGCCATGTGGTGATATACAGATTAATAGAAATTAATATAAGAATTAGCCAATAAGAAGCTAGAGCTAATGAGACAAGTGGTGATTTAAATAATATAGTTTCTGTGTGATTATTTCGGGTCTAAGCTAGCCAGGGTGGCCGGGAAGAGCAAGCAACCTTCTCCAACAGTTTCTAGGAAGACTGGCTTTCGAGTGTCCCAGGGTTTACTCTGAGAAGCAGTAGGGCTACTGCAGGTGACCTGCAGGGTGGAGTCCTCAGCTCTCCACACCTCTGTGTGCAGAGTATCAGCCTTGGAGTCAGCTCTGCAGTGGAAGCCTCTCTCAGCCGTGCTGGTTTCTGTACGATGACAAGGATGTTCAAGCATCCTGGCACGAACAGAGCAAGGCTGATAAGAGACTCTTGGCCTCCATTTTAGCTATGTGAACAACAGATTCCAAGCGTTTGGGGTTTCCTAAGGAATCTCACACTAGGAGAAGGAAAGGACTGAAGTCTGTTGCCAGCCAGAGGTCTTATCTCTCAGGAAAAACCTCACACGGTTCTGAGCACTTTGCAGAAGAGAGTGGAGCAGAGCCAAGAAGGGGCCAGTGATGGGAAGAAGACCATCATGGCCGGCACAGCTTAGTTACGTATATTTCTGGCCCTCTACTTAAACTGAAACCTCTTGTTAGCACTCCAAAGGTGGACTCACGTCACTGAAATTCTGTGTTACTTTTCTCATAGTGACCACATTCAAAAAAATTCTCCTCTCTCCCCTTCACCATCAGCAGACTCTTTAATTGGTCTGCTGAGTACAGCCCAGCTGCCAGAACCCATGCTTTGACCTTAAAACCTTCAGCTGATGGAAGAAAGTCCTCAAGGTTCAACACCACTTCCTCTCCCCTCAACAATACACAGGACAACCAGAACGCAATTTCTAATTTTACCAAATTCTTCTCGTGTGAGTGATAATATTCTTTCTTTAGAATAATTCAGAAAACTTTGAGACTTTCCTGACTTATGTAGAACATGTGTGTCTCCCGCGAACCTTTTCTTCATCTGCTTTCTGCTGCTGTAGCGGGAGTGCTGAGACTCGGTAATTGATTAAGAATACAGGTTTATTTTAGCTTGTCATTTCGGAGGCTTGGAAATCTAATAGCATAGAGCCAGCAATTGACAAATGGGATCTCACTAAATTAAAACACTTCTCTAGAGCAAAAGAAACTGTCAATCAAGTAAGGACCCAAAATGGAAGACATGATGAAAGGTTAGTGTCTACAATATACAATGCACTGGGGAAAAAAAACCCAACTGAGCACCAAAACACAAACAACCCAATTAAAAATGGCAATGAATCTGAGTAAAAGTTCTCCAAAGAAGAAATACCAACTTTAGGGTAAGCTGGCAGACTAGAAACCACATTGAAGTGAGTGGCTGGTTACTATGTGAGAAAGTAACAGGACTGGGATACTTTTTGTTGTTGTTTTTGTTTTTTGGGACAGGGTTTCTCGGAGTAACAGCCCTAGCTGTCCTGGAACTAGCTCTTGTAGACCAGGCTGGCCTCAAACTCACAGAGTTCTTCCTCTTCCTCCCGAGTGCTGGGATTAAATCTGTGAGCCACCACTGCCCAGGCGGAACTAGAACCCTTTATCACCTCATTGACTACTTCTCCAGTCTCTGAATTGATTTCTTCCATACCTACAATAAACCTCTTCTACCAATGGACTCATTTACTTTCTTTACTATCAGACTGGATTCAAGGCTCTTTCGGGTGCCAATATAGGTAGTGTGTGGCTGGCTTTTAGCCTACATAAAAGACTTCTATCAGGGGATTTACAGAAATTGCATGAGCAGGAATTTCATTGAAAGGGTCCCAGCAACTTCTACCAGGATACCCTCAGTGCTCCATCAAGCAATGTGAGGCTCTTGGACTTAAGCACAACCTTTAAGCACTGGGCACTGATCAGCCACCAGACACTGGTTCCTATCACAGTACAGCAACTGCTGATGGAGTTTGCCTTATCTATTCAGGGCTGACAGAGCAGAGTCAGAAAAACTCCACAAACAAGAAGAGCTGGGAGGTCACTAGAGAAGAACAGGACCACTAAAAATCAACAGAGCCAAGGAGAAAAATCAGTGGGGATGAAAAAAACATTCAGGCCAGCAATCTCATTTTCTGGTATCTCCACCCTGTTTTCCTTCCCCACTACAACTAATCCTTATCGTCTAGTGACTCCGTTATCTCACATCTCCACCCACCTCTCCACCCTCTCCTACAGCTATTTCTTATTTATATAGTCCAGCAGGTCATTGTTGCAGGCCAACACTGTCCCCTGCTGTCCCAGGCTTTTCACTATCTCTCCTCTTTTCCTCCCTTCCTTTCTTTCCTTCCTTCCTTCTTTCTTTCTTTCTTTCTTTCTTTCTTTCTTTCTTTCTTTCTTCCTTTCTTCCTGGCTTTCTTTCTCTTTTGTTTCCTTTTGCTTTTTTTTCTGAATCCATTCCTCTTACCGTAACATCTCGCAAATCCCAGAGGCTGTCCTGGTTTTTGATATCTGTGCCCATCCATTTAGTCTACCATAAACCAGATCCCCCACACAAATGCGCCACTTTCTCCTTCGCTTCAGTTATTCCCACTCTTGCGTGTCTTCCTCTTTAGCAACTGGCTACGCATCTTTATCACTAGTCTCACCCGGACTGCTCACCTCTTCTCTTCCTCTCCACTCACACTAGCTTATCAGCACACACAGGGCTATCAGGGTCCTTAACTCGCTAAACAAATTGGTACTTGACAAGTGTTTATTTGTATTCACCTGCTATTCTTGTATCACATGATGTTGAGTACTAAATAGTGACCATTGCTATAGATAGTATTCAGCCTGTGTGGACAGAGTCTGGTGCCAGAAACACCGCAGAAGAAAACATTATAGTTCTACTACAGCCTAATGTTTCCCGAGCACTACAAACACATTCTTTGAACAAAGAGAGGCAACCGGAATTAAATCACCTCAACCAACAGGCTAACCCCATATGTGCAGACACCAGATCAAAAATATGAGCAACCAGAACACTCAAGACAGACTGTTTCCTCTAGAATTTACCAATCTTGTAATAACGACGCCAGGTAGAAGTAACATAGACAACATGCCAGATACCGAATTCAAAATAACAGTTATAAGCATTATAAAACAACTCAAAGAGGACTCAGATATTTTCCAAGAGAACACAGACAAACAAATAAATGAAATAAGGAAGCCCACTCACAATCTGAAAATATAATTTAATTTAAGAGAGAGAAATGCTGAAGAAAACCTCAACTGAAATGCTGACAATGGAAACACAATATAAAGAAAAATTTCCAAATCTAGGGAGAGAGAAGCCATTCATACATGAGAGGAGACAGATCACCAAACAGACAGGACCATAAAAGACACTCTCCATGTCATAGTCAAAATACTAAATGGACAGAACAAAGAAAGTATATTGAAGGCCACAAAAAAGAAGAGCCAAGTTATCTACAAAGGCAGGCCCATAAGAATGACTACTGACTTTTTTTTTTTAAATCTAAACCGTGAAAGCAAGAAGGGCTTGGACTGATGTCTCTTAAACTCTAAACGTCATAACTGTCAAGCAGTCTAACATACCTAGAAAAACTGTCTAGCATTATTGAAGGTGAAAGACAACCTTTCTGTGATAATAGCATGGTAAAGAAACGTATAGCCACTAAGCCAGCTCTACAGAGGACAGAGAAAGGAACACTGCAGTCTGTAGAGGAAGGCAAACACACACACGTAAGAGAGTATATAGGAGGAAAAAATAAATGATGTCAACCGCTTATTACACAAAAGAAGACTGAGAAAGTCTAAAGCACAGCAATAGGAAAGGGAAGAAGTCCTACCTTTCAATAACAACTCTGAATAACTCAGTGGTCTCAACTCATTTTAAACAGACCTGGTGGGTTAGCAAACAACATCCCTCTTTGTGCTGCCTCTGGGGAAACATGCCCTATCACCAAACATGTATGCTATCTTAAGGTAATAGGGTAGAAAAGCATTATAAGCAAATGGAGCTATGAAACAAGCTGGTGTAGCTACTCTAATATCTGACCAAGCAAAGGTCAAACCAAATCTTTTTTTAGAAAAAAAAAAATGAGGAGGGTTACTTCTTACTAATCAAGGGAAAGATCCAGAAAGAGAAAATTACAATTGTGAATATATTGGCTCATCTAATTTTGTAAAGCAATTACTATAAATTTACATTACAGATTGACCCCAACACAGGAATATTGGGTGACTTCAATATCGTACACCTAATGTTAAACAGATTCACTCTACAAAGAATTAAATAAGGTGGAACAAAGAAACAACTGGAGTCAGAGGGACCTAACACACATCTACAGAGTATTCCACCCAAATGCTTAAGAATGCACATTTTTCTCAGCAGCCCATAGAACCTTCTCTAAAATAGAATACATATTAGAACACAATGTGAGTCTCCATAAATATAAGACAATCCTCAATGGAGGAATGGATAAAGAAATGTGGTACATTTACACAGTAGAGTATTATTGGCCTTTAAAAAAACAAAATCAAACTGGGCGATGGTGGCACATGCCTTTAATCCCAGCACTCAGGAGGCAGAAACAGGCAAATTTCTGTGAGTTCGGGGCCAGCCTGGTCTACAAGAGCTAGTTTCCAGGACAGGCTCCAAAGCTACAAAGAAACCCTGTCTCGAAAAATCAAACTGAACCCAAACAAAATCTAGAAATTCACAGGAAAATGGATGGAACACTCGAAAAAAGTCATCCTGTGGGAGGTATCCTAGACTCAGAAAGGCAAATGCAGTATTAAGTCAATGATGATCAAACTACACATATAGAACCACAGAAGTTAGGTATGGAGGAAGTGACTAGAACGCAGATAGAGCTCCTTAGGAAAGGGAAATAGAATAGATAGGGATGGATGGATGGATGGGGGGCCTGGAATGAAAGGAGCAAGTGAGGATGAGGAAGGAGGGGCGAGGAAGGGAATGAGGGGAAAGATATATAATTAATGACCAGTTGAAGGGTTTCAGTTTAAGTAGAGGGCCAGACATACATGTAAGCAAGCTGTGCTGGCCATGATGGTCTTCTTCCCATCACTGACCCCTTCTAGGCTCTGCTCCACTTTCTGCAAAGTGCTTAGAACTGTGTGAGGTTTTTCCTGAGAGATAAGTCCTCTGGCTGGTGGCAGTCTTCAGTCCTTTCCTTCTCCTAGTGTGAGATTCCCGAGGAAACCCCAAGTGCTTGGGATATATGTTGTTCACATAGCTAAAAGGAGGTGAAGTGTCTCTTTTTAGCCTCGCTCTGTTCCTGCCAGGATATTTGAACTATTAGTCCTTGTCATCCTACAGAAACCAGCAGGGCTTAGAGAGGCTTCCACTGCAGAGCTGACTCCAAGGCTGACGCTCTGCACTCGGAGGTGTGGAGAGCTGAGGACTCCATCCTGCAGGTCACCTGCAGTAGCCCTACTGCTTCTCAGAGTAAACCCTGGGACACTCGAAAGCCAGTCTTCCTAGAAACAAGCAAGATCTGGCAGTAGTGAGGAAGCTCCATCCCTTCAGGGAAACTCCTCTGGTTCTGGATCCATTTCCTCAAGCAATACTTTAGCTGCCAAGGTTCTTAGGGAACACAAAACTATGAGTCATTCGTGTGTGCACACTAGGTGGGGAGTCTAACAGGAGATGTCTGGATTGAGTGGAGCCCCTCAGGGTCACCCTGAGAGTGGTGTATGCCATCAGAGGACCGGGTGGAAAGTATAAAACAACTTTCAATCACTTGGTGAATCTAGTCATTCAAAGCTTTCCTTCTGATAAATGGCGGTCTTTGGTTAGCAATGTCCCCAAGTCCTCTTACATGGGGATATTTTCTGAGAGAGCTGCTTTCATGCTATACCTTCTATTAATTATTTTGAAAATACACTTATAAACATGGAAAGGTAACTAGCCATATATGTAAGACTGGATTGCATGAGACAACAGGAGAAAACGATCTAGAGAAAACATCAAAGACTGCCAGTCAGCTTTCCATGACAACACAGTTGAGATGCTTAAAAAAGGATGGCTTGTTTGGGCTCCTGGTTTCAGTCCATGATGGATCAGCCCCGTTGCTTCAGGCCTGTGATGAGACAAAAGCACATCATGATGAGGAGGGCACGAAGGAGCAGGCTGCTCACTTCAAGACACCTAGAAGGAGAAAGGGTAAAGAAGGGGGGAATCAGTGTTGGGTAGCTTCCTCCAATGGCTCATTATGCAACAGCCTTAAACTCCCCCTGGCTCCACGTGTTAAGGATTTTCTTTTTTTATTGCATCCTAACAGTGTCAGGCTGGAGGCCAAGCCTTCAACACAGGGTCTAGGTAAAACACCCCAGATCCCAACTACAGTCAACCTGCAGAAGAAATTGCCACATGCTAAAACCTACCACCAATTATGCTTAAAGCTTTAGCGGATGGACTTGGCATCTGTACATGGAAAGTGGGGCAGTATGATGCCAGAACAGACTTGGGATTAAAACAAAACCAAGACCAAAAACAAACACGTTCTCAACACAAGTTTGCATAACAAAGCAAAAAGTTCAATAGGTTTAAGCGTGTGTAAGATACACCATAGACAGAATCTGTAACCTGAGGAGGAAGAACTCATACATGTGGTACACATGTGAGCAGAGGAAACTCAAACTCAGATATGATGAGGGCAGCTCAGCTCGACTAACATCCAGCAAGAGAAACGGGACCTTAAAAAAATAAAAGATGTTATGCTTTCTGATACAATGTATTGGTTTCCATAATTTCCATGAATGTCAAAAATCGAAAAAGAAATAGATAAGATTCTAGATGCACACACCTACCAAAGCTAAATGAAGATAACTGCCTTAGGCTGTTGATAGGGCCAAACTTTGGTAGGCAGGTAAAACTGGACTGAAGCTCGGAGAAGGAAGGCGGAGAGGGGGAAGCAATGGAGCTGCCGCCAGAGTCAGACATGCCATGTGGTGATACACAGATTAATAGAAATGGGTTAAATTAATATGTAAGAGTTAGCCAATAAGAAGCTAGAGCTAATGGACCTAGCAGTGATTTAATTAGTACAGTTTCTCTGTGATTATTTTGGGGCTAAGCAGCCGTGAACCAAGAAGCAGCTCTCTCTCCCCTCTTCCAACACTAAACCAATACTAATCAGATTATTACATAAAGTAGAAAAGGAAAACTTCACAATTCTTCCCATTAAGCCAGTATAACCTTTATACTAAACTGGACAATGAATTGTCACAGAGAGTAGCACAAGTGTATGGAAGTAACCAACCACTTAATGATTAAATTTAAGGCCCGTTTCACCGGAAGGACCACAAATCTGACCAAGAACTCCTGTTGGGAGTAAGTCTACTGCTATTATTGTTCTAACTGGACATAGTTGCAATTTGCCCTCTAAATTCATATCTCTGTTCCCATATAGAGTGCAGCTCTCAGACCTCATCAGAGAAGTTTTGGTGCAGTGAGCCACAGTTAATGCAGAAACTCACTCCTGGTTAGAGCACAGAGAATGTCTGTGGAGTGTTCAGCCAAAATACGACACCTGTATCACACCTTTTTCTCCCATGGCAGGTATCGTTTTGGAGAAGGTGCAAAATGATGGTGAGAGCCAGCAGTAGAGAACACCCTGAGTAAAACTGTGTCATCTAGATAGGACAGGTCTGCTATACTTCCGAATACACAGCATCTATGGTTGACTGTGCAAGATCAGGCCAGGCCACATTCGACCATGGAGGGGCAAGAGGCTTACAAGCCTCCACTGCTAGCTGAGAAATTATTGACAGTTGCTGGCTTCTGATAGAGAGGGAGGCAGTTTTCTTTAAGGATATTGGTACTGGTATATCAACCTTACTCTAGTGGATGACCTTAAACCCGTGACTTTGTGGACAGCAAAAATTGTACTTCATGTGTTATCAAAAAGAAAAAGAGGACAAGAAGTCGAGAGGGGTTGAAGGTGTGGATCTGAGAGAAATTAAAGGAATAAGTACTGGTGAATATGATAAAAAAATATTGCATGCATATATGAAATTATGTAAGAATTAATAATGTTATGTAAAAGGAAAAATACATGGCCATGGTATTTCTTCACAGCAATAGAGCCAACCTGGATGTCCATCAACTGATAACTGATAGTGAGGACTCTTAGGAATGGAGGATACAGAGTCTGAACTGGCCTTCTTTTGTAGCCAGGTAAGGCTTCCAGTGATGGGACTAGGTGAGGTCCTGTGAAGATCCCTAAACAAGCCAGGCTGGTGTTTCAACATTAGGATGCCTTCTGAAAACTGACAGCAGGGTCCTGTAGGCAGAGGTAGTTTGTTCTTCCTGGCTGCCCAGATCACGAAATAATCACTCAGAAACTATTTTATTTGTAATACTGTTTGGCCAATAACTTAAATGTATTTCTGGCTTACTCTTATATCCTAAAATAACCCATCTTCGTTAATCTGTGCATCACCATGAGGTCATGGCCTACCAGCAAAGTTTCGGGGGGCTGCAGTGCAAGCGTCTGTCCCTGGTGGCGGCGGTTACATGGCCTCTCACTGACTCTGCCTACTCTCTCCTCCTCTATCTGCTTGGAACTCCCTCCTTGCCCTATTGTGCTAAGCCACTGGCTAAAACAGATGTATTCATTAACCAATAAAAGCAATAAAAGTCCTTCAGGACTTCCCACACCAGGGTCTCATTGTCAAGGACAATTCTCTCTCAGCTCATTGAATGCAGAGAGGTCAAGCTTGTGCAGACTTGGAGCCCTCACCCCTACACACTAGACTCTTTGGTGTGGGAAGGTTCTCTGCAGGCTACAGAAAGAGAACCCTGGACACCAACACAGCCACAAAATCCTCTGCCTGCAATCTGTCCTGCCTGCACAATATGCTAGGGCAATAGTGGCACAAATATGGGGGAGTGGACAGCCAATGTTTGGTTTAACTTGATGCCCACCCCACAAGAGGCAGCCCATGTCCGTCACTACACGGATGACCAGGAACCAGAGATTGGATAGCTCAGAGACCTAGGGCAGACCCAAACACAACTGGCAAAAATATCAATGAAATGAATTTTAATGCTATTCAGCTGTAGCCACAGATCAGTGCCTTGTCTATTTGTCATAAGAGAGGCTTCCTCCAGCAGCAGATGAGAGCTGGTGCAGTGGCTCGCAGCCAGATATTATGCAGAGAGAGTCTAAATTGGAGGTCTCCATTTGTTCCCTCCCATAGGAGATGGGAACCATGCGGAAGAGGGGGAGGAAAGACTATAGGAGTCAGAGAGGATAGAGGACAGCAGGAGAACATGGACCATGGAATCAACTAAGTAGGGCTCATATAGTCTCACAGAGACTGAAATGGCAGGTGTGTGGCCTGCTCGGGTCTGCACAAGGTCCTCTGTGTATATGTTATGGCTGTTAGCTTGGTGTTTCTGTGGGACTCCTGACAATGGGAGCTGGTGCATCTCTGCCTCTTTTGCCTGCTCTTAAGACTCTTTTCCTCCCATTGGGTTGCCTCATCTAGCCTCCATGTGAGGGCTTTTGCCTTGTCTTATTGCATCTTCCTTTTTTCTTTTTTGGCTGTTGTTTCTTGGAGATCTGCTCTTTTCTGAAGAGGAAATGGAGGAGTGGATCTGGGGGTGTGTGGAGGGGCACTAGGCGGAGTGGAGGAAAGGGAAACTGGTTGGATGTACTCTATGAGAGAAAAGTCTATTTTCAATTTTAAAAAGGAGACTACAATACAACTAAAGATGCCATTTCTCCCTGAGACCTCACATGGTGGTTCCTTTGTGAATATTTATATATTGATCTCTTATCATAAGGATACCATGATGCTTTATATAAGAAATATTTTTCTTAGGCAAGGGCTGCAAAGTTGCAGACACTCTAAGATAAGCCAAGAATCTCCTCATTGAGAAATGTTATCACTGTGTGGTGTGTGTGTGAGAGAGAGAGGGGGGAGGGAAAGAGGGAGAGAGAGAGAGGGGGAGGAGGGGAGGGGGAGAGGGGGAGGGGGAGGGGGAGAGGGAGAGGGAGAAGAGAGGAGAGAGAGAGAGAGGGGGAGAGAGAGAGAGAGAGAGAGAGAGAGAGAGAGAGAGAGAGAGAGAGAGAGAGAGAGACTTTAGTTTAGGGCATGTTCAAAGCAGGGCAAAGGACCAGGAGGCTAGATTGAAGGAAAACTACAGGTTGTGTTGAAGGTACTTGTCTCCTTCATGTGATTTTCACAATCTGAGAAAGCTCCTTTGTACTTTGGGGACTCACAATAGCAGTAGGAGTTCCCCTTTGGAAATAAAACCATTAAGATGAAATATCTGTGTTTTACAACATCCCATTGAAGTGTAGACACATGGGCGAAGTAACAGTGAGCTTCCTTCAGCTATCATCCTAATGCTGATGTAATTAGTTCCATTTCTCTTCTTGAGCAAGGTTCAGCTGTGGTGAGCTTGAGTGAGAGGCTCTAGAGATCATCCGGGATTAGAATCTGTCCACAGTGGCCCAGACTGAGAACGGGTCTGCCACTCATATAAGCAGTAGGCTTTTGTCCTTTTTTATTTTTAATCTTTGTTATGACAACTGTATTTCTTTGTGTGACACACACGTCAGATGCTCCAATTCAGCGCTCAGAGGAGGAGTTTAGGGAGAAAGAATGAGATAAGTTTTAAATTTATATAAGCATGCAAAAATAAGGGCACACAACGAATGCTAGAATGTCTTTTTCCAGATAGTAACCACTGCATTTGTAATATATGCAATCTACATGATGCCAATGGTATAATGTATAGTATAATGAAGATGATTCAACAAAACTTTGCGTAATATCATCCTCAGCCCATTTCTATTGTTTGCTTAGCCTCTCTATGTTCATTCATTTGTCCTTCCTTCCTCCCTCTCTCCCTTTCTTCAGAATCCCTCAGCGATGTTGGTGTGCAGCCATCCCTCCTGATGGCCTTGTTTTGCTTGCCTTGCACACATTTATGAATCAATTCCTATCAAACAGGCCTGGCTCCACTCTGATGCTCGGGATTTAGTGGAAAGGTTTCTTGGTTGTTCAAAAAAAAAAAAAAAAAAAAAAAACTGGGGTGAAATTTTATATCAACTCCACGGAAGGCCTTGAGTGGAATGGCTCACACAGACTTTTCTAAGGAAAGCTGCTACATTGCTTTATTCCTCCACCCTTCTCTCCATCTTTCTCTTCAGATAACATGTCTACCTTGAGCCTGAAAGGGCCGTAGCACAGATAGAACGCTGAAGAACAGAGTATGGGCACTGAAGGGTTTGAGGTAGTAGTATATTGGGGCATCTACCTCACTCCAGGTCAGGAAAGGCAGGAATGGTGACGATTTCATTAAAAATGCTGTTTAGGCAAGACATCAAGGCTGAGTGAAGACTTTCAGTCACTTAACAGGAAGAGTGTTTCAGGAAGGGAACAGTGTGTGTCCAGGTCCTGAGGTAGGAAGAGGCTGCAAGACCAAGGTGTTGGGTGCGGGCTGAGGTCAACATATTCCATGAGGAGAAGAAGATGAGGGCTTGCCTGCTGGGAACAAGCACTTCCAAGTTCACCCTCCTCCACCATTAGAAGAAGCAGAAAGCTCGGAGGGAATTTCAAACAGGGGGCTTCTGAGATGGAGATGCCGTGTAGACAGCAGATGGAGGTGGGATGGACTGTGACAAGAGAAGGAAGCAGAAAGACTGGCAGGAACCAGCCAGTGTTTGTGGCTATGGATGGGTTTGGGCCTCAGTCCCAACAGATGAGGTGGAGAAGCAGCTGAGCCTTGGTTCTTCTTCTGCTAGCCTCCACTGGAGCCTCAGTGATGCTTGGGAGTCCAGTCTGAATGAACTCACATTTAATATGCTTGTTTCTGGTGCCAGAGCTAGCTGTATACTATGGTATTTTCATGTCTATTCAGTTGGTAGCCACTGGGAACTGGCTCAACCCTTCTCTCATCTCAAAATAAAGGGAGACTCAAATCTCCTGTGTCCCGTGGCATAGCATATGAGTGTGACATGCGCACATGCTTCTCTAATTCAAGTCATCTTTGGATTACTTATTTACCTAAAACCCTGTGAAAATTATTACTATAGAATATTGTTTAGGAACCAGTGCCAGGAGGGGAAAGTCTGTATGTTCATCATAGACACATTTTTTTTTTAAAAAATATCAAAACTGCAGTGAGCTGGGGACAGGGAATCTATGGATACAAGGAGTCGATTATTGTTAGTGTAATGTTTGTAGCAACTCTGTGAGGGATGTGTGACTGTTGTCCTTATTTTTCCACAAGTGGGAGCTAAGAGTTAAAAAGGTGATGTATCCTTGGCAAGGGGATACCACTGTCATTGGCAGCACTGTCTCTAGAGCCCTGTTCTTGATGGAGTCACCACCCATTTTCCCTCCCTACACTAGGAGCAGAGACTTATGGTGTGCACCCCCAAAAATATCATACTAAAGATCCAACCTTCAGAACCTCAAGATGAGGCTGGATTTAGAGCCAGCATCTACAAATGTGATTACAGTAAAATGCAGTCATTTATGTGAAAGCAATGTCATGTGGCTATGTTCTTTAAGACAAAAGGATAGGGCAGAAATATTGATATATATGTGCCCAGAAAAAAGACAGCATTCTAGAAGCCAAAGAGAAAGTCTCAGAGGCTAACATCTTGAAATGGGATGTTCTAGCTTCCAGGATGATGAGGAAAATAGATTCTGCTGTTGCAGTTGGCCACTTTGGGGTATTTGTTCTCATGCCTCTTGGACACTAACATGTCACCCCTTTGAACTTAGCATTTCCACCTCACAGGGCCACAGATATCCCACCAGCTCCTAAACCTCTCTGTGAGTTAATTGTGGTATCTCTTTCCCTGAAAGGAAGTGCCAAAGGATTTGTTTGAAACTCTATTTTCACAACAAACATGGCATTGTAGTGTTTATTTGGGGTGGATTGAAGAGACTTGTAGAGAGATTTGAGAGCCAAGTAGCCTGCGGCTGTTGTTATAAGCTCTTCCTGAGCTCCTGACAGGTTCTTGCTGTCTGGTTGTGTGTGTGTGTGTGTGTGTGTGTGTGTGTGTGTGTTAGGGGGATAGGAATACTGCAGAGTAATCTTCACTATAGCCTTGGCCATACAAGTTTCCCACAGCCATCCCAGAACAGGAATCCAATGAGTAGGATCCCAACTCCAAATTTTAATAGCATGCCTTATGGGTTAATGTAGCAAGGCCAAGTTGAACAGGAAGACTTGAGATGCTAAAATATACCTCTTGATTTTCCATCCCCAGTCTCTCTGGCGAGATCTTACTTTTCCAGATAGAAGGGCAAAAGTCTTCAAGAGATATATTTTCAAATTGTTACCATGTGCTTCTTGATTCTTTATGACTTTTCACTATAATCATTGATATTTATCCCACATAAAAATATGACTTCACTTTTTAGGAGTCCCTCAAAGTCTCGTCCCATTCCAACCTCATGTTAAGGTTGAGGACCAGATCTTACCTCCATCAAGTTGATGTGTAGGCGAGGGTCCCTGAATACAGCTCCTTATGCATTATCCTCTCAAACTGAAAACCCATCAAGTCTGAGTAAACACAGCATCTAGACCTTCCACTTAATGAACATGTAACTGTGGGAATGGGCTGCAATAACTGCCTTTAGTTAGGTGGTTGGTATCCCTAAAATATACACGTCAGTCCTAAATGCTAGAACCCACGGTTGTGATTTTATTGTAAAGAGGGATTTTGCAAATGTCAGTCAAAGATTTCAATATTGGACCATCCTGAATTTAAGGATGTTTCCAAATTCAGTAAGTAGATTCTTAGAAGGCAGTGTCTTAAGAGTCTTATACCATGCAGAACCTGATGCCACCAGAAGCCAGATCAGGCAAGAGAAGTTTCTCATTTGTCACTTTCAGAGGGAGTACATTCTAGACAATACCTTGGCTTTTCTCTCTGGCCTCCAAATTATGAGAGAATCTGTCTGATTGTTTAATGGCACTTCATTCAATGGAATTTGTTATAGAAAATTAGAAAACAAATAGGCCACTATTAGAGTTCTCACAAAAGTGAGGTGATGTGTGACAGCCGGTCTTGTCAACTTGATTAGATTGAGAGTCATTTCGGTCAGCTGGAGCTCGCCGATGGGGTGTATCTTGGGAGTTCTCAGGAGGAATAACAAGTGGGACCCTGACTAGGGAAGAGAACTATCCTTAATGTGGCAGTAGTGTCCAATAGGCCAGGCTAACAACTGGAAATGCAATGGAGGAAGAGGAAGCCAGTGCAAGCTCTTTCTTCCTAAGCAACTGTGTCTGTCATGGTTATTGCGCGTGGTTATCAAACACAAGACTCTTCGGCTTCCAACCTGGATCTTTTCACACTGTGACATGACACTGTTATCTACAAATGTGCTGGACCACATTCAGCACTATCCTGGGACACTTGTGGCCTGTGGCTGCAGATTTGACACACTGGAAATATTTACTCTCTAGGCCTCTCGAGAAGAAGTTTCCCCATCCCCCTTCATTTAATAGTCAAGCCTCAATCGACTGTTAGGCCTATAAATAACCACAGTATCAGAGCTGAAACTGTATCTGGTGAGGGATGTGGTTCCCTGACTCACCAGCCAGAGGGCTTGAAGGTTTCTGTGGTGAGAGATTGGGGCAGGGCATTAACAACTGGAACCGTAGGGTGATGGTAGCTCCTTTCTTGTCTTGAAAGTTTTGTTTTGCTGTTTTTATTGTTTTCAGTGTTGGGGGTAAACTACAGGGCCTCATGCATGCCAGACAAGTGTTTTACCACTGAACAACATCCCCAGGACAACTAGTGGTTTGTTCAATGAAAGCAGGATGTTTGCAGAAACTATAATATGGGACTTGGAAAACAACACGAGAACACTCAACAGCACACATACACACATACACACACTCAACACTCACATACACACAGAAACGCATATATACACAGACACACATGCCTACATACCCAAACTTACACATACAAAGACACGCATGTGCACACAAACAGAGCCAAGAAGGACTTCAGGGTTATACAGTCATCAGGATAAAGTACCTGTTCCCCTTAGAATAGGTATGTTCACATATCTGTGGAATTTTACTCACAGTCTTCCTACGGTGGTCCAGCACCATGTTCTAATACAATATTGAGCTTGATCCCAATGTCCTAGTTGGTTTTTATTTTCGACTTGACACAACTTAGACACATTTGGGAAGAGGGAACCACAAGGGAGTTTTGCCACCATCAGATTGCTGTGTGGGCATGCCTGTGGGACATTTTGTTGATTGCTAACTGATGTACAAGGGACCACACAGCTGGAACATTCCTAGGCAGATGATCCTAGGTTTTGCAGAGAGCTTGCTGAGCAGATCAAGCAAGCCAGCCAATGAGCTGCGTTCCTCCACCAGCTCTGATGCAAGCTTTTGCCTTGAGTCCCTATCCCAATTTCCCCCGGCGAGGGATGGTTACCTGGAAATGCACAATAAGAAAAATTCATTCCTCCCAAAGTTACTGTTGATCACTGTTTATCATAGTAAGCTAGAACACCCTGTATGGGTTTGAGAAACACATAAGCACAACTGATTTTTTTTTTTAATCAGGCTTTTGGTGACTAGAGCCTACTTCAGGGCCTTTGTCAATAAGGCTGAAAATTTTCATTCCTATGACTTTTCTGTTGCCAGGAGAGCTGAGGCATCACACCTGGTACAAATGATCTCATTGTCAGACCTAAAGTGAAAGCAAAGTCAATAAAGGCTGTGAATGGGGCACAGGGTCAGTGTCTAGGATCCAATCCTACACTGTCCCTGGGAACCTACGAAGCACAACCTCTGGGCTTTTATCATATTGACCATGAAATGGCCATGAAAGAGCAGTGTCAAGGTATCCTCGGAGCTAAATGCCATCTACTTTGCTGTTCCTCTGAAGATCTAGAACTCCTACAGAGGCTATCGGTAGAGTTAGCTGGTAACCAATTCAAACAGTTTCACTAAGGAAACTGTTTAGTTAAGCGAATTGGATTCTTCCCATACACACATTTTCTAGTTTCCCTTTGCATTTATTATAGTTTCATGTAAACATTCAACAACATTTCAACTGGCCAGGGCCCTGCTTTGTATAGATAACTTATTAATTATTTTACAAATTCCCCATTTTCAACATTTCCTAGTCCATTTATCTTCATGGTTTTGTTTCATTTGCACAGAATTCTGGGAATATGAATTACTAAACAGGAGTTATGCCCATTTTAACATGGAAATGCATTTTTCAATTGTTCACTTAAAGCACGGTAACAATCCAAATTTTCAATAGTAAGTGTCTGAGATAATACTAATCTCTGAATATGTTCTATAACAAATATTATTTTGCTTTCATTTGTTTTAATTTGTGTTTTCAACAAATTCTCCCACAATACTCATTCTGTGAGTCTACAGTCATAGCCACCTAGGATTTCCGTGGGAGGCTGCTTTCTGTCAACTGTCCTGTAGTTGGTAACCTTCAGCTGCCACTGGACTCCAGGTCCAGCCCTGAGACTTCCAGGTCCCTGAGAATGGCCGGATCTGGACAGCATTAATCTTGTGTCCCTACTCCACATGTGACCCAGGTCTGCCAGAATCTGCTTTCTCCCCTGGCTCTCAGCTCTGAATCTTCTTCTGGCTCTTCCTGACACATAATTTCCTTGCCTGCTGCTGCACCCAGCATGGGGTCATTTTCACATATCTCTTGTATCAAGGATAGTCCAAATCCCGGCTGGGACCTGTTTTTGTCCTCTGTCTGTCACCAGTTACTCAATGTTCCAATGAGTGATTCTAATTATTGTCAAAATTGCTGTAAAATAAAACCCTAAACTGTTAAATTTTGAAAAATTACATTCCTTCTCAAACATCTAATAATGGGCTAGACTTCTCTTTTAGTGACTCTCGTGATGTTATGTATCCAACTGTCCCCCAAAGACTCTACAGTTTGGGGTACAGAGGTATAAATGTGTTCTGTCCTTCCCACTTGCCAATGGTGATACTTCTCTTTCCTATGCCTTAATTTCTCCATTTTTAAATGTTATCATTCAGATCACTGATTTTTGTTGTTGTTGTTGTCTGTTCCTTCTTTTTGTGCATTGGTGATTGTCTCCTGCACTACTCACAATAGAAACAACCGTATCTCTCTGTGCTTTCTTCATTCATTATTATCACAACCAATTTCTCTCTGAACAGTCTAGGTGCTCATTATTACATAGCAGGAGATGGCCTGCCGTTCTGCATGTGTTCTCTCTACTCTACTTCTTCCTTAAAGCTGTTTCTTGGGCTAGGATCCTGCCAGAGACCATAGCTTACAGAAAAGCTAAGAAGCAACCTCAGGCAGACAGAGGTGCATCCTTCTTGCAGTGCCCAAGATGCTAGGCAATAACAATAGCATCTGAAGTCAAGTTTAAAGGAGGGAGTTCTGCTCCCATCACACAGCTCCCGTACATCTGTGGGAGTCACTGGGGCTCTCACAACCTTCTTTTCTGCAAATAGCCCCTGACACCCAAACACCCCAAAGCAGGAGCCTTCCAGTGACACTCCTATGGCAAGACAGAGGCATGCTGGATAACAAACCCTATCTAGCAACCGTGAAAGTTCATTTTACATGGCACCTCATTGTAGCCACAAGGTGCCAGATATCTGGCTAAATATTATTTCTGGATAGGTCTATGAGGAAATTTCCAGAGGACAGTGAAGTTTAGATGAGAGATTGAGTAAAGCAGACCAACCTCCTTGATGTAGGTGGCTCTCATCCAATCTGTTGAGGGTCTAAATAGAATAAAAGACTAAGGAAGTATTCTTTTTCTGCCTGTCTTTAACCTAGGCTTTATGAGATCCTGCCTTCAGATTCAAACTCCAACTGGGTTTTATACCATTAGCTTTTCTGGGTCTCTAATTCTCAGCCTCCATGATGGCATGGTCAATTGCTAATAATATCTTATATCTGTATCTTACACACACACACACACACACACACACACACACACACACCATACAAAAATATCCTATTGACTCTTCTTTGGCAGACTCCAATTGATGCTTATCTCCTTAATAATGGAAAATCTTATAAAAGAAAAAAACAGAAATGAAAATAGGGGAAGGATTACTTGAGACAATAAAGATAATCATCTGGGGGGGGCAGTAAAAGATTTTAGAGAGGGTAATGAGGAAGTGAATTTGATCAAAGTATATTATACCCATGTATGAAAACGTCATAATGCGATCAATTATTGATACAATGACTATATACTAATAAAACAAAATAATGGAAATAGATATGTATTTGGCAAGTAAATTTAGGTAATATTATATACAAATGCAGTTCATATAGTATAAACTTCAGTAAGCGAAGTCATATTGCATTTGAAAAAAATGAGAAATCCATGGGATCATAAAAAACATATTTACACTCCATAAGCTCAGTGTCTTCTTCTGTATGATGAAACTTTCATCACATGGAGACACGCTAAAGGGTTAAGTCATAATTAGCACTTGTGTTGGTCCCTGGTAGGAGCCCAGGAAAGCAAGGCTTTTCAGAGGCTCCAGAAGCACATTAGAATGCACAGAGCATTTCGGAGGCTGAGACCTCATTGGATCCGTGACTTAGAAAATCTCCACCTCCTGCCACTAGATGACTTGGGTCACACTGACTGAAGAGCTGCTGGCTCAATCCCTCGTGTGTGCTCCCTTCCACATCCGTGGCAGAGTTACCTGTGTACTTACATATAGAATAAACATGCACATTCCTGAGTCCCACCCCCTACTGGCTGAATCAGAACGCTCTGGCCAGGAGCCAGGGAATTTGCATTTTTAACAAGCTCCCCCCGGGTGACTCCTAATGCAATTACAGTCTGAGAGCCGCTGCCTTGTGCCCTGCTGAGTCCCCTCACTCCACACAGACATAATTAAGCTTCTTAATTACACTTTTTTGCCAAGAATTAACAGCATCTTAATTATCTGAGAACACTGATTGACAATAAAAGGCACGGGGTAGTTTGGTATGATTCAAACTAAAGGCTTAAAGATTCTGAACATCCAGGGCAGTAGCATCTCCTGGTATAAATGGAGGTTCCTTGGCAGGACGCTGGTCATTCTGGGTGGCTCACTCCAGTCTAGGTAGGTCCTTGGGGGATAAGCTGTGGTTTCTAGGGACAAGTCTACAGACCCTTAAGGTACTTCCTGAGCAGTGTTGTTATCTCTCTGCTTTTTCAAACTGACATGTCATACGTCATCCCTAAAATCGTTCCCATTCTGATGTCTGCAGATCTACCCGAGTACCTTGTTAGTATCTAACACTGTGGCCTGTGGGTAGGTCTAACCGTTCACCCTTTAAGCAGGCTTTTGTAACCAAGACAGCTTTCCCCAGTCGCTTATTTAAAGAACACAGGAGTGGACCACTGTGTTCTCTGCATCTGCCTGGTGGGGAGAAGGGAGATGGCTCTGTTAGTTATTTCACAGGGTGGAGATTGAAGGCTGCTTAAGCTTTACTGTGAGGCTCACAGGGACTTTCAGCTCCTTAATTTCCACTGTTGTCTTATCTGTTCTTCTTTGCTCTGGGCTTTGAGGCCTGGCTGGTTTAGAGGTTAGATGCAGGGAAATGGGGCTGCTAGGTCTGGCTCTACAGGTATCGCGTGAAATACCTCACTGTCCATGTTGACTCGCCATCTACAGCCCGTGGTGACTGTCTCCTATATCATTTGGTTATGATTGATGCTTCTGGCCTTGGGAGAATTGCAGACACTCCAGGGAACCTAAGTACCATGAGCCATAGGGTCCTATTCTTCTTAAATTGCACTTAGGTTCATCATTTATATTGAATCAATAAATCACTTTAGAAGCCTCTTAACGAATGGGGCAGGGATAGAATCGTTTAGATGAGAGTCAAGGAAAAGAGAAAGGTATAGAGCTTTGTGGGCACAATTGCTGGCTGAAGCCAGAGTGAAAATGAACCACCCCGCAGCTCACAGTTCTCCTGAGAGCGGCCTTGGGTTTCACCCTGATTCTTCTTCCCAAACTAGCCTGCCTGCCTGGGGTCATGGCCATCAGAGGTTGTCACTCCTGAGTTCTGGGACTATTATCTTTTCCTTCAGATTCTCAATGACTGCTTTAGTTTGAGTAACTACCAAAACTCATGCGAAGACTTATGTCTCACTTGTGAGGTTGGGCCACAAGGGAACTTTAAGAGATGGATATGTGCATTTGTACTGGGCAAATATCGGACTAATTAACTCATGGGTCAATGGGATAGAGAACTGAAGATTCCTCCTAGTCAAACGCTGTTAGAGAGCTTTTGCAGAACTCTGGCATCTCTCTGTATCCTTGTCCTGGGGCACCAGATTTCCCCCTTCTCCTTGGACTTACATCCATCAACACTCCATGCTCTACCGTGCTCCTTGTCCCAACATCTCATCCCGGACAGTCTCCCAGAGCAAACAGCCGAGCAGCTGCAACACTTACCTGCTTGTTTTCTTTCCATCAGGATTACTCAGAGCTCGTGCATTAGTGTCTAGAAAGCCACCGCTGCAAGTGTCAGTTTTCTGTTCTTTCCGGTAGGAGGAAAATCCGTTTCCTATAACAACATCTTGATTAGACGTTTGCATTTGGATTGAAAAGATGTAGAAATATGTGACTTACGGTCATTCTGCTAAGTGTAATAAGTCAGGCATAAAAAAATGACTGCACAATTCTATTCACACTGACAGCACACACTGTAGAGTCTGTCTGTCTGTCTCTCCCTCTGTAAATGTGTAACAGCAAAGTAGAAAGACTATTTGGGAAGAGAAAGAGGCCCATCAGGAGCAAGGAGAAAGAACAGGAGGTTTGGGGTGCACATGACCGAAGGGCATGATATACCTGTTTGAAACTTCATAATGCAATCCATTGTTTTGTACAGTTCTACACTAGTTGTATAGAAAGAGACCAGGAGCAGAATGGTGGTTGCTAGAGTTTGGGAAATGTAGAAAGAAAAAGGGTGAGGGAAAGTTGATAATGGCACCAAGAAATAGGACTATTAAGGTCAGGGAGGGGCTGCACAGTAAGGTGACTTCAAGCCATGATAAAGTACTGAGTGTTTGAAAATGCTCAAATAAAGGGTTTTTAATATCTGTGCCATAAGGAAATGTGGTATATGCCTTTTATCCCTGCATTTTAGAGGCAGAAACAGGAGGATTTCTATAAGTTTAAGGCCAACCTCATCTACATAGTGAGTTTGAGGCTAGCCAGGGCTACATAGTGAGACTTTGTCTCAAAAAGGATCAACATAAAGACAAATAGTTAAAGAGATAGATATTTAACCTGAACTAAACATTTTATAATGCATAAGTGCATTGAAACACCATATTGTATCTCATAAATATGTACATTTTCTATGTTGTGCTTTTATCACTTAAAAAATTTAAAAGCAGTCAGGTATGGTTGCACACACCTTTAATCTCAGCACTTGAGAGGCAGACGCAGGCAGATCTCTGTGAGTTCAAAGCCAGCCTGTTCTACATACCTAGTTCCAGGAGAACCAGGGGTACATTGTGAAGCCCTGTCTCAAAAATCTTTTTAGAACATAATGAAATATTACATGAATAATATGAATGACCAAGCATTAAAAAATTAATAATTAATAAACCCAAGATGATTCAAGAATCTTGATAATAGAAGAAATCAGATGAATAAACAAAGCAAAATAGAACTCTATTTGGAAGACATAGTTGCAATGAACGTAATCCAAGTGAAAGTCTTGGCCACCATGCTGAGTGAACAAAAGCAACAGGCCAGCAGGGCTCATTCTCTTGGTAGCTGGAATAAGGCCTGCTCACATCAACGAATAGTCTTCCTTTGCACGTACTGGCCCCACAACTCCCGGCTCTGGTACTTCATGTCTTTGCATGAATTTCCTGGGCAGCCAGTGTCTTCTTTGGCCATCACATGATAGTGTGGAATTGCTGGAGAATTAATATCCCTGGGAGTAGTCCTCAACCATGATAATTGGTTTGGAGCATGCAAGAGCACAGCTTCCTCACTCTTGGACAGGAAAAGCCCTCAGCATACACGGTATGCCAACAGCTGGTCTCCCAGGTCCATGTGCCCCATAGTGTTAACACGACCCCTTACTGGCTTCCTACCCTGCTCTGACTTAGCTTTTCTCTCTCGCACCTCAGCCACTTGCACCTCAATCTTTGTTGCAAGTTCTTACTCAGAGAAACCCAGCGGGTGCATTAAATACCAAAGCCGTGACTTTTGTGAAGTAGAAACTAGAGGGGACATAAGGGAAAGCAGATCAAACACAGAAATTGTCCTCAGTTCGAGAGAGATCAGGTAGACAAGACATTTATTAAGGCAACAAAATATGTGAGCCACCAATTTAGTAGATTATATTTTGTCAATCTAACATAAGAACCCTGAGTTGGACATGAACACACCTTCTTCCAACACCAAGTGGAGTTTTCACTAATGTTGCTTACATTTTTTACAGATACAAAAACGTCAAGTTGCTCCAACAAAAACAAATAAAACTTTGTTGGTAATATTTATGGCCATAATACAACAATGTGAAAACTGGTAACATTTTAAAGGTCCTTGAGCCATATAAATATAAAGTTAAAGCAGTTAGAAATTGATTGTTAGGGTTTGCCCCCCTTTTCTTCCGGTGGCCATTTCATCAAGCAACTGTTAGTAAGTAGATAACTCTTTGCACAACAGGAAAGATAAAACTAAATCTTAGAACTTCTAGAAAAATAGCTGTAATGGAAACAAAGTATATCAGAATCTAAACTGCACAGCAGCAAATACTTTATTTCAGTAAAATGAAGACAGACAAAAGATTTGCCAACTCAAAATGCTAGGAAAAAATATCAACAAGGGAAAGTGAAAAACAAAACAAAACATGAAAGCAAAGAAAAGGTCACTAACTAAAGGCAGATTTAAGAGGGGGAGAACTCAGAGCCCAAGAAAGTATATAAAGGACAGAACACACAAGCCCAAGACATAAGAGCTGGGAAGAAAGCAAGCAACAGAAGAGAAGAAGTCGGACTAAAGTAACACGGAGACTCGAGTGCAATCTCTAGAAGACTTGTTTAAACAGGTGGGCATGGAGGTGCCCGCTCGTAATCCTGCCAGAGTTCAGAGGCTTCCTAAGCTTGCTGGTCAGCTAGCCTAGGCTACTCTGCAAACTCCAGGCCAAACAGAGCCAGACCGGAGAGAGATGTGGTTTCAGAACTCCGGGTGGATGGCTCTGAGGAGGCACCTGAGGCTGACGTAGCTGCAGGTGCACCACACTGAACACACACGCACAGCTAAACACATACATAGTTTTTAAAAGAAAGTGGTAACAGAAGAAATAAAACCACGCACTTAGTAGATATTCTACAGATACCTTTAACATCTAGATAACAATGGCACTTTTTTTTTTTTTTTTTTTTTTTTTTTTGGAAAATGTATTTCCTGAGGGTTGACCCCAGTAGAGATGAAAAGTTTCCTCGGGACCAAAGAGAGAAATTTGTAAAAATGGGTCTTTTTAAATCCCATGATTAGAAATCCCATGATTAGAAGCTTGCCTGTCAACCTGCCTTCCCTCCCTCTCTTTTCCCTTTCTCTTTGATTGTTAGTCTGTTTTGACTTTGGTTGAGGATGGAACCCAGGGCCTTTGTGTAGGCAGAGTGAATGCTCTACCACCGAGCTACATCCTCTATCTGACCAGATGTTTTCTTAGCAAAAGTCTGACAAACCACGATCAAAAAACTGCAATGCTATATAGAAGATTCTACCTGTTCAAAAAGGATAAAGAGGACATATGCATAACCTGGATTCTAAAGCCTATCAACGTAGTATGAAAAAAATAGCGATAAGTCAACTTCATTCACTACTATCAAGACAAAATGTGTTTTACAATGGCGAGTAGAACCCAGCATTTCATTTCAATACGAGCTCACTGGGACTTAGTGGCACTTACTGTAGGAAGAAAACAGTGATGGAAAATGAAGGAAGAGGTGGCCACAGTGGCTCACAACTGTAACCCCAGTGCTCTGAGGGAGGAGGGTGCTAAGTGTGAGGCTAGCCTGGCTGTGGAGTAGAACTCACAAATTCTCCCAAGCCAAACAAAACCAACCCCCAAACCAAGGCTTGGAAAATACAGGGGTCCATATGGGTGCATAGGCACATGTACCCATGTAGATCATGTGTCTTTTGTATATATTTTATAATTTATTGCTCACTCAACCAAAATTCCTATTTTTCAATGAAGCTCAATAACTTTATTTCAACATTTATCTACAAGAATAAGAGATCTCACTTTGCAAGGAAATTCTAAAGATGAAGGACTATATTGAAGGCCTTGTCCTCCATATAGAGAGAGATAATAAGAATCTAACTATAACCAAAACAGGTCTAATGAAATATTTAGAAATTATTCACACGATTACTGCTTATTTACTTACCAATATAAATACCTCTCAAGATGATTAAAATTTCTGTTAAAATGGGCCAAACATTTAAATAGTACTTTAACGATGGTTAGTGGTAAATGCGCTCTTAAAATACCCAGCAGTGGCTTTGCAGACACTGCCATCCCCTCTTGCCACTTGGTACAGCCATGATCAACCCCACCATGTCCTTCAACATCTCTACCAATGGCTAGCCCTTGGGCTGTGTCTCCTTTGAGCTATTTGCCGACAAAATAACAAAGACAGCTGAAAACTTTCATGCTCTGAGCACTGGAAAGGATTTGGATATAAGGGTTATTCCTCTCCCACATTTATTCCAGGATTCATGTGCCAGGGTGGTGACTTCACACTCCATTAATGGCACTGAGGGCAGATCCACTTATAGAGAAGAATTTGAGGATGAGAACTTCATCCTGAAGCATACAGGTCCTGGCATCTTGTCCATGGCTAATGGTGGACCAAACACAAATGGTTCCCAATATTTTATCAGCACCGCCTGAAGGGGAAGCCTAGCCCAAAACCTTGTTTTGTAAGGCGTGTCCCCCTTGGTTTAAAGGCGTGTCCCCCTTGGTCTAAAGGCGTGTCCCTCTTAGGCGTGTCCCTCTTAGGCGTGTCCCCCTTAGGCTAATATTGACTTATAAAATCTTGCGGGCCTGCGGCCTGTCTGCTCTTTGTTTTCCTGCCCTCCTCGCTGGAACCTTGGATTTGTAAGTTCCCTTTCCTTTCCTTTATTAAAACTGACTTATATATATTAAAGCTTGTCTGGTGAATCATAACTGCCGATCAACCACGCACCTTCATTTGGCGTCCAACTCGGGCATTTGGGAGCCTTCAGCTCCAGTTCCCACACTGCGTGGCAAGGATTCGGCCTTGGGCTCTTGATTGCTTCAGAGCAGTTTCCCAGACTAGCCTGTCCCAGCCCCGCTTGTACGGAGCAAAGGACGTGTGTGTGCGCGGGTGACTCAGTCCGAGCTCGCTAACCCCTCAGGCAGCACCAGTCCCGGCTGAGTTCGGCCTGGGCCCTAACCTGCCGGAGACTAGTGGTTACTGCCGGAGTCCCAACATTCGAGCTCCGCCTGTACTGCAGACTCGGTTTGGCCGAGCGGTTATTGCCCTAGCGACCTACTGGCAGGGAACGGTCATTTCAGGTAAAATTTCTTTTGATTAAAAAAAAAAAAATGTCTGACCATATCACCGTTGAAAGCTTCTGCAATCTATTTAATTATACTATGGTAGAAATATTACAGGACACATATGATATTCCCATAACTTGGATGTTTATAGGGCTTGCAATTTTTCTCATATTTGGTTTCTCCCTTACATGGTTTGAAAATAGAAAAATGATAAAGTCCTTACAGAATGAAACCAGGATTCTTAGGACAGAGGTTGAATGCTTAAGAAAGGGCACAACTGTTTTGAGTGACAACTTTAAGTCGGTCGAGGTATTTGCAAAAACAATTCAGACTGACACCAAGAAAGAGTTTGAAGGTCTCAAGGAAGGGAATAGGGCTTTGTCTGATATGACTCGGTCAAATGAGCAAAATTTAGAAAAACTACAGTCTGATATTAAGGAGAGACTCATTGCTGCGGAGGAGAGAACAGCTGATTTGGATCGTAAACTTCAGTCCCTGTCTGAAACATTATCAGAGAGAATTAAAACTGCTGAATGTGAAAATCGGATTTTGTCTAAAGGATATGACAGATTGGCTGACAGATTGTCAATACAAGAAGGCACAATTCATGCCATGAAAATTCTATCCAAGGATGAGATACTAACTCTACTGGACAAACTTCATGTTTTGGAATCCTCCATGAAGGCCTTGGAGCATAATTCTGGACAGGAGATCCAGGCCTTACAGAAGGCAATAGTAAGCAGATTAGAAAAGATTGAGGAAATTATAGAACAGGAGCAAACGGTACAAAGGCGAAATTTAACTCCGTCAATGAGTAAAACTCTCAGGGATAATTTCCATAAAGTTCTACCTGCCTTTCCAATAGTAACGTCAGAAAAGGTGACTGGTTCCAAAAACCCTAAAGTCATCAAGGAATATACATGGGAACCCGTCCGTATGAATGATCTCAAAGAAATTAAACAAGCTATTATGAACTTTGGGCTACATTCGTCCTTTGTCAGAGAGATGCTCAAAACATGGTCTATAAGCAATAAGGCAACGCCCCATGATTGGGTACAATTAGTATCAGCTGTTCTAGAGAGTGGGTCACAATTAAATTGGAAATGCATGTTCAGACAAGAGGCTAAACTTTTAGAACAGCAGGAAAGAGCAAAGGGAATTGAGATCTCCCTAGATCAAATTCTAGGTGAAGGACTTTTCTCCGATCCTCTGGAACAAGCGAATTATGATGAACACACCTTATCCATATGTACTACAGCAGCTTTAAAGGCTTGGGACAGGGTTCAAGACCCAGGACAGAGACTGGAATCATATATCAGAGTTAAACAGGGTCAGAGAGAACCCTTTAGTGATTTTTTACAAAGGCTAACTAAAGCTGTACAGATAGGGATATCTGACCCAGAAGCAAGACGTATAATAATTGAATCTTTGGCTTATGAGAATGCCAATGTGGAGTGTAAAAGGATCCTGGGGCCTTTAAAGATGAGATCAGCGCCCTTGGACGAATGGGTCTTACATACAATGAATGTTGAATCATTTGACTATGGCACTGAAGCATGGGTCGAAGAAGCAATTTCTAATGCAAAAAGGAGACATCAAGTTACCAAATGTTTTAACTGTGGCAAGATGGGACATATTAAAAGGAATTGCAGACAACGGATTTTCAGAAATAATAATAATAATAATAACAATAATAACAATAATAATAATAATAATAATGCCTCTTCTAGAAATAACAGACGTAGGAGGACTCAGCCTTCAGGTATATGTAGGAGATGTGGAAAAGGCAGACACTGGACAAATGAGTGCAGGTCAACAAGAGATAGACAAGGCAACCTGTTGCCACTGGGAAACTCAATGGGGGGCCTCTCGCAGGCCCCCATGGCGAATGTGGTCCAGTCATTTCCAGTTACTGCCGAGAACATGCCTCGTCAAGAAAATTAGAAAGCCCCATGCCTGCTGTTAAAAGCAAAAATGGCCTGAAAGATGAGTTACGTGTATTTTGGCAGACTTTTATAAATGAACAAAGACCAAAGTTAAGAGTGTGTGTAAATGGCATTTTTATTACTGGCCTACTGGACACAGGTGCGGATGTAAGTATCATTACTCCAGAATCTTGGCATCCGTATTGGCCTCTTCAGGATGTAAATGTTCAGTTCCTGGGAATTGGAACCCTATCTCAAGTAAAGCAGAGCACGAGATGGGTTGAATGCATAGGGCCAGAAGGACAAATAGGAAAATTAAGGCCATATGTAGCCAATATTGCAGTGAACTTATGGGGCCGTGACTTGTTGCAGCAATGGAATACCCAAATTAACATTCCTGCTGCTTCTAGAGCCTATATCACCGAGGGAAATATTAAAAGATATTACAGAAGGCAGAAACCGGCTGTTCGGGCTGTACAAGAATGCAAAGCAATTGATGGCCCTTCAGAGATACGAACAGCACTGCCTCTAAAATGGTTGACTGAGAAACCAATATGGACAAAGCAATGGCCATTAGCTGAGGAAAAGTTGCAGGCTTTAGAACAGCTGGTACAAGAGCAATTAGATGCTCGACATATAGAAGAATCTACCAGCCCTTGGAATTCTCCTGTATTTGTTGTTAAGAAAAAATCTGGTAAGTGGAGAATGGTGACAGATCTCAGGGCTATCAATAAGGTTATTCAACCTATGGGCTCTCTGCAATCTGGAATTCCTCTGCCATCTTTATTACCAAAAGGATGGCCTCTCATAGTAATTGATTTAAAGGATTGTTTCTTCACTATACCTTTACAAGAAAAAGACAGAGAAAAGTTTGCCTTCACAGTGCCTACTTATAATAACTCTCAACCTACAAGGAGATACCAGTGGACCGTCCTCCCACAGGGCATGTTGAATTCTCCCACCCTGTGCCAATATTTTGTAAATCAACCATTGCAAATAATACGCAAGCAATTTTCCAACTCTATAATTTATCATTACATGGATGATATTCTGTTATCTGATTCAAACATGGCTACTTTAGAAAGACTGTTTGAAGAAGTAAAAATACTTTTACCTAAATGGGGATTGCAGATTGCTCCTGAAAAAATTCAGAGAGGAGATTCTGTTAATTATCTAGGTTATAAAATAGGTTTGCAAAAAATTAAGACACAAAAAGCACAAATTAGGAGAGATCGGTTACGGACTCTCAATGACTTTCAAAGGTTGTTAGGAGACATTTCCAGCTTACGACCAGCTGTTGGCATAACACCTGATATGATAATTCATTTAAATAAAACCTTGGATGGTGAAAAAGACTTAAACAGTCCCAGAGAATTAACAGCTGAAGCAGAAAAGGAGCTGAGAATGATTGAAGAGAAATTACAAGAGACACATGTGGACAGGGTGAATCCAGAGCTCAGTTGTATTCTCGTCATATTGCCTTCCAAAATTTCTCCTACAGGAATTTTAATGCAGAGAGATGATATTATCTTAGAATGGATCTTTTTACCACATAAACCAAGTAAGAAAATAAAAACTTATGTGGAAAAAGTCTCTGAATTAATTATAAAAGGCAAATTGAGACTTCGTCAACTAGCAGGCATAGACCCAGCAGAAATTATAGTTCCTTTCACTGCTGATGAACTAAAAAAATTGTGGGAAGATAACGAACCATGGCAAAGAGCTTGCGCTAATTTTTTGGGAGAAATCAATAACAACTATCCGAAAAGCAAGAGGCTTAACTTTATAAAGAGAACTTCTTGGATTCTCCCCCGAATTATCCGTGATGCTCCAATAACTGGAGCACGTACATTTTATACTGATGCTAATAAATCAGGGAAAGCAGGTTACAAATCAGAAGATTTGAGTAAGGTGGAACAAAGCCCTTATGATTCTGTCCAGAAGGCAGAATTATATGCCATTCTTATGGTGGTAAGGGATTTTAAAGAACCGCTTAATATAGTTACTGATTCACAATATGCCGAAAGAGTAATCTTACATATTGAAACTGCTGAATTTATACCTGATGATACAGAACTAACCTCATTGTTTATCCAGGTACAAGACATGATCAGGAACAGGCTTTGCCCTATGTATATAACACACATCCGATCTCATACGGGTCTGCCAGGTCCTCTAGCAAAAGGTAATGCAGAAATTGATCAATTGTTGATTGGTAGTGTGCTGCAGGCCTCTGAATTTCATAAAAAACATCATGTCAATAGCAAAGGCTTGAAGAAAGAGTTTTCTATTACATGGCAACAAGCTAAGGAAATTGTAAAGAAATGCCCTACTTGCTCTTTTTATAACCAAACACCACTGCCTGCAGGGGCTAATCCAAAGGGCACTCAAAGGAATGAAATCTGGCAGATGGATGTGTTTCACTTTGCAGAATTTGGCAAATTAAAATATGTACACCACACCATTGACACTTATTCAGGTTTTCAATGGGCAACTGCTTTAAGCTCAGAAAAAGCTGATTCAGTAATCACTCATTTATTAGAAGTTATGGCCATCATGGGTATACCTACACAAATAAAGACGGATAATGGTCCAGCTTATGTCTCTAGGAAAATGAAACAGTTTTTTGCTTATTACAATATTAAGCATGTTACAGGTATACCATACAATCCTACAGGTCAAGCAGTCATAGAAAGATCAAATAGAACTATAAAGGATATGTTAAACAAACAGAAAGGGGTGGAAAATACCCCTAGAAATAGGTTACATAGTGCTTTATTAACCTTGAATTTTCTCAACGCTAATGAGAAGGGGACAACGGCTGCAGAAAGACATTGGATAATGGAAAAGTCTGCTGAATTAAATCAACCAGTTTATTTCAAGGATGTGCTGACCTCGCAGTGGAAGCCAGGAGATGTGCTGCGTTGGGGAAGGGGTTTTGCTCTTGTCTCCACAGGAGAGGAAAAATTGTGGATACCGTCAAAATTAATAAAGGTTCGGTTTGAAGAGAAGAAGCCCCATGGAGAAGAAAAATAATTCATTCACAAGGATGATGATCATACTGATGGTAAGAAAAGCATATAGGTTGTGGGCAGGGTTCTTTTCTTATCTCCACAGGAAACCATTCATCTTCAAAGAATTTAAGGGACCCTGGATATTTAAATACTGATGCATGGACACTAGTTACAACCTAATATGGATCAACACAGAACCCGAATATGTTTAGTAAGTATAAAACATTTTTTTACATATATACAGTGCTTTTATTTATATGTATATAGAGCTGGTTTTGGAGTTGGACTATGGCTCAGTCCTTCTTCAATTCCAAGCCTGTTTATAAGAGATATCTCAGAGTTTCTGTCTCAGGTCAGGAGCCATGAAATGGGACAGAATAATAATAGTAATAATAATAATAATAATAATGATAATGATGATGATGATGATGATGATGATACTTGATAAACTTTCTTTGCCTTTCCTCATATCTGTCTGTCTTTATTATACCTTCCATCGAATATATATGTCTATATATGTCTTTGTAGATAATGTTTACCTTTCCTGTAACAAACAACAAATTTTCCTTCAGTAATCTTTGAAGTTTCCAGGATGAAGATGGGGCCCCACAACATCAATTTCACCTGGTTACTATGACGTCATGTTTTTAATAGCGCTAAAATTAGACCGTTTTTTGGTTTTTTTTTTTTTTTGGTACCAACTACACAAGACAGTTTCAAATGGTGTACAATTTTGACAACACTCTGGCCGGACCTCCTCAAAACACTCAGAGGCTAGTTACAATTTCCTCGACAAAATATTATTCTGGGAATTTTACCATCATTTGCTTTCATGGGACCCCCTGAGAAGAACGTCGCCCTCATGTCAGCTAGAAGCAATCTTAGAGGACGACGCCCCCTCTCCCAACAGAGTTTGCCCTCTGGTTTAGGGACATCATTTAGTAGTTGGTATAGGGTTGAGGGGATGGGGAGGTATTATATGGACTCAGGGGTGTTTATGAAAAAAAAAGGGGGGGGGGAATTACCTGGTTTGATGGGATGATTGGTATTTGTGAATTATTGTTATTAGAAAATTGCATTGGTGTTGATTCTTGTATACTGAACATTGTATATGAGTATGCTTCTACCTCTATTGTATGAGAGTATGCTTCTACCTCTGTTTAAAACAATTGTTATATTGAGATATTTATCATATTGCAATGTACATTTCTACCTCTGATATTATTTGTATAATGACATTGTTTACGTTTGGGGATATTGTCCTCATTTATTGCACAGTTGTTTTTCAGGTTTTTTAGATACATAGAAATTATATTTAGTATAGATAGTATAATCTCCGACCTCTTTGAAGAGCTGTAGAACATGGCCTTTAATCTAACCTAGAGTTTGGTACTTATGAGACACAATCACTCCTGGCAACACCACTCTACTCCCGAGAGAATGTTGAGCACCAAAGACACTCCACTGGGAGCTTGTCTTCTTCTTGGCAGAAGTGGCCTTTAGGCAAAGAAAAAGCCCATACCTCGACCACTGACAGAGTTTCAGAGTATCTGTAAATGGATAAAAACAGGATTGTCTTATCTTGCCAAGACAGGGTAGGACAGTTCTACAAAAAGTTCCTTGCCTTTGAAAAATGTTATGTCAGTTGTGTTAGGCCTTAGCCAAAGTTGGTTGCCTCAACATTGCAAAACGAAACTTTGGGTGACTGCCCAGGTAGTTAGTTGTCTCTGTCATTTGTTGCACATTTTGGAAGTTTCTTGTTTGTACTTCCTGGTTGCTTAAGTAATATTACTTCCCTTCTCAGATCTTTGATGGGGTTGAAGATTAGATAATTGTAGTTACCCTCTACATTATTTAGACTCCTTGAAATAGAATGCTTAGTAAAACTTTTGTTATATGTTTCTTCTTAATATTGTTTGTAATTTTATATTTATTATTTGTTCTTATTGAATATAGTTGTATTTGGTTTGGTTCTGTCTTATTTAGACAAAAGGGGGAGATGAAGGGGAAGCCTAGCCCAAAACCTTGTTTTGTAAGGCGTGTCCCCCTTGGTTTAAAGGCGTGTCCCCCTTGGTCTAAAGGCGTGTCCCTCTTAGGCGTGTCCCTCTTAGGCGTGTCCCCCTTAGGCTAATATTGACTTATAAAATCTTGCGGGCCTGCGGCCTGTCTGCTCTTTGTTTTCCTGCCCTCCTCGCTGGAACCTTGGATTTGTAAGTTCCCTTTCCTTTCCTTTATTAAAACTGACTTATATATATTAAAGCTTGTCTGGTGAATCATAACTGCCGATCAACCACGCACCTTCAACCGCCAAGACTGAGTGGCTGGATGGCAAGCACGGAGTCTTTGGGAAGGTGGAAGAAGGCATGGACATTGTGGAAGCCATGGAGCGTTTTGGGTCCAGGAATGGCAAGACCAGCAAGAAGATCACCATTTCCGACTGTGGACAACTCTAATTCTTTTGACTTTTGGGCTTCTTAGCCACCAGACCATTTCTTCTGTAGCTCAGGAGAGCACCCCAGCCCCATTTGCTCACAGTACCCTGTAATCTCTGCTCTCACTGAAGTCTTTTGGGTTCCATATTTTCCTCATTCCCCCTCAAGTCTAGCTGAAGTGCAGAGTTAAGTTTATGATTACAAATAAAAACTAAGTAAAAACCAAAACCCCAGCATTATTAATTATGAAAATGTGAATTAAAACAAAAATGAGGTACTACCATCTACCCATTAAAATCTCTAAAACTTTAAAAAGTTTAAATGTTAATTTTATATGTCAGTGTGGTCAAACATTATTCTAGATCAGTGGTTCTCAACGTTCCTAATACCGTGACCTTTTAATACAGTTCCTCATGTTGTGGTGGCCCCCGGCCATAAAATTATTTTGTTGCTATTTCATAACTGTAATTTTGCTACTGATATGAACTGTAATGTAAATATCCAACATGCAGGATAGCTGATGGGTCGTGACCCACAGGTTGAGGACTACTATTTCAGCTGCTCCTTTGAGAATACTTTTGTTTGAGATAAGCACATAAATTGGCGGACACTGAGTAAGGCAGATTCTCCTCTGCCATGTGGGTGGCCCTCATCTAATCAGCAGAAGGCCTGAACAGCACAAAAGCCCGAACTGCCCTGTTAGCAGGTGACCCTACGGAGGAAATCCAGAAGCACATACAATTGCATATGGACATCTGGAGACAAATGGTCAAAACTGAGGTTCTTTGTTTTTATAGCACAAAAGAAAGCACTTAAATGGAAGGCTAGTGATGGGGACTGGAGAGAAGGGTGGGGTTTCCGAGTTCTCCTTGGGTTTCTGACTCACGCAATGACATGGGTGCTTGCACTTCATAATTCTCACTTGTAGTTGCCTCTGGAATGCAGCAAGTGTGGGGAAAGTGCTCTTAAAATACAGCAAACTGTAGCGAATGTTAACGCAATTTAATCCATAATGGTGTTGCTTTCGTGTGGTCGATGGGAAATCATGTGGCTTTGTGTAGTTTGTTTCATTTATGGCCACTGGTGCAGGCTTTCTTGATCGTGAATAGCATTTCCCGGTGAGCTGACCTCTGCGTTCCACTTCTAACACTTTCTGGGTTGTGTTGCATGAGGCCAGCTGGGCTAGCCTGTCAGCCTGCTCACTTTCATGGGAGACCACCTGATAATTCCCATCTCCCCTCACTGCTTGGCCAGCTGGGGACCGCTTCCTTGGTCTGCTTTTATGCTTGATTCAGTGATACTCACCCAGCGTTGTTGGCAGAATGAGAACTCAAAATTAATCCTGTTACTCCCTCTGGAAACATTCTGTGACTTCTACTGGACATGAAGATGATGTCAAAGTCCACGACTTGAAAGTGCTGAATCTTCAATCGTCCTCTTCAAATGTGGTATTGGGAACCTTCACCCTGGCTCTAGTTTACTCTGGCATTTCAGAGAAAAGAGTGACCTGCTGGAACCTGGAACCACTCATTCTTTGGTCCACTGAGCTGTCAGCTTGCTGAGGACCTTTCTTGACACTGTTAACAAGAGTTTGGTGTGTGTATCCCAGGTGTCTGTCTCACTTGCACTTACTGACACACCTTTGCACTTGTCTCCCCTCCCAACTGCCTGTGAAGAATTGCAGCTTCAGCATTTTATGACCAGTGTGCGTCCAGTGCTTGCACTTGACATCCTTCGTGAGATGAGGGGCATTGTAATAGGAAGGCCACTTGTTTGTTCCCTGGCTGCCCAGACTCCCAAAATAATCACATAAAAACTATATTAATTAAATCACTGTTTGGATTATTAGCTCTAGCTTTTTTTACTGGCTAGCTCTTACATATTATTTTAACCCATTTCTATTAATCTGTGTATCGCCATGTTCCAGTGGCTTACTGGCAAAGTTTCAGCATGGTCTCTGGCAGTAACTCCATGGCTTCTCTATAACTCAAACTTCTTTCTCCCAGCATTTAGTTTGGTTTTACCCACTTAGCTCTATTCTACCCTATTACAGGCTCAAGACAGTTTCTTTATTAACTAATGTGGTATTCACAGCATACAGAGGGGAATCCCACATCACCTCTCTTTTCTGTTTAAATAAAAAGGAAGATTTTAACTCTAACATAGTAAAATTACATATAACAAAACAGTTATTAAGCAAGAATTACAGTTACAATATTTATATCTTCTTTATCTCTTATCATAACTAAGGAAAGCTATAACTATAAAGTCTTCAACTCCATCAAAGAATTCAGAAGGATATAATATTACCTAAGTAAACAGGAAGTACATTGTAAGCTACTTCCAGAACTCTAGAATTGACAGAGACATCTCACTGCCTGGACAGTCACCCAAAGTTCTTCTTTTCTTGGAGCACCCATCTTCAGCCTTCAGGCCCATAATACCCCAGAGTTTTCCACAAAGCAGGAAAATTCAAAGATAGTTCTGCCTATATTAGCAGTTTGTCAGTCACTTTCTTCAGTGTCCTGCAGAATGTCTGGCAGACTCTTTCTGCCAGAGTCTGGCAGAAACAGGAACCCCAAACGACTGTCTCACTTTTTGGCAAGTTCAGCAGTCATCTCTCTGTGGGTTCTGCATGCCCAGTTTACACAGCATAATATCAAGAAGTCCAGGCAAGAGCAGTTTCTTGCCCAAATGGCTAACAAACTTCATGAGGAGCCTCTTTGATGCCCATCTTCCTCTTGAAGTAATTGGTGCTGCCAAGAGCAGATGTGTCTCACTGTCATGAAAAGTCCTAAGTTCTTAAAACATTTTAAATGCCATATTCTGAAGGTCTCTGAAAGATCTGAAGAATACCTATCTAACTAATATATATCTCTATACATCTAGAAAATCTAACATGACTACAAGCTTGACTATTATAGATGATTATCTATTAACCTATATTTCTTTTTTTTTTTTTTTTGGTTTTTCGAGACAGGGTTTCTCTGTAGCTTTGAAGCCTATCCTGGAACTAGCTCTTGTAGACCAGGCTGGTCTCGAACTCACAGAGATAACCTATATTTCTTAATTATACATTACATTTTCAAATGAGCTGCAGAAATACAATAGCTTAATCAAGAGCAGAAATATACATATAACAAAATTGACCTTGAATTTATATCAATAAAGCAAGATCCATTGCAATGCAAAGTATCCATCTCTATAACATATCTCCCCTTTAAATGTAAACAAACATTTATAAACAATATTTGGGAATTTGGGCATAGTTCTCTCTAAACTACTACCTGCTGTTTATTGGCCGAAGTAATTTTTGGGAATGTTTAGGGTGACCTTTTGGGTGTGGTCTTGGTCTATTAAACCACATTAGACTGGAAGGATTCTACAGGTTCTCATCTTCTGTGGAAACAAAAGCAGAACCTCTTTTCCAAAGCAACAAATCCTTAGACCCAAAATTTGAGCCGGGAGGTGGTGGCACATGCCTTTAATCCCAGCACTCGGGAGGCAGAGGCAGGCGGATCTCTGAGTTCGAGGCCAGCCTGATCTACAAGAGCTAGTTCCAGGACAGACTCTAGAAACTACAGGGAAACCCTGTCTCAACCCCCCCCAAAAAAAACAAAAAAACAAAAAAACAAAACCAAATTTTGAAGACAAGATACCTTTAGAGTATATATGCTGGTTTAGTTTAACAGTCGGTACAATGAAATATGTCTCTGTACTTAGCTCCTTCACAGTCAAAAATTCAAAGAAAACACAATAGTATACATAATCTAGGCTCTCCGTGTGCTTTCCATCTTCATGGGGCTTATTTTTCTTGCTCTATCACTCTTTCTACAAGTTTACTCTGTCTCTTTAAAGGCTTTATATTTTTATAAACCATTTACTTCCTTTTATAACTCTCTATACTCTTTTTCTTCTCTCTCCCAAGCCTACATACATTTATCCAATACTGTGACCCATTGAGAGGTTTTTTTCCATCTGTATTTGTCTTTATTGCATATCTAACCAGAATGGCTTTTTTTAAATGCTAAGTGGGCATGGCTAGGGACAATGTGGCCCTGCCTGCTTGTTCTGTCCAATTCAATATGCCCGAGGCAAGTTTGTTGCCTCTGAAAGCAAAGCACATTGCCCCATTTTTAGGCACACAGTGGGTCTATGTCTCCATTAAACAAGTTGTACCGCCAAATAGAACTCTGAAGTGTATATGTGCCACACCTTCTTTATCCATTCTTCTATGGAGGGGCACCTAGGTTGTTTCCAGGTTCTGGCTATTACAAATAGTGCTGCTATGAACATTGTTGAACAAATGCTTTTGTAGTATGATTGGGCATCTCTTGGGCATATTCCCAAGAGTGGAATTGCTGGGTCCTGAGGTAGGTTGACTCCCAGTTTCCTGAGAAACCACCACACTGATTTCCAAAGTGGTTGTAAAAGTTTGCATTCCCACCAACAATGGATGAATGTTCCCCTTACTCCACATCCTCTCCAGCATAGGCTATCATTGGTGTTTTTGATTTTAGCCATTCTGAGAGGTATAAGATGGTATCTTAAAGTTGTTTTGATTTGAATTTTCCTAATCACTAAGGAGGTTGAGCATGACCTTAAGTGTCTTTTGGCCATTTGAACTTCTTCTGTTGAGAATTCTCTGTTCAGTTCAATGCCCCATTTTTTAATTGAGTTAATTAGCATTTTAAAGTCTAGTTTCTTGAGTTCTTTATATGTTTTGGAGATCAGATCTTTGTCTGATGTGGGGTTGGTGAAGATCTTCTCCCAGTCAGTAGGTTGCCTTTTTGTCTTAATGACTGTGTCCTTTGCTTTACAGAAGCTTCTCAGTTTCAGGAGGTCCCATTTATTCATTGTTGCTCTTATTGTCTGTGCTACTGGGGTTCTACGTAGGAAGTGGTCTCCTGTGCCCATGTGTTTTAGACTACTTCCTACTTTCTCTTCTATCAGATTCAGTGTGGTCAGATTAATATTGAGGTCTTTAATCCATTTGGACTTGAGTTTTGTGCATGGTGATAGAAATGGATCTACTTTCATTCTTCTACAGGTTGACATCCAGTTATGCCAGCAGCATTTGTTAAAGATATCAGCTCACAGATTTAAATGTTTGGTCTTCTGAAAGAGTTAGAGTTCATACTGGCAGCACGGCCCAAGAAACCACTGTTTTGAAACCTCATGGATTTTTTTCTACTACCCCTGAATTAGGAAGACCTCTCTTAAAGGAGCTGTGGCATGCCACCAGCAAAGAGCAAAAAGCTGTGTTAAACTTTTTTGTGTGTATGTCTAGAATTCCTTTTCAAGCTCTCTCAGGTTTTATGTGGATTTAGTGAGCACACATTGGAGTGCCAATTTGTAGTAGGGAGGCCACTTGTTTGTTTCCCAGCTGCCCAGACTCCTGAAATAATCACACAGAAAACCATATTAATTAAATCACTGCTTGACCTATTAGATCTAGGTTCTTATTGGCTAGTTCTTACATATTAATTTAACCCATTTCTATTAATTTGTATATCGCCACGTTCCAGTGGCTTACAAGCAAAGTTTTGGCATGTCTGTCTCTGGTGGCGGTGGCTCCATGGCTTCTCCCCAACTCAGTCTTCTTTCTCCCAGCTCTACTCTACCCTATCACAGGCTCAAGACAGCTTCTTTATTAACCAATGGTATTCACAGCATACAAAGGAGAATCCCACATCAGGGCATAACCTACTTTTGCCCAGTAACAGTTGACTTTGCTCCAGGCATAGTATCTTCTTTCATTATTAACAGATCCAGAGATGATTAGTCACACACTCATGAAATGACTATTTGGAAATTTCTGGTCTTTGACTGGTAGATTCTAGCCTTGTGGCTGAAAATTCCACTTTGCTCCTCGATGTGGGAGGTCATTCTGTCTGTGTGTTGCTTTTTTTGGTTATTGAATAAAGAAACTGCCTTGGCCTGTTGATAGGGCAAAACTTAGGTAGGCAGGGAGATGAAACTAAATGCTGGCAGAAAGAAGGGTGGAGTCAGAGATGCCATAGACCCGCCAACAGAGATAGATGTGCTAAGACTTCGCTGGTAGGCCATGTATACTGGTAGGCCATGACCTCGTGGTGATATACAGATTAATAAAAATGGGTTAAAGTAATACATACGAGTTAACCAATAAGAAGCTAGAGCTAATGGGCCAAGCAGTGACTTAATTAATACAGTTTCCCTGTGATTATGTCAGTTCTGGGCAGCCAGGACAAGCAAGCGGCCTTCCTGTTACAGCTCCTGAATTGCTTCCCTTTTTAATCAGTGAGTAAGCAGTACATCAATCAATATTGTCTAATTTCTTAAATATTTTTCTCTTGGAATTTGGGTCTTTCCAGGCCCCAACCCTAGACTAACTAGTTGAAACATCACTAAACATTTGATTCTCCCTCTAACCTTCCCATTCAAGTAAGCAGGATAAAGCGGGATATAGCTGGAGATATTCTGGGTTTTTGGTCATGTGCATTATCAGTTAGGTAGGGAAGTGAATTCATGGTTACTATGAATGAATGATTACTATGGAAATGGAAATTTGTAACTGGTACGCAAAAATGATTAAACCTAGTTTTGCATTGAAAGGGGGCAAATTCACACTGAGTTCAGAGTTTACTTGTTTATTCAAAACTACCCTTTGTATCTTAAAACCCTACTCATACCACAGTAAAGCACTGAAGCATTGTTTACTTTGCCTTACCCCAATGAGGCACTAGGCAGAGTATTATATCCAGATCTTATTTCTATCCTCTGCTGTCTACCTGGAGAATGACTCTTATGGATCCAGGATGTTGACCTCCATGGAACCTACAGACTGACCACCATGGGACCTACAGACTGACTACCATGGGACCTACAGACTGATCACTATGGAACCGACAGACTGAACACCATGGAAGCTACAGGCTGACCATCACAGAACCTGGAGGTTGACCATCATGGAACCCATAAACTGACCACCATGGAACCTGAAGACTGACCATTGTGTGACCTGGAGGCTGACCATCATGGGACCTGAAGGCTAACCATCATGGTACCTGAAGGCTAACCATCATGGAACTTGGAGGTTGATCACTGTGGGACCTAAAGGCTGGTAATTGTGGGACCTGTAGGCTGACCATCATGGGACCTGGAGGCTGACCATCATGGGACTTGGAGGTTGATCATTGTGGGACCTAAAGGCTGGTCATTGGGGTTGACCATCATGGACTCTATAGGCTGACCATCATGTACATAGGAATCTAACCATCATGGACATGGGAAACTGACCATCATGGACCTTGGAGGATAATCACTGTATATTGCACTGACAATTTCCCGTCTTGTGAATTCTAGTTGGGTCTGGAAGGAAAGCACTAGGAGGGCCTAGGAACTAACAAACCAAAGCACTTCCTGTCCAGCCAGGCTGAGGCGGTCAGTGACTAATTCTCTAATCACACAAGCTGAGCACAGAACCCTTATCAGGCTGTGGTGACTATCCCTTCCCTTGCCTTTCACTCCAGGACCCACAACTAGCCTGGTTTGTTACACTCATCCTTCTGAGAGCAGTTCTGGAATTCGTCTCCTCAAGTCATGCACCTAAATGAAGGTGCTTCTGGATCTTGGTGGACACAGCATGAATTTTAGAACACCAGGGCTCGAGAGAGGCCTTGGTGAGCACTGTGAACTCTTCACGTTGTGAAGAGGCTCACTAAGAAGAGGTACTTGTCATACTCTACAGATCCTACTGCCAGAAAACCCGTGGCCAAAGCCCAGGGCTTAAGTCTTCTTGCCACATGAGCATTCAGCATGGTCCCAAACAGCATGAGTCAGATAGCTGGGCACTCCTGCCTTTCTGTCTTCCCTCTCCAATCAGGCTGTGAAGCTGTGAGCGTATTCACTCATCACCTTCTGGTCTCCAGATCTTCCAGCGATTCAGGTGAGGAAACCCAGTGCCTAAAGTGCATCATCAGCCACATGGCCTGGGGAATGCGTGACAGGCAGGGCTGCTTCTCACCTGGATCTGACAACAGAGCTATATTTGAACTGTGTTGCCACTGGCTAAGCCCAACCCCATCATGTGGGCTAATCTAAAATCAAGTAGAGTTCCGGAGGCCAGACCAAATGGCAAAGGGTGTTTTGACTACGATAGCTATACAAGGGCAGAAAAGTAAGGTATGAGGTCACCAGACTAGGCTAACCTAGGTTGCTTCATTAAAATTAAGCCAGAGGCTATCTTTCTCTTGGAGGAGACCCTGGGGAAATGGGCTAAGTACTGAAAGTTGGAGCTGCTCTCACGAGTCCCTGAGCAATGTTCACAGGCAGCCCTAAAATCCAGGATCATGCTGAAGTCCAGACTCAGAACTGGGAAGTTGTTAAGTTCACTGGAACTATTGTCCCATAAAGTCAGGAGCATCTGGGTATGACTGTACCAAGATCTGGCCTTCCAACCCAGGGAAGCTCAAAGAATTACATGCATACAGGTACTCCGACAGCCTCCTGTAGTGGGGATGCAGCATGGATGCCTACCTAAGCAATTCTGCCAGCGGAGGCCCTGCAAAAACATCCATCACCTTTAGGGAAATGCAAATCCAAACCACAATGACATATCATCTGACCCCGGGGGGAGGGGCTGTAACTGAAGACTCAGAAGACAACACATTCTGTGCGAGAAAGCCATCAGTAGGGCTCTGTTAGAGAAATGGGCAGTCAGAGCTGCGATGGAAACCACAGAACGCAAGTAGATCCACTATGTGATCTATATATCCCATCACTGAGAGAACGGTCAACAGAAATAAACTCAGAACTTCTGTGTTTACTGCCTTACTGTACACAATGGCCAATATATGGGATCTACAGGTGTTCATCCATGGATGAATGGTTAAAAATGTCACACACACACACACACACACACACACACACACACACACACACACACTCACAAAGAATAGTATAATATTTAGTTATAAAATGAAGTCCTATCATTTGCAGCATCCAGATCCATGGATGGATCAAGAGGACATCATGTTAAGCCTGGCACAGAAAGACAGATGCTGCATGATCTCTTTTGCATGTGGAAAGAAAAAAAACACTGGTTTTTCCAGAAGTAGAGAGAATAGTGGCCACTAGAGGCTCAGGAGGGCAGGAGGAACAGAGACAAAGAGATGAATATAATCAGTACCAAAGTAGAGTTCACCACAAGGGTTAAATTCCAGCGCTGTGCAGCACAGCAGGGTGACAGCATTCTACAATTTATTATACGTTTTATAAAGAACGAGAAGACGGGGTTTGAAGGTTTCTAACATAAAGCAATGCTAATTAACCTAATCGGATCATTTTACACTGTACTTATGTAATGAATGCTCAAATTGCATTCCATAAATATCTCTGATTAGAAAAATAAAATGAGCCTGGGAGTGGTGGCATATTCCTTTAGTGCCAATCTTTAGGAAAGAGAGGCGAGTGGATCTCTTTGCGTTTGAAGCCAGTGTGGGCTGCACAATGAGTTCCAGGTCATTGTCAGTGGGGCTATGGAGTGACATTGTGTCTAAGAGAAAAAAAAACCCCTGAGCAGTGGCAAGTGTTGGGAGTCCTGGCTGCTCAGGAAACTGAGGCAGAAGATTACATGAGCTTCAGAGTTCAAGCAAGTGTAGCAAGCAGCCAGGTCCTGGCTGAAAAAAAAAAGCAGTAGTGATTCTAAGTGACAAAACTTTTCAGGAATTCTGCACAGCCATGCTTCTTGCCTACTGTCCATATGATAAAGTCACTGCTTGCTTAATAAAGAAAAGCTGGAGGTAGTGGCGAAAAGAAAAGGAACCTTTCAGGCATGTTGCCACGCCGTCCACCACAGGGGACAGTCTGGGGCAGTTATGTCTGGAGGAGAGATGTCTGTCTTCCCTGTGTCTGGCAGAGAGTCCATCAAGGAAGCCCTGCCACATCCCACTGGGGCTCACACCCGCAGCCGGGCTTGCTGCCTGTTGGTCCCTGAGGATCCCGGAAGCAACAGGGACTAGACACTGACTCGCAGCCAGCACGCTTGGCCCTCACTCAGTTCGGTTGCTGGTGGTGCCCTCTGAGGCGAACCGTGCTGTTCCTCTCATCTGTAAGGGAAGAGGCAGACTGGCCAGATCAGTTCTGCATTTCCCAGGATGCTCTGTCTTATGGCTGAGTGTCTGCTTGGGAAGAAAGCTGAGAAAGCACACGCGTGTGAAGAGAGCTGGGTGCTCAGCCTCTCTCCCTGCTCAGCCTCACCTCAGGCCTTGTGACTACATGATATTGGTAGCTGCTTCTTGGCCTCAGGTCGGAGAGTCACAAGTACCAGGCAAGCAGAGTCAGAAGGCCCTTGTGGGGGATTCTAGGCCTGATGGCACCTAGAAAACTTCCTCCCAGGCCATGCTTTCCACCTCCCCTTGGGTATCCTTTAGGTTTTCGTTTCAAATGCTCAGGAATGTATACGGTGGAATCTATGCTGAAACAGTCTTTTCTTGTTCTCAGGCGAGATCTATAAGAAGTTATGTCCTTATTGCTCAAATGCACCCAAAGATGCAAGGATCAAACAAGGGCCCAGCAGTCTTGACTTGATGCTGCTTGGGTGTTAGAAGGTCTTAGTGAGGAACAATGCTGCCCCCTCCATCCCGTGAGGTTCCTGGTTCAGGAATCCTGGCAACAGAGGGCCTGCCTACCCTCTTCAACTGTGAGACAAACTCATGTACACATATACACATTGATCAGGTGCAGCTTTGAGTACATGAGTCCAGCCAATGAGAAGCATTCATTTCTCCTGAGACTGGAGCTCTTCCTAGGTACAATGGATGAGGGGAGAGTCAGATTTGGGGCTTAGGCCAATGTCAGGGCGAACTCAAGTGTTACCATCAGCAAGTGACTAGATATCTCTCCGCTTCAGTTGGTAGGAAGAGAGATATGACAAGGCCAGGGTTTGGCTTTCTCAGATAGATTCAGGAAACACTTGTGATCTCCACATTGTTGAATTGGGGCAATGGTTAAGAGGCCCCAAGTTGCTTGGTCTGTTAATTACTCCTTTTTGTATAAAGAGGAGAATGGAGCAAAGCAAATGAAAGTAGAAGGGAGTGGTGAGCTCTGCCAGCTGACCCCTTAACTCCTGTGTGGTCAAAGATGTCACAGGGCTTTGGTAGCATCCCCTCCCCCCTCAACTCATAAGAAGGGGCCTTAAAAGCCCACTCAGAAAATGGCACTGTTTGGGTCGGTATCCATGATGTTACTCAAGAAGATCTGGGATGATAAATGTCACGGTGCCATCGCAGGGTGACTTTGGCTCTGTGAAAGTCCTTTACCACAGGGCATACTCCAGTCTGCTTTCTAAGCTGAGCCTTAGTCACGTGTGACTCACTCGCTGACTCCCAGCAGCTTCCTCATTCACACGGCCCGATTCAGAGTGGCTTGTGGCCATCTTGTTCTAAGCCCCACCTCAGCCAACTCCTCATCCCCAGTGCCAGTGGCTCTCTGCCCAACCTGGGGCTTGGCCAGCTGTACCCTTGAGTTGGAAACCTGCCAGCAAGCCCATTCTTTGTCCCGTCCCTGGCCACTGCTATCCCTGCAGTCTGGAGGCTTTCCAAGGCCTCTGAGCCGCCCTGCAGGAACACTGCAGCCTCCCTCTCTTGGGCATCTGCCCATTAGCCATTGGCCAAGCAGGTCGTCAGGAGTTTTGTATTCAGAATGTGCTGCCAGTCTGGTTGGGGCAGACTCTGCACCATCCATTCAGCGAATGCCCATGGCATCAGTCCTGTGTTCTCAGACTTGACACTCCCACATGAATGGGGCCCACAGAGTTCCGGGTCACAGACGCCAATAGACTCCATTGAGAAATGGCCATAGTAACAAGAAGCATGACATTCCACAGGGGACTAAGTGGTTATAAGAGGCTTTCCTTGGGAGGTGGTTGGGTTCTGGAGGATCAGTTGGTGTTCTGATAAAGCATGGTAAAATGAGCCCACAATGTATTTTAAGAGACATCAAAGCTGCTGAGGTTTAAGTGGGGCAGAAACTGAAGAGCAGCAGGAAATCTGAAAGGCCACAACCGAGTGGAGGGGCACCAGCGAGCTCAGCCTTGAGCAAGCAGGGCCAGTCCCACGCTGGTCACAGGGTCTGGGTACGAGATGGTGGCAGGGCCTAACGCTGCTGCTCTCAGAGATCTGGTAGAGGCAAGGGGGAGAGCCATGTGTGGTCCCACCTGGACTGACAGCCCCTTTTATCTCCCTCATGAGTTTCCAGCCTCTGCATCTAGAGGAAGGGTCTGCGATGCGGGTCCAGAAAGCACAGTGCATGGCTCCTCCGGAGGAGTATGCCAGGCGGTGTGAGGCAAGAGCTGCCACCTGTGCTCACTCGGCGCACACCCCAGTTGGGAACACGGCCAAACCACTCATGAGCAGGTGCCAGCATGGTTAATCGCTTCTTGATCTTTCCGCTTTGAACACATTTGTATTTCTAGTGGAACACAGGAGTGGGTGGCAGCAACCTCAGCCCTAGGAATGTATGCAGTGGAACAGCCCCGGTGCAGAACCTCTAGTCTGAGTCCTCTGCTGCAGCCCTGGCTTCCCCGGCCCTCTGGCTATACCCTGCTCCATTAACCTGCCAAGAAGCCTTTCTCTTGATGCTCCTGTGAGGGGCTTCCACTGCAGCCACCAATCTTTGCCCCACATCTCTTCTCCCCCAGGATACTTGTTACACTCTTGATTGGCATTTCCATGTGGCTACTTGCCAGCAGGCTTACTGGAAGGCAGAGACACTAATTTGTAATTGTTTCAGGCACCCATCGGGATTCCATCTGAGAAGAAGCTCTTCTAGTATTAGATGGGAAGAGAGAAGGGAGAGGAAAGGAATGCACAAAGGAAGGGAAGAAGGGAGGGAGTGATGATGGATGGAAGGAATGAATGAGGGATCGGGGAAGACTGAAAGAAGGAAGGGAAAAGAAGGAGGAAAAAGGGGAGGAAGGAGAGAGGAAATAAGGGGGCATAGGTGTGCCAAATGGTTCTGTACCTTTGGGTTGGGGGGTTGATCCTGAGAACAGAGCCTCAAGATGAGGCAGAACGGACAGAGGCACAGCATGGTGGTGATTAGGGCTACCTGCTTGCTCCACCTCCTCTACTTCCCTCCCTGCCTCAAGAACATCTGTCATGCTAGCCGTTAGCCTCCTGGATCTCTGGAATCACCCGTCCTTGGCCTCCTGGCCCTCTTCTTTATGGCTTACAGACCAATCCCCATTTCATTGACAGTGCAGTTGTCTGTTCTAATAAACAAAGAGTTATCAGGAAAAAAATATATCACTCCGATGGAGTATTAGAGGAAGTGCCGGGATCAGTCGGTACCCGAATCCTCTGAGTCCAGGAACAAACATATTTTGCCCACCATGGTGGTCCCTGAAAGAGTGCCCTCAGCCAGCCCTATGGTTCTCAACTTATACTTCTGATGGCTTCTGGTCCTGGAAAACATCCCAGCCCTTTCAGGAACCAGGATGTTTTGAGGAGAGGAGAGAGGTCCCCTGGCTCAGTCCCCTACTGAAGAAGAAAGTGACACCATGGTAGGTTCCAGAACTGCCCTCAGGCTAGTGTGTGCTCCTGAGCACTGAGCGCACCTGCTTCTCCACTCAGAGTGGAGGGATGTGGCTGCGTCCAGGCATAAGCCGGGGTAGGAAACACTTACTTTCTTCCTTTTTCTGAGCCATGTACACGGGATGAAAAAGGACAATGGGGCCATTGATCCTACTAATGTGTGAAGTGACTCTATTTGTTGGGCTCTTTTCTTCCTTTGTATTTCTGTGATGGAGGAATAATGCCACACTCTTGTCTAAATATTTTGGGTTCCAAACCAATGGGTATGTGTCCCAGAAGTTAACACGATGACCCACACACACACAGTTGCCACCCGCGGGAGGCAGCCTGACCAGCCGGCACTGTGGAGCTGCTACTGAGCCCAGTGGTCAGAATGCTGGCTGCATATTGGTCTGGAGGTCTAAGGGAAGGCACTGTTGGTAGAGGCTGGACCTTCAGGAAGCTGGTGCAAGGCAGAGGCAGTAAGGGGAGCCATGGAGAAGCAGCAATGGGACACATACCCACAGTCGTGGAAGGAGAAAAATCACAGAAGAATTCAGTGATTAGCAAATGTTTCCTTGTCTTTCTGACTTGGAAACCACTGAAGTGAGCCACTCAGGAGGCGCAGGCACAAGGCCCAGACACACACACGACAAAGTGGGGTCATGGTCAAGGGAGGCGAGCTGGCAGGACACACAAGCCAGCAGCCTTCCAGATTGGGAGCTGAGCTGAAGGGCTTTCCAGAGGCCTAGAAAGGGACTCTATTTGTGTAGTAGAGATTCTCATAGCAGGACTTCTGGGAGCCGTCACTGAAGAGGCAGCTTGGAAAGCGGAATGTGTTAGGCAAGCTGTCAATGGCTTGCCTTCTGAATCAGAGTCACAAACAGCTTCCTTCTTGAGAGCCCATCAGCAGGTTTTAGAAGTTAGATCCATCAGGGAAGAGAGACCAGGGTTTTTTTGTTTGTTTGTTTTTGTTTTTTCAGGCTACTAGCCCTGCAGGGGTGCCTGTAAGGACTTCTTCCAGGAGGCTTTCTGGCCATAACGTGCCACACAGAGGCAGCGAACAAAGCAGACAAATCTCAGGCAAGATGTGAGCCTGAGCTCTGATCTCCTCCACTAACCTGGGCTTTCCGAGGCGACCGAGGCATTCGCTAAACCTTTACTGCACTGTGTGGCCCGGAATCTGGCAACAGATGCCATGGATTTTATAAGCTACATTGGGATATTTTGGGACTGCGTTTCCTAATTAGCCGGGCAATGACTGGAGCCGAGCCATTTACTTCCTGTTTGAGATCGCTCACCTTTTGCTCTCTGCCTCTGTGTTGTGCAACCCGGCTGGAAGGGAGTGGCTAGATGTCTCCACAGGCTTCCCACCAGGACGATGACCTGAGGCTTAACCTCTGTTGAGGTTTCCCTGAATGAACTCTTTCCTGCTCCTTGCCTGGAGGCTCACTTTTCCAGCCAGCAAGAGAGCTGAGGAGCCTGGTGTGTGGAGCACAGCTGATGGAGGCTGAGAGGAGACAAGGTGCAAGCCGGAGGTGTGAGCTCGCTGGAGAAAGTTGTCTAGGAAAAGGCTGGAGACTCCAGCTGGAGGTGATGGCGAGTGGAGGATTCTGGGCATAGCAGGCAGGGGAAAATAAAAAATATATATATCAAAATACATATGGTCTCAGGCTCTCTCAGAAAAAGAGTGGTTGGATGTGGACAAAGGGAACGGTGGAAAGGCTGTTTGGACGCGATGGTAAAGGGCCTGCTTTCTAAAATCAGAGAGTCACGAACAGCTTCCTTCTTGAGAGCTGATCAGCAGGTTTTAGAGGAGGAGAGATAGGGCCTATGAGTCTGGTGGGCTAAGGAGAGAATTCAGACTTAACTCTGGGCAACAGGAGTCCCAGATGGTTGCTGCAAGAATGTGAACCACATGATAGACCTGGCTAGTCTCCTTAGCCTCCAGTTTGCTCATCTGGAAGTTGGTGCTTTGATATCTGGGTTTATTAAGAAGAGGAGACAAAAGTAACTATGACAACACTGAGAAGAGACAGCAGCATGAACCAGGAGGCTGTGATTATTCTATGTCACCTCAAAACCTGAAGGTTTATGTCCTTGGAGGAGCAGAACACAAGCACACATATCGCCCCATTGATCCACATGAGCAAGATTAACTAGAGGAGGGGGCCCTTGAGCTCCCCGAGGACCATATGGACCTCTCAGGTTTAGCTTGGGAGCACGGCTTTACTGAAAAGGGCTCCAGATAGTTCACAAAGGCTGTAGGGGTTGGAAGTTACAGGCCTGAAAGATGCTCATCCGCCCTGTTTTCCATCTTCTGCAACAGCCTCTTCCTTGCTCCTCTCCCCTAGGATGTGCCCCCAGAGCCCTTGTACTCGCTCTCCTCCCTGCCTTATTTATATCTTTTCATTCAGTAATTTACTCAAACCGAGGCCTTTCTCCGGCACCTTCTGTTTGAGTCTGCTGTCCCCCTTTCCTGATGGTTTTTTTTTTTCTCTTCTATAATCTAACCTATATGGTGATGATGGCTTTGTCTATTGTATTTGCTGGGACTCAGGAATGCAGAAAGATTCAGTATAGTTTTGACTTTGAAAGGCCCCCAAAGGCCTGTGCATTAAAAGGTTGGTCTCCAGCCTGTGGCACGATTGGGAGGGAACCTTCAGGAGATGAGGCATAGAGGAAGTTAGGTAAATGTGGTTACACATCCGAGATATCTGCAAGAGGGATCAGGATCCCAGCCCCTCCCCTCTCTTCTGTATCATACCATTATAAGGTGAGCTCCAACACTCACTTCTGTCAGGATGTGTTCTGTTGCCAGAGGGGCAGCAATGGGGCCAACATCTCTAAAACCAGGAGCCAAAATAAACCCTCTTAAACTGTTTACCTCAGGTGTTTGGGCACCGGGATGGAACACTGATTAACACAGCAGCCAACTTATCTGTTGGCAGAATAAATTAACTCCTCCATTTTGCAGGCAGGACATACACCGTAGCATGAAATCCACACGACAGTTACAGGATTGGATTTGCATTTATTTGTGGCACTAAGAGAAAGAGCAGACAGCTGTGACTAAGAGCAATTGGCTGGCAGCTCTCGCCTCACTGAGAAAGTTTAGCAATGGTAATCATACAGTACCAAGTCCCCATTCTGCCCGGCGCCTAGATTTGAAACAGGGTGAACCAACAAAATGATTTCATGTATATATTTTTTTTTCACTAAGGAAGAAATTTTGTATCATGAACTGCTTTTGACTTCTATTGCTGTCATGGTTTTCTTTATATAAGAAAAGGTTTTAGAGACACATGAAAAAAAAAGAAAGAAAACCACAAAACTTCCTGCTGAGCATAAATTCTTTAAAGATGGTGTCTACACACCATGTGCTAAGACTGTCATGTAATACCAGAGCAGCTGCTGGACCATGCTGAAGTGTGTCAGGATAAAATGTAAGTCACAGCATATGCAGCACAGTCTGAAATGCCCTTGGTGACATGTAAGCACCCAACACCTTGCTGCTTGGCCCTCTGCAGGATCTCTGAAGGCTATTGGTGAAGTCTCAGGCTCCATGCAAGGCTCCTTCAGAGTGGCCCGCTGCACTTCATAGCCTGCTGGGGCACTGGGGACAGCTATACAAGGGGGACACAAGCCTTAAGAAAAGGGACAATCCTTTCAGTGTTTTGATCTTTGCTTCCCATCATCTTGTAAGGAGCCAGGAATGTCCTGCTCACAAAGTCAAGGAGGGCTCCTGTTCTGGGCAGCACTAGTTGATTGTTAAAAGCTTAGTTGGTCAGATCATGGTCCAAGATCATTTGTGGTGGGAGGATTCACCATGTGAGGAATAGAAATCTTATGCTTTACTGTCCTGCAAAAGTCATCCTGTAGCAGCCTTCCTCCATCACTCTTCATACTCCAGAAACTGAGTGTCATGTAGCCTGTGATAGAATCTAACTGTTTCTGTTGATTTATGCTTTTTATCCACCTAGAATTGAAAAGATCTTAAATAAGTGATTTTAACCACGTGTATGTGGTCAAAGTCTCAAAGATGCAAAAATCAGTGTAAGGCATGATTCCTTGTGCCCATAGCTATACTCAAGTATGAGTGTTGAGTTTCATCCTGTGTGTTCCCATTACTCTGCCAACAAGAGCAGTTTATTGGCAACTGTGAGCATTCAGAGGCAGATCGCATGTCCTTGGCACACAAGCCCCACAGCAAAGCACCATCTCCCCTTTGACTATTACGCAGGAACACCGAAAAAAAATCCACTGTGGGCATTGGCCTGGAGACAGGGAAGTATCACTTCTTGATGGTTTTGTTTCCTGTCGCGTGGATTCCTTTAGTGATGATCCTGAGAGCTGTACAGGTGGTTTCTGCAGCGGAAGAACCTCACACGAGCAAGGGGACCTGCAGTGAAGATGGGGAGAGTCACTGTCTCTGTGGACAACAAAACGTACAGAAAAGAGATGTGCATGTGTTGGAGAACTGAAGTCTAGACGAATGGCCATGCTGCTTACTGTCCCAAAGAGCCTTTGCAAAATACAAATATACTGTAATCTTCCAATGACTTGTGAGAAAAGAAAAAGCATTGTGGTATCCATAGATATTTGTTTGTAGGTCTCTCCCCCAAAACTATACTCATTGCTTCCTGTGTTCTTCCACCAACAGTCCTGCTGGAAGGGACACCTGGAGTGAGGAACCGATGAGGGAGCATGAAAGTTCATCCTCCATTTAGCAGAAAGGGCCACATAGCTTCTGCTGGCTCAGTTCTCTCCTGACAGACCAACAACAGGAAATCCTGGTCTAGGGGCCAGTCTCTAGTGCCTCTGATCACGTTTTACAGAAATGAATTTTGTATGAAGTAGCCACTGTCTTTCTCCTAGAGCATCAAACTGGGAAACAGTTGGGACAGTGCTGGATAGAGAATTCAGCATCATGCTCTACCTTTTCGGTTTATCCACCAAAGCAAATACTCAAAAGGCACAGATTCCTTCAGAACTAACACAAGCACACTGGGTCGACAGTACTCAACTTAAGTCCAGTGGACCTGCTGTGAGCCGGGTACCACGTGTACACACTGATCTACCTGCTGTGAGCCGGGTACCACGTGTACTGCACTGATCTACTTGCTGTGGGCCGGGTACCACGTGTATTGCACTGGTCTACCTGCTGTGAGTCGGGTACCATGTGTACAGTGCAAGTCTTAGCTCATCTGCATGTCAGCTCAAGATAGAAGTGACATGCTATCACCATCATTAGGAGTTTTGCCTCTCATAAAAAGGCAAGGTGAACTGTGCTTCAAGTCAAGCGCTCACATAGAGTTTTATCTCAGCACAGGTCTTCTGTCCACGGGCATATGCAGCTCTAATTTCTTTTTTTTTTCTTCACAAGCACCAATAATCCATCCCATGCAATCCTGTAGGATCCCCTCTACCTCAGTCACCCTGACAGTCAGGAGATCCCCTCCCTTTGCAGTCTTGTTAATGAAACTTTGGACCAAGGTATAGGTAGATCCCCTGTGAATCTCAGCTCATTCTGAAGAACCTCCCTTGGACTGTCTGTCCTGTGTATATTTTCTCAGTTGTCCCTCACAAGGGCTTGGGGTTCTCCAGTCCATCTGATGTCTATAACCCTCCAATCCTCTGTTCTCGTTCCCTTCCTCCACCCTTAACCTGCATGCATAGGGCTCTGCTCCATCAAGGGGGTCTCCATTTAGTTGGGTCTTCCCAACAGCCCTACTATAACTCAAGAAGAATGGGCACACTATGTATGGAAGTGTGTATTCCCTCATGTTTGTAAGCGGAACATCTCAGCCCCAGGTGGCGGCTTTGGGAGGTGAATAGGTCCCTAGGAGTGCAGTGTCTACCCAGGGCTTAGTGTCTGGCCCAGGCATGGAACAATTCTGCATTCTCACTACTGTGCTTCCAGCCCAGTGACACTAGACATTGTCCTCATGGGCTTGCCATCTGGGAAAAGTCACCGTATGCAGTTCCTTCAGCCATTTGTCTGTGGCCGTGTCTTGCAGCAAAAGACACAGACCTGGTGGGGGATACTGCCAGCACCATCAGCCCCAGAGCTAGCCTAACACCTGCAGCATGTGTGGATGAAGGGGGTGGTGTGGCCCTCTGCTTCCACCTGCGATGCAGCAATGGGGGAAATGTGTGAATGATGACCCTGTGGGGGATGGCGGCGCAACAGGTGAGGTGGATGTACCAGCTTTGCAGAAAAATGAGTACTTTCTGTATAGTGACATTTGATCAGAGACTTGTGGTACAGCCACAGCACGTTCAGCTGGGAGCCTCTGGGTCAAATGCTCACATGCCTCCACATTCTGGGTCGGCCTTCCTGGTGAAACTTGGGAGCAAGGAGATGTAGGTGGCAGCCCTACTAACAGCTACCAATTATGCAGCTGTTCAGTGGCCATACCATGTTCCTTACAAGGACTTCTCCCGTCCATCTGACACCTGCAAATCTCCAAGTCAATGCTCTAGTTATGCTCTTCCATCCCATGGCAGATCTGTTTGTGCCGGGCTCCAGAAACCCTGCAGAAAGCTGCTGAAAGCCAACCGAAGTGAGGGGGAACACGGCTGCATTAGCTACTGGTTAAGAAGGGATAAGGGCTAGCGTACCCATGAAATCTTTTCTGTGACTTTCTTCCTCTAAACTGCCTCAGCAACACTGTTGCAAATCAATCGACTATTTGTAGCGGTTGCTTTCTGGACTTTACTGTGTCCACTGATGTAGTTATCTGCCCTCACTCACTGCATCTATACAAGGAGTCTTAGTATCAGCTAATGTATGCCCTCTAGCTTTGTTCTTTTGGATTTTAAAGTTCATTTTGTCTATCATATGTCCTTTGCAGTCCAGTATAAATTTAAGAATCAGCTTTTTCAATAAAAATTTCAATTAGAATAAAAGGGAGAAGGGAAAAAAGTTGGGAGCAGAGTAGGGAAGCTATAGCCACATTCTACAGCTGAGATCAATTTTACTATGCTAGGAGAAGAAGCAAAGAGGAGATAGAGGGTTAAGGGTCCAATGGCTAGGACAAGACCTGTATCTAATGCAATCAGGTGGCGTCATGGGGTTGGGGAGAGGATGAGGTGAGGCAAGGTTAGAATGTGGTCAGCCACCTCAGTTTGACTCAGAAAGGGTGCCTGCCTGCAGGTGCCACAGACGAATCTGGGGAGGGCTGGAGTGGACAGCATAGCAGGGGCCACCTGGAAGATCCGGGGAGGAGGAGATACCGCCAGGGCCATCAGTGTCTCATGAAGATAAACGGTACAAAGGAAGCTGAGAGAGGCTATGAGTTAGGAAGAAGCTGAAGAGGCAGCTCCAAGGGCCATGGTGGAGGATGGGCAAGGGTGGTACCTCATGGAGGACTCAGCATAGCCAGGAGTACAGGCCAGCAGGCAGGCAGAGATCTGTAGGCTTATAGAGTGGGAGCCCATCCTTTATAATAGTACTCTCCTCCCAACTCCAGAATCTGCCCTCCGTGCTTCTCTAGCCAGGTTTCAGTTGTTAATCCAAACCCACAGAATAAATTCACTTCAGAGTCTAGAACATCAAGAAGCCAGGAAAACTGTGTCCAGGGGGTCAAGAGAAACACAGGGGGACACTTCTTTGAAAAGTACCCAGTAAACTGCTCAGAAGTTTTTTTCTGATTCCCTGTGGTGAAAGCCTGCAGGGTGAGAAGAATCCAATATCTTTGTGGTGACCACTGGGGTAAGGGGGGGTCCTAAGAAGAAGACAGCCAGGAGAAGATGGGTAGTACTGAGGGCAAAATGCATGCCAGTGGGGACAGCCTTTAGGTAGCTTGTCTGGATGAGGTACATGGAAGGACGGAGAGTTTGGTTATAAATAAATGATTACTGTAGTAACAACTGAAATAAGACATATCATCTCAGAGACAGAGATAGGTGGTAGGTAGATTGTGTGTGTGTGAACACACACACACACACACACACACACACACACACTCTGAAGACAAAGTCTTAGTATGTAGTCTTGACTGGCCTGGAACTCATTATCTAGACCAGGCTGGACTCTTACTTATGTATGGACAGTCCAGTGGCCTCTGCTGCCTCTAGTGTTGGGATTATGTTTTAACAACGCATGGATGGCTGACACCACAGCCACAATCAAGATCACAACAGCACTCTCAAGATTTCCTTAAAGTCCCTTCAGTCCTCAAATGCCACCAATAATCCAGCACTACAGAGGAGTTTATAGTTTCCAGAATTTTACAGCAATCAAACAATATGGCATGTGCTAAGTTTTATGGCCAGGTTGTTTTCAGCATAATTGTCTTGAAATTCATCTGTATTGCTGCAGTCACCCACATTATTGCTGTTATTACAGTAGCTAACTGTATGGACCATCGTATCTGACGATTGTTTGCTGATGGGCAGCTCTTCCCAATGTTGAGGCAGTTATACACGAAGCTGCTGCAAGCACCGTACGCCAATGTACCCATCTTCTTGCCCCTCCTCTTTTGTTTTCCTCCACAAGCGGTGAAGACAATCAGACAGAACAGGCGCTTTCTGACTTTTTCTTGTTCTACTGTCACATACCGGTTAGCTGCCAATTTTCACTGATGGCCTTTATCAGTCTGAGGAAATTCCTTTTTTCCTGTTTTACGGAGTTTTTATGAGAAACGAAGTACACTGTCAAATGCTTCAAAGGAACCTATTAAGATGACTTAAAAAATGGTTCATATGGGAATAGACTTTAAATGTTAGCCAACCTTGCACTCCTGGGACACATTTCTCCGGGCCACCATTTTCATATTGTTTTCTCTTACCTGTCTTTGTCTGATAGTGGAATCTTAGTGGATTCATAGGGTAAGTTGAAACCTGCTTTCCTCTTCAGCTTTTGGGATGAATTTGTTTAGAGGTCTTGTTATTGGTGAAGATATCTAGGAAGTTTGGAAGTGTGTGTGTGTGTGTGTGTGCGCGCGCGCACGCACACAAGCCTGTATATATGTGCTTGAGTGTGTGAAGGCTTTTAGTAAAAGCCTTATTATTTAGTTTCTTTACCAGACCTGGAGCTATTCAACTTATGTATTTCTTCCGGAGTTCTGCATTTGTGTTTTCGTAGTTGGAAGCTGATGTGTTTAAAGTAACACACCCATGGCATGAAGTCGTGTGTGATACTCCCTTTGGCTAATAGTCTCTTATGATGTATGCAAAATCCGTGTGATGATATAAATGTCTCCTTCCCAAAACTGACAAAGAATCTTTTTCTCTTGATATATCCTGTGCCAGTCTGACCCATGTGCTGGTTTTGTTACAGAACCAGCTGTGGGGTTAGCTTTCAAAATCAGTTTTCTCTTTTATTTTATTGGTTCCTGCTTTGACCTTTACTTTCTTCCTGCTAACTTTAGACTTCAGTTTCGCTCTTCTTCTTCTAGTTTCCGAGTGAAGAACATAACCCAGCACCCAGCCACAGAACAGCAAAACTCCATGGAATTCTCTAGAAAGCACACCGCTTAGCTGCATCTACACTTTCATGGCGTAATTCACAATCACCTCAAACTACTTCCTCATTTTTTTTCTTTTGCCCATGGGTTGTTTAATTTAGAACTCTATTATTTCAATACTTGAAATTTCCCTGAGGCCATTTTGTTATTAATTTATAATTTAATCTTGTTATGGTCATGAATCACTGTTTTCTAGTATCTGGGTTCATTACGGGGCATGTCTGAGCCATCTTCAGTGACTAATGCTGCAGGCTGTCTTTCCATTTCCATTTGTTATCTGATTAGCTTTGACTGGACGCCAGATAGTGCTAATTTTGCCTCGAGTGTTAAATGGTTTCACATTCATATGTATATCCTTAAACTTTGTTCTGAGATGTGGTCATTTGGAGTTACTTTGATCCCTGATGGAAAGATTTGGGGGCAGTACAGGATCATGTAAACTGTTGCCCACTGCTGAGCCCAGCCTTGGAAGACTGGAAGGCCCTATTCTCCACCTATGAGGGTTCCAGAGTCTCCTCTTTCAGTCTTTCTTGGTGGTTCTGTTTGCAGCCTCACTTGTATGTGCTCGATACTCCAGGAGATCCTACAGGTCTCTGAACTTCTCTTCAGTACTGGCTGTCGCAATCTCTTCAGTACTGGCTGTGCATGCCAACTGCCTTGGTATTCTGGGACTGCAGCTTTGCTTCTCAAACAAGGAGTTCATGGGTGTGCTGGATAGTTTTCTGTCAACTTAACACAAGCTATAGTCCCCTGAGAGGAAGGAACCTCATTGAGAAAATGTATCCATAAGTTCAGACTTGCAAATTAAGCAATCTTGCAGAGTATTTTCTTAATTAGTAATTAACTAGCAATGCAGTAGGGTCCAGCCCATGGTGGGTGTTACTACACCTGGAATAATGGTCCTGGGTTTTATAAGAAAACAGTCTGAGCAAGCCACTAGGAGTAAGCCAGTAAGCAGCATTCCTCTGCATAAGCTCTTGCCACCCAGGCTCCTGCCCTGCTTGAGTTCCTGTCCTAGCTTCCATCAATGAAGAACAGGGATGTTAAAGTGTAAGCCAAATAAACCCCTTCCTGCCCAACTTGCTTCTGGTCACTGCATTTTATCACAGTAGCAGGAACCCTAGCAAGAACAATGGGCCTGTGTCAGCACCGTTTCTGCACTACAGCTCAGATGTTGCTGGGGAAGGAGATGCTGGATGTAGGCCTCACTATCTGCTAAGTTGTCTCTCAAAGACCATGGACTTTGTGGCTTAATGGTTATTTACTTTGAAGTCACATTTTCCTAAATGTTCAGCTGCTTCTGGTAGGCTGATAAATCCAGTTCCTGAAATTACCTTCTGGATTGTCATAGCTCCCAGAGACCCACTGAGTCTATTTAAAAAGCTGTGCCCTCCCTCCTGTAATTTGATTCTACTGGCCTACCTCCCCTGTTCCAGGTTAGCAGTCTCCCAACTATGCCAGATTGTTTTGCCCTTCCCACTCAGCCTACACGAAATGTGCCAAGGCAGAAGCAGGCAGTATGAACAGCTACAAATTACACACACATATATGCACATCCTGGCACACCTGTAAGCTCTATTCTTCTTGAGATTCTTATAAAAAGCTAATCCCAAGATGGTTAGGATGGAGTCCCACTAAAATAACCTGTGAGCTCCTTGAATGTGTGCGTAGCACCCTATGTACATGTTTACCCGAAAGACAACTGTACAAAGCAAACTCCGGTAGCATGCCGGGGAAGTCACCCAGGAGTCAAGTAGGCTAATTTCTTCTATATACTTCCACTGCACACAGGTAAAATCCTCAGCCAGGTGTGATGGTCGCATGCCTGCAATCCCAGCATTCTGAAGATGAGACAGGAAGACCTGGAGCTCAGTACTAGCCTAGGCCACACAGCGAGAGCTTGTTTCAACAACAGAAGAAACAGGGTGAGCAGGTAGGCAGCGGGGTCGAGAGTGAGGATGGACACGGTGTGAGATAAAACAGACAGAGCAAGCTGTCATCAGAAGCTTTGGGGGCTGGACACGGGGATATTTGCTGCACAATTATTTCAACTTTTTAACATGTTCGAAATCATTTTTATAAAAAGGATAAAAACTATCTTTCATGCAAAAACAAAGAAATGGAGCTTGCTCAACTGCATTTTATAGAAGTCAGAGTAAGGAATGGCTATGAAGACTAGGCAGGTTTTCAAGAAAATCCTCCAGCCAGCCTTGAGATCATTTAAAAAAAATCCCACAATGTAAAACCACAATGTGTGTTCGTGTCAGGAGCACACACTGTGGACTGTGGACTTGCACCTTGGCTGGGTGGAGCTCTGAGAGAAGCTCGCACTCTTGTTATCCCTGTATCTTCCACTGGTATGATGAGAGCGAGGTCTCTGTTATAGCGGTGTCAGGTGGCAAAGATCATTCCACAGGGTGCCAGGCACAATGGGATGCCCAGCACACCTGCTCACTGTGTGGTTCCGGGGCGCTTCTATGTTGGCATGCTTCCCCACACACTGCAAAAGGCTACTTGTGGCTCTTGGTTTTGGAGGCCTCAGCCCATAACTGGGTCAGCCTAAGATTTGGGTCTATGGAAGCACATCACAGAGGCAGCATAGGATAGGGCATGTGTGGCGGGGTACATGCGTTCCTTTCACAGGACAGAAGCAGAGAGCAAAAGGAGCTGGCCAGCGATGACCATTAGGCTTCTCTTTTGGCATATGGGCTTCTGGAGAACACGACAGACACAGACTACATCACCTCCCAGGGCCAGGGTTAGTGATCTGTAATGAGGGTTTGGCATGGAGCCACAGGCTGAGTGAGCACTCCCAGAGAGCTAATGCTAGGATACTGAGAGCATTTTTCTTGGGGTATGATGATACCTTACCTAAGAGAATCTCTCAGGACACACGAAGATAAGTGGGAATGGGGCAAGCTGGTGACAGAAGGAGAAGGCAGACAGAGGAGGCAGGGCAGCTTGCCCATCCTTCGGTCTCACAGACAGTGTAGAGGGTCTGGAGGTCATGCCCACCTCCAGCAAGACCAATATGATGATGCAGCATGGGTTGGAACAGTTCTCAGTATGTTAGAAAAAAAATTTGGAGGAGGAAGTAATGCTCATACTTTCTATTTTTTTTTTGGTATATATAAAAACAAAATCTGCAAAGGAGAGCATGGGAACGATCTAGCTAGACTGCCATTGAAGCAAGTTTAGGGAGGCAGGGACCTGTCAATGAAGCCCGAGTTTATACTGACAGCGAATGATGACAGCTCAGGCTGCAGTTACACTGCCGAGTTACTGCCATCTAGATGGGCACCAGGGATGGTCCTACTGTTGAGAGTCTGCTTCCCTGGCCAGCAGACCAGCTGCAGCCTGGGAGACAAGTGTGTGTGTGTGTGTGTGTGTGTGAGGAGAGAGGCGGTGCCAACAGAGATCAGTCCGGATGCCACACACTAGAACCTCCTCCAAGACTCATGCTTCCTAAAAGGGTATCATATTATTTTGTTTAGACAAGAAGGAAAGTTCTTCAGGGGTCACTAGAGAATACGGGAAGCTACAAATTTAACTTTTATTCTTCTTCCTTGCTTGCCGTTACCTGCCAAGGAGAATACTCTCTGCACGGAAAAAGGTGAAGTGAACAGTGCTTCAGGGAATTCTGGGAATACTGCTGCTGGAGAATGAAGGGTGTGTGTGTGTGTGTGTGTTTTGTAGAAAGAAATTGCCAAGAGAGCAGGAAATTCTCTAATTAAGTGCTTTTCTTCCAGGCTGGGTGGACGGACTCTAGGCACTGAGGAGTCTGGGGGAGACAGCAGCTGATTGACGGCTGAGGGTGCAAACAGGCCAGGAAGGAAGACTGGAGATGCCCAAAGGTCATTTCATTTCCCCCAAGGAAAGGAAGGTGTGAACTTCCAATTTGAATCGGATATCTGGCAAGATTTTCTACTGATTCTCATGGGCAGTGACCTCTTGGTGTATGGACAACAGGATGCAACAGGAGGGCTGAGATGTGCAGAACATCACGAATGAGGCACAGTCTCCTAGTTCCCCTTTCAGCTCGTGACCCAGTGCCCGCGCTATGCTCGCAGCTGTTGATGGGGCTGAGGGTACAGCGATGAGTGAGCCTGGTTGTGTAAGGCCATGCTGTGCAAGCAGAGGCCCGCATCCAACAGGACTCACACGAGCTCTCGGGGGACCCGGAGCTGTGACCTGCATTATGAAGGGAAAATGACATAGTGACAAGGTGGGAAAAGAGAGGCAGCCTGGGGACTGAAGGAGCCTTTTGGAGAGTTCAGAGTGCATGCGAACACAGGAAGGATGAGCGCACCTGGTAGTTGCCTGACATGCTTTACTGCAGCTCTACTTTCAGAGACAACAGGTAGCGTGGGGGAGCTCTCACAGGAACATCTTGACCTGTCTTGAGGCCATTCCAATCTAACTACACATAGCTAGGCTTACACATGAACAACCTGGGCCCAGTGTTCAAAGCAACTGTACTTAGGAATCAGGTCTGTGCTGACACGGGTTTCTGTTCCCTAGTCCCTGGAACATAGCGTTCCCTTCAGATGCAAAGGAAGAGGTTTGTTTTTCTCCTCCCTAGCTTGGGACCTCCTGATCACGTCATATGTCTAATCAGTTCTTGGGGCTTCCTGTTGAGGTCAAGAGGCATGACATGCCTGTGTCTGCATCTGTGATTCCTCTAGTGGGAAAGAGGGCACCTGTGCTGTGTGAGCTCAGCGTGGCTCGTGGGCCTTTGCCAAGGCTGCCAGGAGCTGATAAGATGTCTGGGCATTGCAAAGGTGCTGACCTAGGAATGCTTTGCCAGGAAAACTCGCAGGATATCAGCACCCCACTTGCCTATTTATCAAATGGAAGCCACAGCCTTTCCTCCCAGGGGAACAGAGCGGGAGCTGGTCATGTCCTCTCTGTGCGGTGGGGTGGGGATTCTAAGCAAGTTTTTCAGTGAGTCTGAAAGGTTATTTCTCTCTTTTTGTGTCTCTGTGACACAGTGCTCTCTGTAGGCACAACGAGGCTTCATTCAGCTGTCCCTGTGCCAGCATCCTGGAAGGTGCTGCTGAAGGCTTACAGGATGAAGCACTGCCATGTGTGTGTTTACATCTACACACAGATAAGAGGAAACGGTGTGCCTGTGCTCCAGGCCCTGACACAATTCCTTTAGCACAGATCTGCTGAAGCAGATGGGTGCAGAAGGCTGTTTTACCTTTGCTGGGAATGAAGCACTGAAAGGAGAAGGAGGACGCTACCACGGGGATGGGGTTGTGCACTGAAACCTATCTTTGGGAAGAGGGGGGCATCCTAGGAAGAAATGTGAGTGGTTACAGCGGAGCTGCATGTGTCCTCATATGGAATCAGAAGCAAATCAGGCAGCTGGGAGCTGCACTGGCAGAGACCTGGGCCACTCCCACCATGCCGGCAACTGTGAACGCTTTGATAAACAATGATGTCATCTTTAAGATATTTATTCTTTCTCCATCAAGCTGACCTTTTTGGATCATGGGCAGCATCTTCCCAAGGAGCCCTGCATCACAGTAGGGTGAACAACCATCTCACTTTGCCTGCCATGGTTGGTTTCTTTGTTCTTAAAGTTCTAAACCTTGGGGATTAAAGTTCTAATCCTTGGGGAAGTCTCCGCCCCAGGATCTGAGCTGAGAAAGGGCTTTCTCAGTGGCAAAAAGCATCCTGCCCTGTGGACTGAAGCCTTTTACAAAGTCCTGGAGAGCCAGATTCAAGGTCCCATCTGATCAGGAACTTACACCGATCGTCCAGGCGTGAAGAGCCACACAGATGCCTAACTGTAGAGAGATCAGTCCAGGCTGCAAAAGTCACAGTCGTTCTGGATTTTCCTCAAGGTCAGTTGGATCAAAGAAGGGAAGAAAGTGAAAGAAACAGTAGGAGAGAAAGCCCGTGTGTTTCACACTCCAGAGCCATCAAAGCCCGTGGTATACACAGCAGGAAAGCAGCACCTATCAGCTTTCTGAACCTATTGCCTGAAATGTGAGCATTTCCCCTTATACCCGGCTCTACAGAAAGTGGCAGGGGGGAAGGCAAACCAGTGCCCCCTAAGAACCCAGTGCCTGCCCAGGAGAGAACAGTGTAGCCCATGAGTACCCGCACTCCCTCCCCACCAGAGGGGCTGCTGGGGGCTGCTCAGAAGGGTATGTCATCCCATCCTGGCTTCCTAAGTCACATTCTGCAGCAGGTGGCAGAGGTCATCTGGGCACAGTAGTGACAGACAAAGTGACAAGAACCTGCTCAGTGTTATCTTGCCCCACATCACTCAAGACCCAGCTTCAAGTAAATTCGCCAAGGTTGAGGCCCTTTGGGTTTCCCATGTTTATGTAACTGGTACACTTCTGAACCTGTATCACGAATGGCTCAGATGGAATCAAGGGAGTCAGATGAAGAACTTCCCATATCCAAGAGGCCTTGGCAACCACAGAAGTCAGTGATTCCACAGGATAGTCCTGAGCTCAAACAGAGCTTGGAAGCCAGGTGGAACTGTTTCTGCTTCCACCTGGGGGCCAGCGTTTTCTACAGTGTCTAGGTGGGAAACAGATATGCAAGTCTGCGTTAGACTGCACAAAAAGAGACACAGGGGCAGAAAAAAGTGTCTGCTCCTCTGGGAGACTGAATTCGCTAAGAGCCTCCAAAGCACCTTGTAAACAAACAGGCCTTTATAAACCCTTACACGTACTGACCCACACTTTCCAGAGTGAATAAGGGGAACGCAAGAGCTAAGTCAATTCAAGGAATAATCAAAACTTGGTCTTGTGAATTCCATTTAAGCAGCTGACCGAAAGCTGAGCTCATGTGAGAATCGACAGCTGTGGCTCCTGCCCCGGCTAGAACATTTCAGCTGTACTGACCTTTCCTGCAGGCATGCCTGGGGTGCACACTGGCCAACTCCCTCCTCACCTCCAAACCTCCAACTGCATTGTCAGTGCAGACCTCCTCGTGCTCTGTCCTTCACGTCTATCCCTTAACTTCCCTAACCCCTTAGTCTCTTCTTTCCGACTGTTTCAGCCTTGCTTCTTTTTACCTCTCTGCAAAGCAGAGAAAATCGGTCTCAGAGAAAGCAAGCCCCGGTTTTAAAATTGTTAGCTGTCCAGCCTTGGCTTTCAGCTCCTCTTGACCCCGTGTCCTTTTCATGACCGCAGGAGAAAGTAGCAGCTATTGTGAAAAGCTTGAACTATCAGCCAGTGAAACGTGTGAAACACAGAACAAGTGTGTGCCCGCAGCCTCAAGTCAGCAGTTCCCTCTCTCTCCATAGATTCCCCCCAGGTGCTTACAACTGTAGCGTGTACCAGAGTCTGTGTACTGTGCTTTCAACTAGACCCACACTTCTCTGAGTATGAGACGTCTGTATCACACATTAGCACCGGGAGACATTAACAACTATCATTCTCGTACCCATTTACTATAAGGAAAGTTAGCTATAGTTCATCAATTGTTATTCCTGGAAATTTCTACTTAATAGTTTCAAACCATGACTAGCTCACTGATATGGCAGGAAGGGAAGCCTCAGGTAGGTTATACTTGGTGTTTTTTAGAATATTATTAAAGCAGTGAACAAGACACATAACTATCCCAAGCCTTAGAGCAAATTCCCTTTGTAGACAGTTTAACTCAGCTGACATACGGGTTCTAACTTCTGAGAAGTCGGATTCAGGACTCAGATGTTGCCTATAGACTTTCTGTCGAAAAACATGATTTTAGGAGCTCAGAAACAAAGACTGGTTGGTGATGGTTCTCACTAAATTACATAGAACTTCCCCAAAGAGGTCCAGAACTACCAGCTCAGGAACACAGGCTCTGAGAAACGGCTGTCTGGGTCCCAGAGGTGCCTCAGAGCTGTACTCACCCTTATCTTCCTCCGACTCCCAGGATTCCATCTTAGCCATTCACGATACAAGTTCAGAAATACACCAATTCCATAGACATGGGAAACTCAAAGCGCCCTGAAGGAAGCCCCCATTCCCTTCCTGAGGAGCCTGCTTGATGCGTGTCACTCTCCGGTGCCGCTGGACAGACGACTGAAGAGGGCTATGCCCCCAGTGAAGATGGATTACATCCTTGATAGGAAAGGTCACACCTGCATATCCATGGCTGTCCTCAAAACGGGACAAGCCCAAGGAGGTGGGGGCTAGCCAGGGAACTGAGCCTAACAGATTCTGAGGGAGCTTGGAAGAGTGCAACTCAGGGGTACCCATGAGACTGGCAGAGAAAAAGAGCTGGTGGCCTGTGAGTGTCGATGGAGCTGTGCTGAGGGAAGGACAGATTTTTCTCAGCCACATGTCCCAGGGACTGTTCCTGTCCTCTAAGGAGATCTGTCTGTCTGATACATGACAATAGCAGACTTATATGAAAGTAGCCCAGCCTCAGCTTCATGGGTAACCTGCTTTCCTTAGAGGATACATCCTGGGCAGCAAGTATTTTTTGTGCTAAGTCCAGTCCATGTGTGACTAAGCCAAAGGACTCCGGTTCTCTAGCCTTGCACATTCCACATATAAAGTGAAGATTAACTTTCTACTGACTTCTTCAGGGACAGCACAATCCAGGATGCAGAAATGATCTCTTAGAAAATCTAAGATTCCCTAGCTCTCTTGTTATTAACATTACTTCCCATATCCAGGGGCCCTGTGCAACCACAGAAGTCAGTGATTTCACAGCATAGTGCTGAGCTGAAACAGAGCCTGGAAGCCAGGTGGAACTGTTCCTGCTTCAGGGCTCATAGTTTTCTGCAGTGTCTAGGTGGGAATTATGCTGCCCTGCATTAGACCGCACAAAAAGAGACCCGAGGGTAGAAAAAAAGTGTCTGCTCTTCTGGGAGAGTCTGAATTCCCTAAGAGCTATGCATTATGCTGCCAGAAAGAGGCAGACAAAGGTGGGTAAGGGAGGCTAGGTGATGCCACTGCAGCCTAGGGTGTTGCTTTTTTAGTAGAAGCTCTAGGAAGCACTGTAGATCCTCAGCCTGTCCCTTCCTCTAGCGCTGATTTTGGGTTAGGAAGGGTACAGAAGTGGGTTTAGCCTAAATGCTCTCACACGGGCAGCAGTTAGTATGTAGAGCTGGCTTTCTCCTCAGTCAGTTCTTTTTTGCCCACCCTCCATGATGCCCTCCAGAAGCTGGGCTGCACAATCATTTTCCATTTCAGCTACACAAACTAACACCCACCTTTCTCAGTCTTGCAGCTCCTGTGCCCGAGCGGATGGCGTCCATCAAGGCTTGCCTGGCATCCGCTGTGTTGCCGGTGCTGAACCTCGAAACCGTTACGGAGGCTGAGGGAGTCTGGGAGGCTGGAATGGGTGGTGGGGGCAGGACGGGTGGAGGTGGAGGACCATGGTCTTCTTGTTGAGCTTTGTCTAGACCTGGGGCCAAGAGTGCAGCATCTCGGAAGCTCTGGAGCTCCTCAGAGGCAAGGGATGACACCTAAGGAGACAGTTCCGTGGTTACTAGAATAAGTACTCCTGCACCCCGTCTCATCTGTGACACCCATGGTGATGACACTGGGTGATGCTTTGGGGGCATTGGTGAGATCATAAATGTGGGACTCCCATGAACAGAATCAGTACCCTATAAAAGATACCCCAGAGAGTTCCTTGAACCTTCTGTCACGTGAAGTCTGGTGTGAAGGTACATTGAGCCAGAATTGTTCAGACAACCAACCCTATGAATCACCAGTTCTGCGGCTGCCATGATCTTTGACTTCTACCCTCCAGAGCTGTAGGAAATAAACCTGTTGTTTCTAAGCCATCCAGCTTTGTTACAGCAGCCTGCCAGACTCAGAGAGTTACAATCTGTGTAGAGGTTCTTTCCAAGAATATAGCTCACGGCTACCCATGTCGCAGTGACCCACAAACAGCTCCTTAATGATAAACTACAGGAAACAGACATCTGTCTGCTGATGACTCACACGTATCCCTGTGCTCTTCCAAAGCATGGCTCAGAGGCACCAAGTACGGCAAGAGTACTCTCTAACTTCTCTTCACACGTGAGGGAAGAAACAGAAGCCAGACACACAAACTTGACTAACTGGGGTTGGGGAAGGGGTGACACCCACCAAAACCATAAGGGAAACGTGCAAGTCACATCAATTCCTTAAATCCCATGTGTGACAGCCACAGGTGCACGATCTTGCTCAATTAATATTCTGCCTATAGTACATGTTCAGGGCTGGCTTCACACAGCTGCCTCATTCTGTGGATTTTAGTGCTAATGTGCCAAGCAAGTAGAGTCTGCAGCTCTGATGGTGCCTGCCATCTAGTCAGAGTAATGGAAACTTGGTGGTACTGGCCTAGATTTCTGGGGAGATAGGCAGGATTCTAAACCGGTTATGTATGGGAGGTCCTTTTCCTCACCTTTCTCAGGCTGAGAGTCCCACTGTGGCCCCGGATGGCTGCCAGAAGGGCAGATCGCTCGCTCTCTGTCTCCATGTAGGACGGTTTCTTTGGCCTTCCTTCTGAGGTGTGTTCTGCAGTCTAGGATATTAACGAAGTCAACATATTTCATTCAGACAATAAGGAATGGCTAACTCCATGTCAGCCGAGGTCTACAGCATCAACTCCACTCAATCTGTCTCTAAAGGTCAGTTTAGAAGGTCTCAGAAGAGCTTTCTGCTCAGCCACAGTATCAAAGCACATGCACACATGATTTTCTTTTCTAGTTTCGGCATAGTATTAAAAAAAACTTTACTGAGTCATTCAACACATTTGTAGAGCAGGCTTTGCACAAACGTAGGTTGATATAAGTGTTCTGGGCACATGCAGAGAGGTGGGACTAAGGTCAGCTGAGCTCAGTGCATTAAGGCTTTTTCAGCTTAGGATATCTTCAACTTTCTATGGCTACCATGATGTAACCCTGAAGTAAGCTGAGGGGCAGCTATCTGAGAATCAAAGGCTATAGATTTGGGGTTTGCAGCCAATGTTGTCTTTTACTATGAAACTCTTCCCGCTATTCTCCCAGCTTTCCCTAGCTGACACGTTGTCAATCTACCGAAATCCTGCAAACCTGGATGAGAATGCAAGTGGGTGACATTGGGCCAGGCCACTTAGACTTTTCCTACCTTGTTTCCACTGAAAAACAGAGGAAATAACTCTTCATGATTTGCACTGGGTTAGTAATAATATTCTGATGTATTAAATGAGCTGATAGTGGAGAAGGTTCACAATACTCTTGTCTTACTGTATGTAATGCTGTGCCTTCACATAACGTCTCCGTCAACAGTAACAACACTGATGGAAGCAGACTCACAAGTCTGGAAAGACACGAACTGTTCCTGTCTCCCGGTGACAATGGAACCACACTCCTGTCCTACTGCGATGAATTTTGCAGGTATTTGGGGTGATGCTGGTGTAGAGAAGCCTATGCTCTCTACTGGTAGACACACAGGGGTATGACACACAGTTACATGCAGTTGTCACTCTGAGTTATGACACAGGTGACTTTGTTACTGTATACTGCACTAACTATATGATAGGTCCTATGCTTATGCTTATGCTGGCATGGACAACTACTTTTAGAAAATGGTTTTATTCCTTTATCTTCCTTTAAAATGATGAGGCCTGCTACACCAGCAGCATCCTTGTCATCTGCTCTTGATGTCATTTGATGTAACAAGAAGTTCCTGCTGAGTGCCGGCCTATTGCCATATAGGCTTGTGTGACACGTCGTGATGTTTACACAATAATGAAAGCAAAATGCCATGCACTTCTCAGAATGCGTAGCTGTGTGTATCAATACATGGCTGTACAGAAAGCAATGGCTGTGCCTGAGTCTTACTATCTCAAAATGTCAAGATGCTTTTCAGAAGCTCATGAAGGCATAGTCCTCAGCCTGTCACCATTAGGAGCTGGGGAAGACTTTAGGAGGTGATACCTGGTGGGAGGTCCAAGGTCACTGAAAGGACATCCTTGAAGGGGATGGTGGGACACTTGTCTCTTCCACCTCCCTGGTTATGCGGTGAGTATTTGACCTGCCATGCGTTCTCACTATACTACGTTGCTCTGGTATAAGCTCAAAAGCAATAAGCTAACTGATCATGAACTAAATCCTCCAAACCTTGAGCCAAGATAAATCTTTTCTTTTCCTAAGGTTTTCAGATATTTTGTTATGATAACACAAAGCAGACAGAGTGCTTCTGGACAAGAGTAAGACAGTCCTACACCCTGACCTCACTACTACTCTGTCCCAGTGGATGGAGGTTTATTGACTGACATCTTTTCTGTTACACTTCTGAGCTCTGACAAGCTAAAGCCCATCAGCCTCTCCAGTGCCTTTCTTCAAATGCCTTAAAAGAAAGAGACAGATGCAGTTAAAATAAAGCCCACAAACTTGCAGCTCTGGCTTTGCAGTCTTCCCTTCTGTCCCATTCTCGAGATCTACGACAGGGATGAAAGCCCTTTACAAGGGAGCTCCCTGCACCCAACCCCTGATGCCCACCACGTTCACCTTGCGGAGCTTGTCCCTCCCTCCAGATGAGTGGATAGCTTCCATTAGGGCACTATGAAGAGATGTGTCTTTTGGAACTGGCCTTTGAACCACAGGCTTGAATTTTTTCTTTGGCCCAAAAATGCTGGATGATGGAGCATCCTCTGTGTCTTGAACATCTGTAGTTAATGGACTAGGCTTTTCCTCTGTCTGCAAGATGATGTAGCTGGTAGGGCTAGACTCTTTTGGACCATGAGGAGGCTCACAATTTCCTGAGGCCCGTGCAGAACCATTCATCAGTATCCTCCCAGAGTTACGGGCCTCTGCCAAGAGCAGAGGGGGCGGGTGCGTCCTTTCCGGTGCCTGTGTGGGGTTAGATGGTAAGCTCATCTTTTGGTTACTTGTAGTTTGCTTTCCATTGAAACCACAGCTTGGTCCCACAGTAACACGATCCCTCTGGGAAGATCTGACTGGGAGGAAATTGGAGTTTCTGTGGACAGCAGCCGGACAGTCTTGAGTTGATGACTTTCCATATGAGCCGCTGACCTCTAACCTGGGATGGTATCCTTCTGGCATCTGCACACCAGAGTTGCTGGAAAGGCGGACGGAGCCCTGGTCCGAACCATGCTCAAGCTGTTGTGCCTCTGAGCACAGGTTGGGAACATCACTGTCTTTCCCCGTGGGAGGTGGTCGAACCGGCTTTGGTTCTTCGTGACCCTTTTCAGCAGCCTTCTTATGTGGTCTCACCACATCAGCATGGACTTTTGGAGGCCCCATCTTCTTGGCAATAGCAGAGGCCACGTACTGGCTGGATGTTCTTCTCTGAGGCTTGAGGAATGTAACTTCTGCCGGGTGAGCTGCTGGCACTTTCACATGACAAGAGCCTGCTGGGCGTGGCTGGCTGCTCTCTTCCTCCAGGTGTGCCCCATGTTCCTCTGGGGCAGGCTGCTGCTGGGTACTGGGCAGCGCGAAGGCTGCCTTCAGTACGTTATCCTGCTGTGGTTTCGCTAGTGCGGCAGTGGTGGTGATGGAGGGGGGCCTTTTGGCTGTACACTCCGCAGGCCCATTCAGGTATTTTTCCACCGAGTTGCGCCTCCAGAACTCTTTGACTTTTCCAATAGGCTGTGCATCTGTTTCGACGACCGCGGAGGAGTGGGATACAGTCCTGCTCCCATTCATGTGAGGACTCACCAGATTCCCTAGTTCGTCGATCTTAATGGCACCAGTGGAGAGGGACACATCCCTGTCATAACACCTCATCTCTGATTTGGGAGGAACAATTTTGTATGTAGTCAGGCCATGCCTGAGTCCGTAGCTTCCCCCTGAGGCCTGACCATGATGAGACCATGGTGGTAGCGCTGATGTGGGGCTTTCATCATCCCTGTCTTTTTGATTGACTGGTAGTGAATTTACCCTGTGACCTGCCTGTGTCTTCTCACTCTGAGTAGAACCATTCACCTTGCCTTTATCATTCCCTTTTAGACCATTTATACAAAGCTTTGAAACATATGAAGTAACTCTGGGGTCTTTTTCAACTGGATGCTCGTCTTTAGATGTGTTGGCGAAGGTCGAAGACTGATTTCTCTTTCTGATCTCTTGGGAAGGAGGGGAGGGGTCAGGCTCTTTTGTGTTTGTCTTTACACATGGCTGGTTGTGCTCCGTCTGAAAGGGGGACAGGCGAGATCTTTGGTTGGCCATGTCACCTATGTTAAAGGCAGCAGCATTGTTGCTTCTGCTGGAGAACAGTGCCGAGTCAACAGGCTCGTCAGGAACTTCCCCAATAAATGTAACGGGGATGTCATCCCTGCCATTATCGGGGATTGCGGCTTCTTGCAGGCTGTGGTTAGACACACCATTTGTAGAGCTGGTCAGGGAGCTTGTATCTGTTTCATAATTGTCTTCCATTCCTGCAGAGAAAGACAAGCGCCAAGTGACCAACTGGTGCCCCTTGTAGTATTTCCAGCGAGTTAATGCGAGCATAGCCAATACTTTTATTTCCCCAGGGATTATTACTGTGTTTTTAAAAAGCATGTATGCTAAATTGTTATCTTGATTATAATCTCTATCTGTCTGAGACCAGAATCGCAACTTTCACTAGAGAGCCGTTTGCAGGCCCATGACATTTAGTCACCACGTCTTGCCAAGTCATCCAATTATAAAACAAATTCCTACATTTGATACTCTGGAAAATGTTCTCAAGTGCCCTGGGATTTTGCCCTTCCTATTTCTCGTGCCCACGAGAAGGAAGATATGGAGAATGACTCGTCCTGGCTTTCTTTCTCCAAGAGAGAATAAGTAAGCTTTGATGTCTTCAGAACCACTCCGACTCCTCACAGCACCAAATGACGCAGTGGGTCATGTGGTCACAAGGTGTGGGAGACTACGAAGCCGCTTCAGATTCCCAGCTGTGTCATCCGAATACCGGTGAGAAGAGACAGAAAATCGAGTTAAACGAAGTCAGGGTCGGTCTGAATGCCGGATTTTATCCCTGCTTTGTTTCTCTAGTTTATTTCTGAGTAGAAAAAAGAAGTAGTGCAGCTTTCTTTGTCTAAAGGAGTTCCCACTACTTACTGAAGTCATCTGCATCAGCCTTTGACTTATAGTGTTATTTTCCAAGGAACAGATTAAAGGAACAGCAGGGCCACAGGGTGCTCCATGCTAAGGCTGCTTATCATGGACTTACTTACCAAGTAAGGAAGAGTTAGACGTTTTACTAAAGACAGCCGCTTCTCTTTGTGCCATCTTGTGTCTCTCTGCATCATTTTGGCACTCTGGATATTTCTCTCAACAATGTGTGTAGACTACTACTGAATACCCAAAAGCAGCATTGTGAGTCGCATATTTTGAAAACTACTGAGACGCTTCCTTAATACCGCAAAGAGCAGACCATCAAGAAGAGCCCTCACCCGAGAGAGGAATTCAGCCCTTACATACAGGCAAAACACATCTGAACCAGGCTGCAAACCCGAGACTTCTTCCTTGTGCAGTCACACCAAACTACTCAAAAGAGTGACTGCCTAGAAGGTCATACAGGAGGCTAGCGAAGTAGGAGGCTTGTGGCTCTTACCTTCCAGGTCTTTGTCAAGCTCTGCCAGGGTTTGATGGAAGTGTCTGGTAATGAATAGGTCTTCATCATCATTTGGAGGCACGGTGACTTTCTCGTTTCTGAGGAAGACCAAAGAGAAAGGAAAAGTGCTTAATTTCCTACTATGATTAGTACGTAGCACTCCTTTCCAGAAACTTTAGTTCATATTCAAAACTAAGTAGTCCCCACATTCACTGGGCCACTGCTGTATTTGTCTACACAGGCAGATTATTTGCATGAGTGATGTGTATATACATGTGTATTGTATAAGGCGTGCAAGCTATGTGTGTCACCGATGATATATTTGGAGTGTATTAGCCCCCAAAATGTTATCAATGCCTGAACCACACGTAGTTGTAATGGGGTCCCTATGTCTCCATTCTGCTATTCCAGCCAAGTAAACATGCTGGTAGGTTTCATGGACATATCTAAGTTGCACCACACCTGGAATTCTAAGAAGTGAGACACCTGATGACCAGCTGTATGTCATGATGCCAGGGCTATGTCTCCCTGCTGGACTTTAAAGGGTCAGGTCAGTCTGTTTCTGAACCTCTGCATTTTATCAGTGTCTCTCAGGCTGCAGTCACGTGGGCTTCAGCTCTGGCACAGGACACTTTTGAACTTCCTATGCTGCCAGAGAGACTCTCAGAGAGGAGCACATGGGGCTGTATAGGAAGTATTCAGAAGGTCTTCAATTTTGCAAGCCCCGTGCTCCCTCTGGGCTGCCCCTCTGCAGAGATCTACCTATAAGATTTGGAAAGGGAGAAACAAGCCATTCCTCTACCATCAGGGCTCTCATACTATCTGGTGTGTCTCTTTTTCTTCCCATTATTGCATCATATTTCCTGCACTGTGCAGAAGATGGGAGTTATGAGGATTTGGGAAACCTGATTGTGCCACCCAGAGAAGTGAACTACCTTTGGATTATTTTGTAATCATAAAGACCATGGCAATATACACAGAAAACATTATGCCCACTGTAACAAGAAATTGGTCATCAAAAGAACAAATAATCCAATAAAAAACGGGGTACAGACCTAGACAGAGAACTCTCTACAGAGGAATCTAAAATGGCTGAAAGACACTTAAGGAAATGATCAACATCCTTAGCCATCAGAGAAAGGCAAATCAAAACAACTCTGAGATTCCATCTTACACCTGTAGAATGGCCAAGATCAAAAACATTGATGACAGCTTATGCTAGAGAAATGTGGGGTAAAGAGAACACTTCTCCATTGTTGGTGGGAGTGCAAAATGGTACAGCTTCTTTGGATATCAGTATAGTGATTTCTAAGAAAACTAGGAAACAACCTACCTCATGACCCAGCAAAACCACTTTTGAGTATATACCCAAAAGATGTTCAGTCATACCACAAGGACATGTGCTCAACTATGTTCACAGCCAGAACCTGGAAACAACCTAAATGCCAATTGACCAAAGAATGGATAAGGAAAATGTGGTACATTTTACACAATGGAGTACTACACAGCATAAAAAAAATAATGCCATATTGAAATTTGCAGGCAAATAGATGGATCTAGAAAATATCATATTGAGTGAGGTAACCCAGATATCATCTGTACTCACTCATAAGTGGCTTTTAGACACAAGGCAAAGAAAAAACCAGCCTACAATTCACAATCCCAGAGAACCTAGACAACAAAGAGGACACTAAGAGAGACATACATGGATCTAATCTACACGGGAATTATAAAAAGACAAGATCTCCTGAGTAAATTGGGAGCATGGGGACCTTGGGTAAAGGTATAAAGAGAGGGAGGAGGAAGGGAGGAGAGTGGAGAAAAATATATAGCTAATAAAAACAATTTTTAAAAATACTAAAACAAAGTTCCCATTCCTGGCCCTCTGGGGCTTCCTTGTTGGAGGTCTTTCATAGGAAGCTCCAGAAGATGGCAAGCCTCTGTGTTAGAGGGGCAACTGCTGCCTGCTGGACCCCGAATAGAGATTGTTTGCATGAATCACCTTATTACAACCCTCACAAATGATTTATAAGCTAAATGGCTTTGTCATTGCCATTGTTCAGATAGGAAACTGTCCAGAGAGACCAACTGATATGTGCAAGGTCACACAGCATTCAAAGCCAGGTGCACCTGCTCCAAAGCCTGAGTAAGGATTGGCTGCCTTGACCAGGTGGCCCAGCATGTCTGGGGTCAAGAGGGACAATGTGGCCCCCTGTGGCACGGGGCATCCTAAGATATGTCATCCTGCTGCTCAGGAGAGGGAGGTCATGATTTATTTGCGTCACAGGGACAATGGCATATGTGAGACAACCGCTGCCAAAACAATTTGAAAGCCGCCTCTACGAGGGTGTTTGCATCTCTTTTCCTATTGTGCAGAAAACACAGACATGTCTACGGCAATTGTCTGTCTTCAGTGAAAGCTGAAGGTTCCTTTCCGCTGATTGTTAAAATCGAGGACCAAATTTCCATCTTTGCTAATCAGGCCCAGATAATGATGCATGAAATGTGCCTTGTACAATCCTCACTTACGCAGCAAAATTTTTATTCGAATAAATGAGTCTTTCTTTCTTAGTGACTATGTCCGTTTGGGAGCCAGGAAGTAGCTTTAGCATCCGTCTCGGCTAATGCTCTCCGACAGGCTAGACAAAAGGGGCTGGTTGGAGATGTGTGTGCATGCAGACCAGTTAATAAGGACTGCAAGAGGTGCCCAATTGTCCTTCCCACGGCTTTGCTTTTGGCCTGTAATTGTTTCAGTGTGGTTTACTAAAGCTGTTTCTCTTTCAGGGAATGTGATGGAAAAAATACATTCAAATATTTACTAGACTATATGGCAGAGAAAAAAATATGGAAATTTCTAGTCAAAATAGTATTCAACATGTAAAGCAGATCACTTTTTAGATTTTTACTTGTAGTTTAGAATGCTTAAAGTCCAGCCAAAGAATATTATATATAATAAGGATATATATATATTCTTCTACATCAAAATATTTGTCTTCGAAGAATGTATGGCTCTATGACTCAGGAGACAGTGAAGAGAAGATTCTCAGTAAGAATTAAAACTAAATTCCACCAATTTATTCTAAATGTTAAATTAGAAAAGAAATCACATGAAACTGCAATGAATACACACACACACACACACACACACCTGCTGTTGATTTTAAATGAAAAAACTGGGAAATCATATATCTTTATCTCCGTAAGGAGAAAATATAAAGACAACAGTATTCATTGTGTTCTGTGAAATCTAAAATATTCAGCAGCAAAGAGAGCTGCCCACATTGGAAAGGGCAATACGATCAGTAATTCTGACATCAGTGAGCCTGTGGAAAAATACAGTCCAATCAGTAACCATGACAATCAGAGAGCCTATGGAGAAAACAGACTAACGCTGCTTCTAGCACAGTGCACGAAAAAAGCCAAGACACAGAACTCTATGTAGGATAACTGGGATGACATGAGAACACTACAGACACCCGTGAACAAGGGCAAGCTAGGCGTGTGCCTGTGCGCTTTACTGAGCAGGGTTTATGGAGGCTGTTTACCATAAAGCACCTTGTGTTATAAAGCCGCTTTAAAAAAGGGCATGCTTAGCCGGGCGGTGGTGGCGCACGCCTTTAATCCCAGCACTCGGGAGGCAGAGGCAGGCGGATCTCTGAGTTCGAGGCCAGCCTGGTCTACAAGAGCTAGTTCCAGGACAGGCTCTAGTAACTACAGGGAAACCCTGTCTCGAAAAAACCAAAAAAAAAAAAAAAAAAAAAAAAAAAAAAAAAAAAAAAAGGGCATGCTTACGTATCTGGGTGCTTTTATGTGCATGAGTGTGGAAGTCTGGGAGACTGGACCTCTCTCTAGAGTTCTCCATGTAGGCTAGACTGTCCGGTCAGCGAACTATGGGGATCTTCCTGTCACACCTCCATTGTGCTAGGAATAAAGACACATGTCATCACACCGGGCTTTTTTTTTTTTTTTAAATGAGGGTTCTGGAGATTGGGCTCAGTTCTTCATGGTCATATGACTAATACTTTACTGACCTGTTTCCCAGGACTGATGAGCCTACTTTAATGTGCAGATTTTACACTGTTTTCAGACTCTAGTTAACCATTTTTTGTTGTAAGAGAGTTGAAATGTTTCCCACAAGAATAGTATGCAAGGTCTTCTTTCCTACAGGAGCCTCCTGGCCATCCGTGAGGGAGAAGGCTACAGTCAGTTTTGAGTAGGCTCTGTGATCACCATACTCCTACCACCCAGGATCAGCCCCAACTACTATATCCATTAGAAACTCAGCTCTGGGTGTGTGGGCTTTACCCACTGCTTTCTTCTCTGCATCCAGACCAACTATCATGATCAAGTCTGAGGTTCCAAGGTACTAAAGCTATCCCTTCATCCATGGCCTCTTTCCCTTGACCAGTGCTTTTCCTATTACTGCCTCATTATAGACTTACAGACTTAAGCCTTCTCCACTCACTGATGCTGGCACCCAGTCTCAGACCCTGCCAGCACACCCCTATTCTCCCATGGTCCTGGCCTTGCTCCCTGGCACTTGGATGGGATTTGTGTTCTTAGGGTCAGAGTTATTTGGGAAGGAGTAGACATATGCCAGTAGGAGCCAACTCGGGTACCTTATGGAGTGCACCAAAGTCTAACCATTGCCAGGCCCTTGGCTGCCATGTCCCTACACTCTCTGAACAAGGTAGCTGTGGGTCCTCTCACTGCTTCTTCAGCTTGTCTGACTTTTGATGTACCTCAAGGATTGCTATTTCCTGGGCCTGAGCGTTTGCATGGAGGGCTATCTAGTCAAGGTGAATGCCAATGTCAATCTACCAATTTTGTTTCCCTAGCTAAGGTTTATGGGGGGGGTAGGGATCTAGTGGTGTTTGCTTTTCCTTCATACCCATCTCCATTTTTGCAAAGGGTTACACCGAAGCACGATATTGCCATTCCTTCTTTAATCTTACCTGAACTTAATCATGGGCCATAAAGAGTAGCTTCCTGGGCTTCCAGGAGAGCACAAGGCATGTAGCACTGAATAGGGTACAGTGGGCAGAGGGCAATGCATCTGCTGACATAAAGCAAATGTGCACGGATGTTTCTTTCCCAGGCTTCCTCCCCCACGCCCAGCAATGAGCAAATCTTTAGATACAGTTCTCATTGGCAGTTTATTGTGGCTAAGGACCAAGAAAACAGAAAGCCAACAAACATTGAGTGGGCATTTTGCTATCAGCCTTCCCATGTTAAATAAACACAGCCAGAGCTATTTTCTCACACAGACCTGGAGGTGATGGCTGCAGAGAATGTGACCATGTTCATGTCACTGCTGTGTAAGGCATGAGGGACAAGCAAAGAGCCCTGGGGACTTCCAAACCCATCTGTCTGGGAGGCTCATCTGCCTCATCTGCCTCCCCTTTGGGAACTCAGAGTGGAGAGAGAGGGTATGCCTCTTATCCAGCTGTGGCAGCTTTCACCCAGCTTGGTCTCAGCATTTGTTTGTGTCGCTCCAGGCAGATGAGAGGAGGAAATTGTCCTGTCTATTCAGTGCTAGGACAAATAGGAGCATGGTGAGTTTTTCTTTCCACTTGCTATTCGGAAGAAAAGGTGAAGAGCATGATGAATAGCATGGTTCTGACTCATCTCGAATCCTAAGAAACCCACAGTACATTGTTGTGTTTGCTTTTGATTCGGCCGAGCTTCGCTAAGAAAGGTATACGATTGTGGAAAATGTCTAAGAGAAAAATCACGATGTTTTAAGAGAGGAGCTTAATTTGCTTATGGAGACCAAAGCAACCCTGCTACTGTAGAATGACAAGGGCAGCCCGAGAGCAGGCAGCCTGAGAGCAGGCAGCCTGGGAAACTGGATGATTGCTGCATATGCTGACCCCTCGTTGCAGCTGTAAGCATTCCCCAGCGATAAGGCTTCGGAGTCTGACACTGGTGTTTAACACATCGGGGGTGGGGGTCATATGTATAATTTTACATCTTCTTGAAATCCTGTTTTAAATGAGAGAAGTGAGTGCAACTTTCATTACTTTAGTTTTAGCATTTATACATGTGATTAAAACATTTGTTTACTGTGTACTAGACTTGTTTTTTCTACACATACAAATTATTTCAGCTTGGACAGTCATGTGGCAAGTGTTTAGCAGCTAGTATGATTAGGGGCTACAGTCGAGTGCAGCACTCCACAATTTTTCTGTAGTGTTGGTGATCACATCGGGGCCTCGTGTAAACACGGCAAGGACTCCACGAAATGAGTGCTGTTCCCAGGGCTTCCTTCACTTGTGTGTATCTAATTCTCCGTTGACGGACTCTACAACACATAACATGCTTCTAGCTGTTCCTGATGCTACCGAGTGCGGATGGTGATAAATGCTCAGGGGTCTACATGGTCATGGCGCAGTTTATAAATGATCCTGTGGCCCCATGGTTTCTAGACTCTAGGTATCATGGTCTGTGCTACATGAATGACCCCTGACCTTTCTGTGGCCACTGCTCCTGGACTTCTGGTTTAGGGATCCAGAGGCTGGATGAGGTAGAATCCAGGGCCCAAGTCCCACTATAGTCTCTGTCTACATGCAAGGCTGCTTGGCGCCATGTGCCCTGCAAGGAGGGAAGAATTTCTCTCAAACTACAGCTATGAACCTCAGTCCTACCATCCTACCATTTACCAACAAGCTGCAGCTAGGAAGACCCTTAAAGGGTTGCCAGGTAGAGTAGAGACAATGGATGGGATGGGAGAGGGGTCCCTCCTCACCTCAGAAACAGAAACCATACTTCTCTAAACACATACACACTATTTTTTTAAGTCCTCTGAGAATTCCATACATTTATATAACACATTTTGACCATTTTTACCCCGTTCCCTTTTCTCCTCCTCTTCATGGTTCTGCTGATTCCTTCTTCCCAAGTCTCCTCCACTTTCATATGTTTTGTTTTTATTATTATTTGTGACCCAATGAGTTTAATTAGTTGAATTAGTATGACTATGGATGGGAGATTGTTTATTAGAACATGAAAAACGTACCAGTAGCCACAGCACCGAGGAAAGTGAGTTCCCTTTCCTGCAGCACTATTACCTGTCATCAACTCCTGACAAAGCAAGAGGTATGAGGTTTCATGACCCCTCCTGTAAGCACAGTGGATGGTGGACAGGCTCCATTTGGTGCAAGTCTTTTGTAGGTAATTACAGCTATTGTGAGTTCATGGGTACAATAGCTGTGTCATGCATAGCAGGCAGTGTTTCCCAACACCCCTCCTCATCCTCTGGCTCTTACATTCTTTCTACCACCTTCTGTGAGGCTGAAGCTAAAATGTATTTTCTTCTTTGAAAGGCTCTGCATGTGATTGCATTTGGCTCCACCGTTAAGAAAAACCCAAATCCACAGAGTCATCTCTCTTAGTCAAACTTTACAGCATTTTTGCCTACTGAAGTTCCCCCAAAGAACCTTAGAACTCAGAGTTTCATGATGCTGAGATAGAAACAGACTGCCTGATGACAGCCGGATTGTTCTGGGGACCCACTGCTTAGAAACATTGCTAGCTTCACTCTTGGTCCTCTCAGAGAGGGAGGGGCAGCATCCCTTTTGCTTCTCCCTTCTCTCCCTATTATTTCTACTCAGACAAAGATGCTATAGCTGGAAGGGGAGGCAGGCAAGCAGAGCTGGAAATGATCGTAAGGACTATCTAAAGAATCCTGCTTCTATTACTCCTCCAGGACTTGTAAACAAAAGCAAGAGCAATGAGCATCGCTCACCACTTTTTAAGGCTAGCAATATGCCTGCACCATTCTAAGAGGAAATGTCACATATCTCAACTTTACTGAGGAAGAAATGGAAGGGGGGAGTGAATTTGCAGGCTAAAGACACACGTTTGCCAAGCTATCCTGTAAGAAAAAAGAATGTTGGCCCAGGTCATCTACAACAGACAGTGTAAGAGATTTATAAGTCCATCCAGCATGAATTATTGACCATTTTCCTAGGGCAAAGGTACTGATGAAGCTCAGAGTGGCACTCCTGGGTGTTCCCAGAACAAGGGACCACCGCCATATGCATATGCCACTTTAGACCAGAATTCCTCTTGGAAATTTATTTTGGGTACCAAGTTTAGAGGAAGATAACAGAAAGGTGATGTCCCAATTTCAGGGTAGAGTTTGAATTCAGGGCAATGAAAACTTTGCAACTGGATCTCATCAATTGAGCTGATGGAAAAGTACCCCCTTTTCAAACTGTATTACATACAATAAACTGGGAATTATGGTCAACCATTCCTGCTTGCTTTATTGTTTTAGAAGGCAGAGTTTTACTACTGATGTTGTTCAACTTAAAACCTAGGCTCCAAGGATGCTTGGTGGTATTCATCAACACAAGCAGCAAAGAAGCAGTTCTAGTATTAATGATCTAAGTCTCTACCCTCAGTCATACCAAATCAGAGCAGTAAGTCTACCACATGACTGCACAGTAGAAAAAAAAAACACAGCTAGTAGCAGAGGATGGCCCTCAAAGTATTTTTGGATGGGCACTTGGGAGGGAACAATATTTGTGCCTAAGATTTAAATAAGTAAACCCAGGCAATCCTATACCCCCAAATACACATGCTATTGACTACAAAAGAAAGGAGACACCTGAGAAAAGCATACCTTTTGGACTTTTATGGGTCACAATTTGTCTTTACATGATGTTCAAACAACATTTAGTGACTTCCTGAGTACTGGAGGTACGGCAACAGAAGATCTTGTGCTAGTAAAGTGGAAACCACAGGTAGTCCTTATCTCCCTAGTGACTGATCCCATGCTGGAGACTTTCTGTACAATGAGGGTATCCATGGCAACTTACTAGAATCTACTCTCACCCTAGGGTCCAGACCTTGCTTGTTATGGCAAAAGGTAACTTCTGATGTCCCTAAACTCTTAGGGTCTGGCATTCAGAGGTGACAGGAGGAACATAATATAGCCTGGTCTCATACCATCATTATTTCTCATGCAGGATGAACCCATTGGGAATACAAATAGCCATATTAATATTAGTTGCAGAAACTAGGCATTGGTTTGGAATTATCCTGGGTAGAGGCAGGAGTTTGGAATGAGAGACAAAACATTAACCACCCAGAGCAGAATTCATGCCATTGAGGTACATATAAACACAGTGTGGGGGGGGGAAGTACTACAAGTGGGCAAGAAGCATGTCCTCCCTAGGAGGTTGCCAGGAAACATATTCCTTATTACTTGCATCGACCACTATTTTCTATAGGTACTCTTTACTATTTTTCTCCTTGTCTAAATGGCCAAGGTTAAGGCTACAGTCCTGTGAGTTCTGTTACTTCACAATGTTACCTTGATCCTGTGCCACTATCCTTTGGAATGGGCTGTAACTTCCCTAATTCTGGCCCCTTCCATCTTTGGTATCTGGAAGTTGCCTGCTCCACCAGGCCCCACCTGCATTCTGCTGAGAAGTCAGGTTACTACAGTTTGTTGGACCCTCAATCCTGCCTGCACTTCTCTGCCTTTTTACAATCCAAGTTTTCAGTGTGGTATTCTGTGGAACTGAACACAAAGCTCACCATGGTTTGTGAGGAGTCTATTTTATGTGTATGAGTGTTTGACTACATGTATGTATGTGTACATACTTACACATACAAGCCTGGTGCCTGTAAAGGTCAGAAGAGTGTATTCGCTTGCTCAGATTATAGTTACAGGTAGTCGCTAGCCACCATGTGAGCACTGCGAACCGCAATCATGTCCTCTGTAAGATCAATAAGAGCTCTTAACCACTGAGCCAACCTCTCAGCCCCAGAACCACCATTTCCATTAAGAGAGTCGTTTTCTCTCTAGTCTTGTGACTCATGCACCTGCATCTTCACTAAGTGTGAGCCCCAGCAGGACGGTGATACTGAACAGTTTCCAAACAGTGATTAAGGGAGCACTCATTCTAAAGACCACATGGAGGCCTTTTGTAGAGGGATGATTAAACCAGTGGCCTTGTCTGCAAGGTCTTCAAGAGCTTGCAGAGATTCACAGCTAAACACTGGGATGAGCTCCACATGTCCTGGTGAAGAGAAGGAGGAAGGATTATAGGAGCAAAGGTGAGGGTCAAGATCATGATGGGGGAATCCACAGAGACAGTTGACTGGAGCTTATGGGAGCTCATAGACTCTGGACCCACAGCTGGGGAGCTTGCATAAGATCAAACTAGGCCCTCTGCATGTGGGCGACAGCTGTGTGACTTGGTCTGTTTGTGGGGCCCCTGCCAGTGGGACCAGGATCTATCCCTGGTACATGAGCTGGCTTTTTGGAGCCCACTCCCTAAAGTGGGATGCCTTACTCAGCCTTGATGCAAGGGGGAGGGGCTTGGTCCTACCTCATCTTGATGTGCCAGGCTTTGTTGACTCTTGTGGGAGGCCTTTTTTTTTTTGATGAGTGGATATGAGGTGGAATGGGGTAGGGGAGAGTTGGGGTAGGAAGCGGGAGGAGGGGAGTGGGGGGAAACTGTGGTTGGCATGTAAAATGAATAAAAAAAATTAAGGAAAAGATCTTCTAAAAACCCACTGAGGCTAAGAGGAGAATATGGTGACTTCCCAATATATTTATACATGTACTCATTGAAGTGCTATAGCACAGGAAATATCTGAATAATTGTATCAATATCTGAAAGTTTACAGATGGGCATTCAGGGTAAATGTGCTTCTATAAGAATCACACAATAGTGAAGGCATCCCTATATACTTACTGAAGGGCATACCTGAAGGCTGACCATGACTGCACATCTGTTTAGTGTGACTATGGATGCTCACATTACTTAACAGCATTTTAAATTTGTGAGATGTGAAATACCAATCTAGATGCCTGGTACATTTCAGATACTGTCCACATAAGGTCTGTATCCTCCTTGCTAGGTTATGTCCAGAAAAGGGCTGCTATCTTCAGGTGAAGCCTGCAGGTACTCCACCCACACTGTCTGCTCCCTTAATGATGCTCTTTGGCCTCACCCCACCCCAGTCCCAGCACTTGAGTTCCAATCCCTTCTGACACTACAGATATTGCTTACAAGTCACATGGCAATGCTCTGTATTTCATATTTAAAAATACACACATGATATACCATGGTCTGAGACAGTAATTTTTAGCTGACAAAGTTCTGCCAAAAACCTCCTCCAACCTAGAGTTTTTTATTTCCTGAAAGGAGAGACCTGAGGGAGGCCATCTCTTGAGGGGATAACTTAGTGTATCAGTCAGGATTAGAGATCACAGATACTTTTCTTCTTCACCCAGCTGGCAAGGTGAACAAGGTCAGACAGAGGATGGCGATAGGGACCATTGCTAAGCAAAGCGGTCCAGGGTGATGTGACTACTGAAACTTGTCAAGTGGATCCTGGTGAAAAACCAGACTTTTTCACACCATGCCTAAAAATGAACCACGAATAGAGGAGCACCCTGGTGTAGGCTAGCAATAGTGTTTCAGCCAATTAAGTCCTTGAGGTAATAGGAACAATCCCTTATAAATGCAGAGACTGCATGCATTTGGAAGGCAAGAACACATTCAACCATATGACTGACATAAGGCAATTGTTGTACAATTTAAAATAACAAAGTTTAATTCAAACTGCAGACTTAGAAATTCCTCATGCTCAAAAAGCCAACGAAGAAGTTACTAATTTAAAAATGGCAAAGCATATAATTTTTAAAAAGGATAAAGTCCACAAAACCAATTCATAAAAAGTAAGATCAAATAGTAAACAGATTATATAATCATTTTTACTACCCAAGGACTATGAATTGAAGATACTTGAGATGCTACTTGACACACATGGGATTGGCAAAGCTTAGATGTCTACTAACCACAAACACCAGTGTAGACATGGAATGACAGGATACCATAGATACACAGAGCATCTATTTGATGATATTCCATATAGCCGATGAATTTTCTGATGATCTAATTTCTCCTCTGGAAAATTGTCAATATTAAACAAAAACATATCTGTAGTTTACTTATTATTTCCAGTCCTGAAAATCTGGAATAACCTAAGCCCATTAATATGAAAAAGGATAAATACATGAACAGTATATGAGTTATCAAGGGTGACTTTTAAGTATGCCACAGCTACACAGCTACAGTGCCTTTGGATCCGGTGTCAAGGCACACTAAGCATTCGGATGCATGGCTTACAAACATCTTCATGTCTACACACAGAATGAAGATAGGACTGGAGTTACCAAATTGCTAACTCCAGGGTAGGACACATCTGCGGAAGGCACATAGCACTGGGACATGATCATTATTTGGATCACCCTGACAAAGCCTTCTTCCACTGAACACTAGGAGGTGGGTGTAGGTGGCCCCACCTCCAGCTATTCCATGACTCACCTTAGAATGGAGTTCCCAGAGCCATTTTTCCCCCACGATGGGCTCTTTTGGGGACCAAGTTCTGGAGTTCCAGCTAGGTCCTGGTCGCTGCAGTCCTCCTGGTCGGTAGACCATTTGTCCTTAGATCTCACGCTGTCTTGTTGCGAGTCCAGAGAGATGACATCTGAGGGAGAGCTCATCACCCCTGAGTCCTCGGTTGTATCCTCTGATGCAAAACAGCTGCCCACAGACGCTGTCTCCTCAGCCTCTGGTGGCACCTGTGAGACTCCACCCATGCCGCAGTGGCTGCCAGGCCCCAGGGGCAGGCTCACTGGAGAGGACACACAAAGACAGGTCAACATAGGCCACTCAGGGTGTCATGCTTCCTAACATGGGCAATATCCCTTTGACTTATCTGAAATGTTTGATTCAGGGAGATTTAAGTAAGAAAGACTCTGCCAAACCAATAGCACTCTCTGGAAACATTAACTCTGAAGAGGCCTTATGCGTATGCATAATTGAATATAAACTTTCTCATAAAACTGAGCACTTGATTAATTAGTCTTTTTGTTTATTTATCTTTGTGGTGATGGGGATTTAACCAGGGCATTGCACATGCTAGGCAAGTGCCCAACCAAGAAGCTACATCTTCAAACCCTTAATTAGCCCTTTAAACATGCATTCTCCAGGCAATTATGGTGATTAAATATTCAAACTAGTGATAATGAATGCAATTGTTTGTAGTCTGATTATTGACTTAAAATGACTTCATATATATGCACACACATATACACATATAAGTATATAACAACAAATAATGGAAAAAACAGGGCTATGCACTTGAAAAAGAGCAAGGAGGGGTATATAGCAGTCTTTGGAGGGGGAAAGGAAAGAGAGAAATGAAGTAATTATAATTTCAAAAATTAAAGAAATAATATAAAAATGACTGCCTTACACAAGCAAACAAAAACATCAAGAATAAACAGAAGTAAATCATTCTGGCATGGGGGCCTTCTGACCTGCAGCCTCACAGAATGATACTGGAAATGTGGTCTACATGGTCTGCATGCCCACGGCATTCCTCCTCAACATTTGGCCCTGTCTTCATTTGTAACTTGAGATAATACAAGCTTTTGTGTGAGAGATGAGCTTGGAAGGGAAGGTAAAATTAAAAGGTATCAGAACCCAAGTACGAGTGGTTGATTGATGCCTGTGAGCATTAAGAAGAAACACACAGGGAGATGATGTGCAGAGTTGTGTGTGACCTTCAGCTGACTTTAGAATTTATCTCTATTGAGACCTGGTAGGGAACACTGCAGTCATCCTACTAATTGGAGACACGTTAACTATCCATAGTGAGGATGTCAGAAAGCTCCATGCATAGAGCTGGAGATTGTAGGACTGCAGTTCACCACTCTGGACTAGCTGTACTCTGGGGTTGCAGTTGATTCACAGGTTCTAGATCTAAAGATTCAAGGCTAGAACCAGACCCCGTGTTCCAAATCCAATCGGTTTCCCTTATATAGCCCCTGGACTTGTGATGTTGATGTAGGCTGTAGGTGTGTACAAGTGCACACTCCAATGATATTACTGTGTGAATCACACTCCACATCTCTAAACATCATATCTCAACAGCAACTAACAGCATATAGCCAACAAACCAGAGGAAACTCTCTTCATGTGTTACTTTATGTGAGATTTTCAACAACAACAAAAAAAAAACCATGAAAAAAATGAGTACTTATAAGAATACAAGTTTCACAGAAGAGCTCAAAGCAAGTGGGGACTACAGAGAGGTTGGGAGAGGCCCAAATGCAGAAGGCAATGCACTAAATTTCAGAGCACTGCTGAACAAGAGTTGTTCTGGTTCCTTTTAAGGCTATCCTGGAACTCAGCATTCTCCTGCTTAGCCTCTATAGTGCTGGGATGACCCGTGTGCAGCACTATGCCAAGCTGCAAAACTTAGCAGACTGAAGACTGAAGAAGAAACAGTATCTGTACCCCAGTGGCTAATGTAAACTTGACAGGACCCAGTATCATTTAGGAGACAACTCAGGGCATGTCTGTGAAGGAATCTCTAGACTGAGTTAAGAGCAATAATTGAGGCAGGCAGACCCACTTTAAGTGTGGGTGACATCATTCCATGGGTCAAGGTGCTAGACTGGATAATAAAATCACAACCTGAGAACCAGCATCCATTTCTCTTTTCTGAGTCCTGAAGTGAAAAGATCAGATATTTCATGCTACTGCTGCCATGTTTCCCCCATCACAATGGGCTATATCCTAGAACTGTAAGCCGAAAACAACCATTCCTTCCTCCCTCCCTCCCTGCTGCCTTTTCAGGAATTTAACATGAGAAAAGTAACTAACATACACTGACTTACATAGCCTGTAATTCTTCCTGCCTATGAGTTGGTGACAAGCTTTACCATTCTTCTCTGCTCTTACCATACAGCCCTTCAATTAGCTCCTATGTCACTTACTCCAGACAGCAATCCCTACTTAGAACTCTGATTCTCTGAAGCTATCCAGTCAGACTCCACGGAGAGAGTCTGCTAGCTGCCATTCATTTCTCCCTTACCCTGACTTTCTTGTTGCTCTTTTTGGTCCTAAGAATCAAACTCAGGTCCTCGTGCTTGTGTAACAAACATTTTACTGATTAACTGAACTGTTTTTTTTTATTATTTGACATTTTTAATACATGTACAAATGATGAAAATGCATCTATAAAATCATCAACCAAAATACATGTATAAAAATTAGACCATTACTCTTAGTCCTCTACGTGTTCATTTATATGTGACTTTCACAGAGTCATCGGGGAAAAATACCAAACCCTAAATATCAATTTCTTCAATCCTTAATTGCTGATGATTCAGTTTATAAATTTTTTTCAAATCTAGTATGGTACAAAAATGACAAACATTCATTTGGAATGACATTTTGAATCTCAATCACTGTTGGGGGTCCCTGCTGTGGTCCAAGGCTCCCGTGTGATGTTGCATAGCAACACTGAATAGCAGCTCCCAGTTAGTCACAGGCTACGCAAGTAAACCATGGATACTCAGCATCATATTGTGTTAGACAAGCTAGAAGGCTTGAAGGTCAGATTTAACAAACCCATTTCAACTTCTAATACTTCAAATTTCCTTATGTTCCTCAAGATGAAATACCATCCATCAAGAAGAATCTAAACTTACAATGGATTCATTTTTCTCATTGTTTTGATCAATAGAGAGAAAATGTTACATAATATTCTTTTGTCACTAGTCATCAAGAAAGGAGAGTCCTCAAGAGTTGATTTCACAATTGATGTTTGTCCTTCATTTCAACCTACACTGTCTTCGTTCTTTGTGCTGAATGTCCTGGGAACAAAGAGAAAATAAGGCAAGTGCTTCTGGCAGAGCGATGAAAATTCACACGACACATTTCAAAATGATTTTTATGTATCTTCAGAATAATTCTAAACAACCACGCTCCTCTTTCCTTTTTAAAGCAACACTTGAAAATTACCATCTTGAATTCAAGCGATTACAACAAGTTGCAGCAATTCCACTGGATTATAAACATCAGTGCTTTCATATAAATGTTTCACTAATTAAAAATTGCAACCCAAAGATTCAAGAAGCTACTAACTATATTTTCATGATCAGCACCTTCCGTAGAAAAATGAACAAAAAATTCCTTCTCTAATAGGCAAAGCTTTAGGCCACATCTATTCCTCCTTGAATTAATTCCTACTGCATAGCCCAATAAAATCTATCTTAACTGAATATAGTTTTTGTTCAAGATATATTTTAAACACATATTCTGTAAAAATATGCTTATAGATGAAAGATACATTTTATACATTTTATATCTTTTCACTGTAAGGCAATATTATTCAATTCTTTTTTGTCTAGTAAGATATAGCCCCAGTGATTAGCAGTCAGGAAAACCAGCATAACTATCTCTTTTTTTTCCTGTGATGCTAGGCATCAACTTCAGGGTCTTTTATATTTTAGAGAAGCAACCTACCACTGGCATACACCCCAGCTACACAAACACACTAAAAATGTTGACATTTATTAAACAAAATGATAAAATGCTGCAAATGAATCAAATCAAATTGAGGCTTTTTCTCTCCCATCCATTGCTTAGAAATGTCTGGAGTCCTAACTGTTAAAATGAGGCAGTTTAGCATAAATTCAATTCATAACTTTCATTTTTTATCAGAGACAAGGGCCAAAAAAAAAAAAGGCAGAGGTGAAAGAAGGAAATTATCTGATGGCTACATCATTCCACTCAATTTTAAAAAGCTCTTCTTATTTTATATGCCAAAAATAATGGACCTGTCACAAAAATTATGCTTAATGATCTATAATTGGGCAGCATTGTTATCATATCATCACAGTCCTTTAGAAACCTGGTAGGAGAGGAGAACTGGAAAATGCCTGATATTCAGAAGGATTTGTCATCACTAATGTTCTACTGCAAGAAACTGCACCCTAGTGAGGTTCTCCATGGTTAAGGAGAATGTCTGTAATGTAAGGGAGAAGAGCCTTTGCAATGCCTGGATCTGGGAAGGAGACATGGAATGATGCTAGAGTTTTCAATATGGCAGTTCTCGAAAAGGTAGAGAACACCTAGCGAAGGCGCCTATGGAAGTCCTGGAGATCTCCAGTAGAAATATATGACTGGTTAAAGCTACATCTAAGCACAGTGCTGCAGCTGAGAGATCTGAGGTGATGAAGTCCATGGTTCTCTGTGTCAGGAAATGTAGGGAATGGAACAGTCATTCTAGTTGGGGGGACAGTCATGAAGCTGACTACTAAAGCAGGTTTTGGAACAAGCTTGTTGGAAGGTAGAGATGAGTAGTCTGATGAGAAGTGGACAGACCACAGGCATCTTGGGAAGTGCTGGGTGTTGCTGAGTGGCCAGGGTTGCAGTGTCTCATGTACACAGGGCTCAGCATACATGGCTGTATGTGCACACGTGTGCAAATATTCTGGGGTGGCTACCAGAGGTGGGTTTAAGATTAATCTCTGAGAGACCCTCTGCTACCAGTGCTACATGGATAGTGCTGTGTTCTCTTTCCTTCTCACCAGTTCTCACTGTTCTCATGAAGTGAAGTTGACCTATTACTCTTCAAAATCATATCTTCTTTATTTTGATAGAAACTGTTAATGTCCTTGTCAATTAATTTATCCAGGCCTCTGAAGACCATCCCATGGTGAAGGTAGCAAGTATAGGAAACTCAGCATAGACCATGGTATGTTGAGGAAGAAAAGATGATGAAGACTTGGAAAGCAAGAACGAACGAGAGAGAGAGAGAGAGAGAGAGAGAGAGAGAGAGAGAGAGAGAGAGAGAGAGAGAGAGAGAGAGAGAGAGAGCTGGTTATATTGAGTCAAATATTTTATTCTTTGCATCAATCTATCCTTATTCCTTCAGAGCATGAAATATGTCTAGCGCTAGAATTCTAATGTACCTATTAGAATCTCAGCCCGAGGAAGCACAGACTTACTTCATTATAAAACAGAGCTACGTTTTGTAGCCCAGTTTTCATTTTATGGGTGAGTCCATTGCTCCCATCCAACCCTGGCCACAGAAGGTGCTAAAAGATGAACCAAACATGGCCAATGTGAAAAGAGTGACTAGTCCAGTGGCGGATGTGTGTTTGAAATTGGGTGTATTAAATCTTCTCATAACCTCTCCATCGGAGCTACTAAGGAAGCTGGTTCCATTTATCCAGGACAGACAAAGTGGGAGTGAGTTCTAGGTAAGTGCTGGCCGTGTTAACTGCCACATGCTTTCCCCACTAGTTGGAAACAAGCACAGACTAAGAAAAAATTCAGTTCGTGCACGGAACTATCATACATATGGTAAAGACTGCTCTTATAGAACTTCAAGTGATAGAAGCTAAACACATACACACACACACACACACACACACACACACACATTCTGATTAAGTCATTCAAAATATAGCTGTTTCTTAGAATGAAAGACTTCTATTTAATACCTGTTTACTTTTCTCGGACTGAAGACACACATATTCTTCATGATGATGCTTCTACTGTAGAAAGCTTTGTTTTCAGAGTCATCTGACTCATGCCTTACCTTTCCTAGACGTACTCACTTGTATCACACATGAGTATAATCCAATTTAGGATGTGCTTGAGTAAACCTGGAGACCACGTTGGCAGCCTTCCTTTGTCAGACAGTGAGTTTACCAACTCATTACCTCAATTCTGTGTATGGAGCAATCGCAGTATGTCCTAGAGGCAAATCTTCCTTCCTGGCTTTTCTCTTTTTAGCACCTTGCCCAGTACATAAGAATCAGTGTGCTAATATGATTTGTTTATACAATCTACGTGTAGAAGGTTGTAAAACTTTCCTTCTTAACATGTGGGCATCAAAACTTTGACCAAAAGGTTTCTATGTGTATATGTTTTGAAGGATGGATATATAATTACCATGAATGTTTTTTTTAAATTTATTTTAAACTTTATTATAAAAATTTTCAAATAAAACCAGTCACACAACAAAATTAACCAGATCAGATCCAAATGCCATGCAACTCAATAAACTTCTATTTAGTTAGAGTAGTTGTTCCAAATGGGAGCTGTGCAGCTTCACACTGGATTTTATACTTTCACTAGCAAATTTATTTTTATGGACTTATTTATTACCCAAAAGGGAAAATTTACACAGCTATATCTAGAAAACAATTAGCTTATATCCTCTTTCACAACTCATGTTTATTGCCTGCATTTGGTCCTTACCGATCCCCTAATATGTAGCCTTTCTTGTTCTCCTTTCTGCCTGTTATACAGTACCCCCACACATTTGGTTACATGTTCATCTATATTATTGGATAGAATCTGCACATGAGTGAGAATATGCTTTTTCCTTTCTGGAATTATGTGACCTTGTTTAATAGTATTCATTCTAAGTCCATACATTTTCATGAAAATTTTGTCATTATCATTTTTTTAGAGCTGAGCCTTTATTATCAATTCTCTGCTATAGAGAATAAAGCAACTATGAACATAAACACAGGGATAAAAATGGCTCTATTGTAAGGAGTTCCAGGTGTAGGTACAGGAGTGGGACAGCGGGGTCACATGGTAGTTCTAATTTTAAATTTAGAGAAATCTCCAAAGTTATTTCTACAATGGCTATATTAACTTACACTTCTCCGCACAAAGCAGTGACTAAGGGGGTCTCTCTCTCTCTCCTCTCCATATTTCCATTGTCAGATTGTGATGATGTCATTCTGACTGGAGTGACGTGGGTATCTATAAAGTAGGTCTTATTTATATTTCCCTGATGGGTTTGGATGTTGAACACTTCTAAAAAGAGTTATTGGCCATTTGATTTTTTCTTTTTTTTCTTTTTTTTTAATTTTGAGAGATATCTACTACTCACTTCATTTGCCCATTCGTTTGTTGCAGTTTTGTTTCCTTGATATTTAATTCTGAATTAAGGATATTGACCTTTTGTCTGGACTGTAGCTGGTGAGGATTTTCTCCCATGCCATAGACTGCCTGGTCCTTTGCTGTAATAGATCTTCTTTCTTTCATATAGTCTCATCTATTGATAGTTGGGGCTAGTAATTGCTAGTTCTTGTATTGGTGTCCTATTTAAAAGTTCTTACCTACCCTAAGTGTGTATGTTTTGAAGGATGAATACATAATTTTCATGAATGTTTTGATAAACATTTGTCTATTTTTTAACAATAGTTTAATTCTGTTTTATGCATTGGATAATATACTAAAATTTTCTAAAGTTATTAATAAAGCTTTAAGGTTCTGCATCATTTCTTAAGGTCTAAGTAACTTTATTTTCTTTAGAGTCAACTCCTTCGATCAATCAGTCTCTTATGCATTTAAAAAGTGGTCTGGCTCATGTGGTGGAACACTCCTTTAGTCCTAGCACTTGTGAGGTAAAGGAAGGAAGATTTTTTTTTTTTTTTGTCGGTATAAGGCCAGTCTGGTCTACATAGCGAGTTCGAGGTCAGTTGGGGCTACAAAGTGAGATCCTACCTTAGAAATAAAGAAAAAAAACTACAAATAAAATGGTCTGGCAACTCTTGGCTGTCTTTTATGTGTTTCAGTGAGGGTGGCAGCATGGGAGGAAGTAGGTTTCCTTGGTACTCAAGAATTTCAGTGTTTCCTTACTTTGGTACAAAACGTCTAAAGACAGCAGTCCTAGATGTGGCACATGAACCCACATTGGACTAACTAGACTTCTACTGTGCTGAAAGACAGTTTGACTTCTTGAGGTGAACAATACATTGATATAGGTAGCTGGGTTTCTACCTACAGTAGCCACAGTGTTGGTGTTGGTAGCCAGTGCTTGAACGCAGGTCTCATTAAATAAGGGTTCCATTTCTTTTCACAGGCTGTCCTTCTTGGGTTTTTTCATTTTGTTTTGTCAACTAGACAGAAGCTGAGTTATCTTTGAAGAACCTCAATTAAGAAAATGCTTCCATCAGATTGCCTAAATGCAAGTCAGCCTTGCATTTTCTTGGTTAATGATTGATGGGGGGGGCAGCTCTCTGTGGATGATGCTATTCCTAGGCTGATGACCCTGTGTTATATAAGAAGACAGGGTAAGCAAACCATGAGTATCCAGCTAGTAACAGTATTCTCCCACGGTTTCTGCTTCAATTCCTGTTTCCAGAGACCTGCCTTGAATTCCTGCCATGACACACTTCAGTGATAGAGCATGACACGAGAATTGTAGGATGAAATAAACTTCTGCCTCCTCAAGTTGCTTTAGATTATAGTATTTTATCAAAGCAATAGACATCCTAACTAGGACACATATCTTCTTTAGCATACAGCCAAACAGGATTCCTTTTTGGTGGTAATGTCATGGCTTTGAGAGTCACCTACAATATTTGAGTATTGACTAATTACTATGAGGGAGAGATCAGGTCAACACTGATATATTTAAAAGCCTCATCAAAGAACTGGGTCTTTGCACTCTGTATTGTTCAAGTGGCTGGCACTTATTTATCTTCTGTTTAATTCTCAACTCCTTCAGTGCAGATACCATGATTCCAATTCTGCAAATTGCACAAGAAGCTCAGAGCTAGAGAGATGGGTCAGCAGGTAAAGACACATGCTGTCAAGCTTGAGAACCTTAGTTTGACTCCCAAGACCTGTATAGTAGAAGGAGAGAACTGATTCTTGAAGCTTTCCCTAGACCTCTACATGTGTGCTATAGCATGCAGCCCCTACTCATGAATACAGAGAAAATAACAAAATGGATGTAACATTTTAAAAGTTCAATTAACAAATTATTTTATCTACCCTCAAGAGTACATGTAACAGAAACACTCTGCTAGGCTCAGAAAATGGGCAAACACATTAAAAAAAAATCACAAAAGTTCACTTAGGCAAGTTTTCAATCAAGCAGCTTCTTTCACCAAGAAAATATACTCAGAACTTTACCAGAATATTTGCATTTATTTTTTAAAGCTGGATGTTCTTTTAAATTCAATGGACAAATTCTATTCACATATACCCAAGGTTTTCAAAGTATTTGAAAGTATTTTTTAATAAAAATGTTTCAACTCTTTAAGTACTTCTGTGGCCTCGCCTCTGAATGGAACAGGAAGACTGGGAGTGGAGGGCAGTTGCTGCTGCCAAGAACCAAAGGGAGCCTTCGTTTCCACTGTCAAAATAGAAACCCTGTCTCCAGGTCGTCTAGTGTATGAAAACTACGTGACTTTTATTTAATCAACACCTCAGAAAACAGACCTTTGGGACTTGCCAAGTTGCTAAGGAGTTCAATTTGGAAGTAAGTGACTGCGACTCAGGTTTGTCACAGAGCAGGTGAGTCATCTGCCCAAGGACAAGGCAATCTATGAAAAACACTGCACTTTAAGTTTCTCCATGGTCTATCTCTCATCATTAGGGCTTGAGGGATAGTATTTGGGGCCCAGGTATACATAGTTTCCCATAATACACCACAGAACTACCACTTCTGACCTCAATTTAATATAAAATCAGCCAAATAGAGAATATTTTTGCATGTTATATTGAACTGTTAAAATATTCCTATCCAAGATTTTTCTAGGCTTGAATAATGCTTATAATTCCTTTTAACATTCACTGTTATTTAGAAATAAAACAGATTTTCCCAATAGAAGAAGAAAAGGAGTCAGACAACCCTCTCCCAAACATTATGCACCTTTGGGTGTCCTCTGAACCATCCTTGCCTGTCCTTTGAGATGGAAGGTCTAGAACTGAAAAAACAAGGGGCCCCTGGGGGCTGGGTACCCCCTAGTGAGGAGGCCTCTTTCTACTGCCACTTCATGAAGTTAAATTTATGATGAAACAAGGGATAACTGACACGCGCAGTAAGTGGGTGCATACTATTGGTTAAAATGTGAGACTCTGGGCATCAAAACCTAATCATCTGTATGACTAAGGACATGCAGTACTGTGAGTCACCTTACACAGCTCAGAAAAGACGACAAGTGACCTGCAATGTCACTGTGAAATGGACATCTCAGAGGCTCTCATCCATGGGCCTACGTGGCCTCTCATGATCCTGAGAGTCCCATCCGGCATCAGGCCAGTCACCCCCTCATCTTCACACCTCCACCCCCCCTTTTAGTTGTACTGAAAGTGAAGGCCAATCATTACAGATGAATCTGCCACTGTGCATCTATAACAAAACCCTTCATTTGGTTTTTCAAAAACAAATTAAAATGCAAGGTGATGGCTGTTTTCTTTTAACATAGATTACATTTTTTTACCTGTTCCTTTTATTTTCATATTGATGGCTTCTTAAGTATTACTATTTATAAGTCTATCAAATGCAAGGAGCTTTCAAGCTGTTCAGTAGAATAAGTACAAGATGTTCTAGCTTCTGTCTTAGATTCGGACCACATTATAAACCTATTACTGAACAGAGCCATGCAGTTGACTTTTGCCACCTGCGTGAAGGTGCAAAAGGGGCTATGAAGTTCCAGATCAATTGAGATTATTACATTACTTTTCTCCTTCTTTTGACTGGCTGGCCTAGAGGTGAGTGACTTCCTGAATTCTGGTCTCCATGGCATTCTCCTGATCTAGTGGCGGATTGTCTTTGCTCTAGCTCTAGAATCTCTTGAGGTCCCTTCTCCTATGTTGCTTGAGTGGCTCTGGGTCTGCACCCCATCACAGAACCCTAGGTAATGGAGACTGGTGTTACTCTCAAGGAGTCCAAGGGATATCAGCATCCACATCCTTTCTTATGTTTTCTTTTCACCGGATGCAATAGAAGCAAAATGGAACTTACCCTTTCCTTAAAACTTTCCATTTCCAGCTATCAGACCACTATAGGTGTCAGTGTGGGGCCTACCAACACTTTAATTTTGGATATCTGTCCTCAAGGTCTCAGAGGCAATGTATGCTCATTATTCTACCCCCTTCCCTCAAAATATGGTTGCCATTGTGGTGTCATGAAGAGACATATAAGAGCAAGCAGGCTGCAGGGAGATTAAGGGATGCTTAATGTCTGTTAAAGCCTAGGTCTCTGAGGATTACCCATCGCACATCACCGCCCACAGCTGCAGCCTCAGGCAGCTTAGCTAGCCAGCTTATTATTTTGCCTTCTTATTTGTGTACATCGCCTAAAGTTTGGGACAACAGACTAGCACAAACTGTGAAAATGATTTATTCACACTGCTGCCTGGGTCTGTACTCATGAATAAAAGCATATATATTTAATATGGAAAACCACGTTGACAGGTGTTGCCTTCAAGACAAGTTCCCTCCTAAACAGTGTCAGAGATCCCCAAAATAAAAACATACCATAAAATACACGAAGAAAATCTAAGTGACTAATATTTATGCTCATATAATGTGTTCTTCTATAACACACACATACCCTGCAAAATTACCATCCCAAGGCCACGCAATCCCAGAGAGTGGTTAGCGTACAGACCATGAAAAGTCACACCGTGATTTTCCCACGGAGCCCTCTTGCCACTCCAGCAGGCTTGGTGATGTGTATCTGCTTGTAAGGGTGACAAGATCAGCATCTTGAGCCCATCATTGGGGAAACTTGTATAGAATGTTTCTAGCTCTATTCCCAAGTCAACAGACTGCACAGCCAGTAAATTAAACGTTTCATACACAAACCACCTGTCTAACGCACAATTATGGTGGACCAAAATAACTCAGCGTTATTGGTCAGAAAACACCTCACCTCAGCAAAACTACCATCCCCAAAATAACCTGCATGGATTGCTGAGGTCCAGCCCCAAGTTTTCAAGGTCAGTCCTTAGGGACTTGCGGCATCCCTCACTTTCCTCAAAGGAAAGTATGGTGCACTATCACCAAATTTTACCTGGTTATGTTTCTATTAGGATTTTTTTTTTGGTCTTAAAGTAAGTATTTTACCCCTCTGGATTAGAAAATCAAGAAAATAATAACAATTGGTGGAGTAAAATCACTCATCCACACTCATCCTTAGGATAATCATGGTGATTACATTTGGTTGCTTTACTTCTGGTCTGTTTTTTTAAAGGACACATACATAAGAAAATTTTATAATGTATGAAGAAAATTTGATATATAAACCCACAATAGATATATCCACTCACTCTACATTCAATGGTCTCAAGGCAGTATTTTTGCACTATTTTTTGTGTCAGTGATGGACTCAAGCTTACAGAAATTGACCAATTGTCCCTGTTTCTTGACATCCTGGTAGAACTGTGGTCTTTTGGAGACGCAGATAGCACTGAGGTAGAATAAGATGTTGAGCACAACTCTTAGAGCATCCAATATATGATGCTCTCCTCCCCATAGCTGGGATTCAAGGGGTGGAACTGAAGTGGTATCATCTACCATCATTCCCGAATTACCCACTAACAAAATTTCTGCTTCCTGATCTCTCATACCTTTGTTCTGCAGGCTTAAGGTTCTTCATCCTAGAGTTCTATGAGTAGACACAACAATAATTTCACTGAACTGAAATTTAAGACTGCTCACACCATCACTCTGGCTCTTCATATCTTTGAAGGCTAAGAAACAGTGAGGATGGTGCTAGGGTGACTAATCCAGACTACCCACGGGAAACTGGACTGGACCTCATAAGAAAAGTAGGAGACAAAATCTCTCTAGAACACAGGCTGTCCCTTAGGGCAATTCTCAGAATTACAATGTCCTATGATTAAGGTCAATGGAAAACTATCCTAATCCATTCCAGGCAGGTTTGGGTTATTTCACTAAATAATCCACCAAAACCAGTCTAGGCTCTTAATAAAGGTCAAGAAGGGCTATAGAATGAAGGTGGATGCTGGAAATACCAGTTCATGCCATGAACAATGTTAGAGAAACGTCTACAATCACACTTCTTAGGAACATGCTTCTAGACATACACAAATTATGTAAAAATGTATCACTTTCTTCTGGTCTTCTTTCCTTACCATGTACTGTCACTGACATTTTATGTCAGTGTGTAAATATTATTAATTTTACTCCAGGAAAGAGTGAGACACATCTCAAAGGTGTCACTGCCCCTAGAGGAAGGAAGGACTAAGGTTTCGATATTGTGCAGTAGAGCTGCATTGTGTTACTTGATTTCATGACCTTGTCTGTATCTATTTGTGGAGATCGAGTGTGGTTTAAAGACATCCATGTGGTCCAGCTGATGAGAGGAGGGGTGAGCTCCTGACAACTATTTACATGTCATCTGATGAGTCCAAGTAAACAACGTATTTCTGAGGTATAGAACATTAGCATTTTAACTATTACAGAGTAGAAGAAAAGGAGGATTTAGTGAATTCAGCATTCAATCTGCTCAGGGCAAAAGACAATACACTGCTCTGTTTGCCTGGGGACTTCCAGGTCTCATCACCTTCAGAGCTCCTGCTTTGAGGCCCTTTACACTCAAACTGACTCACATCTCTGGTGTTCTTGAGGCTGTTGCCCGCTGATGGCAGATAGTAGGGTTTTCTGGTCTCCAGTTACACATGAACCAGTCTCTATTTTAATTCAGCTTCTCCCGAAATAGTGAGTGTGTAAAATACATGCAGGTATTTCTATGTATCCACAAGCCTCATGAATAAAGCATTATTATATTATTAAAGCACTTGAGACTGAACATGTATAGACCGTTTTCTTGTCATTTCCTTTAAACAACACAGCCATCCATATAGTACTTACATTATATTGAGTAGTGTAAGTAATCTAGAGATAATTTAAACTATTTATGAGAGGGTTATGTAGGTGACATGCAAATACTATACCACTTCACATAAGGAACCTCGGCATCCAGTGTTCTCTGTGAATACTTGTGTGACTGCCTAAGTCATTAGGGCTAAACAGTAGTCAGGGTTAATATATCCCTATTTCATAAAAACTGTATTATGCTCCTCATGCTTTGAAGTTGTTCAGAAAACAAATTACACAATTAGCAATGGTGTGATTCCTCCCAAATCAGCTTTCCCAGGGTGCAACCCTAACTGCATATCCAGCATGACTGTTTGGAGCAGCCTCCCTGTTTCCCTCCCGTCCTGCCTCTTTCATCTGTCCCATGTGAGGTGCAGGAGTCACAGCCATGGCAACATGCTTGAGAGCTCAACTGCCTCTCTGTAGCTTGGGGAATCAGCTACTCTGGCCAGACACTGGTGGACGGTGTAGCAGTAGGGCTGGCTCAGGCTTAACTTTTAGGCTTTGTGACCAGCACTGGGCCTGCCTGTAGGGACCAGGAGAGAAGCTTCCAATTAATGTCAGTGTGTCTCTGAAGTGGCAAGAAGCATCCACTCGAAGCATCTCAATTAAACACTGGCTGCAGTGCTTCCAGGGGATACCAGGGCTAATTTATTCCTGTGTTTTGTTGCTGCATAGAAAGACTGGTACTTGCTCATGGGCGCTAAGACAGCTGGGAATGTTCTACAGTACAAAGAAAAGTGGGTACAGACAAGTGCCACTCTTTAGCTCCTATCTGCCAAGGACATGCTATCCAGAATTCACAGTCAAAGTGGGAGTGGGTGGTTGGGACATCAGGTTCTCTGAGAAGTGGCAGGAGCTCCCCAGGTGCAAGGCATTCATTTTGAAGAGCAGTTAAAGATACTCTAAGATTTCTCTCAAAGGAGACATGCAAAGACAACATCTTAAGAAAAAAAGAGAAAAGCAATTTTGCTCCATATTCAAAAATGAAGTTTTATTGGGGCTTACTTCATAACATGATCAACATTTTTCTTCTGACTTTTTTTGTTGTTGTCTACAGTGAGGACTTGGGTTGCTTACTCTTTCTAGTTTGCAGAAATCTGAGAACAGAATTGAAAGAGATCTTGGGACATCTGTGAGAGACAGGCTAGGGGACAGGAGTGTTGGGGCTCAGAGGATATAGAGAGTGCCAGTAGCCTCTTACGAGACATAGGCATTGCTATATCCTAACACTGTCACAGAGACAAGCTGGTGTTGCCTTGCCTCTTTATCTCATAAGAAGCAAAAACGTCTAAATTTTAATGTATAATTTCTTGCATCTTATATTATAGCCATTTTCATACTAATTATGATTTGTTCAGTGCTGATTGTTGTTCTAAATGTCTGTGCATTTATTTGCTTATGTAATTCTCAAAAGCAGCCTTTTCCCCCATAGAAACTCTGGAAGAGAGCGATTAAATTGCTTGAGATTATCCAATAACAGAGTTAAAAGGTTAGTCCAACTAGTATGACTCTAGCCTGCTTGCCTATCTGGAGAGACTCCAGTAGACACAGCTGGGGTTGCTCAGCATCATTTCTAAGTCTCCTGTTTGGAGAAACAGCTTAGTTTTCCAGCACAGGGGTCCTAGTGACCCAATCCAATCTTACTGTCCTTGCTATTGCTTGGTCACTGCATTCTGGTCTAAAAGAACAGCTGCATGGATCAGTCACCCTGACTCTGGAGCTCTCATGAGACTTACTTTGGGTTAAGAGAGCTAGCTCCACCTCTAGAGTCACAGTTCCTGGAAGTGGCTGAGACAAAAGGCATACTGAGTGACATTCCAGCAACCCATCTCTGGATCTGTTATGAAAAGCAATGGAAGCATGGCTCTGAAGAGCTATTTGTACATCGATGTTCCCCGGAGTTATTTCTGATGAGAAGTGTAAACAAATTGCATATCTGTAAATGGATGAATGAAGAAAGATAACATGGCAGATACAAACAATGGGAGTGGTTGAGTCTTCATAAGGAAGGCAGTTCTGCTTTATGTTACCATATGAACGATTCTTGAGGGTGTTATGCTAAGGGCAATGAGTCGTTGGCAGAAAGACAAATGCTATGTGGCTCCATTTACATGAAGTACCCCGAGCATCACATTCTTTAAAACAGAAGGTGGGACTGTGGTTGGCAGAGGTTGGGGAAAAGGGCAAAACAGACGTTAACGGATGTAGAATGAAGCTCCAGAGACTGCGAAGACCTGGAGGTCTGCTGCACAGCCGTGTGACTATCTCAACACTACAGGACCATGCACTGGAAAATACCTAATGTTACACATTTTGTGTCATTTCTTAAAGTTATAATTAAGAGCTACTAACTGATTCAGCAGTTTACTCGAACAATTTAAGATGCCTTGCATAGGTCACACAAAAACAAGTCTAAGCAAAACACAGAGGCTGCCAGGCTCTGGAGCAGGGTCTCCAGGGCCCTTTTGCCTGAGAAGTCTGCAACACAATCTGTGGCTAATGGTTAATATCTTGGCTCAGTTTCCTCAGAAGTCCTGTTAGCTGGCAGAAACTGGTGACAGTGTGGTAACCTTTAAGATGGATAGAATTCATTACAGTAGAGGAGTGTGAGTAACTGATTTCAGGAGAACATTTGGAGGTTTATAAATATGAAGCATATTTACAATGTTCTGCAAAAGACAGGAGAAATAGGAAGTAACGGTTGAGATAACTATGAAGCATCTGTAAAACCCAAAGTTCAAATGCAACCAAGACCCAAGATAAGTTTCAACCGTGGTGTGTGTGTGTGTGTGTGTGTGTGTGTGTGTGTGTGTGTGCACGAGCACACAGGTGCATGTGAATTCACAAATGCTTGATAGATGCAAATGGAGGCTGAGAGGTACATGGGGCAATGGGGTGGCATAAGCAGAGCAGCCTCTGATGACAGTATGGTGTAGGGCATGCTGATTGTTTCTGGAAGCTTGTCCTGGGATTGACAGGTTTTCTCTGATAGTCAGTGGAGAACTCAGTGTTATCAGAATTGCAGACATTCTATAAACTGTCAAAGAGGATGAAATTAGTCAGAGTAAAGGCAGGAAAATGGCTATTTCAGGGACAGGGCATCATAGACCATGCATGACAAATGTGGGCAAGATCAGCACAGCTAGTATCTGGAGAGTGGCAAGGTACTGACATGGAATAGGGTCCAGGCCCTACAGTCGGGGTCTAGTACTGTTCCAAGATTACACATGGGTACATCACACTCTCTGCAGCCTCTACTGTCTCCTTAGCAACCACAGAAAGATGACAGCAATTGTTATGGTCCAAAATTTGTTCTAAAATCCCACAGCTGCAGCAAATTCAGAATAGGACATTATGTGGAAAAGGTCTTTAAAAAGGAGTGAAAAAGTCAGGGTAGGCCTCATGGGGTGATACAGTATGAGTAGCATTCTTAAAAAAATGAGGAGACCAGAGCCCAAAACATAGAAGAAAGAGCTATGAGGGCAAAGAGACAAAATGTCATCCATGAGCCAATGAGACAGCCTCCTGAAGAACCAACCCTACTGACATCCCGATCATAGACTTCCAGCCTTCAAAGCTGGGGGAGCATGCACGGCTTAAGTTGCCAGTGTGCTATGATGTCATAGCAGCTCCAGCAAGGCAGAAGACCATTGTGCGGTATGGCTCTGGAGAAGAATCTAGCACAATCTCATCTTGAGAGGTGTCCACATGTGGGAAACTATGTGAGCCTAGTGCCTTGGCTCATTTCTGTACTTGCTTTTGGCTGGAGTTTTAACACAGCGCAGCTGGTGGCGGTGGACTTAAGAGCTTCAAATATGCACACTACCACTGCCCGTCGCTGCCATCCTCTGCATCTAAGAGGGGAGAGTCAGAGTGGATGCACAACACCTGGCCACTCACTAGCAGACATGGTAAAGGGGAAACAGACACAAGATCAGTGTGTGGGACCCAGCTGGCAAGAAACAAGGCTTGCCTTAAGTGAGCGTTAACTTGTCTTTTGGCTGAGACAAGTTACTTATCTTTGTGCCAAAGTTTTCTTATTTGTAAACTGAGGATGTTAACAGCAGCGCTGCTTGCTAGGGTTGTAGTAAAGAATTAGCCCATAACCTGTAGTTACTTTTATCTCACACCTTTACCCTATAAAGGGTGAATCCATGGAGCACAAAACACTGCCCATTTCCAGCAGGGTTCTTTCTGTAGACCCACCATAGGCTGCCCTCTCTGTGTCAGGCGATCCCCAGACAACACAGCCAAGGGATGCAGACGTAAAGATGAATGATGAAATGCGCATACCAATATGGCGGCAGGAGATTCTGGCCCCACCCAAAGCTGTATAACTCTCCATTTTAGCCATTTGATCATGTTCTCCTCAATTTTAAAATCTCCTTTCAGTGGCAAATTAGGAACAATGGTGGTCTGATATAAGGCGTAATATTTTCCTACATATTTCAGCACATGGTCCCTGGTTCGAGGCACTCCTTTAAAAGCTTATGGCACTTTAGGAGGCGGAGCCTCCCTGGAGGAAACTCTCATTAGGGCTGATCCTTGGTGTTCTGTAGCTGACTCTGCTTCCTTCCACTCTTTGCATCCTAATCACAGAAGCAATGTTAGACTAGTGCCTCATGCATGTGCTCTGCTACCATGGACCATTCCCCTCTCAAGATGTGCTCCAAAATAAAAGCTTCCTCTCCTTACCTTCTCCAAGGAGTGGACGAGGGGTGGGGTGGGAGCAAGGTGTGGGGAGCTGGGGGAGGGGAGGGAATAGGAACTGGGATACGTATGTAAAATGGGAAACTATTGTTTTAAAAAAATAAATAAATAAAATTAAAAAAAAGAACAAAATAAAGGCTTCCTCCTTTAAATGCCTTTTTTGTTGGGTATCTGGTCACAGCAGTAAGGGACCTGAAATAGACAACAAAGGGGGCCAACAATGATTTCTGGGAAAGCGAAGTGAACAGCGTCACCGTTCTTACAAAGCCAAACACAGGTTCATGAATATCGTGTGTGAGGTGAACTGGCATCCACAAACTAATAATATCACATATTATACTAACCTCATATATTGACATGTAACACATAAAATGCACTTATGTCTTTATATGTATTATGAATATATAGAGAGATAAATAGATATAGTGTGCCTACAACAATGATGTATTACATGCATGTATATGGTATGAATACCCATGTGTGTTGTGTGTGCATATCCATGTGTTTACAATGTGTACCAGTGTGTTTCTACATTATGCATGTGTCTATGTATACATTATACAGAGATACAGTGAATAAGCATGCATACCCCAACAATGCACACACATGTATATATGCACACATACATAATGTTCCCAGATACATGATCTATTATTCACCCCAGCCACAGCAGATGGAGAATCTACCAAGCTGAGTACAGGCCTTTCCTTAATTGTGTGATTTTAGGCAAATCAGTTGATTCTTTTGGCTTCACTTTCTTCTTTGTGTGACTAGAGAGGGATCAGCTTTAAGACTGTAGTCACCAAGCCTGCTTGTTCTGTGCGACTGGCTGCAACATAATACTGGCATAAAAGCAAAGCCCTGGTGTTTAGTTTTTGTATCTTTGTTTCCATTCTGCAGAGCCGTCCATCAATGGGATAACTAGAGCTCCCCCTGGTGGTGATACATATAAGCAGATAAAACCACTTGTTTTCCAAGATACCTTAAATTAAACCAGACCCTTAGGGACCTGCCAAGCTTGCAAAGAATGAGGGTTGATCAGCAGTTGGTCCGCACTGGAGCCTGGAAAGATTCTGCCCTGGCACCAGCTCTACAAACTCCTGAGATGGTCAGAAGGAGACTGGTTGAAGCTAGCCCTATCAGTTGGCTGTCAAGTGGGGTTAGGATAACAAAGAGGGAGGTTGACATATGTATGAGAAATGCATTTATGCTTTCTTGGCAGGAGAAAATGGCACTAATAACACTCTCCTGATTCCTATGGAAACGGAGAGCAGGAGAGAAGGCAACATCTTGTGTGCATGCTTGCACATCTGCATTTTCATTTAAAATAACACATCCAGATGACTACATGGACTGTAACAAGCCAGACTAGTTTCCCTTCTCCCAAGATCAAGACAACTTTATCATTAAGGACATTAATTTCAACGTGTAATAATCTTCACTTCAACAATCTCCTAATCAGAAGCTTTACTAGGATGGGGCTTTACTTATTAATTGATTTACAATGTCATTATAAAGTATGTTTTGCTCATTTTCCCATTAGATTTATAATACTGACATAAGGTGGTGTATGCAGATATATAAATAATGTTTTATTTGTGCACAAAATAGACATAATTGCAGAGTAAAAATGGCTATGCATAACAGAAAGAGATGTTTGAGGAACTGTGGTATAGATTAAGAGGAGTTTGCCTATTTACGAGAAGACTAAATAGAAGAAGGAACGGTGGGGAGAGAGACTGTCTGTGAGGTGCTTCAGGGTGCAGACAGCATACAGCAAAGAGAAACTGGCCATGAGAACAAAGGTTCTCTATTGCTACCAAGAACCACCCATTCTCCTGTGCAAACAGCAGCTCTATTAATAGCATATGCTTAATTTTACACCTCTGTCCACCTACGGTCAGACAGTCAGGAGCCTGACTGTGAGACACAAGCACACAGTCACTCTCCCTTTAATTCTCTTATTGGAAATGCAGCACCTCAAGAGACCTAGGTGCAATATGAATGTCAGGGTCAAGGGGACCAGAAGGTTCCCAGCCTGGGCACATGGGCACCTGCTGCCCAGGTTCCCTGCAGGGGCACAGTCTGTGTGGAAGGCTTCACATACCCTCTAGAGGGACTGGCACTCCAAGTTAAAGCACACTTTAGCACAGGAAGTTATGCGGAACAGTGAGGCCATGCAATTATACCACACATATGCTTTCTTGCCATCCCCAGTCTCCTTTGTTTTGGGATTTGTGTGAGGCAGGGGATTTTACATTCCTCAAGGCTACTTCTTGCTATATTCCAGCAGAGGATATATTTGTTCTTTAACCTTAGTCTGTTCCAGGCCCAAGAAGAACGTGTGGCATGCATCAGTTATTCTAGCTGGACTCAGGTTTGGGTTATGTTCCCTCACTTCTCTCCCTTCACCCAATTTATAAATCTGCATACGGTCTATCCAGTCTACATAATCCTCCTCTCTGTGTCCTCTTCCCTTTCCTTTTCTTCTTTGCTGGAGAATACTGGCAGTCTCTGACTCCTATGGAGTTTCATGCACTATGATAAAATGGACTATTTACTTAAGAAGAAGAAGAAAGGGTCAGAAGTCACTGTGGTCACTTACAGATAGAACAAACAAAGAAATAATGATATAAAGGACTACTCAGTCAATAGTTACTAACTCCATCCAGCTACTGAAGAGAAACATGACCCCCGCCCTCCTGCCATCCCAAAAGGGACTCCTGATCTGCGTAGTTTCACTGTTTAGGTCTTTGGTTTTAGTGAAATGTTTGAAGTTTGCTTGTTGTTTAACCATTGTGACTAATGAGGGGATACTACTTAGAGCAATTTCCCTGATCCACATTCCTTGGGTTTGAATGATGCTACAGTGTGCACATGCACATACACCCTCAAGGAGACAGGAAGCAAAGGCTCTGTAATAGATGAATTCCAAAGCCTTAACAATGTGTAGTTGATTGTGGTGTCTGAATGCACCTTGCATCATTGTGTGAAAGGCCTTTACCTGCCATTTTCACTTTTGGAAAATATAATCCTGTCCCTATCTCAAAAAGTTTGTTTGATTATGGGAAATGTTAGCCTGTGCACAGAAATATTTTGAATCCGATTATATGAACTATAAAAGTTGTGAACAAACTGAATCATATTATAGATCCAAATTAACACGAAAACTGTGAAAATTAGCAGCTGATAAGCACCACAAACACAGATGCAATGTGTGATTGATTATAATGGGTGCGAAAATGAAATACCAGTGAGTAAACAGTTGGGAAATGTCTCCAAATTATTTCAGCTGCAAAATTAGCAGCTTTTACATAAAATGAGAAGATTTCAGAATCCAGAGTGGAAACTCATGCAGTTTACAGACTCACTGTGTCCCACTGTCCACTGTAGAGATGCTCTCTACGGCAAAACCCGAAGCCTTCAAGCTAATTATAATTAATGAATAATTACTGTTAATTTTCTTTTACCTGAGCATTTGCTATGGAACACATATTCTCCAGGGTGCTTTCTTTTCCATGAAAGTGCAAGGGGACAAGCCAGTTACTAGTCTGCTTGATTTGTGGGTCTCCATTCGGGACATGAGAACTCTCATCTTTTACAGATAGCATGCACAACATTATGGAGACTAGATATCAACATGTTTTCCCTCCGGCTGGCTTATCAGGAGAAGGCATGACCCACAAAGTCATGGATGGGGTCTGGAGTAAGTCAGCGAGGAGTGCCTTTCTGAAATGCAGATGCTCTGGGGCAAATGAATGTTTCTAATCTGTAAAAGACTCCAGTATAATGCACGGCAGACGCTAATCTGCCTGACTTTAACTGAACTGTTCTGAATAATGTTGTATAAGACTTTTAGGTAGTCTGTCATAAATGTAAGTTGGGGATTGTCAGAGATTACCATCCATGCCTTAGGTGACTTTATGATCAAGTAGGTGGAGTCATGCAGTCAAGTTGTGCTTGCCACGTACTGAACTACTCTCCCTTTGTGGGGTGTGTGTGCCCACACTTCCACTCATCTTAAGTATATTTTTCACCATATCTCTTTTTCTTTAACCAATGACTTCATAAGCACTATCACCCTCCCCTTTTGTACTCATGTTTTGTCTTGAGAATTTTTGCTGCCATCTTTCTTAAGCATAATAGCTACTTCTTACACAAATGCTTATTGCTGTAATTATATACAATCTTCAACAAGCTTTAATGTCTGGCTCATAAATCCTAATGCTTTCCCAACATTTTATAAACATTACCTTTCTTGTTTAGATTTTCTCCACTTAATGATCTGAGGTCAAATGACTGCTACTTATCAGACAAAAGTCCTTTATTTCAATGCAAAATAAAAAGGGAAAGAAAAGAAAAAGAAAGAAAAGAGAAGGAGAAATCATTTTCTAATGTGCATGTGGGTGTGGAGTGAGAGAGAGAGAGAGAGAGAGAGAGAGAGAGAGAGAGAGAGAGAGAGAGAGAGAGAGAGAGAGAGAGAAATTCCTATCATTTTTGGCTCTTTCTTCCAATGCATGGCACTACATTGGTTTTATGTACTTCTAGCTTGTATTTGTTTATTACATATACTAGCACCTGTTATGATCATTCCTGTATTTGTTAGCTAATGTTTTCATTACGATCAATAAGAACAATTGCTAGCTAATGTTTTCATTGTGATTGACAAGAGCAATAAAAATTCCTCTAAGCAACAACCTTTTAAAAGATTCCGAGAGAAACATGAAAACCTCTCTAGATCAATTGTGTCTTTGAACACTCATAAAACTTAACAAAAGAAAACAAGGAACATTTGTCTTTTCTGCTTAACCTTGAACCTTCCAATATGATGACCCTTACCTTCTCTTTCTGGACTGACAGAGGTGACAGTAACAGATGTACGATGACTGAGTTTGTCAGTTTCCTCAAGATTGCAGAGGCATCTTGGACTCCGTAAAGATCCCAAACATTCCTTGTAGACATAGTTGTTACACTCTTTGGTACCTTTGTCATCTGTACAAATCTTTGGACCAGTATTTGTCAAATTGAGCCACTGTTTTTTTCCTTCCACAGCTAAGTAAAACCCATGTGTTTGCTATCTACTCTTCTGGATAGTGGGACAATGCCTAGCATCAGGTAAGTGCTTGATGGGTGTCTAGTGGGAAAAAGATAGGTGAACAATGAACAGATGAAGGGAGAAACAGCTCCCATTCTCCCCTTTTATGGAAAGTAGTCAAATGGCAGAGGATAAGAGTAACAGGAAAACTGGAGACACACCAAGGAGTCGGGCCCATGAATGCCCAAGTGGGGAGGGTTATATCCTAGGTCTTGAGTTCATGTGTTCAGCACTTTGTTTTACAAGGTAGATAGACTATTTCCATCCTTCCCAAACTGAAATTACCCGACAAATCATGTATACAACCTACTTTTGAGACTAGATTCTGGAAAAGAACCCCAAGTAAGAAAAGTATGAATCAACAGTAAAGTAATGGACTTCGCAGGAAGAGATGCATGTATCAGTGAAGGTCAAATAAATCAATATTATCAATATTACCAACTTTAAATTTATATCTCAAAGTCTTTACCTCCTTCAAAGAAATATGAACCTTAAGCAAATCTTTGCCATTTTTTCATTTATATGTAAATTCTAAAGAAAGTAAAGGGGGTACAAATGAGCTTTTTTTTTTTTTTGTCCTGAAAGTGGAAGGACGCAGAATGACAGCAGCATCAGAGCCGGGACAGCAGAGACACCAGGAAAAGACTGAGGCCGGAAGAGACCTGTCTATCACGAGCGCTTGCCATGAGCAGGGAACGCAGCACAGCAATAAACTGTAGAGGAAATAGATGGCAGAGTGAATGTAAAGTCCTGGTAGAGCAAGCGCCTGCTGATACCATGCACTTCAGCCCCTGGAGATTCAACACCGCACATGGAGTGGTGCTGGCCAATTGACGTCAGCATCGTGTGACAGCATTGCTTCTTTTAGTCTTTTCCTGGTTTGTTGTTAGATAGGTCTATTGATCCAGCAGTAGAATTCTGTCTCCAGTGAAAACAGTGTTATAACTACCATTATCATTCACTGCAGGTCTTTCGGGTCACCAAATAAAACAGGCAATAACACCTATTAGTTGGAAGGAAAAAGCTATACCTCACTTATTTTAGTTTAGTTTTTTATGGTTTAAGAATTTCATACATGCTTATTAAGAGTTTTGATCAAATCTACCTTCCCCATTTCATCCTTTTCAACTCCTTCCTCTCCTATTCCCCCACCATTTTTTTTTTTGTTCTCAATTTCCTGTATCCTTTAAAAGATACTGTTGGGTTCACTTAGTACTGCCAGCATGTGCACGGGTATAGGACCATCCATTGGGGGCATGGATAGCCTCCCAGGGGATGCATCCCTGAAGAAAACTGACTCTGTCACTCCCAGTAGTTCTTCATCAATTGCCAATAACTCTTCAGCTAAGCAAGACTACCTCTTGGGGAAAATGACTAAGCTACCTGGAGAACCAGTGAAAAACAGATTGTATTGTTTTGTACTGTTCTTGAGTTCAGATATCCCTTCTTAATGCTGGTGATATTGGGCAGAGATCAAGCATAGATTCAGAGGTCAGAGTTCACTGAGTTGGAGATAGACATGAGGTGTCGGTGCAGGTTGAGACAGTTTTTGAAAGGTCCTAAGCTCTTTTTAGTCCTACTATTTTATTTCCTCTAGGATGAGACTGACTTGTGACAGAAACGACAACTAAAGAGCAGTAGTTTGAAGTCTGAAGTCTTAAGGTTAGGGACAGAAATCAAAAACTTCAAATTTATACCATTGCACATGGCTCCCTAAGACACATAGGAATGCTAAGGTCATTGTGGTAGTTTGAATGTAACTGGCCTCCATAATCTCATAAGGAGTGGCACTATTAGGAGGTATGGCTTTGTTGGGGTGGGTATGGCCTTGCTGGAGGAAGGGTATCACTGTGGGGGTGGGCTTTGAGGTTTCCTATGCTCAGAATACTGCCCAGTCTCTCAGTTGACTTCCTGTTTCCTGCAAGATGTAGGACTCTCAGCTACTCCAGTACCACATCTGCCCGCATGCTGTCAGGCTCCCCACCATGAAGATAATGGACGGAACCTCTGAAACTCTACACGAGCCACTCCAATTAAATGTTTTCCTTTATAAGAGTTTCCATGTTCATGGTGTCTCTTCACAGCAACGGAAACCCCAACGAAGATAATCATGGACCTTATTTACTTTTAAATAATAAAAGAAAGCAATGTTACTTAATATTTTTCTCACAATTCCTTAAAAAAACCAATGTATCCATTCCTTATTTCTTAGAAGGATTTAAATTGATATGAATCCAGAAAGAAGTTTGTATAACACTTCATATTTAAAAAGTTGTATTCCTAACTTAATTTCATTCTACAAGTTAAGGATTTAAGACACACAACCATAGTTTTAAGGGTATAATTATTGAGTCAATGTGGTGTTTAATTAACTTGTGGAAAATTTAAGATAAACTTGTCTTTAGGTTTCCTAAACAATCTTACTTTTTTTTCTCCATTCTATTTATATTTGCTATTTCTTTCTCAAGATATGATGGTAAATAATAACCAGCTGTATAGACGCAAAAGCATAAATAATTACAAGTTTTGTTAAGGATGGAAAGCCCAATATTTATAAGAAATAATGAGATATGTAATACTGCTTTTATAAGTTTTATATAATCAATTGATTCTGATAGAATGCTTTCATTAATGTTTGTCAAATTCCTTAACTTATAGTAGCCAAAATATAATTTTATTTTTTCTTTGTACCTTTAACAATTGTGTATCTCTGTCTTAATCACCATTTATAGCAAAAATAAGCTTCTCTGTACTAATTTGTGGGTATAACAGTAAGCCATTAAGAGTTGGATTAATACCATGTGATTTAGCAAAGAAATACTGGTAGGTTCTTCTCTAGGACCTAGAAACTGCTTAGCCATAGGCTTTCAATAATGGTGCCAGGTAAAGGTTTCATGTTGTGGAGCAGGCCTTAAATCTAATCAGAAAATGATTGGCTGCTCGCATGACATTTGTGCCACGATTACAAGTATTGCCAGGCCAGTTATTACTGTGGCTTGCAGGGGTCACAGCTGCGTAATACTGATAATCACTGTTCTCCTCTGGTGTACCTTCCAGAGCTATAAAAATTAGCTGGTAGAGACGAGGCTTCAAGGTGAGCACTGGCTTGATTTTTCTATGTTCTATAACTCCAATTTGTGATATCTGCAGCAACAGGATCTTACTATCAAGTTCTTCAAGGGAACCAAGAGCATTGATAATAACCTGTAATGTCTGGGGTCTTTAGGACCACATTGGCCAACAATTCTAAAAGAAATAACCCATATTTGTTACTAGGCTTTTTATCAGTAAGGATATGATGCCTAGCAGTGGCATTATTGCTGCTCTGTTACAGAGTAATTCTATTTAAAATCTTTATATTTGTGTATGTATATATATTAAGAACTAGTAGATTTCCTATGACTTTGCTGAAATAGCATTAGTGTTTTTCTCCTTCTCTATATTCCCTCCTTTACCCTATTCTTCCATGCTTCACCCCATTTATCCCTTCCTGTTCATTATCCCCCACTATCCTTTTGTGGCATGGTGCTCTATCCTTCCTCTCTTTATATCTTCTTAGCCCTAAATGGGATATCTACATCACACTGCTTCCTCCCAAAACTCAGGGACCACTGTGGAAGAGAGAACAGAAAGATAGCAAGAGCCAGAGGCAGTGGATAACTAAACGAAACTGTTTCCAAGACACAGCAGGATGGCTGCACACATGAACTCACAGCATGCACAAGACATGCGTGAGCTCAAGCCAGGCCACATCCCAGCATGGAGACGGTGGAGCTGGGCAGGAAGGCCCATCCCTAGCTAAGGAGTTTTCTTGACAACCAATAGCTGCCTGGAGAGAGAAACTCAATTTCCTTTAAGGTATGTCCCCTGGTAGGTTAACTATATCCCAATGAAAGGCCACAAATCTAATACTATATGGATAGCACAAACTGTACTTGATGGGAATGACCAACAACCAAAAGAGGACACATTTTGATGGGCACATGGAAGAGGAAGATCTGGGAGGATTTGGGGGGAGGGATAAGATCAAAACCCATTGTATGAAATTCTTAAAGAATTAACAAAAACTTCACCCTTAACAATCTTCCTTTTTATTAATAATTCTACTTAGCAATTTGCTTACAAAATTACTGAAAATTTAATGTTATACTTTCATGATCTGACACAGGCCCATGCTATTGCATTGTCACTAAATTCTTTAATTCTCTTTCAATACCTTATAAAGTGCTGAGAATCATAAGCAACAAGAACTGAGCTCCTAAGTTTCTTTTTTCCCCTCACTGCTGTATACAGACTATAGCTCTCCTTGAGTCTATATTAAAAAGCATCCAATATTAGGTCTAGGTGGGGATAGTAATGTCCGAGGTACAAAAATAACAAGCTGAAAACCTAGTCAGGGACAGGCTCTGCTCCCAGAGTCAATAATTTCCTGCTGTTTTATGGAAAAGGCTATTCGTTCATGATCTATTTCCTGTTTTCCTGGATGCTCTGCCTTTTCCCATGGCAGCCAGAACAGCTGTGTAGCCAGCTCCCTTGCCATGATCAGGAAAGACTGAAATCAATAGGTGAAACGGGTAAGTCAAGGTTCCTGAGCCAGCTCCGATCTCTACCCACCTGTGGACTTAAAGAGCTTTTTAATGAATGGGTTTGTTTTTAAAAGCAGAAGGATTTTGTATTTAGTAGGGGGATGGGTGGATTTTAGTACAAGAGAATAGATGACTTAGGACCACTGATCCAACTTTAATAACATCTACCAAAGTCTTGCTTCATCTCACCAGTTTTGGGCTCTCTGCTCGTCACCAGCCAGCAGCCCTCTGGGAGCATCTGTGCCCAAAGTGCAGTTAAATTACAGGCAGGCATCTACAAACCACCACAGTGTGCTCCAAATCTCTCTGTGCTTAGCTCCTCTGCTGAGTCACTTGCCTGGAGTATGAATTGTTATTGTTAATTCTGCATCAATCAAATTCAAATTACCAACTTGTAATTCAAAATGGTAATTCCTTTCTCTGAATTCTCCTCCACACCCTCCCCCAGTTCAGAATAGAACAGGGTTTCTATTCAAATTTATAGGAGGATTCTACACATGATCTTAACTAAAAGACCCAGAAGTGATTGCAATTTAAAATCAAAATGCTAGAAATAACACGATGGTGACTGCTACCGCTGAGAACAGGGGAATGACCTATTTTTCCTGTGCCATTATGATTCGTTGCCAATTCCCTTGTAAACATACATTCAGAGAAAGACTTATTTTTCCCCAAGCTATGCACAAGAAAATGTGTAAGAAAATGACAGTCACTGGAAATTTACTACAAAATAAAATATTTAAAGCAATGCTTCAGTATAAGCTCCATGTGCTCTATCTTCAAATCCCCAGGGCCTTCTAACTGGAATTTGTAATTGATGAGCCATTAATAGCCCAATTATGATTGTACTGTAAATCCCCAAAACAAACAATTCAGTGCAATTCATGGGATGATTCCACAAAAGTGATTCAGAGAGCAGATTCAAATGCTAGCAGAACGGAAGCTAGTTAGAAAGCTAGGAAGCAAAATCCAAAGGCACACATTATTATTGGTTTAGACATGCATTCAAAGAGCTTGCATGTGTAAGTCGTGTAAGGTGATACCTAATGGGAAATATGAAAACACTGATATGAATTAAGAATACAGAGCAGAGACCTATTAGTCTCCTGCTCTTACAATTATGTTGAGAACCATTCACACACAGCTAGGTTGGAGATGAACTTGGTAACATGAAGCTTTGGGAGGCTATACGGAGCTTAATCACTTTTCTTCCACACACAGCCATGTTAGAGATGAACTTGGTGACAAGAGTGGGGCTTTGGGCAGCTACAGAGCCTAATTACTTTTCTTCCTGTGGCATCAATCCCTGCGGAATCTGAAAGACGTTTTGACCATGAAGGGGCTGACTGCAAGGCTCACAGAAAAGGAACGTTATCTGTATGTACAACAATGGCTGGTAGAGGGGAGAACTTATTCTCTGGCAGAGACAACTTCACATGTGCCTTCTGTTGGCTTTTCAAAGGCTGAGTTTTGATTATAGTTAACTTATTTAGGAACAGGAAAGAATGTTTCTAAAGCAGGGAGTAATTTTAAATGACACTCAACATTCTTAGGACTCATGAGTTCGATACACACCTTAAACAACACTTCTTTTCTATTTTCTTACTACTAAGATTATCTAGAAGGCAAACACTTTAGTTTCTGGATACCGAAAAGGCATACAATAGCCTCCTCCATCCATAAGGAAGGTAGGTGTTCTAAAGCCCCCACCAGATGCCAGAAACTCCTGAGATTGAACTATACACAGACATAGATATATACGTGTGCATGTGCGTGTTGCATTTATTTTACCATAGATCTTAGCAATTTCAGCATATGATTTACTTCTCTCTTCCACTTAAAAGAAGCACCATTCCACTCCCACTTTGGGGCCATCGTTAAGGAAAATAAGGATTACTCGGACTTGGGTGCTGCAGTATCCTGACAGTCAACCTTAAAATAGAGACGCTACCAAGTGACACTAATGACTAGGTCGCAGCAACAGTGTGTAGACAGAGACAAAGGTGTGATTCAGGTCCTGGGCGGGATAGAGCTGAATGGTATGAGATTTCATCACAAGGTTTAGGAGAGAATGTAATTTAAAAATGTATGAATTATGTCTGGAATCTTCCAGTTCATTCAGATAATGTAGCTGAAACTATGAAACAGATTAGTGCAGATGAGGAAGGATGTCTACATTCTGATGCCAGGAGCTCTTATCAGTATTTGTCTGCTCTGTAAAAGCAGAAAATGAGATATACAGGTAGATGCCAAGTCTGAGGTACCTTGTCTTGCATGACACTGTTCCTCCTCAGGAGGACTGTTCCTGGTGATTTTGGGCTTTCAGGTTCTTGGCTGTGATACCGTTGAGACTACTCTTTCATGTGTCCTTTACCAACAGATAGCACCTTCTCTTTACACCCACTCACAGCATACCTTATGCAGACAGCAACTAAACTGAAGGCTCCTAACAAGCATGGCAGATACCACTGACTGTATATGCAACATTAACCACATTACCCCATCGCCACCCATCAATTTCCACATCCCTCAAGGAGAGCTGGTTCCAACCCCTCTGTCTAAATGAGCTTGGTTCATTTAAGGTGATATCATTTGTGCCAGACATTGGGCCACTGCATTTTCCAGTGTGATCAAAGAGATGGATAAATCCTTCTGAATTTGCTTCCTCCTACAGAGGGGATTAAGAGAGATAGTCATCTCTCTCTGAAGAGTCTGGTGTCATGATGTAACCTAGGAAAGAACCACAGACCTCTTCTTGAGGCCTGAGGAGGAAATCGCCCCAAAAGTAACAAAGAAGGTGCAGAAAGAACCTGGATCTCTGGTTTGGGCCATTCTCTGACACTCCTGCTCTGTGACATGACTTTCCCTCACTGAGGGGCACCAGCCATTGAAGATAGGCTTCATTTCCTTGCCAGTTGTCTTGGTTATCCATTGCTACTGAACAAAATACTCTAGCATCCAGAAGCTCAAAGCAATAGCATTTCTTCCTTCACCACTTTGCAGTAAGCCTGGAAACCAGGTACATGTAGTTGGGTGACTGTGGCATAAGATCTCCCACAAGAGACACATCATGAGGCTGGGGACTCACATTCAGGCTCTACCAGCAAGATATCTTCCTCCACATTGATTCAGTGGGGCTGCCGGCAGGATTTATTTTTGTGTTCAGTGGACACAGGGCTTCAGTTCCTTGTCCAAGGGTCTCATGAAAGTAGCTTGCCTATGGCAGCCAGGTCTCTCCAGAAGGAAAGAATAAGAGATATCCAAGATTAAAGCCACAGCCATCCTCTTTGCTCATTTTGGAAGTGACAAGAGTCTCCCTACTACTTTGTCACATTCTCTTTATTGGGAATCACTGGGGCCAGGAAAGGAGATTAATAAGTAGGACATTACTGGGGACCATTCTAGAGGTATTCACCACATCTGAAGGACTAGCTCCAAGTAAAACAAAATAAGCAAGCCGAAATTGGTGTACTAAACTCTGCTGAGATGGTCAATCTTTCTTAAGTAAAATGGACAAGGTCTTTTATGACTGTGGACTCACTGAGGATATCCTAAGGTACAACTAGGATGGTGTTGATGAATTCTCTCTACTTTCAAGTGATTTTCACCTTAATGAAGCTGAATGGAAGAGCGGTTTCTACTACATCAAGCACCAAGTTGTAAAATGAACAAAAATATAAGACAACAGCCTCCAGCTACCTGAGGCATATACTAGGTACATGTAAAACAGGACACGAAAGAGTGAGCACATAGAAACAACAAGAAAAACTCAAGCTAGAAGGCTGGCAGTCTTGTTCCTAGACAGCAGGGTGCACACAGAGAATGCTGTCTGTCTGACACGCTGGAATGTACAGAGTTCATATGCATCTGGATTGAGGCTGGGAACATCTAATTTGAGCTAGAGAACAGGCAATGACAGAGGGGATCTTAAAGCAGAACTCATACATTAATGTATGGCTACTTTCTCTTGCTTCTGGAGCCTTTGAGTCCAAATACGTTCAAAAGTCCCAAATCTGTGTGGGAGCAAACACATGGATACTGGCTTTCCATTTTCCCCATTACAGGTTCGTGTGGTTTCATGGACATAGATGAAATCTTTATAAAGGCTAAGGAGGAAGTGAGGGAAAAGCTGAAACAGAAAGATAGAATGGGAGCTATCAAGACACAGGACAGAACAGGAGAACCTATCTCGTGTCTTCCCATTGCCTCCCCACATCTGCATACCCATCCATCATCTACTAGCTTTGGGAATGCTCTCAAGCTTAGGAAGGGCAGTTGAGCTTACTGTTTCCAAGAAAGACTAACACCTGAGTGATATATACTTCTGTTACACAAATCACAGAGGGTGTTCCAAAGCCAAAGGTGCCCTACAGATGATTTCAGCACAATGAGAGGAAAGAGCAGGGGACAGACAAAGCGAGAGAGAGGGCCTGAGACGTGATAGTGAGAAGGGTCACTGCATTACTTAAGGCATTTGAGCTCAGTTCTTTAGGGTGGCAGAGCTAGGGGAGAGTCCACATGAGACCTTGTACATGAGATTCCTGGAGGACCAGTTAGCCCTCAGAGATACTCGGGATGTATTCCCACGGAGGGCAGGGTAATTCCTTTAAAAGGAATGAAGTTTTTAGAACTGGAAGCAGGAGAAGATACAGAAGAGCTTGAAGCTAGCATGACAATATCTCTACTGAGCATTCAGGAAGCCCCCAAAGGCCAAAAGTCCGATTGGGAGAGCAGGTGAGAAGCATATTATATGGACATAAATTAATACCAGACACTTTATATGCTCACCACTTTTGCCTTTCTTGAGATCAGAATGAGGAGTAACTAGATATCTGCTTTATGGAAAGAAAGAGAAGAATACAAAGGTTCTATTTTCCCTCATTTTTTGAATCCCAAATCAAAGAAGGCAAGTTGTAGTCTGCCTGGTTGGGCAGGTGATCCCAGTTTTCAATGTCGTAAACATTAGGCAGACCAGTTCTACTAATTAAGCTCTGCATTGGATGCCTGAGATTCTGGTGCACATACAGTCAGGAGAGAGGCGTGGCCTCAGGCTTCCTCCAAGGGGTTGGACTGAATTGAGGGTCAAGGGTGACTGAACAAAGTGGCATTTGTTGACTCTCATCTAATGGTTTCTGAGGCCTCTACCTCTGCCTATTCTTCTCTCTATTATGTGAATCTTTGTGGATAACGAAGGGTGGAGGAAAGGTGATTTAGGATGTGGAGGACTAAGGAAATGCCATACTTGGAGAAATAATCTCAAAGTCAGATGGCAGTGACCAAAGGATGAGAAGTTGAGCCACAAGACCAGAAGAAATCAAGTCTGATGCTTTACTCCACAGCCTTCAGACTGCCTAGGAAGTCTCAGGACACTGGGAAATGTCTTCATAGTGCCACCAATGAAGGAGGAAGTTCTGCCTCCCAAGCCCAGTGAGGGCTTCTGTAAGCTCATCCCAGATCCTGTTTGCCTAAAGCCTCAACCAAGCTGCTGGATGTGTCTGAAGAAAAGCAAGCAGGGGAGAGGAGCTGGGTCTTTACCTGGCTCTCCCACCCTCTGTAGAACACTCCACTGCAGATCATGTGGGTGTTCTTTCTTGACAACATGAACTCTACTGTGCTCATCAGCTATTCCTGTCCACTTGTCCCACAAGGAGGAGACGTGAGTCAGGAAAATAGTCACAGAAGTGGTCTCTGAAATCATCGTGCACTTTGGTGTGAGGGGGCCGAGAATACCCTTCTCTTTAGAGATACCACAATTACTTGATACCACCATAGCTAGCATTTCCCTGACTGGTGTCTCACTAATCTTTTTTAAAGATTTATTTTTATTTTTATATGTATGAGTAATTGACTTGCATGCAGATATATGCACCATGTGCTTGCCTGGTGTCCATGAAGATCAGAAGGTTTCCGATAGTTGTAAGCCACTGCGTAGGTGCTGGAAACTGGGTCCTCTACAAGAGCAACGGTTGCTTTTAACCATTGAGTCATCTCTCTAGCATCTCTAGTTGATTCTTTTTTATTTCATTCTTTATTTGTTTTTCAAGACAGGGTTTCTCAATGTAGTCTTGCCTGTCCTAGAACTAGTTCTATAGGTCCACCTGCCTCTACCCCCTGAGTGCTGGGAATAAATGTGTGTACTACCAGCACCTGGTGCTAGTTGATTGTTAATTATCAAATACCTTACAACAATTCATTTGTATGAAGAGGTATGTGCAACATAAAGAAGATAAGAATAATTGGCGCGCACAAGAAGAACTATTTGTGGAGAAAGGTAAACTGAATCACCATTATTTTGACTGAAGAAAGGAGGTAAGTTAGTGAGCAGGCAATTGCCATTTCCAAAGTTAGAAAAAGGAAAATGCGATGGTGGAAGAGCACACACTCCCTACGGAGCACAGTTGCAAGGATGGTGGCAATTGGGCTGGTTCGGAGTGACACTGCTCCACTGGTGTACGTGGGCTGTGATGTAGACTACACTACACTGTCACAGGCCTGGCATGAGGGTGATGCCTTCCAATCATGTATAGCACGCTAGTCTCTTATCCATCTCAAGGGGGAAATGCTATACATATTTATTAACATTTATTAAAAGAATCCCAAGAGGCTGTGTGTGTAGATGATGCAGGTGCAATAGAACTCTGATTTTGACTATGACTAGACAGAAGCTGCTTCCTCTCTGGGCTTCTAAATTTCTTTACTACAGAGCAGCATTCCAGTGCCTACCCACTGGCCTCGAGTTTCACAGCTGACTTACAAGTGGTGTCCTCCCAGTTCCTGAGCACTGACTGCCCTGATACACATCCACAGCCATCCTGAGAGAGCCTCAGCAAAATGGCAAAGTTTGTTCTGCCGGTGGCTGTTGCTCTCTGAACACATTCTGAGGAAACTCCCAACCCCAAGAGCATCAGCTCCTCCCTAACGGAATACCCACAAGCACATCTTCAGCTAAAGTCTCACAGAAGTAGAAATAACCACATCTTTCTTCCAGGCCACTGTGTGGTATTCACAGTGCCTTCGCTCTGAAGCTAGATGCATTGCATTGAGCATTTGGAAAGAAATTTGGAAAGGAAAGGTACAGATGTCCAAAAGCAAGAAGGGGATGTCTGGAAACAGATTCATGTCAGTAGTGACCAGAAAGACAGATGGGCCAACACACAGCTGGAATGGAAACAAAGGCACGTACGTTTGGGTCTCAGCTCTGAGGTCTCGGAACCAGCGCCTTCCCCAGGAAAGGTGACAGGCTCTGTCACATCTGTGTCAGGAGGAGGGTAGGGTGGGGGCGGGGGGAGCACTAACTGGGGTGGGCCCCGGGCTGTGCCTCTGGGAGGCTTTTGTGGCACCTGACGTCCAACACCTACATGGAATCAATAGGAAGGATTCAAAGTTAAGCCAAAGGATGTCCTGTCTTCTAACCATTGCTATTGCTCCCCAGATGCAAAACCAGTCACGCTCAACACCACAGCCCACACCACTCTGCCCCAAACCAGCCATATGCAACACGAAAATCCAACAACAAAGCAGACACATACAACATCAAATTTTATACCAAAGTGGTCACGCCCAACACCACTCTAACACTAAACATTAAATCACATCTAATACCAAGTCAAATACTAAAGTGCCCACATTCAGTTTCAAATCCAGCCTCAGTCTGCACCAAACCAGCCACACCCAATGCCAAATCTCAGTTCACTCTACATCAAACCAGTCATACCCCATATCAAAGTCACTCACCCAACAGTACACCATAGCCAACCATTCCCATGCTTAAACATTTCATGTACATAGTGTTCAGCTACAATTTGGAAAGATTGATTGGCAGCCATTTGTCTCTTTTAGGCACAATTCCATAAATTTCCTGAAACAACTCAGGAAAGTCTGGAAGGCAGCACAGTCAAGTTGAAATGAGACTATTCCTCCCATTGGCCTTTTCCATGCTCACAGATTTAATTCACTTACTATTAACAGACAGTCCAGTGACTTGGGTTATCTCTTAGCCCCACCTCACTATCAATATCTTTCATTTCTTTAGGACCAAAGTCTTCAATTTTTTTTTGAAATGGGATCCAGGTTGCAGAAAGTGTTCAGGGTGCTCAGACCATCTGTATTTGTATCAAGGATCAGACATTTATAGTTTTATGTGAAAATAGACTTATTATACTAATGATTTTGTGAAAGTCAATAACTTAGGTTCATAAATGACATAAATTATCATATATTCATGTTTACTATGGTGTCTTAGAAAATACTTTCTTCAAGATATACAGTTTAGAATCTTCTAATTATATAGCCTACTGTTCGTGCCCTTCAACTTTATAACTAAAATATTGAGAAACATCCTCTTCAAACATGTATATCAAAGAGATATATATGTATTTACTCCTTCTTTGGATATGATTCTCTAGATGTGGGAAAATACTGACTTCTTCATGCTAAAACCATTTCTTCTGCAAAGTTGAAGTCAGTCTGTGTGGTGCTGTTGGTGGCCCCTGGCAGGCAGCCTTATGTGGGAAGGAGCACACCTAAGGTTGGACCATGGGAGCAAGGAACACTGGAAAGATGCTACCCCATTCCAAGATTTATTTGTGATTTCCAATAAATTATACCCTCGACCCAAAAGTGGGCAACTGCAGTATTATTTTACTTCATGTTACATAAATAAGTCTTCATTTTCAAAATCTAGATGCCTGAGTAGAAAAATCATCAACTTTGTGTACATGTATGTATGTGTGCACACATGTGGTGTGTGTGTGTGTGTGTGTGTGTGTGTGTGTGTGTGTGTGAAGTTTTTATCTCTCTTCTAACCTGGTACTTAGATTTTACTGCTGAGTTTTGTGGGGTGCTGTCAATATCCTCTAAACTCATGGATTCTTTTGAATGGGAGGGGTGTTCAGCTTCTCACTGCCAACAAGACCTTGTCTACCAGTTCCTGCCCTCAAAGGGTAACATTATTTTTTTAGTAATAAAGAGATTCTGGCTTTCTTGTATCCACAAAGAAGTTACATATCAGATAGGAGGAAATATGGAAAACTTCCTCTATCCACATCTTCTCTTTGCACCATCAGTGAAGGGATGTTAGTATAGTTCTCAGTTCTAGATACTTTACATCTCTGCTGGCATCTATGGGTACCAGCTGATCTCATTCCCAGCATGAATCTCAGGTTATTCCATTTATCTGTTTATTTACTTATTTATTGTGTATGTGAGTGTTCACATACATACACATACACATGGAGCAGGGCATGAGTGTCATGTGGATATTAGAGGACAACTTGTGGGAGCTCTCTCCTTCTACATGTGGGCTCCAAGAATCAAACACAGGGAGCTACGCTTGGTGGTAGGAATCTTATCTCTGTGCTGTCTCCCCAGTCCTTGTTTTTCATTCTGATATTATATTCCCCTGGGAAATGTGATGAACTGACATAAAATGCAGGTTATTACTTCTTAGAATAATTGATTCTTAGGCTGTGAAATATCAAGCATTAAAAATAAAGTACTGTCAGCAAAAAATGCTGACAAACTGCCAAGTCACCCTTATTAAAATTTCAGAACTTGAAAACGTAACCAATTATGTTTGGGAGTATTGTCCTTTTGGGACCACAGATGCACTGTCAATAGAGAAGCAATGGAATGCCTGAGTCAATGAATGGGCATGGTTGCCTCATGGATTCAGCCAGGGCTCTGATGCACTTTTAACCATGGGAATCTCAGTAATGGGAACAAGTAAATCCAACGCTTCAATTTTTAATCTGTCCTTTACAAGGGCTAGTCATATTCCTACTACAGTGAAACAGCAGATACTGAAAGATTTTAAAATAAAATGAGCTTCCTAAAGTTCATGGACCTGGAAATCAAGCCATTATCATCTTCCCCCTATGATCTACAGCATATGAGGGTGGGGTATAATGATTTCACAGGTTATTTCTTGCTTATAGTTGTCAGGACTCCAGCCTTTTTTTTTTTTTTGAGTTTTCTTACTCTCAACATGGGGCCTTTGTTAAATGCATAAACTGTATATACATGGGGGTTATTTTCAAATAGGAAATCACAGGTTGATCTCCAAGTGCTCAGAGACAGATGTGTTTTTGATTTCAGATTTTTCTAATTTTAGAGCATTTGCATATACATGATGAGGTATCTTGGGGATGGAACTCAAATCTAAATATGAAATTCATTTATAATTCATATACACCTTATATATAGAAGCTGAAGGTAATTTCGTGTAATTTTTAAATAATTTTGTTCATGAAACCAAGCTCCATCATGCAGGATTTTCCATTTGCAACATCATGTTGATACTCAAACAGTTTCAGATTTTTGAAGACTTTCAGATTTCAGACATCCAAATTAAGAATGCACAACCTGTATATACCATGAGGGGTCTAAGATGTCTTTCAAATGACAGACACTTTCCAAACAGCCTCTACAGACATCCTTCAGAGACACCTGCCATAGCCACTCACACATCGAGCTCTGTTCGTCACTCTCTCCTGGGGTCCTGGGTTCTCTAACCACAAGCCACCCTTCCCACTATCCTTGCCTCCTCGACGCCTTCCTCCATGTAAATAAGATATTAGGGGAATTCAGAGCTAATCATTTCCAGACTTTCTTTAGCATACATGCTTTCTGGGTTAATATAATTAACAAGGAATCTACTGCCAGGGTTAACAACAGTGCTAATGAATGACCTGTGTTCAAGCAGGCATCCCAGAGACATGCGCACAGAGCAGCAGGCCACACTCACTTACCCATTGTGCTCTTTCTGTTCTCTTCTTTATCCTCCATGCGATTGGGAACCACGGGACTTGGTGGTGGTGGCTGCGGTGAAGGAGGAGCTGGTGCCCGCCTCTTCTTCTTCTGTAGATCAGCCTGTGAGCTGAGTGAGGTCTGGGAAACACAATGAAGGATGGGAAGGATTAGTTCGTCTGTGTGAGGTCATACACATGTGCCACACACCCTTCAGGAGCAGGCTCTGTGTGACGTGGCCATGAAAGGAATGCTGTGTCACACTGACTGTCCAGGTCTGCTTCTCTCAAGCACGTAGACGAGGTCTAGAATACCTGGGGTGGTCCTGAGGTGGCAGAGTGATGCTCTGCACTTCCCTAGCTTCCCACGTTGTGCAAGCAGTGCCTATTTTTTAGGCATTTCTGGAGAATTATATGAGTGAAAAAATGACCACTTGTCCTTCCTAAAGTATCAGAGATAACTTATTCATTTGGGATAGGAGAGACCAGTGTGGCTCAAAGCTCAGGTTTCTTTCTGCCTCTTCATGTGGACATGTGCTCATGCCAGGACCAGCATGAGCCACATTATGCCCACTCTGCATCTAGCCCCACAGTGAAGCATTTATGTATCGGTCCCTTAGGCCAAGATATGGGGGATCAATCTCCTATCCAGAACAGAAACCCTGCTCTGGCTCAGAGATGATGACAACGAAATTCTAACGCTGTCTATCAGCAGCTCGGTCAGGTTTCACAGTCGGAAGTAGAATACGTTTTTGTCTGTAACCCACTGACTACAGTTCTTTGCACCTGAAGGGCTCTATTCTCTTTCCTTCCTCCTTGCAGTCAAAGTTATCATTAACTCATTCTCACTTGATTGGAATTCATTTAAGAGGAAGGGCCTAGGTGTAGAGGATGACTTCACTCTTATGTCTTCAGTTGTTCATACCCAAGTCCTCTCCAAACATTACTAGACCTTTCCAGGGCTGGAGCCTGATCACACTGCCACCCTCTAGTACCTTAGGCTCGCCCTGGGTGCTCTTTGATTTAGCAATTCAAGCATGCTTCATTCTAGTAGTCATGAAGCATCATGCTACCAAAATAACTCCCTTTTATGGACTAGAAGTGTGTGTGTGTGTGTGTGTGCAAAACATGTATAAATTTTTATCAGTAATATACTCTTACTGCAAAAAGTTTAAAATGTATATAGAAACAAAAAGGAGAAAAATCATTTTGTTCAGATAAAGTGCTAACAGTTGACATATCTTTTGCTAATCTCTAGTTTTCTCTTTTTAAAGTGACTCATGATGCACAGTATACATGTAACATATCACAATAATCTCCTATGGTTTCAAAGTTTTGCATAAAAAGTGGGCCAAACATAAACTCACATAGCCCTTCAAAGCCTATTTGTCAGGGGGTCTTGGTTACCACCTCCACATCAACAGCACCCACAGCAAACACCTTCCCTTAGAAAAATCCACTAGTTCAGTGGTGCAGAGGAAGGCTCCTATGCTGCCTTGACTTGCTTGTGGTACAATTCTGCCTTTCTGCTCCAGAAGATGAGGACTTAGTTCTTACACACATGGGAGGAGGTTGACTTTTCTTCTACATTGTATCCCTGAAACTGCAGCCTGAAACTTCGATCATCACCCAGTATCTAGTGGCTCAGTATTCCGTCTTTACCAACAGGCTCAGTTTCTGTTACCTAAAGTCAACTGTAGTCTGAAATTCTTAAACAAAAAACAAACAGTTCTTAAGGTTTCCTCTGGGCCGGGCTGTGATGACAAAGCTTTACACTGTCCTATTGCCTCCTGTCTGGGATAACTGGCTTGCTACCTAACTCTCTTTTCCTAGCTGAGTTTCTGGGAAATCAACTTTCTTCTACTCTGTTGATCCCATGTTTATGAAACAAATTCTTCATGAAGAAGATTCTTGAGATTTTGAATCTAAAAGCATCTTTATCCTATTACACTGTACATGGATACAGAAGAGAATAACCAATTGCAAAATACTAGAAACATTAAGGCTGCCCACTCTCAGATTGCTACTGTGCCCACTGGATGCAAATATCACCGGGGCTCAGTCTTTTGGCTTCCCTACTGCCGACCTGGAGGGTCCCCTCCACTCTGTGTCCCAATATTCTGTGCCCTTTTCATCCTTTCCTGAAGCATTTCTATTCCCGAAACCTGCAGAATTCTCTAGTTGCACCTTTCAGCTTTTCCTTAGTTTCATTTCCTCTGTTTTTCCTCTCTGAATTTCAGTGGGTTGAGTACGACAGATTGTGAGGCAATTTGCCTATTTTTCTCTAGTGTTCTTGCCTCCCTCTTGGTAATTTCCTCTACTTGATTGCCCAGTTCTTTTGAGTGTTAAAGTATGCTACAGCGTATTTAATTTTTAAGATTTCTACTTATTTTAAAATCAGCATTGTGGTCTTCTTTCTTGGGTGTAGTTTCTTTCATTTTTCTCCTTGACAGCAGTATGTCTATAGTATTTTTATTTTTGTTATTTTTAACCACATGTCGTATTTTCCTGTAAGTCTCTCTTTCCTACCTCTTCCTCCCTCTCTCCCCTTCCCCACCTCTGTCTGTCCCTGATATTTTCATTTTAACCTGTCTTCATATATCTGTGCTCCTTGGCTGATGGCTTACACTATCTTGTTTTGAAGGGGAAAGTCTGTTCACACACTTACAAGATCCCCTAGAGTATCTGGGCCAAAATCTGGTCAGTTGACAGGAAAAAGTCCCACATAGCCACCTGTACAGGGTTCGCTCCTAAGTCAGCCCTTCCTACACAGAATGATTCTCAGGCATCCTTGCTAAAGGTGCACTCTCGGAGTACAAAGAGGAACAGGATGAGAAGGCCCCAAGCCTCCCTTGCAGCACATGGAGCTCTGACTTAGCCATGTCTGATGTCTGGAGCCACCTTTCAGAAGCTGGAAGTATGGCTGTCTGGGAGAAAGGGTCACATGGTGTTCCTGCTCAGATATGCAACAGTCAGTCACCCGCTTATTCTGTACTCTTGGGTGCAGTGCAGTCTGCCCCAGATTCTGTAGCCTAGTAGAGTTCTGGGCCTGCCTGATATCAGCCCTATCCCTAGGAGTCAATATTTAGCTGCTCCCACTAGGCTAGGCATTTACCACGTGGCCTCCTGAAAACTACCATTGTTTCAATCCCTATTACTTAAAATTATTTTAAAATATTTTTCATTAATTTTAATGGGGTTTTAAAAGGAGAGACATTAATTTGCTTTATAAACCATATTTTCCTTTATTTTTTACTGAAGTATAGTTGATAAGTAAACATTACATACATTTGATACATGCATACATTATGAAACAATCATAAGCTACTTAACAAATCTATACTCTCACATGCTTACTGTTTTCTATGTTCATATTCTCTTTCCCCCTCCCTCCATCCTCTTATCTTGTATGTAAAATTTCCAGCATTTTCTCAAGTGCCTGTAATTCAGCTGGAGAGACGAGCCATATGGAACTAAGGCCCTTTGCATTTAGTTGAATATTAAGAATGTTTGCCTTGATTATTACAAATTGCATTTCTTAGAGCACTCTCGTTTCTTTGCCCAACATTTATCTTGTCCTTTCTTCTTCTGAATTTTCATTAAGTCCATTTATGTTTGACTTCTCAAGATGTGGAGCTCAGAGTGAAGACAACAGAGTCCGGAATTACTTATTCCAATTTCAAAATCCTTTGCAGCGACGAGATGGAGGGGCTATGAAGCCCTGGGCCTTGTTCTATACAAACGATGACTTAGCATCCATCTGCAGCCTGAAAAGCTTTAATGAGACTTCCTGTGATCAGTTAGGCGCTGCAGCACCCAGGCCACTCCAGGGAGAGCGGTATCATGAACACGAATAAGAAAGCCAATTCGCTTCAAGTACCTCATCCCTTCCCCCAAGCCAGTATGGCTCAGCTCTCCCTAGGGAGGAAAACAAAGGAATCAGAAGGCCTCCTGCTCTCCAGATTTTAAGAAGGCTTGCGTAGGCAGGGACTGGCTCTGTCCTCAGTTACAGGAGAGCTCTTAGGGAGCTGATGTCATTTTGATGTGGGCAGATGGCAGGAACTGAAAAATAAAAATGAAAGGCTGGCTGCTCCGGTGCTCAGAGACTTGGTGGCAATCCACCAGTGGAGGCTGGTACAGGGAGGCACCATCAGGAGTAAGCACCAACTTAAGGGTTATCCATCGGGGGATGAGAAGAGTGGGAAGGGAAGGCAATGCTTCGGCTTTCTGTATGGGCTTGCATGATTGAAAGGTTTTGGTCATAGCTGACTGGGAGTAAGGAAAGAAGCGACATATTTCTGATATCTGTTATTTCTATGCTCATATTCTCTTTCCCTTCTCCCTCTACCCTCGTATATGTATAATTTCCAGCATTTTCTTAAGTGATTGCCACTCAGCTGGACAAATGAGTCATACGTAACTAAGACCCCTTGCCTTTAGTCAAATATTAAGAATGTTTGTCTTGATTTCTACAAACTGCATTTCTTAGAATACTCTCAAGTTTCTTGAAGAAATGATGGAGACCTAGAGACTTGGCCCCAAGGTCAGAGACCTGCAGTACCACAGACAAACACCAGAGGGAGGAAGACATTACAAGCTTCTTGAACAAAAAGAAATTCACAAACATTCTATCTGGTAATACAATCACATTGGGCCAGAGAAGATACAAACACAGACAAAGCTTGAAATGTTCCAAGCTCTGCAGATGGACTTATTACCCTGATGGACCTATAAAATGTTATGCTCTAAAGTCTGGGACAAGGAGCAGTTTTGGATTTTTTGTTTGTTTTGATTTGTTTTTTCCCAAATGTACAATCTATAATAACAAATAAAAATAAAAAGTATATTAAAAAGCCAGAAAACTGTGTCCTGAGAAAAGCAACAAATTAAATCTATAGAAAGTAGGCCCAAAGATATGGAGATTGATGACCTTAAAAAATTAGAAATAATTATCTTAGTAGAGTTTGACAAATTATAAGAGAACAGAGAGATAGATGAACATGCAACATAATAAAAATTGTATGCGAACAAGTTCAAGGATCAACTCAAAGAAAAAGCTGGGAAAGAGAGAGGGAAAGGGAGAGGGGGGAGGGAGAGGGAGAGGGAGAGGGAGAGGGAGAGAGAGAGTGGGTCCTGGAGCTGGAGAACCCAATGCTGGAAAGCCACTCTAAGGGTTACCTAGTAAACCTAATCAAGCAGAAAAAATATTTTGCAAATTTAGCATGCCACTAGAAATGACTGGGTCAAGGGGCTTCCTAAGGGAGAAGGAAGAGAAGGGTTCTCTCTAAGACAGGGAGCAATGGATGCATTATAGAAGTCCCAGAAAGGGAAGAAAGGGAAAAGGGTAGCACACATGTGGAGAAATAATCAAAATCATCTTATCTAAAAATTGAGGGAGATCCAAGGATTCAAACTGAAATGAACCCAAAGCACACTAAGGACACCTGGAGACAAGGAAAGCATCCAAAGCCAAAGGCAAAAAGAATCAGTCCAAAGCAGCAAGAAGGGACTGTTAAATGCTACACACGAGCATGAGGTTATAGATTGTTTCTCAGAAGGAACTGTGGAGACCAGAAGTGATGGGGTGGTATATTTGGAGTTGTGAGGGAAAACAGAATGACAAGCAAGAACGCTCTGGCAAAACTATCTGCTAAAAACAGAGATCTAACCAACAATAACTGCCCACACTAATGTCACCGAGTTTTCTTTGTATATTTTCTTCATATAATTTTATAATTCAAGACTTACTTCTAGGCTTTTAAATCCATCTTGAGCTAATTTTTGTGCACAGGATGAGAGAAAAGTCCAATTTCATTCTTCTACATATGAACATTAGGTTTTCCCAACACAATTTGTTGAAGAAGCTCTTTCTTATTGGGTGCCTTTGGTGGCTTTGCTGAAAGTCAGGTGACTGCAAACTGGTGAGTCTATTTCTGATCTTTCTGACCTATCTCATTCGCCACTCATCTATTTTTATGTGATCTGCTGCTGCTGTGATTACAGTAGCTTCACAACACATTATACTGTATGTCGAAATCATGGAGTATTGTCGCCGGCTGCTTGTTTTATTGGTTTTTGTTCAAGGGGTTTGGTTTATTTGGGGGTCTTTTTGCAGTTTCATGTGAATCATAGGATTGTTTATTCAGCCTGTATGAAAAACAACTTTGGAATTTTGACTGGATTGAACATGTAGATTTCTTTGGGTGTTATGGATATATTAATAACACTAATACTTTTAATATTTAAACAATGAATATCTTTTTATTTATTTGAGTCTTGTTCAGTTTTTATTACCAATGCTTTGTACTTCCTAAAAAGCAAAAAAAAAAAACCAAATAGTTGCAGTGTGAAACCCTACCTTAAACAAACAAAGCCAGTTTTTTGTTTCATATAGCAACAAATATATGAAAATGTGTCACTAATGCAAATCACCACAGAAATGGCAACTAAAACCACAATACCTCACCACACCTTTTACAGTGGTTATTATTTTGAAAGATGATAACAGAAGCTGGAGAGGATATAGAAAAAAAGCAGTACTGCTCACTACTAGAAGGAACTTGAGTTAGCAGTCATTCCCAAGAAAGAGCATGTGGGCTCATGAAATATGAACATGAGCTACGTATTCCCATTCGAGGTACATTTGCTAAGGAAGGGACATAAGTGAGCTGACGGGCTATCTGCTCTCTCAGGTTACTCACAAGAGCCAATACACAGAGACAATTTGCATGTCTGCCAGTGAACGAACATAGAAAGAAACTGTAGAATACATAGGAGAGGAGAATACAGAGGAGGAGAGAAAGGGAGGCTTTAACGAAAAGATGCCATTTTTTGGCTAAACTGGAACAAATTTTCTTGTTGTCTGATGGTAACCATGGTTCCTAACACTGTAGTGTACATTCCCAAATTACTTAGAAAATAGGTGATTAATATTTCCCACCCCAAAAGGCAAATTGGTTAGGTAGCAAGTATATTGATTAGCTTAACTATTTCTACAATGCATCAAGGATTACACTGCACCCGTAAACACACACAATTGTTATTTATTTAAAATAATCAAATCTTTAAACCAAGGAAGGAATAAAGACCTTGCCAGAAAACAAAAGCTGAGGGCATCCATCATCACCAGACCTCCACTAAAAGATTCTTAAAAGTGCTTTCTTACTGGAGCTGAAAGAATACTAGCTGGAGAGTGAGTTTTGTGAGTCTACTGGCAGTAAGGGATTGTAGTTACCATGAAAGTAGACAATGGGGATACTGGGGATGGAAGGCCGCAGCAGAAAGGGATGAAGGGCTATGGCAGAAGTGGGGAGGGGAAGGTTAACACAAAGGAGGGCATATGGAAAACCATAAGAAAATCTACAATTTTACAAGGCAATTAAAAAGCATACATGAAAGGATAATGGAATACATGTGACGAAAAGAAAGGGAGACAAAACTGGGAATAAAATATTCAAATGGGGATAGGGGACAGGGTTTGGGGAAGAGGAGAAAACAGTGGGTAGACTAGCCAAAACTAAAGATATATGACATCATGCTTTGTAGTCACTAGTAAGGTAATTCCAAAATATAACTTAAAAGGGGGTGGGTCTGAATGGAATTATTCTGCATAGGTGGATAATACCACTTCCAAAAGACTTAGGTTAATGAAAAATCACACTGCAAGGCCTGTGGTACCTCCCTAGAAGTTACTGGTAAGGGAGGCCACAGAGTTCTCCAAAACAACAAAGGCTATTGCCTTTGCTCTTACTGTAAGTATTCTATTGATAAGGCTCTATTGCTGAAGACACCACAATGAAAAAAGAAATAAATCTTCAACTGATCTCAAGACACACATGCTAGCCAGCTTTCACAGTGCTGGAGAGTGGGAGACATCAATGGTCTTAATACACACCTATCAGGCACGATATGCCCACTAGTATTACAGTATACAGTATATAATATACTATATATGTATATAATATACTGTATACTATAGTACTATAATGGTATCGATTTATTGGTTAACTAATCACATAATTGGATTTGAAGCCTGTCTCAGAGAAGACAATGTCTGATACACATAATTCTGATAAGAAATGCCCACAGCTGAGATAGTAATAGGCCCTAGAGTAAAAACAGCTATTGTTATTTTGGTAAGTAACCATGTTATTGAACTGTCCTGTAAATATTCATGTTTATATGAATAGACCTGGGCTGCTCTCAATTTCTCAACTTCAGCCTTCGCCAGAGAACTTTTTGTTGTTTCTGTTACAGCCAACAGTAGTCAATGCTTAGTGGTACAGTCAGTCAACATACTAAGAAGAGATGACTGAGTTCTCGGCTCTGAATGTGAAGTATTTCTCAACCTACACCCCTCATCACCCCCAAGGCACAGGGAACAAGAAAGAAGGGGCAGAAAGAATCTAAGAGCTGGAGGAAGCGGAGAAGTGCTATGAAATGCAAACTTCTGGACTCAACAAGTCTACCACACTCAGAAACCCACACCAGCCACACAAGGCCTGCACATGGTCACATGAGCAGCCCAACTAAAATTTGGGAACTGATAGTGGAAGTGCTCTGTGGCCCCATTCTTTACTCAGATATTATTGGCAGTTGATAGCTGCCAGAGGGAAGGAAAGAATTCTTCTTCTTCCTTTTTAATGTATGGCCATTGTAGGTTTCCCATGCCCCAGTGGATGGCCCCACGCCCATGAACATATGGACAGCACTAATTGGACTTAGCAGGTTATCAACAAAACAAAACATGAGGTTGGGAGCAGGCCATGTTGGATGAGAGGAGTTGAAGGGCGGAAATGAGGGAATAAGTGATAATTCTTCATTGTATACATGTACAAATTTCTCAAGAATAGGAAATACTAATATAAAAACAATGTAGTAATTATGAAAAATGTATGTTAGCTCCTCAAATAATTAAAATAGAATTACTATATAATCCATGATCTTATTTTTGTGTATACATTAAGAACTACAAGTAAGACTGAAGTAGGATTTCAAATAAATATGTGCATGTCCATATTGGTTGTATCACTGTTTCAAATAGCCAAGAGTCATGCACAACCTAAATTTCTGATGATTATTGAATATATTATGCAAAGTACATTCAGCCTCAAGAAATAAGAAACTGTAAAGCATGTTACAATATGGGTAACCCTTTGGAAAATTCTGTTACGTGAAACATGTCAGTCACAAAACGATAATGCATGATTCCATTTCCATGGGATCCCTAAAACAGCCAAAATCCTAAATCATGGAAAGTAGAATAGTAGTTGTCAGGGTATAGGGAATAGGGAAAGAGAGAGATGAAGTAGTTAGAAAGTATAGCTAGCTAACATGAAACAGTTCGAGAGATCTGTCCAGGGAGCAGATACCTCAATTTTGTACAAAGCTACAAAGATTTATCATTTTCTATTTTTATATGTATGCACCTGCTTGTCTGTATACGCATGGTGTTCATGAAGGTACCTGAGGAAGCCAGAAGAGGGTGTAGGATCTACTGGAACTGGAGTTAATTATAGGCAGCTACCTGATGTAGGTGCTAGAAATTGATTGAGGGTCCTCACTAGTGCACACTTAAGGGTGATGAAGATTCTACTTTTGTGGTTTTGTTTTTTTTTTTATCACATCAATACTGTAAAGAATCTTTGTTAGATGGTTAGCTCACACTGAGTTTGTAAAATACCAGCAGCATGTTTTCAAATAAATGAACAGCAAACCTTGCAATGTTTCTGCAAAGATCAACTATGGTACAGTATTCTAACTTCTAAGGCCTGCATGGTATTGCTGGTATGGTGAGTCAGCACCCTGGAGCAGCATCTTGCCTCGTACCCAATTAGTGGGATATTTGTAGGCAACACTGTTTGGCTTTTGGCAGCAATTCTGTTTTCCACTGAAGTTGTTGCTGCTAACATTGAAAGCCATAAAGCCTTTTGGCCATAAACTTCTTAGTCTAGGCTTAACCTAACCCATTCATTAACTGTGGTTATTCAACACTGAGTTTTCATATCTACATTACTTTCTAGCCCACAAATCCTAATATGTATTCCTTTTCTTATGTCTTTGTCTTGAAATTTGGGTTCCTCTCTGTAGCTTGGGTTGCCTGGAACTCAGTATATATGAATACTCTTTATTATCCTCCTGTATCAACCTTCCGAGTACTAGGATGACAGAGATGATCAACTACATCCTGCTTCTCAAATACTTCTTCAAATACAGTGAGACTTTGGTACAAGCCATTATTTTATTAACTCCTTCAATTAATCAGCAAGAAGCTTCTGAATCATTGTTTCTGTGACTGAATCTACAATAGATCCAATGATACATATCATCTCCAACCTCAACATGTTCAAGGCCAGTGGAGGACGGGTAATTCTGTAAGGTTTATACCACCTCCTGGGATGGAAATGTTGCTGCCCTGAACTGTGATTTGGGGGGGGGGTTGTGTTTTCTCTCCCCCCCTGTAATCCACACTGGTTAACAGAGGTCTCTGTACTCCCAGTGATGTCTGTATAGTGGTATGTTCTAGAATTTTGCTGCACATCCACAGTCGGTTGGAAATAATTAGGAGAGGGAAGAGGGAAACAATTCAAGCTTACCCAATTTGGAAAAGCAATTTCACCTGCTGAAAGACAGCCACTGCTCCCTCCTCATTACGGATCAGGAGAAGCATTAACATCCGGAGCCACTGCCAAAGCTGCCTCACGCCACCACTGAAATGCTTCCGCAGAGCCAATCCTTCCCACTCAGCCAGCACTTGTGGAACAGCAGGTGCCTTCCAGCCACAGGACCACTCATAGTAAGCTAATTAAGACAGGGTGCTCGCAAAGGGTTTGGCAAAGTCTGAGGCTCTCCAATGGAGATAAGTCCTAATGGGCAAGAGCGTTTTCCCAAAGCTTTTGGAGATTTAACATGCTCAAACAAAAGCTTTCAGCAGAAAGGTTTATAGACTTCAAGAAAACATGAACAATGGCACCCACAAACATTTATTAGACGTTTATTGGAGTTGTCAAGTGTCTCTCATAGGACCACCCAAAGACCCTTTCTGAAGAGATAGTTACTCTAACTTTAAAAATATTCATCATTATTGTGTGTATAGGGGGTCTATGACATGTGTAGAGGCGTGAGTGTGCCATGTAACACATGTGGAGAACAATGAACAACTACAGTGGAGTTGTTTCTTCACATGGGTTCTGGGGTGCAAATTCAGGTTGTCAGGCTTGCGTAACGGTGTTTTTACCTGCTGAGCCATCTCACCAGCCCTTCTTTCATTTGCAGAGAACAGAAACGGAGGCTTATGGAAGATAAACTTGCCCTTGCTTATACAGCTAACAATGGGCAATGCTGGCATGCAGCCTTTAAAGGGCACAGACCTCTCTTTGGCTATTTCTTTATATTGTCTACCTGGCCAGGGGTGAGTGGCTCAGGGTCAAATACCTGAAGCTTGAATGAAAATATGTCTTCCACTGATATTGTAAGTTACTATAACCCACTAGAGTTCTTTTAAAAACTGTTTTTAATTATGATTTTTAAATTTATGTGCACTGGTATTTTGCCTGCATATATGTCTGTATGAAGATATCGGATCCACACAAACTTGAATTACAAAAAGTTGTGAGCTGCCACGTGGGTGCTGGGAATTGACCTGGGTCCTCTGGAAGAGCAGCCAGTACTCTTAACTGCTATGCCACCTCTAGCCACTCCCACTAGAGTTCTTAATGTCCCATATGGTAAACATCTGCTGATTGGACACCATATAAACCAGTTTATACTTGAAGAAGTTGCTTTAGAAACACCTAAAAAACTTTAATACTCTCATTAGGGTACTCTTTTTATTTATTCTTCTCTTATACATCTTGGTGGCTATTTCCCCTCCCTCTACTCCTCTCCAACCCTCCCCCCACATCTCTCTTCCCCCCAGCTTCACCGTTTCTTGTTTTCCCTTCAGAAAAGAGCAGGCCTCAGAGAGATATCAACCGAACACAGCATAGTGAGATGCAATGAAACTAGTAATAAACACCATATCAAGGCTGGGTGAAGCAACCCATTAGGAGGAAGAGAATACCAAGAGCAGGTGAGTCAGAGACACCTCCACTCCCATGGTTAGGAGTCCCACAGGAACAACAAGCTGAACAATCATAACATATATGCAGAGAATTGAGTGCAGACCCATGCAGGCTCTGGGATTGCCACTTCAATCTCTGTGAGCCTCATGAGCCCTGCTTAGTTAATTCTGTGGGCTGTTGTTCTCCTGGGGTCCTGGACCCCTCTGCTCCTGTAGTCATTCCTCTCCTTCTTCTTGGGGTTCCCTGAGCTCTATCTTCATTAGAGCATTCTTTGAGGAACACAGACTACAAACACCAGTTCAGTTGTTCTGTGGAGCTTGCTTCTATTCTCTTTCCTCTCTGGACCCAGGAACTGTAGCATCTTGTTAGAAAACAACTGAACTGGTGTTCACAGATTTGAATGCTTAGTCCCGAGGAAGTGGCAGGCACTATGTGAAAAGATTAGAAGCAGTAGCCTTGTTGGAGGATGCCTGTCACTGGACGTGGGCTTTGAGGTTGTCAAAAGTCCAAGCAGGCCCAGAAGCTGTTCCTTCCTGTTGTCTGCAGGCCCAGTTGTAGAACTCTCAGCTACTTCTCCAGTCCCATGCCTGTTTGCATACCACCATGCTTCCTACCATGATAATGGTCTGAACTTCTGAAACTGTAAGCCAGTCCCAATTAAATGCTTTCTCTTATAAGAGTTGCCTTGCTCATGGTGTCTCTTTACTGCAATAGGACACTGACTATGACAGGAATTATATGTGCATTCTTAAGGAGGATGGAAACATCCCTTTGAGTCTCATGTTCGACAAAGCTTTGAAGAACAATGGACCTAAGGGGCCACATATGTTGTGAAGTACAACGATCATCATCGTACATCCATTTATGTGTTTTCTCATCTTTTTATCTGTTCATCCATCTGGCCAATCATCCATGCACAAGTGTGCTTAGTGCCAAGAAAAACCCAAAGAAGAAGAGGAAAACAGTGAATTTCCTTCTAAAACAGTTTGAATCCACAGACTCAATGTAATGGGAGTTCCTAGGGGCAGATAGGAGAGGGAAATGAGATACGGCTGATAAGCCTAGTTTCATTTATGCAAGATGAAAAGGGCTGGAGATGCTATCACACTTGCACCTGTGGTAACTAATACTGTACCACGTGCCTGAGGACTTAATATGGGGAGAAATATCTTTTAAAATAAAATTGACTTGAAATGTGACCCAATTTGCCAAATTGAAATTTAGAAAGGTTGTATGAGTTTTAATCTTCAACAAGTGTTGGTGCCCATTCTTGTCTTTTATCAGAATAAATGAAAAGCATTATACAGATAATGAACATTGGGATTAGCAATTTTAATAATTACCATTTGTTTGTGTATGTATAGAAGAAAACTGTTCACATGCTTATAGGATGACTATTATATATAATTTCCTTTAAATACTCTATATTCCTAAGACTATGTCCACAAATACTATGCACCAGAATAGCAAGGAAAGATTGATAGGGGATGAGAGCCTGGCCTGATGGTAATCAGACTGCCAGGCTTAGAGGTCTGTATCTACTGGCCATCAGCACTGAACAAGCCACTTAACTAGGACAGAAATAGTATCTGACTCTTCCAGTCCCTATGATGAACAAATGGGAGTTCAGGAAACACAAAAAAACAGGGACCTCTGGGGGAGCTGATGCAGAGTTCTTACTCTCAGTATTGCCTCTTCCCTAACAAGAGCATGTAGCCTGGTGGGAACCTGGACACCCTGAGGCACCTCAGCATCAAATCTGTGCTGCCTTAAGTCAGAGTTCCTAAGGGAACACAGAGTTCTCAGAGAACAATATTTGCCTCTCTATTTTTATTACCTGAGCTTAAGCACTTTGATAATACTATTCTATGGAAAACAAGGTTTATATAGCTGTTGTTTTCCATGATGGTCTCCATTTGCTGCAAAGAGAAGTTTCTTTGATGAGGGGTGAGAGTTACACTTATCTGTGGGTATAAAATTTAGAATTTAGATAGGGAGTTATATTGGTAGTTATACTGGTAGTCATAGAGCAAAATGGCAACAGTGGATTCTCTTTCAAACCCTTGACGTCACTAGCCCTGGGAAGTTAGCTGGGTCTCTAGTATTAGACAATATTTCTTTTCTGCTGAGTAGGCCGTAAGTCCAATTAGATAGCCTTTGGTCACTATCAATATGTGCGTGCCACTTGTTATAGCTTTACGGATGTCCTAACATTTCAGCTTCTCTGTAGTCCATAGGCATCACACATGTGTAGGATTATTAGTTGCTTCTCTCCCTTGGCCATGAAAGCTAAACCACAGGAAGAAGCTTATAAAGTTAGAGCAAATTCTAATCATCTAAGTCCTGTGTCCTAAGTGTGCGGTATCTTCAGCAGTAGGAGTTTACCTTCAACCTCTGAGAGGTAAGCAAGAGCAACTTCAATTGTCTATATTATTTTAGGAGCCACTTGAATTACCCTAACCAACCATTAGAAAGGAGGTTTCTACACTTAAGGGCAGGCCCATGTCCAGCAGTAGAAGGTCAACACAAAACAAACTCAATGGTATTTTTTGAGTTTTAATTTTTTTTTTTTTTGGTTTCTCATTGCTTTGTTTGGACATTTTTTTTTACCTTATTTGTCTTTGCCTGAATGTTACAGTTTCTGACTTTGTGTTTTAATGTCATTGTTGTTTGTTTGTGTGTGTGATACTATTTGTATATATTTATTTAAATTCTGTTCTTATTTGCCGGTTTTCTAAAAGAAAGAGGAGAAAGAAGGCACGGAGTTAAATGAGTGGGGAGTTGGGGATGATCTGGGAGGACTTAAGGGAGGGAAACTGAAATAGGAATATACTGTATGGGAAAATATTTTCAGTTAAAAAAAAAGGTTTCTTGTGCATGGTTCTACTGCTTTTTTGGTAGTCTATGTTTTTTTGTGGGGATCACTGCCAGCCCAGGTGTCATGATTTCCTTTAAGATATTCTCTCTCTCTCTCTCTCTCTCTCTCTCTCTCACACACACACACACACACACACACACACATACACTTAGGTGTTATTTGTCCCTCCTCCTCCCTCCTTTTCTTTTTGTATTGTCGCTCCCAAAATTATAGTCTCACTGTCCTCCCCATTTTTCTATTTCCTGCTTCATAAGCCCCAATGGGTACATCTCCACTACAGCATATGCATCCACAGTTGAGGTTACATCACAGAAGAGGGGCAGAAAGACTGTAAGAGCCGGAATACAAGGACATCTGCTGCGAAACAGGCTCTCCAGGAAATGGCTACATAAACAAGATTATCAATAGACATGCTCATTTGGAAGGGAGGATCTCATTGGGTTCCCTAGAAAAGAACTATAGGCAACTAATGACTGCTGAGGGAGGAGATTTAGTCTCTCTCAGCAATGAGTTCCTAATCTGCTATAAATACAAAGTGGTCACACAAACAAGAAAAATAGACTCAGAAGGTTGTATTTCTATATTTGTGCTCATTCATACATGCACACATGATGGAGGAGGGTCATCTGTCTATGTGTTACTTTCATTGGTTAATAAAGAAACTGCCTTGGCCCTTTAATAGGACAGAAAATTAGGTAGGCGGAGTAGACAAAACAGAATTATGGGAGAAAGCAGAGTCAGGCAGATGCCTCAGGCAGACGTCATGCCTCTCCTCTCTGTGATGGACGCAGGTTAGGATCTTTCCTGGTAAGCCACTACCTTGTGGTGCTACACAGATTACTAAATATGGGTTAACGCAAGATGTGAGAATTAGCCAATAAGAGGCTGAAACTAATGGGCCAGGCAGTGTTTAAATGAATACAATTTGTGTGTTGTTATTTCGGGTGTAAAGTTAGCTGTGCAGAAGCCGGGCGGGAACGCAGCCCGCTGCTCCTTCTATACATACATGTAACGATAACAAAGAAAGAGAGGATATCAACTTTGAGAGTGAGGAAGAGAAGATACGGAAAGAGTTGGAGAGAGGAGACTTTGAGGGGTTGGAAAGAGGAAAGGTAAGGGGAAAGTGACATAATTATATTTTAATTAAAAGTGTATTTTAAAAAAGAAAAAAACCTAAAAGAAAAACAAAGAGCTCCATGTTGGAATCAGCCTACCTGGGCTGTAACCTACTTCTATGTATCTTAGTTTCCTCATTTTAAAAGGGATCATGACAGCACTCACCCCACAGAGCTAATGTAAGAATTAATGAGTCAGAAAGGTCCCTGGCTGCACAGTCTGTTAGAAGATGCTATATGTGTGCATGTTAAATAATTGGGAAGTCAGCTAAATGACTTGAAAGAAGCACAGTGTCTCTGAACCAGACATGTACTCTGTGTTTTACAAGTAAGAGAGACTGGAAGACAGACCAAGCTCACATTATCCACCTAGAATATGAGATTTCCCCCATCAACTTGAGCCATCATCTTGAGGCCTAGATGGCTAAGTTTGCTGATTTCCCCCTCTCAGTTAAAATTGCCTTGTAGGAACCAAACTGAAAGACTCTTGGGTGAGAATGGTTTTCTTTCCTGGAAAAAGAAAAAGGGGCAGTACCCTATCATAATTTTGATAATTTTGGAGCATCTCACCTGGCAGGGTTGGGTAAGTACCAGGAAAGATAGGGTATTCACCCTTGTCATATTCACCCTTGTCACTGGTGGTACCTAACAAGGGATTCTGCAGTCTGAACTTAGGAATTTAATCTTCCTATCAGAGAATACGCCTACATTTTATTCTTTACACTGCTGTTATATTGCAATTTCCTTCCAATTAAAGCATTACTTCCAGGAGGGAAGCATCAGCTCATTAGACTCAGCAGGTAAACAAAATGTCCATGTCTGGAAGAACAGAAATTTGGAATATTCTAGAGTGCCTTTGCCCATCTACTGGGGAGGAGACTCGGCAGCAGAACTACAGAGAGAAGAGATTCTTAGCCTGTGAAGCTGCCTGAAAGTGGTGCTGAGACCTTCAAAGTTGCAGCATTCATAAGCTGTCACATGTGCTGGGGTGGGCATTCTGGTGATGCACCTGCTTTTGAGCCATCTCTATTCATTATAATAACCTCTCACCCATATTCCTCATAGTAACCTAATGAACACTCATTGATCCACCCTACTGGAAACTGGTATACAATCATTACTTTGGTCTGCCCTTGGTCTCTCTCTCTCTTACCCCCCCCGCCCCGTGTGTGTGTGTGTGTGTGTGTGTGTGTGTGTGTGTGTTTGTGCAATGTGTCTCCTGAGAATGGTCTGTCATACAGTAACTGCAGACAACAGAATAATGATTTGTGTACATGGACACATGACAGAAATAGAATTCCAGAAGTTCCCATCGAGGAAGATGGATGAGATGATTTCTAAATTAACTGATAAAATTATTAACCCTGTAGCAGAAAGTAAGAAGACTTCTGGGACCTGAACACATTCTCTACCTATCCCCAAAGTGTGGGGAAATGAAAGCAAAGAGTCCCATAATCTATTACAAAATGGTTGAAAATGACTGCATTTTCTTCATGCAAAATCTAGGCTCTATGTAGTATTTGGGGACTCTGCTTTATTTGCAGGTTCCTTTGAAAGGCTGGAAAGAGTCTAAGTAAATAGTAGAGAGCTACCTTGGTTGTCTAAACCATATTTTTTAAAAAAAAATTTTTATAGGTGGGTGTAGGCATGCTGGCAGGGAAAACCACATATATCATCACAGTCTTTGGTAATTCAAAGAAAGAAAAACACAGGACACTCTTCACAGAATGTTATGAGAATAACCTAAATGTTAGCGAACCCAGACATTCCAAGAAACTAGCCCTAAGCAAAGAGGACTAGAAGCAAGGCAAGAACACGATTACTGGCTGGGTATCAGAGACAAGAATATAGTCATATAATATGGGTCACACACTAACCAAGCCCCATTTTCCTTCCCACAAGAAGAATAAACCCTGTCATGTAGTGTAAGCCACACTTGTTCCATGCCCGTCTGTCACATGGCATAGGTAACACATTAAATAGACCTGCTTCCCAGAAGTGGAAGATCTCTCCTTCCCTAGAAAACCACAGAAGAAGTCACATTGCTTTGCCTGAAAGGGGTAGGAATGGGTGAGATGAAAATGTATACATCAGGTTTTACCTATAGCATCTACTAGCTCTCTTGCCTAAAGGATTTGGCTCAGTCCCCATTCTCCTTTATTGCCTCCTGTTTCTGCTTCTTAAACTACAAAACTGAAGTTGTCCATTAAGTATTTTCTTCTTCCATGACTTTAGAAATTGCCTAAGCACAAAATATAAATGTGTTCTTAGCTCTTAAATGGATATTTAATTCTAATTTCCCTCCATACTTCCCATCATAAGCCAGGACTGAGTTTTTTTTTATTTTTATATTCCCTCTTTCTCTCTCCCCTTGTCTCCTCCCTTCCTCCCTCCCATTTTCCTTCCTTCCTTCTCTGTACCTCATCTAAAATTTACATGGACATATAATAAGAGCATTATCTCTAAGGTTACAATGGCTCTCATATCACACCTTTAATCCCAGCAGAGATTGGGAGGCAGAGGGAGGTGGATCTCTGAGTTGAGGTCACTGTGGTCTACAGAGCAAGTCCCAGGACAGGCAGGGCTACACAGAGAAACCCTGTTTTAAACACAGAAACAAGCAAGCAAGCAAACAAACAAAACACCACCATAACAACAACAACAAAATCCCTGACCTATATATTTGAGTATTTGATTCCAGACTGGCAGAACTGTTTGAGAAGGATTGGGAGCTGTGGACTTTTTGGAGGTGTGTCACTAGGGATAAACATTGAAGTTTCAAAAGATGCTGCATTCTCTGTCTCTGTCTCTCTCTCTGTTTTCTACTTGTGGATTAAGATGTGAGTTCTTAGCTGTTTCTGCCCCCGTGCCTTTGCTCTTCAGTCATAGACTCTAACCTTCTGAAGCCATGTGTCCCGAACTAACTGCCGTTATGTATAGGTTGTCTTTTCCCCTTACTGTCTTGGTCAAGTTGTTTTATCACAGTAACAGAAAGAAAAGCAACCCATCATTTTCTTCTCTAATAATACAGAATGAGATTTCTTTATGCCCAGAAAATATATGGAATCCTGATTCTCCCAAGTCTGACCTTTGATCTTTATTTTGTCTCTAATGATATTTGGTACATGGGAAAGAGATAATTTTAAGATTCTCTGGAAAAGCCTCCATATCCTAAATGTCAACATATTTTTCAGAGACACGTCTCAGTTTCCTGGGGTCTGCATGAGAAAGCATCTGCAATCCAGGAATGAATACAAAATCTTTTCAACCACCAGAAGTTCACCAGCACTGGCAAAGAATAGATCATGTGATTCTCACTGGCTCCCAGCCAACTTCATAAACATAAGCATTTGGCAGGCTGCCAGCTTTCCTTACAATTTTATCTGTCAGGCTTAAACCCAGGAGAATGTTCTGGGAGAGCTGTTTTTACTGCTTGCATTCTGACCAACTTCGTGAGTTCTTGAACTGTGAATGGTGGGGTTTCCAGAGGCAGCCATGACAATTGTGGGTACCTCTGAGCCCTGTTTACCCTCAACCTTAGCCACTCTCTTTCTTCAAGTTTATTTCCTCTGCCAGCCACAAAACTCAGCCAGTCATCTTTTGCTTGTGTTTCTTTGATTTTTCTTCCTATTTCATTTATGTCTTTTTATTTAAAACAGGTTCCTCATGATGGTATTTTTACCTGATCTGACAATCTTTTTTTTAAAATTGCAAGTTTTAATCTGTGAACAGTGTAATTGTGAGTATGGGTGGAATCAAGCATCTGGGTATCATTCCTCCTTCTCCATTTTTTCCCCCTTTTTCTCCAATGTTGCTTTTGTATTTAACATTCTTGTTCTCTTTTGCTTATTTGATTTAGCAAACAATCTAAGGATATAATACTATGTACCTTTAAATTCTAATTTCATTCACATCAAGCATGCTGTAGTAGGTCTGTGACGATTTCCACAAGTCTAGCATTGGTTAGAAGGTCTCCAAATGATTCCCACAGTAAGATCTTTGCATAAAATATTCATTGATGTAGAGATTTACATATGTGAAAATACTTTCTAATTTTTAAAGCACTGTTATTGATAAACATGTTAGCCCCTTAGTTGATAAACCCTTCATTGATAAAGCATGTCTTGTTGATAAACACATTGGCCCTTCAAAAGCTATCTCGAGACCAGCCTGGTCTACAAGAGCTAGTTCCAGGACAGGCTCCAAAGCCACAGAGAAACCCTGTCTCGAAAAAACCAAAAAAAAAAAAAAAAAAAAAAAAAAGCTCTTTATCATGTAGACAGGCTATTTTACTTCATGGAAACAGAAGTCAGAAATGTTGACTATTAAGTCCTTTTGAATGGCTTGCCCAAAGTTGTAAAAAATGCATGGATGAGAAGAGTACCTCTGAACTATTACATTTAATTTTAAATTTAATGTCCCTATATGTATAAGTAATGCATGTATGTATGTGATGTGTATGTATGATGTGTGTATGTGTGTGTGTGTGAATTTATGTGCATGAAGATAGGTGTGCAAATGTCACAGCACATGTGTAGAGGTCGGTCAGAGGACAACCTTAAGTGTTAATCCTCACATTTTGCCTTAAGACAAGGTTTCTTTGTGTTTTTTTTCTATTGTACAAACCAGGATAGCTTGTCCTCTAGGTTCTGAATTCTCCTGTCTTCCACTCCCATATCTCCGAAAAAGTGCTAAGATTACAGATGCTCATGCTATGTACTCAGTTTTTATGGGTGTGTTGGAAATTTAAACTCAGATACTGACGTTTGCATAGCATGTCCTTTTATGTACTGAGCTACCTTCCAACCCGTGCTGTCACTTCTCAGTTCACTGCAGCTACCTCAGCAAAGATACACTACATGCTTCTAGGGTTCCTGTTGCAATAGGGGTTTTGGCAACACACACACACACACACACACACACACACACACGTTTGTATATATGTATGTATGTTATGCATGTGGAAATGAATACATTAAATACAAGAGTGAAAAAAAACAGAAAGAGAATAGTAGCTTTTTAAAACTCACATTTATCAAAAAAGGGATCAAAGTTGTGCTGACAAATGTAACAATATACAGAGAGAAGGAGAAAGGTAGGCAAAAATATACATAAGTTCTTACACTGGAATGTGTACTTCCCCAAATTAAGTAAAAGCATTTTACTGAAGATTGTACCTTTTAAAGGAAGTGTTGAAATCATTAGTTTTATTTGTAAAAACCACACATGGGATTTACCATCCTAACCATTTTTACATGAACAGTAGTGTATGTTGTACAATTAGTCCTCAAAACTCAAAACTCTTTTCTCCTTGCAAGACTTGTTCATTCTTCTCTATCCCCACATATGACAGCCACCACTTCTCTTTTCGCATCTATAACTTGACCACACTGGGTTATCTTCTATAAATGGCATCACATCGTATTTATCTTTTAGTGGCTAGCTTACTTCAATTAGCATAACATCTTCAAGGTTCATCCATATTGATCCAGGTATCAGAATTATTTCTGTTTTTAACGTTAATAATTCATCATACATGTACACTTCATTTTCCTTACTTATTCATCTATCGATGGGTTATTGGAGTCACTCTCACTTATTGATAACAACTAATAGGATGAGTGTCTAATATCTCCCTAGACCCATGCTTTCAATTCTTTTGGGTACATACCAGAAGGAGAGCCTCAGGACTCAAATTTGGATGTTCTGAGTAACTAACAAGCTCCCCATCATACAGACTGTGGCATTTCAACTTTTTACCAAAAGGATACACAAGTTCCAATCCACCTACATTCTTGGCGTTTTGCTTTTTCCTTTTCTGTTTTTTATATTAGTCATCCCAGTAAGTGTGAGTTCATACTGTGATTTTGATTTGATTTCTCTAATGATTAGTGATACTGAACATCTGTTCACGTGCTTGTCTCTGTCTATTTTCTTTTGAAAATGTCTGTCAATGCAATTATGAAGTTTTACTGTTATTCTGGTTTTTTGTTGCTAAATTCTAAATTATCTATAATATAGACGTTAATCTTTTATTAGATATAATATTCAAATATCTTCTTGAGTTCTGTAGGCTGCTTCTTTAATTCATCAGACAGGTCCTTTTGTTGTAAAAACTGAACATGTCACAGACACTAAAATTTCATGAAACTGGTTGAAGAATAAACCAAAAGTCTCAAAACGTGGAGGTTATTTAACTACTCCAAACCCAAAGAGTCCAGGATGGAAGTTTAATACAAAATAATCCTGGTAACTCAGAACTTGGGTTCAGCTTCCAAAACAGATCATGCATCCAAGAAAGACAGTAAGGCACTTCTCACTGTAAGTTCAAAGTACAGATTTGTATTCTTCAACTCACTTTTCCTAGTGTTGATTATCAAGGTAGCTGGGAAGAATCATGAAAATACATAGATATAAAGAAGCAAGAAGAATGGAGAGATGGCTTAGGGGTATATTGGGCAATACACACCTGCATAGAGCTCCAGCTCCAGCTCCAGCTGCAGGGGATCTGATGACCTCTTTCGGACACTAAAGGAATCTGCACTGACATATACGACCCTTCCCGCACACGTGTACACACAGTTAAAAAAACTAGAAAATAAACACTAAAGAAGCAAGATGTGAAGGTAAGAAAGATAACGAAACCACGATTTCACCCATCTCTCTGTTGAGATGGTTGACAGGCGAAACCAATGACAAAAACGAGAAAGCACAAGACAAAGAACCACATACTGCCCATGAAACTGTTTCCCACTGGGAAATGGGCATTGCACTTCTCGCGTTGGTTTTAGCGGAACGCCTCTCTAAAATGCCAGCCACACTTTAATGACAGCTAAGACTAGGCAAAAATCTAATCTCTTTCAAAGCTACAGTTGTTGCTTTAACAGAAGGTGTCGGAGAGGAAAGAATCCACAAACAAAAGGTAGGTGTCCAGTAGCTAAAATAGCTGCCATTTCCTTCCACAGTGCATTCTCGGTATGGCTGCCCCGTTGTTTCCACTGAGGAACTTCCTCTGGGTCCTATTTTCCCAGGCTCTGCAGTGGAAGGGAGACGCCCAGGTTCTTAGGGATGTTTATGTTGGAAAAGAGCCCACCTTCCGCCATGCCGCTGAACACAATGCTGTCTGCCCTCACTTTCTCCATCTCCGCAGAAGAAGGAAGCCTCCCAAACACCAGAGACATCTCTGCACTTCCACTGACCCAACACTTTTTTTTTGCCATGAATGTTGTGTTATATTTCCATACTTTAGACATCAATGGAGCCTCTACTAGGGTATCCATACAAACAGAACCATCACAAATCCAAATAATTAGTTTTGTGCTAGTTTGGTTCATTTCCTAAAAAGAGATAAACTTAACACCTGGGACATTTAAAGATTAACAACATACTTCCTTGTAGAATGTGAACCCAATGTTAGTTAGGCTATGTCCAAAGAATTCTGCTTCTTTTATTCTGCATTTCTGTCAAGGTTTGTGAAGTTTCTAATACCATATGAGTATATAAACAGACTTGGAAATTGTGTAGAGTCGTTAAATAAAATCAGCAGTTCAGAAAATACAGAGAAGTATATTTCAGCTACTGTAGTAGATATATTAATAATGCATTTGGCTACCCCTACGGTAATGGATTTAGAATGTTATGCTTTTAAATATGAGCTCTTTGTGCATATGTCTACATAGTCAACTAATTTCACTGAGTTTCACTTTTATATGATGCCTTTTATCTTTCATTAGTTCTCATTACATAAATTTAAATACTCTAATAAAAATAGTTTTAAAATAATATGAGCTTAAATTTTTTTAATTTATGTAACCTTGAAACCTGTAAGTCAAATATAGTTGAACACATTTATTTAAAATAGTTCTCACAAGAGTCCAGCATCCTTCATCAGCATTATGCCAGTCCAAGCTAATGTTTTGACAAAAGATATACATGGAGGTGAACTGATTTTTATCCTATTTCTGCCAAGTGTTCTCCTAGTAACTTTACTTCTAGGACAAAAGAAATGAGCTACTGAGAAAGTTCATGGCACTGACAGCAGAAAGAAGCTGTTTATGAAAAACTCATGAGTGATGCAAAATATGGAGTAGGAAGAGCATCTTCCTCCAGCATTTATGGAACTTCCTCATCTTTCCAGCTTGACCCTCAGACAATAAGCACACACTCTCCTTGTCAGCGGTGAGTAAGCAAGCGTTTCCATTTCAAGCATCCTGTAACCCTCAGCATCTCCCTGACAGGCAGGTTCATGGGAAGGATATTTACCTCAGCGATACAATGTACTTTGTTCTGTCACCTTACCAATGTTAGAGCTGGCAAAGGATGCAGCTCAGACTCACCCCATCATGTTCCTCACTCAGTTAACTGACAGCTAAATATCTCTGTAATGCAATCGGCATTAATTCCAATGGTTGTATGTAAGAAAGACATCAGGTAATCTATACTGTGTCACTGACTAGCACGGCAGTTGCCCTGTGATCTCATTTCTTCTTTCTAAGCTTATTGTCCTTCTTGGCAAAATGAAGACAATAACTGTACATTGTTTAAGAAGGAACAAAAAGTAGGCTACATGAGATGGTGGGCATAAAGCTCTTTGGACCACCACAAAAGATGAATTGTTATTAAACCACTATAATTATGTGTATGAGACCTGCGGCCAGTTAGATGCAGGGGAATTTACTGCCAAATAGTTCCAAGAAAGTACTACCATTGGACATTTGTATATTTGTGATTTATCTGGCACAGCAACCAGCTTGGACTTTTGGGTTTTACTTTCCTTTGTACTTCTTATATGATAGACTGAAGATATTAGTGAAGAAAGATACAGATTGCTTTTTCTCCTAAGCATACATGTTGGGGGCCAAGAGAAAATTGAAATCAAGGGAGAGAGCAGAGAATGGCAAGAGAAGACAGCTGTCTTGGGTTTCCTTCCTGTCGCTGTGATCAAAGTTCACCCAACAGCAGCAGTACAAGAGAAAACGTTGATTTCAGCTCCCAGTTCAAGGGTATAATGTGTGAGCTTAGAAGAGCTGCTCACATCGTAGCCAGCATCAGGAGCAGAGAGTGATAAACTCAAGGGTCTGCTCTCCTGTCCTCCGTTTATATAGTCCAGAATGACGGCTAGGACATGGTGCCACATAAAGTGGGAGTGTCTTCACACGGCAATTAATGTGAGTTAGATAATTTTCCACCTGCCAAACCAGAAGTCCACCTCTCCAGTTACTCTGGAGTCTATGAAGTAGATAGCACTAACCACCTCACAGTAGCCGTGCTAGTCCTATTGGCCAAGCTTGCAGCGACTCCATAGTAGCAGGATTCTAGAGCTCACCTCAGGCCAAGGTGACCTCTCTGGAGAGCTATCAGAGCAGCCTTGGGAGCCATGCTTGCAGAGTTTTTCCACTAACCCAGCCTACTTTTCTAAAGTCTAACTTTCCCTTCCCCTTTCTATTCCTTCTCTGAACAGTGGACAAACTATATAACACTGCAGCTCTCCCCCGTACTCTCTCTACCTATACTTTTGTATGTCTTAATCTCTACAACCTCCTTTTAAAGGAGCCACCTCCATATTCTGGGTTTATCTGATCTTTCCTCCACAGTGCCTCTCTTCCTTATGGCCAAGACTGCATTAAAATACTGTTATTAAAACCAACTTACGCTTCATAAAGAAAAGAAAATCGGCCTCTAGGGCTGAAGATGTGGAGTTCTTGCTTAGTATGCATAAAGCCCTGAGCTGGAATGTGTGGGAGACATGCCAGTAATTATAAAACTCAGGAAATGAAGACAGAAGGGTCAAGAGTTCAAGGCCACCCTTGACTGGCCCAACATACTGAGTAAACTGGAGGACAGCCTAGGCTATAGGCCCTTTCTCAAACAAGCAAGGAAACAACAAAAAGAAATGACCTTTAAATTTAATGATAAAACAGACACTTCAATTCTTTATGAAGTATTCCTTCTGATGTGCCCTCAGCAGTTTTTTTTTTCTGTAATAGTTCAACCACTAAATCAAAGAAGCAGAGAAGTTATCAGTTAAGTTTCCTACATCTAGGATCACTCTGCATCTTCACATAATATGAGATATTGTGCTTCTATGTGCATACTTCACGGAAGCATGAGAACAATGAATGCCAATTCCTGGTCTTAAGGTAGAGCCTTGTATTTCACCAGGATTTACTGAACAAAGAAGCAACACCATCACAGAAAACCTTACTTTGGAAGATATTAATACCTGTTCATAACACAAGCCTTTACATTTTGTTTTTATTGTCAACATTGCTAATTATTTTGAATCCCTATGGCAATGAGCCCAAGATTTCATCAAAAAATCTCTGTCATGATGGAAGTTTCCACTGCTGAGCATTAGAATACAACATTTCAAATAATATGATGTAAAAAAAAAGTCTCAGTAGCTTTAAAATATTTCCTTTTTTATCATAAAAGAAGAGATATATAGTTTGATGGGCATGGAAGTAGGTTCATAATAACTGTATACTTATATAAGGAAGGAATAGTTGTTCATTATGTATTTGTATATAATGATAACTGAAATGAGACAATATGATCTAGTAAACTTCCCCTGGTTGTTTCTGATCATTTGATAGAGCTAAAACAACAAAATGAACTTCTCTGTGATGTGCACAGCTTTGGGGAAACGCAGGTGTCAGCAGACCTTGGGTGGAGGGTGTTGCTGGAGTCTTTACTGGGCAATGAAGCCACCCAGAGAAGAATGCCTTGTTAATAGTTTTCTACCCAGCTTGAAGACCAGGACATAGGAGGAAGGGCAACCTTTTTCTTCATAACTCTCTGAAGGTACTGAATAATGGGTGGCGGGCCTGTCCTTTATGGTTATGAACCAAACATAAATTATAATAAAAGGCACACATATGTTGAAGATTAATAATACTGATCAGCTTATGAGAATTTCTAGATAATGGAGAACTAGAATGTTGCAGGTGGAAAGTTGACATTGTCTTGGGCTACAATAGTGCATCACCCACCCTATCTGACCTAACATCCTTTTGACAATCAGATAAAGTTTTTGGAATATTTTCACTTGGTTCCTCATCAGCATCTCAAAGTTACAGCAGACACTTCCCACTTCACTGTACCCACTTACCCAATGTCATCCCTACCAATGTATTTGCAGAATATTTATGAATTTTTAATGACTCTTTTTAAAGATTTTTAAAATATTTTTATTGTTTTTTCTTTTTTAAAATTTATTAGATTAAAAAATACCAATCCAAGTTCCCACTCCCTCTCCCCTTCCATTCCCTCCACAACCCTCCCACCCCACCCCCATCCAATCCTCAGAAAGGGTAAGGCACATTGCTTTGTGGAAAGTTCAAGGCCCTCCCTACTATATCTAGGCTGAGCAAGGTATACAACCAAAGAGAATAGGATCCCTAAAAGCTAGTACATGTAGTAGGGATAAATCCTGGTGCCACTACCAGTGGCCCCTCAGTCTGCCCCAGCCATGCAACTGTCAACCATATTCAGAGGGACTAGTTTGATGCTATGCTTGTTCCTTCCCAGTCCAGCTGGAGTTGGTGAGCTCCCCTTAGCTCAGGTAGACTGTTTCAATTGGTGAACCCATCATGGTCTTGACCTCTTTGTTCATATTCTCATTCCTCCCACTCTTCAACTGGACCTTGGAAGCTCAGTCCAGTGCTCCTATGTGGGTCTCTGCTTCTGCTTCCATCAGTTGCTGGATGAAGGTTCTATGTTGATATTTAAGATATTCATCAGTCTGACTATAGGGCAAGTCAAGATTGGGCCCCATCTCCTATTGCTTAGGGTTTTAGGTGAAGTCATCCTTGTAGATCCCTCGCAATTTCTCTAGAGCCTGGTTTCTGCTAACCCTATAATGGCTTCCTCAATCAAGATATCTCTTTCCTTGCTCTCATCTCTGTTTGTCCTCCATTTTGACTATCCCATTCCCTCAAGTTCTCCTCAACCCTCCCCTTCTCCTTTCCTTCCCTTCTTCTCTCCCTTCTCCCCCAATGCCCCCTGCTCCCAATTTTGGCAGGTGATCTTCTCTGTTTCCAATTCCCAGGTGGGTCTATATATGTTTTTCTTTGGGTTCACCTTATTACTTACTTTCTCTAGGATCATGAACTATAGGCTCAATGTCCTTTGTTTATAGCTAGTAACCACTTATGAGTGAGTTCATACCATATTCATCTTTTTGGGTCTGGGTCACCTTACTCAGGATAGTGTTATCTAATTACATTCATTTGCATGCAAAATTCAAGATGTCATTGTTTTTTATACCGCCGAGTAGTACTCTAATTTGTAAATGTGCCACAATTTTCTTTATCCAGTCTTCAGTTGAGGGGCATCTAGGTTGTTTCCAAGTTCTGGCTATTACAAATAATGCTGGTATGAACATAGTTGAACGAATGCTTTTATAGTATGATTGAGCACCTTTTGGGTATATGCCTATGAGTGGTATTGCTGGATCCTGAAGTAGGTTGATTCCCAGTTTTCTGAGAAACCTCCATACTGAATTCCAAAGTGATTGTACAAGTTTGCATTCCCACCAGCAATGGATGAGTATTCCTCTTACTCCACATCTTCTCCAGATTAGCTATCACTGGTGTTTTTGATTTTAGTCATTCTGACAGGTATAAGATGGTATCTCAGAGTTGTTTTGATTTGCATTTCCCTGATGGCTAAGGATGTTAACATTTCCTTAAGTATCTTTTGGCCATTTGAGATTCTTCTATTGAGAATTCTCTGTTTAGTTCTGTACCCCATTTTTAATTGGGTTATTTAGAATTTTAATGTCTAATTTCTTGAGTTCTTTAAATATTTTGGAGATCAGTCCTTTGTCTGATGTGGGGTTGGTGAAGCTCTTTTCCCAGTCAGTAGGCTGCCTTTTTGTCTTATTGACTGTGTCCTTTGCTTTACAGAAGCTTCTCAGTTTCAAGTGGTCCCATTTATTTTTTGTTGCTCTCAGTGTCTATGCTATTGGGGTTATATTTAGGAAGTAGTCTCCTGTGCCCATGCATTGAAGACTACTTCCCACTTTCTTTTCTATTAGATTCAGTATGGTCAGATTTATATTGAGGTCTTTAATCCATTTCGACTCGAGTTTTGTGCATGGTGGTTCGTGTAACCAATTTCACAATGAAACAAATTATTTGGAGCAACTAGAAAAACATGTTCCCAAGTCATGGTCACTCATATTTGGTTTAGAACAAACTGGTTTCCTTTTTGTTCCTTTTCTGAAATGACTGTGTTTTACATCAACAATGCTGAGAAAGGATAACATCACGAAGAGGGGAAAAGATGCCAGCGTTATTTAGCACATGAATACGTCCCAGGGTGACATTTTAATCATATACCTGGTATTTCATAGCTATAAATATTTGATTTTTAAGTATGTTTGGTCTAACTCTGGCTAGACCCCCCTCATCCCTCTCATGACACCCTTCAATTCTTCAACCTCACCCCCACACAAACTTCTCTTGCACCTCCTTTGTACACTTTGCACACTTACGAACGCAGGCACACAGGTGATCTTCCCCCAGGAGCCTCATTCTGACTATTCCAACATGATCCTGTCAACACTGTTTATTGTTTTCATATTACAGAGGGGGACACTGAGGATCAGAGAGAGAATTAGGTATAGATTTCAGTCAAGCATGTATCTATGCTCATAATCAATCAATGCTTTGCACAAGACAGCTGTTAACCAAGTGGGAAAGCTATGACTAGACAGAAAAGAAAAAAAATTTCCCTAGGGCATTGCTGAAGACATACTCAAGTTGTAGCCCAAAGGCAGGTACAGAAAGCTGAGATCCCATCAGCCTCAGAGCTGAGGTTTAGGGACAAGCCATGGTAGCATCAGGCGAGGGGTAGATGAGACATGGATTTCCCAACAAAGAGGTAGGAGAAGGAATGCGGACATTTTCTTTCTGCTTGATGAATATTCTCAGATCCCAGTGTGCACTACTTTTGAATTCTAAAATAAAACTCTTGGTGTCAACTTCTATGGTTGTTTTTACAGGTGTCGCTTGGTTGCCATTTTGTATCCACAAGGATACAAAAATCTGCCAGGGTTCACATCCCTTATTCAGAATGGCAATGTATTTGCATATGACCTATATACATCTTCCTATATACTGAAAATTATGTCTAGATTACCCAACAAAAGAGAAATGTTATGGAAATAATATTTTTAGGGGACAATAATAAAAAAGATTGTACGCATTCAACACAGACACAATGTTTTCCCAGTTATGCTGGCTCAAGGTTGGTTAAATGTACAGATATGGAATCTATGAGTATATGAGGCCAATTGTACATAATGATTATTTTGAGGTATCATATTTGTTCATGTTGAGATAAATTTTCTGCTGCAGACTTTCTCCATACATTACACTGATTGGTCAGGATTCTGAGGGGAGACAGTCAGTGGTAGTTTGCAAAGTGCCACTGTAGAAAAATAGATGCGCTGAGGTGAAAACGCTCAGGTTCCTCCCGGACTTGATGAATGAGAACTCTGGTGTCAGGACTTAGAACATGTGTTTTCAACCCCACTCTGTATCTGTTCATGTTTGAAATACTGACTTAGTACCTAGTGCAGGACCCACATAATATATGACCTCTACCTTAAAGTTCCCCATAGTACAGCCAACAGGCAAGATACTGTGGCTGAAGCAATGGGCTCTGAAAAGAGGACCCTCCTGAAGGGCGTATGACTTTATGCCCACCTATCTCAAATGCTCCTCAGAGAAATTTGTATAAAGGTGGCATTGCTTATTTTCCAGCTCCAACATCTCCAGGGAAATCTCTCGAGAATCATCTTTAGACAGAAATACTGAGAACCAAGTCACAAGTAATTTAACTAAGTAAGAAACACATAATAATTATATACTGTTTAAAATCTCAGATAAAATGGAACAACACAAAATTATTCTACCTTTAAGGCACAGATAGGTAAAATTTTAAATTCGCCACTGAGTTGATAAAAAAAGAGACATATAAAGATGAAAACCTAAATATTTTCCTACGCTGGCCAAGTCCTAAAACTAAACATTTTCTCCGAATTCAGGATTTTGGTTTTAGTAGTAGCTACACATAAATAGGGTTTTCAAACAAACAACTTATCTTTAGATGAAAGGAAATTCATTAAAAGGAATTGATGTTCTTCCCAACAACCACAACAACATAGTTTTTTGAGTTCCTTTCTCAGAAACTGGTAAATAACAAAATATATTTCTTTTAAAAAAGAAGCATGTTCATAGGAAAGGTTTCAAGGAAGTCTGTATTTCACCCACACAATTAAAAAAGAAGATGGTTTCCAGCAACCAATTTCCCGACTCAATCTGTGCCAAATAAAACAGATTTCAGTAGAAGCTTTTACTGCTGCAGAGGGAACTCTGTTCATTCTGCAGGGGAGAATGGACTGTTTATTTTCCATTTAAAGTTCCCAATTCTCCAGTTACTATATGTTTTTCTGCTCGAGCAGACTATCCAGTATGAGTAACTAAATTAAATTTAGAAAAAAACAAAACACAACATCTTTGTATAGAAGACAACGTTGAAATGTTGGTGTAACGTCTGCGCTCCATCACATTAAGGTTTCTTATTGAAGAAAAGTTTTTACAGAACCCTGATCCCGGAATACATATTTTTTTTATCATAAAAGAAATATCTATCCAAACCAAAAGGAAAAATGACATCTCAGGGATACCTGGAAATGGCTAATGTTATCAATATACCTAGGTGTTTTGAAAAAGCACAGAAACCAACGGATTAAATAGATGAACCATGGTCATAGGAAACAGTTTCACACAGTGGTTATATCATTCCATCAAGTGTGGGACAAACTGATGTACCCCTGTGACTAAATTTCCTTTAGTCAGACAGTGGCTGCAGCATTACAGAAATCTCAAAAGAAATGAGTGTTTGAGACAAAAAAAAATCAGAACATCTTCTCTAAAATGTGTTGTAGTATAGGATTCTGAGATAAACCTCTAGTGACACAAGTAAAGGGCCTGCCTGTAGGGGTAAGGTGTGGTCTCTGATAGGCAAGGTTAAGAAGGCCTCTGAAAAAGCAGACACCTATGGACAGGTATACAGACAGGCAGATAAGGATGCTGTGATGGCTAATCTGCATTGTCAGGCTGATCTGATTTGGAAACCCACTCCTGGCTATGTCTATGATGTCATTTCCAGAAAGGTTGAACTGTGAGAAGAACCACGCTGAGTGTGGATGGTATCATCTGATGAACCAAGGTATGGACTGATGAAAAAGGAGAAAGAGCTGAGTATTAGCTCACCTCTCCCTGCTTCTTGATAAAATGTAAACAGAAGCCCATTCTACTGCTATGATTTATCTGCCATGATGGACCGCATCCTCAAACTGCAAACAAAAAAGAACCCTTCCCACTTTAGGTTGATATTTGCAGGTATTTTGTCATAGCCATGAAAAAAATAACTAACCCGTATGTCAAGGAAGATGTCAGGACCCTGTCACCGTAATCTGCAGCTGTAATGAAGACCCAAGGCAAAGCCTCAAGTCTTGGTGGAATGGACATTGTTTCTAGCATATTTAAGTATATTTTCATGGAAAGCCATGTAATGGACTAATGCAAAAATGGTTAAAAGCTAAAGATTGTCAGTGCTGTTGAGAGTTAGGATGCAGGCACAGAGCAAGGGATATCAAGGCATCAGGCAAGAAGGAGGAAGTGAAGCCCATCAGAGAGCAAAAGGATGCTCAGCAGCCTCATGTGATGCCAGTGTTCAAGGTATGCTTTCTTCCCCTGAAGCTGCGATGCAGGCCCAGTTGAAACAAAGTAGTCAATGAAGAAAAAGGCACTCTCGTTCTCAAATTGCACCTTAGCACATGGATGATGATGCACAGGTTGGAAGAGCCAAAAAGTATGAGCCTCTCTGGGGTACATCAGAAGTGGTCTCCACACTTACCAGTTGAGGATGTGCTTAGAAAAGTAAGATTTCACGTTTTTTTCTTCCAGTATTTCCTTCAGAGCTTGGAAAAGAGGAGTAGTACCCAATCCTTGCCTCAACACCTACACAGGACATAGATTCACACACGCCATGCTTCCACATATATACTTTGAGTGTCTCTTTGGTAAATATCAACTGCTTCCATGCTTACATTACGATTCTTTGCTCTCGGGCCACAATTAAGTCAAAGAAGAATTATGTGACTATAAAATTGTAATACGATGACAGTTAGTCAAAAGTGAGGTAGCACTTGGTAACTAATAGACAGGAAGTGCATACAATATAGACACACTAGTCAAAGGGATGGCTCATTTCCCAGCAGGGTGGGGTATGGCTCTGAGATTTCATCATGCTTCTCAGAGAAGTGTGGGAGTTAAATACATAAACTACCTCTAGAACTTTCTATTTAATATTTTTTGGAGTGTGGTTAGCTGTAACAGAAATATCAGAAAATGAGATTACACTTCATATTGTCACATGGTTCCCTACTCCTCGGATGATAGGGCTTGACATTTCAGGCATCAGCAGGTAGCTGAAAGAAAAACAACCACTAGAAACCATGAATCTCGGAACTCTCTGCTAAGGATGTGATCTTCAGGGCAACATCGAATGACAAAAAAACCTTAGAAGGCTTTGCACTGCTCTGGAGACAAACAGAGAGTGGGCTTCTTAAATACCGGACCTATGAAATAAGCCCTATAACATATTAAAAGCAACATAATACTGAGAAGTTCCTGTTTTTCTGTGAGTCTGAATAATTTGAGGCATCTAGGTTACATACTTTGTCTCTTTCACAAGCCTCGGCTTTCTAGAAGCACCTTTATTTGGGCAATTTGTCTCTTTCACAAGCTTTAGCTTTCTTGAAGTACCTTTATTTGTGCAATTTCTCATATGCAATCTCTCTGACACCCTCCAAAACTTCAGTGCTAAAATAAAACACACGTTAATCTACAAGCACTGGATCCTTAAGAACCAAACACCCAAAAATAGTTTCCTACCTCAGTAACTGACACAGAGTGATGTCTCACCTTTACTTCTAAATAAAGCTCAGATGCTCACCCTGAACACAGCTCGCTAAAGCCACACAAGTAAAGAATTCAGTATTTTCAAGGATCTGCAGTGGGGTAACTGGGTCAGTGAAGAAATGCTTTGGTCATGAGAGGTACATCCCCTACCTTTTCTGATGCTTTGTCTTGACCCAGGAGTCCTGGACTCGGAGGAGGAGGGGCTCGGCGCTTCTTCATCTCTGACTTCATAGACACTCCAGAGATGTTGCTCAGTGAGAGGGAGGGACCCAGTGTTAGGGACCGAGAATGCATAGATGGTGAGTTGGGTGTTGTTACGCAGCCCTGTAGGAAAAGAGACAGACAACATCTCATCAACAAGGTGACTTCTCTCTGTTCAAATGCCCAAACTTTAAACAACCCACTCTGGTTTCTAATGGCATCTATCTGTACTGGCAGACATGAAGGACTGAAGCAAAACACCTATTACCATTCTCCTAGGCAACTTTACAATATTCCAAACCTATGCAGTAGGGTCAATTTTTTTTTTAATTTTACTGATTTTTTTTGAGAATTTTATGTAAGCATATAGTAGTTATATCATTTGTCCCTTCTCTTTCCTCCTTCTAATTTCTTCTGTGTTCCCTTCATACTCCTCAAATTTATGACATCTTCTTTCTTTATTATTGTTACACACACACACACACACACACACACACACACACACACACGAACATAAATTTACAAATACAGCCTGTTAAGTTCATTTGGTGTTGTTCATATGTATCTGTGCTTAGGGCTCCCTGCTTGGGATTGGATCACCTTTCAGAGGTCATCCCAGGAGCAGACAGATTCTCCCTCTCTCAAAAGTCAGTCACTGCCTATAGCTTCTCATTACAGGTAGGACCTTGTGAGATTTCCCCTGTTCACATTGGCATGTCAGCTGGTATTGTCATTTTCAAGTCTTGTTTAGGCATCCATACTGTCAAGACTTCATGGGTATGGCTCAATCATGAAGCAATCAGCAGACCTTTAAGAACACATAAGAGCTAGAATCACTTAGCATTTCCATCGAAACTGTAGGCGTAAGTCATCTACCTTAAAACTTTAACATGTCACATTAGCCATCTTACAACTTTAAGTTGTCACAGAAATGAGTTCTTAGAGATTGAAAAGGAGGGACTGCTGAAGCAGTGCATTGCATTGGGGAGGAAGGGCAGTAGTTCTCCAGTGACAAATACTTCACCTGTTTTCACTTTCTTCTAACCTTTAAAAGATATATAAAAATATGACGGTGTATCCTAAGCACTATGCTTTGAAGACTCTCAGACCAATAGCGTAGAACCAGACAACAGTTGCTTATGAACAAATATATACCTGCCGCTCAACACACTAGTTTGTTGGTCTCTAAAAACAATTTCCATCCATGATAAATGAGTTAAGTAACATATCCATTTCCTTTCTGTCAACTGTTGCCCAAGTTTCTTAATAGGGAAAGAAGATACAGCCATGCAGAAAAGATACTTAGAGAACTAGAACTCTAACGTCACATTAACAACAAAAGGCAGCCATACCCTAAGCTGTTTTGTCGCGCATACTGATCTTTATCTACAGCACAAGTCATCCTGGGTGTGTTCCACTTAAAGTCAGTGCAGAGGAAGACAAAGTCTCAGACTTGTGAGATACTGTGTAAGTTTTGACTTCTGGCTTTGCCCCGGCATCAGGTACATAACCTTGGGCAAGCTTTGTCTTTGCAACAATTTATCTCTTTCAAAACAGAAGTTAATAGTGCCAACATAACAGCTATCATTGTGAAGGACATGAGTTACTCCATGTAAAGGAGCATGAAAGAGTTTTGGCACAGAGTGAGCACTCAGAATGTTTAAGTAATTATGATTATGTAATGCCTCGTCTGTCTCTCTCCTATTTATATGAGGGCTCCATGAAGACACTGATGGTCTCTTGGTTTAGTCACTACTATGTCCTCGGCACTCAAGGTTTCTAGAGCCAGAAAGACTCATGAGTTTACATCTGTTGGAATGAATGGATGGTGCATGAGCTTCTGGGAAATTCTGCTTTCACATTTAAACTAGTGGGTAAGGTTTCATGTAACCAACTCATTCTTCATATGTAAAAATATATACATAAATATATATACATATATGTATACACACACACAGCTGAACATTGTGGCACAGGCTTATAATCCTAGACACTTAGAAGGGTGAGGCTGGTGAATCATGAGTTTAAGATCAGCCTGAAATATATTGCAAGACCTTGCCACATAAAATTTTAAATTAAATATAGAAGAATCAGCAACAACCCAGTATTACTTTGGTTAGTCATAAATGCTACTATTTATTTTCCTGATGAAGAAATTTAGTCTCAGATTTCTTGGATCTTTGACAAGAAGTATGGTACTTTTAATAAGAATGGTCACCATAGGCTCACACATTTGAATGTTTGGCTCCTAGTTGGTAGAACTGTTGGGAACTATTAGGAGGTGTGGCCTTATTGGTGCAGGCACGGCCTTGTCGGAGGACATGTGTCACTAGGTGGGTTTGAGGTTTCAAAAGACCATGCCATTCCAGTTAGCTCTTATTCTGTCATGTGGTTGTTCTCTCAACATGTAAGGTCTTTGCTGCTTCTCCAATACCATTTCTGTCTGCCCGCTTCCATATTCCCGGCCATGATGGTCATGAACTAACCTTCTGAAACTGTGAGCAAACTCCCAATAAACTCTCTCCTCTATAAGTTATGTCCAGTTTGTTCTTGGAAAACCTCATGAACACTGGACTTAAAGGTTCAGGTGACTAAATAAAGTAAAAGAAGTAAACCAGGAACTTTGCTGACTCAATGACTGGAGCGGTGGTGTCTCACGGGTGGCAAACTGAGTCGAATTATCTCCAAATTTTGGAGGAGAATAGACCTTGTTTTTCCTTACTAGTCAGCATGTAGTCATAAACATAGACACCAGGATCATCCAAGCAATTTACTTATACATAAAATCAGATTACACACACACACACACACACACACACACACACACACACCCCTCTATACACATTTAACACATTTAACACGGAGTATTAGCACAAGCTCACATACTTATGTTAGGGGGATTGGTTTCCCTCAATGGAGAACAACACTAA